>NC_133146.1:16291294-16896294 GCF_048418815.1 Hemitrygon akajei | reverse complement strand
GTTCTCCCTGGAGCAGAGGAAGTTAAGAGGGGACATGACTGAGAAGTATGACATCGTTAAGGGTAGACAGCAGGAAACATTTGCCTTTATCAGAGATGAATAAGTCTAGAGGACACAGATTTAAGGTGAGGGAGAAGAGATTCAGAGGGGATCTGACATGGGTCTTGGTTCTCCCAGAGAAGGGTGAGTACCTGCTACACACTGACAGAGAGAATGGTAGAAGCAGAGTCACTGATAGCAGTTAGGAAGTGTCTAGACGAGCACTTACTTATCTAGGCATAGATAACTGTGGGCTGGGTCAACGTGAATGGACACCCAGGAGTTTGTGTAAACACATTGGACAAAAGGCCCAGTTCAGTATATGATTCCTTGATTCAATCTAGATGTATTTATGGCCTTGTTGAGCTTGATGCCAACTTGGAATGCTTGGTGGTTGGCATGACGATGTGATGCACTAGGTTAAACCAGAACTGTACCTTTGACCATACAGAGGTTTATAAAATCCTGTGGGACATAGATAAGGTGAAAATGGTCACAGTCTTTTACCCCAGAGAACAGGGGCCTAAAACTAGAGGCACTGGTTTAAGGTGAGAAGCAAAAGGTTTTAGTGAGATTTGAGGGGCATTTTTTTTCATGGGGAGGGTGGTGGGAGCCAGAGGAAGTGGTAGAGGCAGGGACACTTATGACATCTGAAAGACATTTGGTCAGATTAGTGGATTAGAAAGGTTCATGGTGGTACACCGGACTTCAAGGTGAGTTCAAATCCCTGCTTTGAATCCAGTTGGCCCCTTGCCAGCTTTCCATCTGTGCTGGGCTGAGAGTCGAGCTGGCAACTCAGCCTCGTAAAAAACAGACAAAATGCTAAAGAATTGGCATGGTTGTCACCCGACGTGCCACGAGGCATGGAGCGGAACAACGAGGGCTTAATGGTGGGGGTTCATGGCATTAAAATGGTTGGGAACCCCTGGTTTAGAGGGATAGGAACCCAATGTGGGCAAAAGGGATGAGCTCAGGAAGTCACCTGGGTTAGTATGGATGGGTTGGGCCAAAGGGCCTGTTTCCCTGCTGTATGTCTGCATGACTCCATGTGCTTCACTCTTCTCTCCACAGCAACCCCTGGTGAGGTTAAAGGGAGGAGCTCAAACCGGCGAGGGCAGGGTGGAAGTCCTGAAGAACGGCAAATGGGGGACCATCTGCGACGACCGCTGGAACCTGGTGACCGCCAGCGTGGTGTGCCGCGAGCTGGGGTTTGGCAGTGCCCGGGAGGCGCTAACGGGAGCCCGGCTGGGACAAGGTTAGTGGTACGCAGCGCACAGAAGTGGATTAACAGTCCACAATCTTGCTGCCAAATCCCCCTGTGGTCTCGCCCTTTCCCACACTGTGGCTCCATCTGTCCAGTGTGGTCATGTGCCAAAACATGCGTAGTACAGGCCCTTCGGCCCACCATACTGTGCCAGCAACTCCACTTCTTGCAGTGTGTTCCATGCACCTACCACTCTCCGTGTAAGAAAAAAATACCTCTGACATTCCCCCCCCCCCCATACTTCCCTCCAAACACCTTCAAACCACGGCCCCCTCATGTAAGCTGTTTCCACCATGGGAAAATGGCTATGCCTCTCATTATCCTGTACACCTCTATCAAGTCACCTCTGATCCTCCTTTGCTCCAAAGAGAAAAAACCCTAGTTTCCTCAACCTTTCCTCATAAGACATGCTCTCTGATCCAGGCAGCATCCTGGTGACTCTCCTCTGCACCCTCTCTAAAGCCTCCACGTCCTTCCTATAATGAGGTGACCAGAACTGAACACGACTGTAATGCCCCAGCTCCCGTACTCAGTGCCCTGACTTAAGGCTGGAAGGCCGAGTGCTTTCTTCACTGCCCCCTGTACTCATACCCCCGGATCCCTGTGTTCTCAAACACGCTGCAGGGCCCGGTCGTTCACTGTGAACTTCGTCTGTGGTTTTGACTGCTCAAAGGTCAGTAAACAGGCCACTGTGGAGTTCCTCCAGCGACAGCTAGTGATGGATGTGTGGGGGAGAGGAGGCTGTAGGGATTTGGGGGATAAGGAGAAGGAAAAGGGGACTGATGAGATTACAGCCCACTCCCAAGAGATAGCATGGTTAGAATGGGCTGAATGTCCTCCTTCTGTGTTGGTGTAAGAGTCTATTGGGGTCCATTCCAATGGGGAGGGAGAGGCTTAGAGTGGAACCAGAGGGCACAGCCCCAGGGTAGAACAGAGATGAGGAGGTATTTCTCTAGCCAGACAGTGGTGGATCTGTGGAATTCATTTCCAAGACGGCTGGAAGCCAAGACATTGGGTATATTTAAAGCAGAGGTTGATAGGTTCTTGATTAGTCAGGGGATCAAAGGTTACGGGGAGAAGGCAGGAGAATGGGGTTGAGAGGGATAATATATCAGCTGTGATAGAATGGCAGAGCAGATTTGATAGGCCAAATGGCCTATTCTGCTCTCATGTCTCATTGAGAGATGGTGGGTGGGCACTCCACCTGAAACCCCGCATGACCCTGTTGCACCCTTTACAGGGATGGGTCTTCATCCACATGCTGCCAACAGTTACCGTCCGTTTATTTCTGAAGCAAATAACAGGTTGGAATCGCTGAGGATAACCTCAGTGTTGTGGCAGGAAGTGTGGGACTAACCACTGCGAGTGTGAGCTGGCAGCTCCACAGGGCCCGGCTGTGCAGGGAGACTTCATTCAACGGGAGAGGTAGATGAGAACTAGGGGCAAGATGTTCTCTTAGACAGGCGTGTGGGTGAAAGAAATATGGTGGGCTATGCGGAAGGGAAGGGTTAGATTGATCCTAGAGCAGTAATATTGAGGACTGAATAGCCTGCACTGTGTTATAAAGTTTGATGTTCTATGTTGTGAGAAGGTGAGAGGAGACTGAGATGAAAGGCATAGATAGAGTGGATAGCCAAGACTTTTTCCCAGGTTGAAAATGGTAGAAGCAGTTGCATTAGGAACATTTAAGAGGCTCTTTGATAGATATATGGATGATAGAAAAATGGAGAGCTATATAGGGGGGAAGAGTAAGATAGACCTTAGAGTAGATTAATGGGTTAGCACAACAATGTGGGCTGAAGGGCCTGTACTGTTCTGTGTTCGTCTATGCTCACTGTGTTGCTCAGTGAGCATGTCCTATCTGCTGACGTTTGGTCCGTAGGTCTCTAACCCTCTCCTGTTCATGCACTTAACCAGATGGCTTTTAAACACTTTTAATGTGACTCCCCACCCCCCACCAACAATATTTC
Source organism: Hemitrygon akajei (assembly GCF_048418815.1). NCBI lineage: Eukaryota > Metazoa > Chordata > Chondrichthyes > Myliobatiformes > Dasyatidae > Hemitrygon > Hemitrygon akajei. The sequence goes on along the minus strand of NC_133146.1, from coordinate 16,893,021 downwards.
TAGCAGCATGTTCCAAATTTGCACTGCCCCTTGGGTGAAAAAGCTGCCCCTGACGTCTCATGAAGAGGCAGTGTTGCTCAGTGGATTGAATGGTCTCCTGCTCCCAAGCAGTTATAAATGCCATTCGCCCTGCAATGCTTTTGTGCTCTTGTGGAGGTGATGGCAGGGAGGAAGGGCACGGTCACTGGTACATACCGGGGTATGAAGTTAGAGACAGCAGCCCTTCAGCCCACTGAGTCTCTGATAGCCCATTTGCACTTTTCCCTTTGGAGTGAAGGAGGATGAGGGGTGATTTGATGGAGCTGTGCAAAATGATAAGAGGGATTGATAAAGTGGACTTCTGTGAATTTTTCCCTGGGCAGAAATGGCTAATACGTGGGGCTGTGATTTTAAACTGATCGGAGGGTGATACTTGGGATGTCAGAGTTAAGATCTTTCTACCAAGAGCATCTGGGTGTGTGGAACGTTCTGTCTGGGGTGGTGGTAGAGGCAGACACGTTAGGGAAATTTAAGAAACTCTTAGATAGGTACATGGATGAAAGAAAAATGGAGGGCTATGTAGGACAATGGATTAGATTGATCTTGGGTGGATTAAATGTCAGCACAACATTGTGGGCTGAAGGGCCTGTACTCTTCCATGTTCTATCTTCTATTCAGCCCCTCTATCCTGTCCCATCATTGACCAAAATCAGGAATGACCTGATTACAGAATGTAGAACCCTAGTCCCGCCATGTCAGCTGAACTCATTAACCAGGAGTTCAATCCCTGACTAAACTAATCACCGAGACTGGTGGCTTTCTTGCCCTCATTTGTCAAGGCTCTGGGCTCAACAATCAGGAAGTTACTTTCCAGTTTTATAAAACTCTGGGTCGACCACATGTGGAGTATTGCATTCAATTCTGGTGGCTTCATTACAGGATGACAGACAGACAGACAGACATACTTTATTGATCCCGGGGGAAATTGGGTTTCGTTACAGTCGCAACAACCAAGAATAGTGTAGAGATATAGCAATATAAAAACCCATAAATAATTAAATAATAATAAGTTAATCATGCCAAGTGGAAATAAGTCCAGGACCGGCCTATTGGCTGTGGAGAGAGCAGAAATGGTTCACAAAGATGTTGCCTGGATTGGAAGGCACGTGCTAAAAGGAGGGGTTGGACAGACTTGGGTTATTTTGTCTGGAGTGGAGAAAGCTGAGGGAAGACCGGATAGAGGTTTATAAGATTATGAAGGGCATCTGTTTTTCCCATGCTTGGAGTATCTAATACTACAAAACATGTTTTAAGTAGCAGAGGGAAAATTCAAAGGAGACGTGAGGGGCAGGGTTTGTTTACTCAGAGAGCGATGATGCCAGAAGTGGTGGTGGAGGCAGATACAATAGAGACTCTTAGATGGGCACATGAATGGAGGGATGTGGATATTGTGTAGGCAGTAGGGACTAGTTGTGGCATTTAATGTAGCTTTAATTAGTTCAGCATAGCATTGTGGGCCGAAAGCCTGTTGCTGTGCTGTACTGTTGTATGTTCTATGGTGACAGTAACCAGCCATCCTTCCCCGATCTGGTCTCTGTGACCCCAGTCCCATATCAGTCTGTTGACTATCCACTACCCATTACCAGTGAGTCCAAGCTATTGCCCCAACAGCGCTGTGGGAGCACCTTCACCAGAAGCAGTTCGAGAACTGGAGGCACAGTGACTGGGTAGATTGGAGGGGGGGGGGGGGGGGGGTGTGTGTGTGTGTGTGTGTGTGTGTGTGTGTGTTGTGTGTGTGTGTGTGTGTGTGTGTGTGTGTGTGTGTGTGTGTGTGTGTGTGCGTGTGCGTGTGTGTGCGTGTGTGTAAGGGATTTTCTCTTTGTTGTCTTGTTGATGACGCTGCTGGTGTTGATCTGCTGAACGTCGTGGGCCACGCTCTGCTGGTGCTGGAATGCGTGTGGTGACTCTTGCAGGCCGCCCCCAGCGCCTCCTTAGGTTGTGAACACAAATAACATGTCTCACTGTGTGTTTGATGTACGTGCGATAAATAAATATGCACCTTAATCTGAACGCGGCTCCCCACTACCTACTCGGACGTTGATGTACGGAATGTAAATGATGGAGCTCTGTGTTGAGGATGACAGTACAAATCTGTACTTTCTCATCAGGCTCGGTGAGTTCCGACCCCGCCCTCATTCTTTCCAGTGTTTGTCATTGAGCAGCAGAGTCTAAACACGTCCAGATGCCAAGGCCTCAGTGGTTCCAGCCCACACAGCCATCAACCCAGGCTCCACTTAGCCCAGGACTGTTGTTCTCTACATTGCTGAATGAGATTCCAGGGGCCTGGGCTGTTCGCTTAGACACAAGTTCAAATCCCACCATAGCAGTTGGACAATTTAAAACCAGGAGAGTGAACATCGATTTCTCAAACTTCTGGTAATTGCCACCCCCCACCTTCACCAGTCCCCGTTCCCATTTCCCCCTCTCACCTTATCTTCTTCCCAGCACATCGCCTCCCTCTGGTGCTCCTCCCCCTTCCCTTTCTTCCATGGCCTTCTACCCTCTCTATCAGATTCCCCCTCCTCCAGCCCTTTATCTCTTCCACCGATCAACCTCCCAGCTCTTTACTTCATCCCTCCCCATCTCCCGGTTTCACCCATCACCTACCACCTTGTACTTCATCCTCCCCTCCTCCCACCTTCTAACTCGGACTTCTTCCCCTTCTTTCTCCAGTCCTGATGAAGGGTCTCAGTCCGAAATGTCGACTGTTTGCTCTATTCTGCTGATGCTGCCTGACTTAATGAGTTCTTCCAGCAATTTGTGTGTGTGTTCCTTTGAATTTCCAGCATCCGCAGACTTCCTCATTTCTCTTCTTCGTTATCCCGTCACCCCTACTGGGGCATAGACTGGCGACACCAGCTGACTAAAGGCCTCTGCCCTGGGCCAGTCTTTCAGTCTCTCAAGGTGTAGCCCATCGAAGATCCCTCCTTTCCCAGGGATGTCTTTGGGGTTTCTGTAGCTCTGGGTTTTTATGGGATGGGGTTACTAGCCCCATGCCTGACGCTCCCTCTTTCACAGCCCGAGTTTGGGACCGTCCATGGTGGAGCTCATGATAGCAGCTGGAAGATTTAAATCCATGTAGTGTAGCATATTGCTACTTACAGCGCCAGAGACCCGGATCCAATTCCGCCGCTGTCTGTAAGAGTTGGAATGTTTTATCTCTGTGGATTTCCCCCAGATGCTCCGGTTCCCTCCCACATCCCAAAGACGTACGGGTTAGGAGATTAATTGGCCACATGGATGTAATTGGGCAATGTGGGTTCGTTGGGTCTGTACCGTGCTGTCTCAGAATAAATAAAACTAAATAAAAATGTGTGAGAAGTAAAGAGCAGCCTTGGTAACGGTGCCAATGGGTTGTCTTTCAACCCACAAGTATTGGTGGGTGGTGGTGGTGGCATCTGTCGGTCTCGAGAGACCATGGAGTTTGGAGTTTCCAGGGCGCAGGCCTGGGCAGGGTTGTATGGGAGACTGGCAGTTGCCCAAGCTGCTGGCCTTCCCCTCTCCACGCCACCGATGTTGTCCAAGGGAAGGGCACTAGGACCCATGCAGCTTGGCACCAGTGACATCACAGAGCAATGTGTGGTTAAGTGCCTTGCTCAAGGACACAAACACGCTGCCTCAGCCGAGGCTCGAACCAGTGACCTTCAGGTTACTAGTCTGATGCCTTGCCCACTAGGCCACTAGGTGGGTGAGGTGGGAGAAACTCAGGGACTCCAGGCCCCCAGTAACTGTCGTTGACACTCAAGCACCTCCTCGGGAGGTGGGAGAGGACAGCTGGAAGTGCTTTGGTTTAATGTTAACATTGCAGTTAGCAGAACGCTTTAAGCTAGTCATGGGGATTCGGTTCCCGCCTCTGCCTGGAGTGAATTTGCACGTTCTCCCTGACACCCTGTGTTTCCACCCACACTCCGAAGACGTACGGGTTAGGGTTAGTGAGTTGCGGGCATTCTTTGTTGGCGCCAGGAGGCTGGCGATACTTGTGGGCTGCCCCCAACACAGCCTCAGACTGTGTTGGTCGTTGACACAAATGGCACATTTCACTGTTTCAATGTGGGTGTGAAAAAATAAAGGTCCCTAAAAGTTCAACCGTGGGATCTTTAGTTATTGAGCGGAATGTGCTTCCTGATGACTTCTAGGGAAATGCCAAAAACATTGTTATTAATCCATTTAGATTTTTTCCCCGGGGGTCATGAGTTGACGAGATGCGGTACGCACGTGAGTTCCGTTGAGGGACCCTGGCCTTTTACTTGGGTTGAACGTGGCTTTGGTTTCCCTTGGATCTCACGGTCAAACTGTTAGTGACTGCCCCTCCCACCCGACACAAGAAATAAAAGCTGGAGAAGGCCGCTCAGCCCCTCATTCCCGCTGCAGCGTTCTACAAGATCATTGCCAATCCTCCACCTTGTCGCTACTTCCTTGCCCTGCTATAGGGCTTCGACCCAGACCGTTTGTGGTTCCACTTCCCCCCAGAGATGCTGCTCGGCCCACTGAGTTCCTCCAGAAGAACTTACTTAGTTATTTATTGAGCTGCCGAGCAGAATGTTCGAACCGTACCGCCCAGCAATCCCCCAATTTAATCCCAGCCTAATCACCGGATAATTTACAATGAGTAATTAACCTACCAACCAGTACGTCCTTGGATTGTGGGAGGAAACCGGAGCACCCGGCAGAAACCCACGCGGTCACGGGGAGAACGTGCAAACTCCTCACAGGCAGCAGCAGGAATTGTACCCGGTCGTCTGTACGGTAAAGCATTGTGCTAACCCCCCCTTTTTGAGTTTCCTGTCGAATCCCCTCTCTCCACCCTTCTGCTTTTCTCTCTTGCCAACTGTGCAGCAGTACCTTAGAATTTAGAAATCAAACCTCCCAGCTGAAAGTTGTAATCTGTGTGGGGTTAATTAGACCCTTTTGGAAGAAGAGCTTGCCTGTGTACTTATGCTTAATGTTTGTTTATTGGACTGCATTCCTTCAAGACCGTAATTGCTGTAATGATGGGTGATGTTGCCAAGGTTACACGCCTGTCACTATACAATCACAGCTAGGTTGCCGTCCTTGAAAGCGAGTTCATAGATAGTGGAACTGAACAAACTCCACAACTTACGGGCTCTCTTTCAAGGTCTAAGCAACTCGGTATTACTTATTTATTTATTATTTGTGTTTGCACAGTTTGTCGTCTTTTGCACGTTGGTTGTTTGTCTGTCTTTGTTTACGTGCAGTTTGTTGTTGATTCTCTTTCTTTGTTCTACTGTGAATGCCCGCAATAAAATGAGTCTCAGGGTGGTATGTGGTGACATATATGTAGTTTGATAATAAATTTACTCTGACTTTGACAGAAGCCCAGTGTCTTTGCTGGGGGTTTCATTACGGATATTCAATAGTTGTACTGTAGACCAGAGGCCTTGAGTTATGAGGAGAGACCAGACGGGCTAGGACTTGTCCTGGATGGTAGGAGATGCTGACCGACAAACTTACAGTTCATAAGATCATGAGAGATAGAGTAAGCAGTCTTTTTCTCAGGACAGGGGTGTTTACAACTAGACGGTATAGGTTTAAAGTTAGAGGGAACCAGAGGGGTAAATATATAGAGTGGTATGTAATGATGGTGGGTATATGGAGTGAGTTGCTCGAGGAAGTGGTAGAGGTGGGTATAATAATATTTTTTTTTTATTTTAGAGATACAGCATGGTAACAGTTCTTTTCGGCCCAAGTGACTATAATTAACCTGCTAACCTGTATGGCTTTGGACTGTGGGAGAATACCGGAATACCGGGAGGAAACCTGCATCATCATGGGGAGAACGTAGAATCTCCTTACGGACAGTGGCGGAATTGAACCTGGGTCACCGACACTGCAATAGTGTTGTGCTACGCTACGCTACTGCGGCAGCCCCCTTATAAACAGTTAAAACACTTAAAAGATATGATGAATAGGAAAGGTTTGGGATTTGGGCCAAATGCAGGCAAGCTGGGGATATGTCAGCAAGATACTATGATCAGCATTGATGAGATGGGCCAAAGGGCCTGTTTCTGTGCTGTATAACTTCATAATATGAGTATTTAATAGATGTTCGCCTGCTTTAGCAGACTTGCTAGTAAATGCAATTACCCCAGGCTTGAGAAAGCTCAACAAGGAAGTGGACAAAGCAGTCTGCTCGATTGTCATTCCCCCCCCCTCCCCACCGGCACACTGTCTGCAGCGTGCCCCGTCTACAGCTCGCACAGCCCGTCCGGTGTTTGCACCATTGACCTCCAAGCAGGACAAAGCGAGCAGGCTCATGGGAACGCGAGAGGCAGAAAGAAAGATGAAAGATCAGCTTAATTTGTCACAAATTCGGAGACGTACAGTGACGTGCGTGGCCGCCACAGTCCGAGGACGTACTGCGGCAAGTTCCATCCGCCACACTTCCGGCGCCAACATGGCAGGCCCACAACTTACTCACCCCGACCCACATGCCTCGGGAATGTGGGAGGGAACCCGCACGGTCACGGGGAGAATGGACAAACTCCTCACAGTCGGTGGTGGGGACTGAACCCCGATCGGTGGTTGCTGGCGCTCTGAAGGGTTGTGCTAACCGCCATGCTGCCCTGCCACCCCGTGCACAGACAGAGCGCCTTCCGCCCGGGGTGGCAATGGCCAACACCAGAGAAGATCTGTACAGAGTGAGTGGAAGGACATTTAGGAGGTGTTTTTTTTCCACAGAGAGTGGAGAGTGTGCGGAAGACGCAGCCTGTGGTGGTGGCAGAGACAAATCATTGGGGACATTTCGGAGACTCATAGATAGGCTCATGGAGGAAAGAAAAATGGCGGGCCTGATGAAGGGTCTCGGCCCGAAACATCGACTGTTTATTCTTCTCCATTGATGCCTGCTGCCCTGCTGAGCCCCTCCGGCATCTTGTGTGTGCTGCAAATGGAGGATAGAGGGGGGAGTTAGACTGATCGTGAAGAAGGTGGCACAATATTGTGCGCCAGAGGACAGTACAGGGCTGAAGTCTTCTATGTTTTATTGTCTATGAATGCCACCATCTTTCCCAGTCACACACCATCCTGACTTGGAAATATATTGCTGTTCTTCATTGTCACTGACTCAATACTCTGAATCTCCCTTCTCCTGGAATGAGCTGCCAGAGGAAATGGTCGAGGTAGATACAAGTGCAACACTTAAGAGGCATTTGGACAGGTACAAGGAGGGGTGGGCTTGACGGGTTATGGGCTGAATGTGGCAACTGGGAATGATGTGGTTGGCATGGATATGTTGGGCTGAATGGCCTGTTTCCCTGCTGTATTACATCATGACTCTATATGAACTTTGTGAACTTGGAGATAAATATTCCCTCACTAATCAGAAGCTGCCAATGTTTAAGAAAAGTGGCTCCACAGAATCTGCGCCGGGACTTGACATATTTCACAAAATAGTGTTTGTCAGCTGTTGAATACTGCCTGAAGTTAAACTGTTTTGGTCTTTGATTTATCGCAATCAGCCTTGCAATTGAATTTACCTTAAGCCAGATAAGAAAAGTTTTTTTTTAAACGGAGGGGAACAAACAGTCAATGTTTTGGGCCTGACGATTTCGTTAGGAAAGTCTTCCTAATGATGTTAGACAAGTTCATTAGGAAATGCTTTTTAAATTTATTAATGTGGAATAACCTCTGGTTGTGTGATCTCTGAATTTACACAAGACCATTGCCAGAGACCAGAACTCTCTTCCTTTCCAGCACTGATGAAGGGTCTTGGATCAAAATGGCAACTGTTTATTCGTCTCCGTGGATGCTGCCTGACTTGCTGAGTTCCTCCTGTATTTCAAAGTTCAAAGTAAATTTATTAGCAAAGTACATATATGTCACCGTATACAACCCTGAGGTTTATTTTCTTGCAGGCATTGAGAATAAATACAAGAAAGACAATAGAATCAATGAAAGACCACCCCAACAGGAAGGACAACGACCAGAGTCCAAAAGATAACAAACTGTGCAAATACAAAATGAGAGAAAATACAAAATAATTAATAAATAAGCAATAAATATCGAGAGAATGAGTTGTAGAGTCCTTGAAAGTGAATTCATAGGTTGTGGGAACACTTCAGTGATGGGGTGAGTGAAGCTGAGTGAAGTTATCCCCTCTGGTTTAAGAGATTGACGGTTGAGGGGTAATAACTGTTCCTGAACCTGATGGTGTGGGTCCTGAGGCTCCCGTACCTTCCTCCCTGTGGTAGCAGCGAGAAGAGAGCATTGGTGGTGGGGGTCTTTGATGATGGAAGCTGCTTTCCTGCAACAGTGCTCCATGTAGATGTATTCGAGACTTCAATTGTGATAGACTGGGCCGGATCCACTACTTTTTGTAGGCATTTTGTGTGTGTTGCTCAATATTTCCCGCACCTGCAGAGTCCATTGGGTTTATAGAACATTGATTTTCAGTCCAAATACCTTTCCTCACACACAGCTCTGACCGACCTTGTCCATTAGCGTCGGGAATAAACGCACCCTGTGCACCGTCCACCTCTACAACGTGGGTGAATGAAGCTCTTGATTGGTTGGTGGTTGCCAGGTGACCACTGGGACTGGGAAGCTGGGCGTGATTGCCTCCTCTAGGCACTGGAGAAGGGGCTCCCACAGCGCAGTTAGGGAGCGAGTTCCGGGGTTCGGACCCAGGGAGGCTGGAGGAGTGGAGATGTATTCCCAAGTTAGGGTGTTGTGGGGCCTGTGCGGAAGCTTTAGAGGGCATGTCTTATGATGACCCATGAGTGAGCTAGGTGTTTGGTGCGAAGGAGGATGAGAGGTGAGTTGATAGAGATGTGCAAGATGATAACATGTATAGATAAAGTGGATCGCCAAAGGATGGAAGTGGTTCATGTGAGGGGGCATAATTTTAAGGTGATTGGAGGAAAGTATGAGGAAGATGTCTGTGGCAGATTTTTCACACAGAGTGGTGGTAGAGGCAGATACATTAGGGACATTTCAGAGGCTCTTAGGCAGGTGGATGATAGAGAAATGGAGGGTTATGTGTGAGGGAAGGATGAAATCGATCTTAGATTTAGCTTCAAAGGATGGTACAATATTGTGGGCCGAAGGGCCTGTATTGTGCTGTACTGTTCTCTGTTTTATGTTCCGAGATACTGAGGAGGGTTGTGTGCTTTGGGATTTGTTAATGTACTCATCTGGGCGGGTGACTGGAATGCCTGTGTTTAGACATGGGTTTTGGAGAGAGTGAATGTGTCGGAGGCACATTGTAATTTTGGTGGATCTGCCTGTGAGTGGCTGTGTGGTGACGTTGGCAGTGGATGTGGGGGTTGGCCTGAAGTATCGACACAAGATCAACAGGGGAACAAAGAAGAGATAATAATTACCCTTGCCTTCCTGGTTTGGAAGAATTGTTGGAACTAATTGGAGGAGTTTACAAGTGTCTGGGGAATGGTCTAATTTAAGCCCAGAGATCACACAACCGGAGGATATTCCACATTAATCAACTTAAACAACATTTCCTAATGAACTTGTCTAAAGTGAGCATCAGGAGAGAATGTGTTTGTGTGGGGATTAAATTTACATCAAGTATTGCACACCTGGGCAAGTGAGTGAGCCTCCCCAGTGACTCGTTATTGCAACAAACCTCATGCCATGTAGATAGTTCATCATCTGTAGTCCTGAGCAATTGTTTTTTCTCACCCTCTTCCTTTCTCTTCACTCCTCTCTCTCTTTTCCTCTTCTTCTCTCTATCTCTCCCCTACTCCCTCTCCCTCTTCTTCTTGTCCTTGTCCTCCCATTCTCCTTCTCTCTCCTTTGGCTGTCTCTCTCTCCCTCGCCTTCTATCTCTCTCTCCCTTTCCCTCCTTATTTCCCTTTCCATTTCTATGTCTCTCTCTCTCCATATCAAGCCAGAATTCCTCTCTGGTCGATTGATAATTGAAACAAGAATCTGTAGAAGATTGGGAGAGAGGGAGAGAGAGAGGGAGGGATGGAGAGAAACAGAGAGGGAGGGATGAAGAGAAACAGAGAGGAAGAGAGGGAGGGATGGAGAGAAACAGAGAGAGAGAGGGAGGGATGGAGAGAAATGGAGAGGGAGAGGGAGAGAGGGAGGGATGGAGAGAAACAGAGAGAGAGAGGGAGCGATGGAGAGAAACGGAGAGAGAGAGGGAGAGGGAGAGAGGGATGGAGAGAAACAGAGAGAGAGAGGGAGAGAGTGAGGGATGGAGAGAAACGGAGAGGGAGAGAGGGAGGGAGAGAGGGACAGAGAGAGAGTCTTGACTTTTATTTCCCTCTAATCTCTAGTCCCAGTTGAGTTTTGTTAATAATGTGGCTGCTTCCTTTAATCACACTCAAATGAATCTGCTTATGTTGGAATTATCTGGGACTCTCGTGGTATGGTAGATGTAGACATGTCTCAGAGAGAGCCCAGTCAGTGGGAGTTCCTCGTCGCTCCGAGACCTCTGCATTCTCTGACATGTGGCTGAGTCACCGTGATTTGGGAATGCTCAGGAACACTCCACTGAGGGAGGGCCTGCCTACATCTGCAGTGCCCCACAGATCCCTGCCACATGGACTTCAAAGTTCAAAGCAAATTTATCATCAAAATACGTATATGCTACCAAATGAGATGCATTTTCTTGCGGGTATTTACAGCAGAACAAAGAAACTCACTGGGAACAATTAAAAGCTAGGCCAAAAAAAAACTGACAAGCAACAATGTGCAAACAAAGACAAACTGGGCAAATACGAAAGGAAACAAATAATAATGATAAATAAATAAATAATAATGCTGAGAACGTGAGTCCTTGAGAGTGAGCCCATAGGTTGTGATCAGTTCAGTGTTGAGCTGAGTGACGTTATCCCTTTGGTTTGAGAGTCTGATGGTCGGAGCGTAATATTGTTCTGAACCTGGAGGTGTGGGACCTAAGGCTCCTGTACTCCTACTGGAGGGTATTAGTGGCCTGAATGGTGGGGGTCCTTAATGATGGATGCCGCTTTCTTGTGTCGGTACTCCTTGTACATCTGCTCAGTGGTGGAGAAGGCTTCACCCAGGATGAATAGGGCTGTATCCACTGCTTTTCGCAGGCTTTTCCATTCCCGGGCGACTTCAACCTGAACGGGGACTTCCATGCCTTTGTCAATGAACTGTGCTTGTTGAGTGCTGTGTGAAGAGACGAATTACAGAATCATACAAACTAGAAACAGGCCCTTCGGCCCGAATAGTCCATGTTGTTCAAGAAGCCTATCCGATCTAGTCCCATTTGCCTACGTTTGGCCTATATCCCTCTAAACCTTTCCTACCCTGTACTTGTTCGACTGTCTTTTAAAAGTTATTAATGTATCTGTAGCTGCCTCAAGCACTTCCATTGGCAGATCATTCCACATACAAACCACCCCTTGTGTAATAAAACAAAAAGTTGCCCCGCGGGTTCTAATTAAATCTTTCCCCTCTCACCTTACAGCTCTGCCCTCTAGTTTTTGATCAGTCAGCCCTGGAAAAATGACTACGCATTCACTCTGTCTGTCCCCTTCATGATTTCATACATCTTTCTAATGTTGGCCCTCAGTCATGTACAGTCCAAGCAATAAACAGACACAAACTGCCGGAGGAACTCGGCAGGTCAGGCAGCATCTAAGGAAATGAATGAACTGTTGCTGTTTCGGGCTGAGACTTTCATTAGGACTGGCTGATTCTTTTTTTTTTCATTTCCATAAGACCTGCTGAGTTCCTCCAGCATTTTGTGTGTGTTTCTGCACGTGCAGAATCTCTTGCGTCCAAGCCACAAACTTCTCATCTGCCCCATCTCTCCCTATAACTCAGTTCCCTAAGTCCTGGCCATATCCTCATTAATGCTTCCTGCACTCTCCCCATCTCGTGGAGGGAGGGAGCAGAGTGTGATTTCTACCCCGTAGAGTACTCTCTGGGAATGGTTTGAATAATGATCTTGCCTTTCTAGAACACGTGTCACAGTTTCGGAATGTGCAGAGCCCTTACAGTTAGTAAATAGCTTTATCTGAGGTTTAGTTGCAAGTTAATGTGGGAAGTATGAACTGACTGATTTGCGGATAAAGGGTAAGTATCACGAGGGAAGAGTGAAGAATAAATGTTAGAGGGTGGCACTGTAGCACAGCGGACAGCACAATCGCTTTACGACACCGGTATTCACTGATCAGAGTTCGATTCCCGCTGCTGTCCCCCCGTGACCGTGTGGGTGTCCTCCCATGGTCCAAAGGCACGCGGGTTAGGGTTAGTGAGTTATAAGCACGCTCTGCTGGCTCCGAAATTGGGGGCGTACTTTCGGACTGTGCCCAGCTCAAACTCGGACTGCGCTGGTCATTGATGCAAACGACGCATTTCACCGTATGTTTCGATGTACACGTGACAAACAAAGCTAATAGAATATTTTTGAATAAGCTTCTCTTTTTTTATATATTGGTCCTCTTACAAGTCCCTCGGAGAAGAGTGGAGTTGTGGTCCAGTGTCAGTCCTTATAGACAGGTAACACTCGCTCTCAGGACAGTGGGGGGTTTGCATGAAGGTCCAGTGCGGAAATTGAACCTGCACAATCCGAGCAACCAGTGAGGAGGTTTAATTAAAAGCAGAAACTGCTACAAACACTCAGCAGGTTGGGCAGCTTCTGGAGAGTGACAAATGATTAGTGCTCCCTGTTAACCACTGTTTACCAGAGCTGATTAGGAACTTGATCTTCCTTCTGTCTCTGACAAGATCCATGTACTTGTCTCGGAGAGTTCCTGCCTGCTGTTCCCTCCATAGCTGCCCGGTAGTAACCTGAGATAACCCAGAGGTAAAATCTCCTCTGTAATTTGGTAGGAGCTAAGCCAGGAGGGGAAAAAAATAACTGGTCATGAATCTTTAAGAAGTGAATCATAATCTCTCCGGGGAAAAGCTCCAATTCTGGTCTGGAAAACCAAGTTATCCATAGAAAGGCTGGTTTTTTCCTACTGTCCTGATGGAAGGAATGCTGATCAGATCATTCCCAGTGTCTAAAGCCTTTCGGAACATTCTCCCTCACAGTGTGGCGTTTGGGAGAAATTGAGATGTGTCTGAGACTGAGGTCATTTTCTGTGGCTGTCTGCATGAATGTTTGTTATTGTTCTGCAGAGCAACGACTATAACAATTCCATGATTTGCTAATGATATCATAGGATTACACAGAAACACAATTCTAAGTAAATTTATTATCAAAGTACATAGAGCTACCCTGAGATCTTTCTTGCAGGGCATTTGCAGGAAAAAAAGATGTACAATTTTACAAAAAACCACATAAATAAAGACTAAAAGTAAATAAAACACCAATATGGACCAGAAGGCAAACCGTACAAATAAAATTAATGCTGAGTACATCAAGGATCAACTTCATTCACTGTATACATCCCCACGCTTTAGGAATTTGCTGCGGTGTGTTGGTCAGGGTGGGACATGCAACAAAAAACAACATTCGATAATGACTGAAGGTAGAGATTTATATAAAAAATAAAGTTGGAGGTTAAAGTGCAGACATGGAATAAATGTGCATAAATACAGCACTACCAGCATGAATTTACAACGCAAACAGCATTATAAACAGTGGTTTAAAGTGTTTACAGTACAGTGCAGTGACAGTGTCAGGGCTTTACAGAGTTGCAAAGTTACCTCGTGTCTCTCGAGCTAGTCCCCTGAATGATGAAGGCCAGCTCACCTTACGGTTTCTTAACAACCTTATCAACTTGCGCAGTACCTCCCCCCATCCTTCCCCATCTCAGTCTATCAGTACAATCCTCTCTTCCCTCCTCTGTGTCCACCTCACCTCAAGCACATCGACAGTAACCCCCTCCCGCGTCCCCCCAACTTCTCCCTGAGGGATTGAACTCCACAGTCTCATTGCTATCTAGGGAGAGCTGTTTCTCCAGAATTCCCCCGCTGACTCCCTGCCACAGGCAGCCCTCTTCCACACCGTCACAGAAGTGTAGCATTTATTGTCACAGTGACCCGTGTTCATTTCCTGCCGCTGTCTGTACGGAGTTTGTATGTCCTCCCTGTGACTGTATGGGTCCCCTCACATTCCATTAATATGTTAGTTGGTTGGCATGATCTTGTTGGGCCAGACGGACCTATTACGTTCTGTATCTTTAAATAATAATTGAAGATGAGCCGCCTTAGAAAAGTGCACAACCCAACAGATCTCCTTTCAGCATCATTGTCCAGTGGGGAAGAAACCAGTCCGTGCCTCAAATCGATGTGTCCCATTTTGGGACTTGACCCAACATAATTTTTCACTAATATTCCTGTCCGTTCCCTATCACAGTCGTGGAATTGAGACATTTGCACAGTTCCACAGCCTGAAAAGCTGGGATTTCCTTGGGGGCCTCTCCAGGATGCACGAAGACTGACCTGTCTGATTTTGGCCTTTGGCAGGGGTGGGCCCCATCCACATGAACGAAGTCACGTGCAGCGGGTTCGAGCGGTCGGTGACGGACTGCAGCTTCCGGGAGGCCAGCCGCGCCTGCAAACACGAGGAGGACGCGGCGGTCCGATGCAACGTTCCACAGATGGGCTTCGAGAGACAGGTAACTGGCTACACCCGGTGCCTGAGTGCACGAGCAAGCGCATCACTATGGGAACGCGTCTGTACGCCTGCACGTGCCCCTCTCTGTGCGTGAGTGTATGTGCGCATCAGAATCAGGTTTAACGTCACTGGCGTGTGCCGTGAAGTATCTTGTTCTACAGCAGCAGTACAATGCAAACCATAATAAATGTAAATTAAGTTAAATATGTAGTGCAAAAAGGGAACCAAAATACTGGGGCAGTGTTCATGGGTTCATTGTCCGTTCAGAAGTCTGATGGCACAGGTAAAGAAGCTGCCCCTAAAACGCTGAGTGTGTGCTTTCAGGCTCCTGTACCTCCTCCTCGACAATAGCAAGGAGAAGAGGGCCTGTCTTGTGTGATGGGGTCCTTAATGATGGATGCTGAATGTTGCCGAGGATTGTGTCTGTGACGGAGTTGGCAGAGTTCACAACGTTTGTGCAGTGGCCCCTCCATACCAGACAGTGACGCACCCAGTTCGGATGCTCTCCTCGGTACATCTGCAGACATCTGTGAGAGCCTTTGGTGACGTGCCAAGTCTTCTGAAGCTCCTAATGAAATATAGCTGTCGTGCCTTCTTTGTAATTGCATCGACACGTTGGGCCCAGGATAGATCTTCAGAGATGTTGACAGCCAGAAGCTTGAAACTGCTCACCCTTTCCACGCTGAACCCTTCATGAAGCCTGGCGAGGGTTCCTCCAACTTCCCCTTCCTGTGAGGTCCACCATCGATTCCTTGGTCTTTTACAGTCATACGTGTCCCGGAAAGGAGTTCAAAGCTGGGCTCAGGCCTGAGGCCCCGTGTCCTCTCGCCACCTTCACAATCAATAAAAACTGATTTAACAGAAGTTTATTTGGATTCAGGGAAAAGGCAAAAACAAATTCCACATGTTGGAAACTACAGTCAAAGTGCCACCACATTGTCCAAGGCTTATAAACATACCTTCCTTTGGCCGGGCAACTCACCAATCACCAATATAAACTTGGATTCTTTCATTGCATATTTTGTTATTGTTTAGATCTAGTCATGTGGAGGTAACTGTCAGCTTGGAGTTAGGCAGTGATGCTAATTGGGGTGGAAGATGCAGTGGTTCAAGCCACACGGCTTTGGAGAAACACAATTCGATCCTGACAGAACCAGAATCGGAATCGGAATCGGAATCAGAATTCGATTTAATATCAGTGGCATATGTCACAAAATTTGTTAACTTTACAGCAGCAGGACAATGCAAACATGATAATAGAGAGAAAATAGCTGTGTACTACAGTAAGTATATATATATATATAAACCAGTTAAATTAAATAAATAGTGCAAAAAATAGAGATAAAAAAGTAGTGAGGTAGTGTTCATGGGTTCAATATCAATTCAGAAATCGGATGGCAGAGGGGAAGAAGTTGTCCCTGAATCCCTGAGTGTTTGACAACCTCCTGACGGTAGCAATGAAAAGAGGGTTAATCCTGGACGGTGGGGTCCGTAATGACGGACACCACCTCTCTGAGCCACTGCTCCTTGAAGATGACCTGGAGGCCACGGAGGCTAGTGCCCAGGGTGGAGCTGGCTAAGTTTACGAGTCTCTGTGGCTTATTCTGTTCCTGTGCAGTAGCCCCCTTCTCCCCCACACCAGATGGTGCTGCAGCCAGACAGAACGCTCTCACAGTACATCTGTAATCAGAAACAGTTTATTATCACTGACATACTGTATGTTGTGAAATTTGCTGGTTTATAGCAGCAGAACATGAGAATAACTATGTTACAATAAGAAATTTACTATTACAATTCTATTTACAGCGTTATGTGTCTCGTATTAAAGATCATTTTTATTATAATTTGATAATAATTTGACTGTACACATATATAACCAAATGAGACAACATTCCTCTGGAAAACAGAGCACCCACAAAATATATACCACGCACAACACATAAACTAAAGCATACTATAAAAAAGTTAATAAAATATAATTTAAAATGCATGTAGTGAGCAGTACGGGTAAACAGTGAACAGCCCGTCGTCCTAGTGACGAGACCTCGGTGGTGGCCGGGTATTTAACAGACTCAGAGCTTGAGGGAAGGAGCTGTTACCCAGTCTGGCAGGCCTAGTCCCGTTGCTCCTGTACCCCCTTTCCTGATGCTAGTAGGTCAAAGATACTGTGAGATGGCTGACTGGGATCCTCAACGATGCTTCGAGCATTAGTGCAAGCAGAGAGCAAAAACCTGTGAGGCAGTGTTCACAAATTCACGGACTATTCTGAAATCCAGTGGCAGCCTCTGATGCCGCCTGCGTGTGCGTGGAATTTTCACGTTCTCCCCGTGACCGTGTGGGTCCCCCGTGGGCGCTCCGGTTTCCTCTGATATCCCGACGACGTGCGGGTTGGTGGGTTAGCTGGCCACTGTAAATCATCAGTGTTTGGGTGCGGGGGAGGAGACGCTGGGAATGTGGGGAGACTGAAATGGGATCAGTGAACGTGTGTGGCTGATGGTCAGCACAAACTCAGTGGGCTGAAGGGCCTGTTTCTCTGGTGTATGACTCCATGATTCATAGTCACCTATGCTGGCTGATCTACTTCCATTCGTGTGTTGTTGGGAATGGGAAAGGGGCTGGAGGAGGGCAGGAGAAATTTATAAGAGAGGGTCCGAGCTACCTTGAAGAGCCTAACCTGATTGTTCCTCCCACGCTCACTGCAGATCCGTCTACAGGGAGGCCGAAACCCTTATGAAGGTCGGGTGGAGGTCCTGGTGAAGGCCAACGGCACGGCCAAGTGGGGCGCCGTGTGCGGCATGAAGTGGGGACTGACCGAGGCGATGGTGGTCTGTCGGCAGCTGGGTTTAGGCTTCGCTGACCACGCCCTGCGGGTAGGTGTCAGAATACCGCGAGAGCTCAAGTCCTGATCTGATTCCCGTCCCGTCCGCAGAAACCATGAGGGCAGGAAGACCGTTCAGCCCATCATCCTAACCTTCCTGTACCTTGCATATCACCTACCCCGTGAACTGTAGCCCACACCGCTGAACCTGGAATCACAGACACAAAGCAGTCTCTGTTAACCCACACCGTCCCTACCTGTCCATGACAGTCCCACCGGCCTGCATTAGATTCAAGATTCAAGCACATTTATTATCAAAGAATGCATAAATTATACAACCTCGAGATTTGTTTGCTCACGGGCAGCCACAAAGCAAGAAACCCGAAAGAACCCAATTAAAGAAAAAAATAAAAATAAAAGACCAACCCCCGGGAGAGAAAAAAACACAAATCATGCAAACAATTGAAGTGAACAACGACACTCTGAACCAAATTGATTGCTCAAATCCAAACCCCAGAGCGGCCCGGAGTAGGCCCGAAGCCTCGGTATCAGCCCATCATATTAGCGGGCACGGAGCACTGCAGCTGGGGCAGTCTTCATAGCCTCAGCTCCATGGAGAAAGGAATGACCATCATGGAGAGCGAGCAAAATCAGCTCCCAACCCTGTCTTTTCAGACTGTGGCTTTCCTATCCAACCACCTGACTAAATCCCTTTTAACGATAATTGTATATGGCCTTGTCCTCTGGCCCTCTTCTGCATATTCGTCAGTCTAGATGTGAGAAACCTGCCCTTGCGACTCTGAACTCCTTTAAGTTTCTCTCCTCTCACCTCTAACTTGTGTCCTCCAGTCCTCCTGCCTTTGGAAAATGACCCTGACTATCTTGTCGATGCCCCTCATAATGTTATAAACCTCTGTAAGGTCGCTGTCAGCACACAAAATGCTAGGGGTACTCAGTGCGTCAGGCAGCATCTGTGGAGGGAAATGGACAGTCAGCACATTCAGATTGACGTGTATTTATGTGAAACAATCTAAGGACGTGCTGGGGACACGTGTGAGTGTCACCACACACTCTGGCACCAACAGAGCATGTCCCCAGCAGCAACATCAACAAAACAGAGTCTCCACCCAAAATGTCAACCGTGCTTTTCCCTCCATAGACGCTGACCGACCCACTGAGCTCCCCTGGTATTTTATGGTGCTCCAGGTTCCAGCGTCTACCGTTACTTGTGTCACCAGCCTGTCTAACCTTTCCTTATAAGCACTGCCCTGTATTCCGGGCGACATCCTGCCGAGTCTCTTCTGCAGCCACATCCTTGGGATAACGTTCTTCATTATCTTTTCCGGGCTGGTCTGCTTCATAGAGGCTTTACAGAGGAACGGCTGGGTGGTTGAGGGGGAGGGGTGGGAGGGGGGCCATTCGTTCATCTGGTACACGCCAGCTAAAGGAATAACAACCCACCAGCCACGACTTACAACTCTTCCAGAACTGGTCCAAGGGCTTTGTAAGTGTCGGCAGAGTGTCTGCCTCGTAGGACCACTTTCATCTCCCATATCGTGGAAAGTTCCTCTCCTTTAAGATATTTACCAGCAAGAGAAAGCATATGGTGTGTTGGCCTTCTTTAGTTGTGGGATTGAGTTCAAGCGCTATAAAACCCTGGTCAGACCACACCTGGAGTATTGTGTTCAGTTCTGATCGCCTCATTAGAGGAAGGATGTGGAAGCTTTAGAGAGGGTGCAGAGGAGATTCACCAGGATGCTGCCAGGATTAGAGAGCAGGTCTTATGAGGCTAGGTTAAGCAAGCTTGGGAGATGATAAGAAGCGACTTGGTAAAGGTGTACAAGACGAGCCAAAGATTGAGTGGACAGCAAAAACTTTATTAGTAATGGTGATTAGCGGGGGAAAATTTTAAGGTGATCGGAGGAAAGCAGAGGCGGATATCAGCGGTAGATTTTTATACACAGAGTGTGGTGGGTGCATGGAGCACTCTGCCAGCGGTGGTGGTAGAGTCAGATACATTAAGAGAGCCTTAGGCAGGTACACGGGCGATTAAAAAATGGATGGCTATGTCAAAAGGAGAGGTTAGAATGATTTTAGAGTAAGTTCAAAGGGTTAGCACAACATTGTGGGCCAAAGGGCCTGCACCGTGCTGTAGTGTTCTACACCACACCAGGCTCCACCTGATTTTAATTTTCACATCACTCACCTGCCTCTGTCTCCAATCTGACACCTTCTGCCCATCATCTATCACCCGTCCTGTACCCTGTCAATGTTTGTGAAGGGGTTACTGGGGCGGGCCACGTTGTAACCCACAGTTCTGCCGCTTGCCTCGAAGGAGACGTGGTTCTGGCAGGGGGACCAGATCACCGAGGAGGTGGTCCTCAGCGGGATATCCTGCTCCGGGACCGAGCTCTCCATCCAGCAGTGCTCCCACGACGGCGACCAGGTGGACTGTCCGAGGGGTGGGGGCCGATTCGCCGCTGGAGTCGCCTGCACAGAGTGTGAGTGTCAGGTGCGCGTGGAACCAGTGGGATGGAGGGACTGGTGGGGACGGGTGACCTCTGGGGGGGTTCGGGAAGCAAGTTCCCAACTTTAAGCATTGTACATTCTCAAGCACTCTTTTGTTAAAGTATTCGTTCTCTGTGTTGTACTGATTTTTCTTTGTCACATGTACTGAGAAATAGTGAAGGACTGGTCTTGCATACTGTTTATACAGATCAGATTATTACACAGTGTATTGAGGTAGAGCAAGGTAAAAACTACAACAGAATGCAGAATACGGTTACAGAGAAAGTGCTGTGCAGTTAGGCAGTAAGGTGCAAGGCTATGAAAAATTACACTGTGAGGTCAAGAGTCCATCTATTGTGTTTGGGAACTGATCAATAGTATTATAAGAGACATCTCCAATCCCCCCACCAAGCATCTTTCCCTCATACCCCACTTTCTGCTTTCCGCAGGGGTCGATCCCTACGCCACTCCCTTGTCCATTCATCCCTCCCCACTGATCTCCCTCCTGGCACTTATCCTTGCACACGGAGCAAGTACTACATCTGTCCCTACACCTCCTCCCTCACTACCATCCAGAGCCCCAAACCTTCCTTCCGGGTGAGGCAACACTTCACCTGCGAGTCTGTTGGGGTCATATACTGCGTCAGGCCTCCTGTATATAGGTGAGATGTAGATTCAGAGACCGCTTCACCGAGCACCTGCGCTCCACCCGTCAGAAGAAGTGGGATCTCCCAGTGGCCATCCATATTAATTCTATTTCCTTTTCCAATTCTGATATATCAATCCGTGGCCTCCGCTACTATCGCAATAAAGCCACACTCAGGTTGGAGGAACAACACCTTATATTCTGTCTGGGTAGCCTCCAACCTGATGGCATGAACATCGATTTCTCAAACTTCCGGGAATGGAACCATTGCCCACCCTCTCCTTCACCATTCCCCATCTCCCTTTTCTCCTTGCCTATCCCCCCTTTTCTTTCTTCTTCTATCCCCACCTATCCGACTCCCCCTTCTCCAGCCCTGTATAGTTAAAGTCTGTCCTGAGCCTTACGGGCTCATCAGGCCACTGCTTATGCTGATTTCCGTGGCGAAGCGACTGAGAGTAGGAGACTCCCCCCCCACCCCCCACCCCGGATAGGACGCCAGTCTATCGCGAGGTTAACCCCCAGCATTTTGCCAGTATCAGCTGGGTGGACTGGAGCAATGTGTGGTTAAGTGCCTTGCTCAAGGACACAACACGCTGCCTCGGCTGGGGTTCGAACTCACGACCTTCAGATCTCTAGTCCAATGCCTTAACCACTTGGCCATGCACCACACAGCCCTGTATCTCTCTCACCAATCAACCTCCCCCTTCAAGTTTCACCTATCACTTTGTGCTTCTCCCTCCCCCCACCCCCAATTTTTAAATCTACTCCTCAGCTTTCTTTCCTCCGGTCCTGCCGAAGGGTGTCGGCCCGAAATGTCGACTGAACTTTTTTCCATAGATCCTGCCCGACCTGCTGAGTTCCTCCAGCGTGTTGTGTGTGTTGAGAGGGATAGAAGCTTTCCTTGCGCCTGATGGTGTGTGCCTTCAGGCTTTTGTATCATCTGCCTGAACGGAGAGGGGAGAAGGCAGAACGTCCAGGGTAGATGCGGCCGTCTTGCATACTGTTCAGATCATTTCTTGCAGACTGCATTGAAGGAAAGCAATAACAGCGTGCACAATAGTGTTACAGTTAGAGAAAGGGCAGTGCAGGCAAGCAACAAGGTGCAAGGCCATTACTGGGTAGATTGAGAGCTCCAGAGTCCATCCTATTATACAAGGTGTCTTATAACAGCAGGGTAAAAACTGTCCTTCACCTGGTGATGTGAGCTTTCAGGCTTTCTACCCCATGGGAGAGGGGAGAAGAAAGAATATCCTGGGTGGACGGATAACTCTGGCTGCTTTACCGAGGCAGTGAGAAGTGTAGACAGAGTCCATGGAGGGGAGGCTGGTTTCCGTGATGTGCTGAGCTGTGCCCACAACTCTCTGCAGCTTGAGACCACGGGCAGAGCAGTTTGCGGGCAGCACTGTAGAGTAGGGGTTGGCATAGCACCAGAGATCACCGATCAACGTACAATTCCCACTGCTGTCTGCAATGAGTTTGAACCTTCTCCCCGTGACCCCCATGTGCGTTCCTCTGGGTGCTCCGGTTTCCAACCCCACCCCCCCCACATCCCAAAGAATTACAGGTTAGGGTTAGTGAATAGTGGGCATGTTACACTGGCTCTGGAAGCATGGCCACACTTCCAGTCTTGATACAACACAATCTTAGACTGTGTTGGTCGTTCTACGTTTCACTACACGTTTTGATGTACATGTGACAAATAAAGCAAATTTCATCTTTAATTTAAATGTTAAATGACGGTGATGTGAGGTGGCGTTCCCTGGGCTTTGCTGCTCTTCTCCACGCTGGTGGAGGTGGTGAGTTTGGAAGGTGTTGTCTCCAATCTGTGGGAGCTTCCATTTTCAGAATCTAACTCTCGTTCGCTGCTCATCTGCATTGTCCAGGAGTCCTTCCCCTTTTGGGGTGAAGTCCCCCCAAGGGGCAGCCATCTGCTGGACAACTCAGAGGTGCGGGGTAGGCGGGAGGAGGGGTGTGGAGGGTTGCTGTCGGGAGGCGATGATGAGACACTGACGCTCGCTGCCCTCTCCTCGATGCTCCCAGCCACGCCCGACCTGGTGCTGGACGCTGATCTGGCCCAGCAGTCTGTCTACCTGGAGGACCGGCCCCTGCACATGCTCTACTGTGCCCACGAGGAGGGCTGCTTGGCCAAGTCGGCAGACGCGATGAACTGGCCCTACGGACACCGGCGGCTCCTACGCTTCTCCTCCCGCATACTCAACATCGGCAGGAGCGACTTCCGCCCGCGGACTGGCCGTCACGCCTGGATCTGGCACAGCTGCCACGCGTAAGTCTGTACCAGGCTGGGGAAGATGGTGATGGGGGCAGGGGTCATTTAATGGGATTTTATCACCTAGGTAATATGTCATTAGTTGGTTAACAGTATTTTAATTGGCTAGTTAACATTTCATCGATCAGGTAACGATGTTTCATTGGCTAGTTAACATTTCATCGATCAGGTAACGATGTTTCATTGGCTAGTTAACATTTCATCAGTCCGTTAGCAACACTTTATTGGCCTGTTAACATTGCGGTGATTAGAACCAGAAAGTTTACGAGACAAGTTTGAAATCACCTGTTAGACTCTTAGCGGATTCATGAACAGGGAGGAGGCAGTTGGCCCATCCTTTCTGTACTGGTAGAACTAAGCCCCCCCCCCCCCGCTGACCCCGCCTTCCTGCACTGGGTCTGTGGCCCAGCGGGTCATGGCTCTTTGAGTCCGTAACATACTCAAAGTGCTGGAGGAGTTTCTTCAGGATCCAGTGAAAGGTCTCGGCCTAGAACTTTGACTGCTTATTCCCCTCTGCTGAGCTCCTCCAACACTTTGTGTCTTCTCAAGATTTCCAGCATGTGCAGGACCTCGAAGTGCATACCTGTGTTTAACTGTGAGGAGGGGCTCTCCCTCTCACCTGAATTCCAGACCCCTCCACACTGAGGAAAACATCATCCCTCATCTCCTCTCTAATCCTTTCACCGAATAATTCTCTGCTCCTTTCACTTACTCTTGCTCATCATTTTACTTAACTCGATTAAATCTTCCCTCAGTCTCCTTTGCCCCAAAGAAACCAACCCCCGCCTCTCCAACCTTTCCCCACGGCCGCAGATCCCCACAGTCTTGGCAACTTTGCTGTAGGTTTCCTCTGCTCCCTTACCAATGCAATGACATTTCTCCTGTAAGATTCAAAAGATGAAAATAAATTTACTGTCAAATCACGTACACGTCACCATATACTATCTTGAGATTCATCTTCTTGCAGGCATTCATAATTGCAATACAATAGGATCGATTAAAATCTGCACACAAAGACTGACAAACAACTTGTGTGCAAAATAAAACAAACTGCAAATCAAACAATTAAATAAATAATATTGAGAACTTGAGTTGTAGAGTTCTTAATTGAGTCCGTAGAGGGAATCGGTTCAGTGTGAAGTTATCTATACTAGTTCAGGAACCTGACAGTTGAGGGGTAATAACTGTTCCTGAACCTGGTGGTGTGGGACCTAAGGCTCCCGTACCTCCTGCCTGATGGCAGTAGTGTGAAGGCAAGGCTTTTTACTGACAAGACTCGTTCACAGGGCTCAGGCTACGGTCTGACCGGTGCTTTAGATGCAATGCAGCCTCGTGCTCTTACGTTCTGCAATTCAGCGGGAATAGCAAAGTACTACACTGAACTTTGTGGGCGGTTCCTGCTACCTTCTAGGCCTCTCTGTCCCCACGTCACACAGAAACCTCCTGTGTAGAGTGTAATCCATGCATTGGCTAAGCGCTATCTCACCGGCTGGAAACTATTTCGCTGAGTAGAGTCCCGTCACTGATCAGTAAACGTCATTGGCTTCACTTGGAGCTGTCTCAGCCGTGAGCACACATTCTCTTGTCTGGCAAGAGCAGAATTACTGGTAAACAGTTTAGTCTTAGCAAGATCACAGCAGATGTTTAAGGGAAAAAAAATCCACCCAGTAACTCCCTCGTGGGAATCTGTGCTCCGCATGTAATTCCCAAGCCTTCTGCGTGGAATTCAGTCTCTTACTCAACCCCTACCAAACTTCCCCCCTCCCCAATGACCTATATAGTCATACAGCATAAAACCACAGTGCTCATCTAAGCTGGTCCCATTTGCTAACACTTGGCCCGTTTGTCCTCATTGTTACCACCAGAGAGAGGTACAGGGGCCTGACAACATACACTCAGAGTTTTAGTAACAGCTTCTTCCCTTCTCCATCAGATTTGTGAACCCACGAGCACCACCTCATTAATCTGCTCCCTTTTCGCACTACTTCTTTTAAAATTGCTCGTGGCGAGCATTCGGTCCGTGATGACAGACGAGAGGGGCTCGTCCAGCCCAACGGCCGGTTTTACTGGGACAAGCCAACCGGGAGCGAACCAGTCTGTCTCAGACAGGCCGGGGGAGGAGACGGTCACACAGTCAGGGCGACCCACAAACACACATGGGAGTGACTGGATAACCTGAGCTAAAATGGAACAATAAATCAACTTGAACATCATATAATCCCATAAAAGCATTTTAAGATAAAAACAATAAATAGCGCTGGCCGCTACGCATGCCGGGGCTGGCTGTTGACCCCGCCCCCCCACACTGGAAGTTCTACGATTATATATTTCTTGTTTTAAATTATAGTAATGTTTTGAATCCCTTGCACTGTACTGCTGCGCAAAACAACAAATTTCACACCATATTCAGTGATATTAAAACTGATTCCGTTCCTATCCTGCCCTACCCATGTACTTATCCCAATGTCCCTTAAATATTGTTATTGCACCTTCCTCATTCCCGCCACACTCCGCATGAAGGCGTCACTCCTCGAGTTTCTTTTCAGTTTTAAAGATGGTCTTTATTTGTCACGTGTACATCGAAGCGTCAAAGCGCACAGCAAAATGCGTCGTTTGTTTCAACGACTATCACAGTCTGAGGACGTGCCGGTGGGGGCAGCCTGCAAGTGGTTTCATGTTCCTGGTACCAACGTAGCAACACAGCATGCCCTCAACTCTCTAACGTTAACCAGCACTCCTCGGAGTTGGGAGGAAACTGGAGCACCTGGTCATGGAGGGAACGTACGAACTCCTTACAGGCAGTGGCAGAACTGGGCTTGGGTTGTTGGGGTCGTTACAGTGTTACCGTCCGTCCCTTCTCTCGTTCTCTCACTTAGATCTGAATTTTACATATAACCACTCCGCTTCTGGATAAAATTCCACCCTGTAACTCGCTCCTGGATATATAAAACTGGCCAGACACCTTATTAGATGCCAGTGGGTGTCCGTTACTCCACACTCAGTAAGTCAGGTTGGGTAGAACCACTGGCACACAGCTCCAGCCGCCTGCCTTCAATCCCGACCTTGGATTTCCTCAGGTGCTCAAGCTTTCTCTCACCTCTCAAAGGCATGCCAGCTGGTCAACTGATGCTGTAAATCCCCACCAGTTTAGGAAAATATTAAAAGAATCAAAAGGGAGGACGAAAAAAAGACCAACTGGTTGTGGAACTCGGAGAGGTCAGTCAGCATCTATGGTGAGAAGTGGATTGATGACGTTTTGGGTTGAGGCCCTTCATCTGGACTCAAGGGAGGCCCAGGGAAGTAGGCATGATATTTTGAGTGAGGACTGTTCCTCTGAACCTGAGGAAGTAAGTGTGGGAGAGCGTCCAGAGGAGGTTCATGCGAATGATCCTGGAAATGAAAGGGTTAACATATGGGGAGCATTTGGTGGCTTTGGGCCTGTACTCGGTGGAATTTAGAAGAATGAAGGGGCAAATTCCTTTGAAACCTATCAAATATTGAAAGGCCTAGATAGAGTGAACATGGAGAGGTTATTTCCTGTAGGTGGAGAGACTAAGACCAGAAAGTACAACCTCAGATTACAAGGATGTCCATTTAGAACGGAAATGAGGAGGAATTTCTTTAGCCAGAGAATGATGAAGCTGTAGAATTTACTGCTGCGGATGGCTGTGAGGCTGCACCATTCAATATATTTAGAGCAGAGGCTGATAGGTTCTTGATTAGTAAGGGTGTCAAAGATTACGGGGGGAACGCAGGAGAATGGATTTGAGAGGGATAATAAATAAGCCATGATTGAATAGGGAGCAGACTCGATGGGCTGAATGGCCTATTCCCTCTCCTATGTCCTATGGTGCTATGATCTGAATGGCTTTGTTCTGTGTTGAATGGTTAAGTGGAGATGCAATATCAGGTTGTTCTGTGCTGTTGCCCATGGTCACAGGAAGAGATCTGATCTGGGCTCAGGATTGAACCCAGGAGACCCATTCTGCAGAGAGCAGCTCAATAACTCGAGAACAAAACGAAACAAGTTCTTAGAAAATTATCCAAGTGCCAATTTTTGGAAAGTCGGCTGAACAGATGCTTGCTGAAATAGAACAATCCAGCTCCTGGTGGCCGCCTTTGGGGGCTGGATCCCGGCCAATCCCCAGACTTTGCCGAGTACATTCCAATCCTCCTGACATCACAGGCTGGAAGCCTTCACACAGGGAAATCTGCAACCTCCCACTTAAACCTCCGGAGGGTTAACAGTCATTGAGAAATGTCTGAGGCACTGACAGGCACCATGACTAAGGAATCACAGCGTCCGACGTGCGTACAGCAGGATCCCGCAGGTGGGCATGTGGTCTTAGCAGTTCAAATAGACACCGAGACCTTGGGAACTCCACCGCGAGCAAAAGCTCCAGCATGGACAACGCCAAGCCCAGCTGCAAGTGGAGCGCGGTTGAGAATGGGGTTAGCAATCCCAGCCCATAAAAAGCACGAGCTACAGAAAAGCCAGCTGATGCTCCGAAGACCTCGTCCCCGAGAGAGGAAGGATCTTCAGCTCGAAGATGTATGAAGTTGTGAGGTTAAAGCGGAAGCCACAGGGCCATTCAATCTTCTACCGGCCCGGGACAGAGGACTCGTGGTGAGCTGCTGTTGGCAGCCTCTGCTCCAGCAGGGATGACGTGCTTAAGGAGAAGAGCGTTTGGGATCTCCTGCACCAAACTGGGAGGGCAGATAGGGTTCCAGCTTGGGACCCCACGCAAAACTCAACTCATCCAACTGCGCAAAGCAGAACTCCGGAATAAAAACAGTGAACGCTGGAAACACTCAGCAAGCCATGCAGCAACCTCGGCGAGAGAAGCGAGATTAGTGTTTCAGCTGGCCTGACGTAGATCGGGAGACCGCCTCGCTGAGCACCTACACTTCACCTGCCAGGAAAAGCGGCATCTCCCGGTGGCCATCCATTTCAATTCTACTTCCCGTTCCCATTCCGACATGTCAGTCCGCGGCCTCCTCTACTGCCGCGATGAGGCCACGCTCGGGTTGGAGGAGCAACACCTCATTTTCCACCTGGGTAGCCTCCAGCTTCCTCAAGCTTCCGGTAATTGCCTCCCTTCACCATTCCCATTACTGTTTCCCTCTCTCACCCTATCTCCTTGCCTACCCATCAATTCCCTCTAGTGTTCCTCCTCCTTCCCTTTCTTTCATGGTCTTTTACCCTCTCCTATCAGATTGCCTGACCTCTAGTCCTTTACCTCTTTCAACAGTCAACTTCCCAGCTCTTTACTTCACCCCCTCCCCGTCTCCTGGTTTCACCTGCCACCTGCTTGTACTTCTTCCTCCCCTCCTCCTACCTTCTTACTCAGACTTCTCATCCTTTTTCCCCGTCCTGATGAAGGATCTCGCCCCAAAACGTATTTTCCATAGATGCTGCCTGGCCTGCTGAGTTTCTCCAGCATTTTGTGTGTGCTGCGAGTATTTCATGTTAAGGACCTGGAATCCGACTCGAGTTTATTATCACTAACGTTCTGAACAGTACGTTCAGAAAATTTCTTGGTTAAGAAAATTGTTTCACCACTACAGTGGAAGACATATAACTGACTGTAAGTTGCAAAAGAATAAATAAACGGTGCAAAAGAGAACTAGTGAAGTAGTGTTTATGGGTGGCGCACATGTCAGCTTGCTGAGTTCATCCCACATGTTGTGTGTATTGCTCAAGATCTCCGGCATCTGCGGAATCTGTGTTTATGAAAGTGTTCATGGAACATTCAGACGTCTGGTGGTGGAAAGTTTGGCCTGAAACAATGAGTGTGGCTGTTCAGACTCTTGTACCTCCTCCCCGCTGTAACAGGAAGAGGGCATGTCTCAGGTATTGAGGGTCCTTCATGATGAATGCTGTCTTCTCGAGGCACTGCCTGTTGAAGGTGTCCTCGCTGGTGGG
This sequence comes from Hemitrygon akajei, assembly GCF_048418815.1. Classification (NCBI taxonomy): domain Eukaryota; kingdom Metazoa; phylum Chordata; class Chondrichthyes; order Myliobatiformes; family Dasyatidae; genus Hemitrygon; species Hemitrygon akajei. The sequence goes on along the minus strand of NC_133146.1, from coordinate 16,864,273 downwards.
GAGGGCTGTGCTCCTGAGGGAAATGGCTGAGTCTATAAGCCTCTGAAGTCTCTTTCGAGCCTGCATTTTGGAGCCTCTGCAATGGCCGGTGAAGCAACTGGTCAGAATATTCTCCACCAGTTTGAATGGGCTTTTGGCCACAAACCAAACCCACTCAAACTTTGCTTCGTCAGGAGTAGGAAAGAGAGAAAACAAATTAGTTTTGAGTTGAATTGAGGGTTGAAGAGGAAAAGGGGACCCTCCAGATCTCTGTGCCAATCCTGGCTGTTATGTCACTTCTATTTAAACATTCCATGGGTTAACAATGAAGAATCATATTCTGGAAGAATTAAAGAACTTTTATTAACAGAAATAAACAAACGTATCTTAACCCCGCTACCCGGCAAAGCCCAAGCATGCTCAGCGCTCTCCAATCAGGAACTGGCACGTGATCCTCTCACTGATATTCCCTCTGTCCTACCAAACCCTCGGCCTCTCAGTCGTTGTGCTCAGGTGAAGCTGGGGGCTTTCCTCAATCCAGACTGTTATGGTCATCGTTACTTTAGGATTGGGGGGAAGGGGTGGAGCAAGAGCTGGCAGTGAAGGGTGGATCCAGGTCAGGAGAGGTGATGGGCAGACGTGGGAATAGCAACAGAGGCTGGGACGCAGGTGAAGAGGGATGATGGGCAGATGGTGGAGGGTAGAGTGGGAATAGCGATAGAGGCTGGGTGGATCCAGCTGAGAAGTAATGGGCAGACAGAGGAGTGGGAGAGTGGGAATAGCGACAGAGGCTGGGAGGTGATGGGTGGATCCAGGTGAGAGGTGATCGCGGGCTGCAGATCGCGGAATCTGATAGGGATCACTGATCATCTGCAGCCCTTTGTCACCTGCCATCCTCTGTCACTTTCCCCGCTCACCCTTCCTTCATCTGCCCATCATCCCTGCTCACCTAAATCCACCCATCACCTCCCACCCTCTGTCACTTTTCCCACTCTCCCCTCCTCCATCTGCCCATCATCCCTCCTCACCTAAATCCACCCATCACCTCCCAGCCTCTGTCACTTTTCCCACTCTCCCCTCCTCCATCTGCCCATCATACCTCCTCACCTAAATCCACCCATCACCTCCCACCCTCTGTCACTTTTCCCACTCTCCCCTCCTCCATCTGCCCATCATCCCTCCTCACCTAAATCCACCCATCACCTCCCACCCTCTGTCACTTTTCCCACTCTCCCCTCCTCCATCTGCCCATCATCCCTCCTCACCTAAATCCACCCATCACCTCCCACCCTCTGTCACTTTTCCCACTCTCCCCTCCTTCATCTGCCCATCATCCCTGCTCACCTAAATCCACCCATCACTTCCCAGGTCTTGTTCCAACCCTTCCCTCCACCTCTCCACGACAGCTATGTTCCCTCTGTCGCTCAGCCCAGATGAAGTCTTGACCCAAAATGGCAACTGTTCATTTTCCTCCATGGATGCTACCTGACCATTTGGGTCCCTTCAGTGGTTTTTTGTGAAGCCCACACCTTGCTGAGGCTTCTACATGCCTCAGGATTGGGGGGGGGGGGGTGGTGGTGGTGGAACACCAGGGTGTGTTGACCCCGTACTTCCCTGGTGGGTTTGTCTGGCCTGTGGAGTGGTCAGGCCCGACCACAGGCCGAATGCTGGTGTTCTCTGCGTGCGGGTTAGCTCAGCCTTGGGCCTGGGGCCAGAGGACTAGCTACCGAATAGGCAGGGTTCCTTGCCAGCAAAAGCAGGAGGGCCCCAGAAAGCAGCAGCCACTGGCAGAGAGTGTCTTGACAACTTGGAACACTCCTCAGGTTTGGAAACCTTAAATCCTTCAGGAATAAATGGAAACTTCCAGCCAGGTTTTAATCCCCAATTATTGGACATCCACTTCCTAATATTTTTATTTTCCCAGCTCGATAAACAAGGAAATACTCCGCGGCTGTTTCCCTCAACGGCTGCGCTCTGAGAAGTATGTTAAAAATCCTTCCAACATTCTTCATGTCAACTGTGTAAATAACCCTGAGGCAAATAACGCCTGAGGTTAATTGACAGGTTGCTCCCAGGAAAAGCTGTAAAATGCTTTAATCGAGGTGCTGCAGATTCCCATTTCCTTCTCTGCATCCACTTTTCCTCTTCTTTGGAATGGGTCCAGGGATGAGGGATTTCCACTACAACAGTACACCTGAGCAGCTAATTCGTAGAGAGGGTGGTTTGATCGAGGTGGACAAGCTAATGGCGAGCTCTGAGACGGATGTGAGAGCTTTTCACTTGAGCGATTGGGTAAAGACGGTGGGGCTCAGATTTAACCTTTTTGGGGAAAGATCCGAGAGGAATTCAGGCAAGTTGTTTTTTTTCACAAACTGCAGATGCTGGCAATCCAAAGCAGCAAACACAACGCTGGAGGAACTCCGCAGGTCAGGCAGCATCTATGGAAGTGAATAGATGATCGATGTTTCATGCCGAGACCCTTAATCGGAACTGGAAAGGAAGGGGAAAGGTGCCAGAATAAAATGGTGGGGGGAGGGGAAGGAGGACAGTGGAAGTTGATAGGAAGGCCAGGTAGCTGGGGAGGTAAAGGGATCTGATAGGAGAAGAGAGTGGCCCACAGGAGGAAGGGAAGGAGGAGGCAACCCAGTGGGAGGTGATAGGCAGGTGAATAGAGGAAGAAGGGATGGGGAGGGAATGTTTTTTACAGGAAGGAGAAATCGATGTTCATGCCATCGGGTCGGAGGTTACTCAGACGGAAGCAGGGTGTTTCTCTTCCGCTCTGAGAGTGGCCAGATCTTGGCATGAGAGGAGACCGTGGACTGATCCGTCAGAACAGGAATGGGAGTCGGAATTAAAACGTTCGGCCACCGGGCAGTCCTGCTTTTGGCGATGAGTCGTAGGGGCATGGCAAAGGGGTCCCCCAATTTACGACAGGTCTGTCCAATGTAGAGGAGGCCGCATTGGGAACGCCGGACACGCTGGACAACCCCAGCCGGTTTGCAGGTGGAGTGTCCCCTCACCTGGAAGGACTGTTTGGGACCCCGAATGGAGGTGAGGGAGGAGGTGTATAGGCAGGTGTGGCTCTTTGGTTGCTTGCTGGGGTAAGTGCTGGGAGGACAGATGAATGGACAAGGGAATTACGGAGGGAGTTATCCCTGTGGAAATCGGAGGGGCAGGGAGTGTAAAGATATGTTTGGTGGTAGGATCTCCTTGGATCAGGGCTTTCAGATGGGAATGACTGATGAAGCTGATATGCAAAGTACAGTCATGTACTTGATGGGCCAAGTGGCCTCCTCCTTTCCCCCTTTTTCTTTAAATTGTTATTTGAAGCCTTTCTAGAGAGACCAGTTTTTCTCAAAATGCTCCTGTGAGTTAGTTCCTTGTCGTTTCGATTCAAGATGGTTTAATGTAATTTCTTGTACAGTGCACAAGTGTAAGGGAGAATGATCTGATGCAGCAGATGGAAAACACAATAAGCTAAAGAAGAGAATAATAATACAAACACGATAACTATAACTACATAAAATAGCTTATATACATAGATTGATAGGTTGACAATGAAGTTGATGCCTGGCACAGGAGTGTCTGTACGTTAGGTGACTAATATGAAATGATGGTTGGGGGTGTGTTGGGGTGGTCGTGGGTGGAGGTGTTGATCAGTCCTACTGCTTGGGGAAAGTTACTGTTATTGAGACTACGTGGGACAAACAGTCCATGAATTTTGTTTGCTTCCAATGAGAACTCACCCACTTTGGGTCTAAACAAAGGAAGAGAGCAGAACGCTTTCAAAATGGCAATGATGTGCGTGTGTTATAGATCCAAAGAAACGTAGTTAAAAAATTCCTCAGAAAGCTGGAGGACTTTCTCAAAGAAGGTTGAAAACCAATCTTCCGTCCATGGACTCTATCTACTCTTCTCGCTGTCTCGGTAAAGCAGCTGACATAATAGAAATGATCTCTTCTCTCCCCTCTCACCTCAGGCACAATATACAAAAGCCTGAAAGCACATACCACCAGGCTCAAGGAGAGCTTCTGTCGGACTCTTGAACAAAGCTTTCTTATGCTAAAGATGAATTCCTGATCTCCAAATCTACCTCGCTAGCCAGCCGGTGACGTAGTGATATCCACACTGGACATAGGGGCGAGTAGTTACGGGTTTGAATCTGGCCTGTTTCCTGCACGCTTTCCATAATAGCTGGGCTGAGAATCAATCTAGCAACTCAGTCTTGTAAAGAAAAACAGACAAATGTTAAAGAAATGGCAATGTTTCTGCCGACATGTCACAAGCGTGGAGAGGAACAACAGCAACAATCTACCCCGTTGTGAGCTTTGCACCTAATTTGTCTCCCTGCACTGCAGTTCCTCTGTGGCTACAACAATATATTCCACATCATCAAGTCAAGTCACTTTTATTGTCATTTCCACCATAACTGCTGGTACAGTGCATAGTAAAAATGAGACAATGTTTTTCAGGACCATGGTGTTACATGACACAGTACAAAAACTAGACTGAACTACATGAAAAACAGCACAGAAAAAAACTACACTAGACTACAGACCTACCCAGGACTGCATAAAGTGCACAAAACAGTGCAGGCATTACAATAAATAATAAACAAGACAATAGGGCAAAGTGTCAGTCCAGGCTCTGGGTATTGAGGAGTCTGATGGCTTAAGGGAAGAAACTGTTATATAGATTGGTTGTGAGAGCCCGAATGCTTCGGTGCCTTTTCCCAGATGGCAGGAGGGAGAAGAGTTTGTATGAGGGGCGCGTGGGGTCCTTCATAATGCTGTTTGCTTTGTGGATGCAGCGTGTAGTGTAAATGTCCGTAATTGCGGGAAGAGAGACCCCGATGATCTTCTCAGCTGACCTCACTATCCACTGCAGGGTCTTGCGATCCGAGATGGTGCAATTTCCAAACCAGGCAGTGATGCAGCTACTCAGGATACTCTCAATACAACCCCTGTAGAATGTGATGAGGATGGGGGGTGGGAGATGGACTTCCCTCAGCCTTCGCAGAAAGCAGAGACGCTGCTGGGCTTTCTTTGCTATGGAGCTGGTGTTGAGGGACCAGGTGAGATTCTCCGCCGGGTGAACACCAAGAAATTTGGTGCTCTTAACAATCTCAACTGAGGAGCCATCGATGTTCAGCGGGGAGTTCCTTTTCATGTGTTTCATTTCACTGTACTTGTGTGCACAGCGATCTGTTTATAAACTAAAGCCTTTCCCTGCGTCTTGGTACATGTGATAGTAATAAACCGATAACCAAGATGAGAAATCGCTGAGCTTACGGTTGAAGCTGGAAAGACGCTCTGTGCCCAAGCAGAGGATGAGGTGCAATCTCCACAACGTTTTAGTTATGTTTATCTACTGGGGCAGCATGGTAGCGGAGCAGTTAGTGGAAAGCTACTGAAACACTAGCGACTCCTCAAGCTGCTGTCTGTGAGGAGTTTGTACGTTCTCCCTGTGACCATGTGGATTTCCTCCAAGTCATCCGGTTTCCTCCCACACTCCAAAGGCATGTAAGTTAGTAGATTGATTGGTCACATACTGTTACCATGCTAAACCGCTAAATAAATAACTGATAAAGTTCTGTTGCAGAACAAGTTAGGTCTTTGGAGCGTAGAAGGTTGAGGGGGGACTTGATAGAAGTATTTGAAATTATGAGGGGGATAGATAGAGTTGACATGGATATGCTTTTTCCATTGAGAGTAGGGGAGATTCGACAAGAGGACATGAGTTGAGAGTTAAGGGGCAAAAGTTTAGGGGTAACACGAGGAGGAACTTCTTTACTCAGAGTGGTAGCTGTGTGGAACGAGCTTCTGGTAGAAGTGGTAGGGGCAGGTTTGATATTGTCATTTAAAGTAAAATTGGATAGGTATACGGACAGGAAAGGAATGGAGGCTTATGGGCTGAGTGCAGGTCGGTGGGACTAGGTGAGAGTAAGTGTTCGGCACGGACTAGAAGGGCCAAGATGGCCTGTTTCCGTGCTGTAATTGTTATACGGTTATAACAAATCGTGGCTTTGAACAGGGCTGGTGAAACATTGTCTGACCTTGGAGCTCACTACTCGAATCTGTTCCTGTCCTTACAGACACTACCACAGCATGGAAGTCTTCACACACTACGACCTCCTCACCTTAAATGGCAGTAAGGTGGCCGAGGGGCACAAAGCAAGCTTCTGCCTAGAAGACTCGGATTGCGAAAGAGGTAAGTCAGGCGATGGTGCTTGAATCTTGTGCGGAGGGTGGGGGGGGGGGGGAGGTGAGGGGAAAATGGACAAAGGTCTTGTAATGAATCAATGGGAAGAATGAGTGGATTCAAAGGAGATGAGATTCTGTGTAACCTGAGGAACAGTAATACTGAATCACTATGTCTCCATTGCATGTGAGAAACGGAGGGAGGGAGGGAGAGAGGGAGAGGGAGGGAGAAGGAGAGGGAGAGGGAGAAAGGGAAAGAGAGAGAGAAAAAGAGAGAAAGAAAGAAAAAAGCTCCTGAGCTGGGTACATTGTTGAGGCATTTCTGAGGGCTGTTGGAAGTCAAGCCCATTGGTCAGTCTGGAGTCAGCAAACTGGTCTGGAGTTACCCAGACCATTGGTCAGTCTGGAGTCACCAGACCCATCTGGAGTTACCCAGACCATTGGTCAGTCTGGAGTTACCCAGACATTGGTCAGTCTGGAGTCACCAGACTGGTCTGGAGTTACTCAGATCATTGGACAGTCTGGAGTTACCCAGACATTGGTCAGTCTGGAGTTACCAGACCAGTCTGGAGTTACCCAGACATTGGTCAGACTGGAGTCAGCAGACCGGTCTGGAATTATCCAGCTAGCCTGGGTAAGGATGGCAGTTTTTCATTCCTGGAGAGCATCAAGATTTGATTCCCACTGCTGTTTGTAAGAGTTTATATGTTCTCCAGGTGCTCTGGTTTCCAAAGACATACGTGCTCGGGTTAGTGAGTCGTGGGCACTCTTTGTTGGCGCCGGACGCATGGCGACACTGGCAGGCTGCTCCCAGGATATCGTCGGACTGTATTGATCGTTGACACAAGCAGCATATTTCTCTCTGCGTTTTAATGTACATGTGACAAATGAAGCTTTTTCTAATATCTACAGTGGCAATCGGGTTCAGTTTCCGCCGCTGCCCTTTCACCCCGTGACCCCCAGTTGCTCTGGTTTTCTCCCACGTTCCAAAGATGTGCGGGTTAGGGTTAGGATTAGTGAGTGTGGGCACAGCATGGTGGCACTGGAAGTGTGGCGGGGCTTGTGGCATGTCCCCAGCACAGTACTTGCCAATTCGAATTGACAGGAGTGGCACGTTTCACTGTGTCTCGATGTACATGTGACAAATAGAGCTAATTGTTTAGACCACAATGGGGCAGGGGGCAGCACGTTCGTTCACGTTGTTGCTCTTCAGCTACGACCCCACCCCTCCGGTGCATCCCAAAGTCAGGGGGTGGTGGACTGTTGGCGAATCCTGGAGAGGGGCGGGAGGCAAAACTGTGTGGTTGTGGGGTTACAGAGAGGTAAGCTGTTGGGTTGTTCTGCTGGTTCCTGGCATGAGGCCAGCGGGTCAAACGGCCTCTTTCATGGCAGAAGGTAAGCACGTCAACACCAGTCCTTGTGTCTGCGTTGCACTGGTCCTCTCACCTCTCACACGAACCAGGCACAGGATGTCAGACTACAGAGTGCAAACTGTACATGGATATTATATATCTTTATGTAGGCCTCCGTTAGTCTCGATAGACCATGGATTTGCACCCTGGAAAGTTTCCAGGGCGCAAGCCTGGGCAAAGATTTTTTATGGAAGACCAGCAGTTGCCCAAGCTGCAAGTCTCCTCTCTCCATACCACCAATGTTGTCCAAGGGAAGGGCACTAGGACCCATACAGCTCGGCACCGGTGTTGTCGCAGAGCAATGTGTGGTTAAGTGCCTTGCTCGAGGACACACACACAGCCTCAGCCAAGGCTCGAACTAGTGACCTTCAGATCACTAGACAAACGCCTTAACCACTTGGCCACGCGCCAACATATATATCTTTAAATTCCTTGACTTCTCTAGTGCCTTTAACACCATCCAGCCCAAGATCTTAAGGCACAAACTAACGGAGATGGGAGTAGACTCTCACATGGTGGATTGGATAGTGGACTACTTGACAGATAGACCTCAGTATGTGCGGTTGGGAGACTGTAGGTCTGACACGGTGGTCAGCAGCACAGGAGCGCCGCAGGGAACCATACTCTCTCCGGTCCTGTTCACCCTGTACACATCAGACTTCCAATATAACTCGGAGTCCTGCCATGTGCAAAAGTTCGCTGATGACACGGCCATAGTGGGGTGTGTCAGGAATGGACAGGAGGAGGCGTATAGGAAACTGATACAGGACTTTGTGATATGGTGCAACTCAAACTACCTGCGTCTCAATATCACCAAGACCAAGGACATGGTGGTGGACTTTAGGAGATCTAGGCCTCATATGGAGCCAGTGATCATTAATGGAGAATGTGTGGAGCAGGTTAAGACCTACAAGTATCTGGGAGTACAGTTAGACGAGAAGCTAGACTGGACTGCCAACACAGATGCCTTGTGCAGGAAGGCACAGAGTTGACTGTACTTCCTAAGAAGGTTGGCGTCATTCAATGTCTGTAGTGAGATGCTGAAGATGTTCTATAGGTCAGTTGTGGAGAGCGCCCTCTTCTTTGTGGTGGTGTGTTGGGGAGGAAGCATTAAGAAGAGGGACGCCTCACGTCTTAATAAGCTGGTAAGGAAGGCGGGCTCTGTCGTGGGCAAAGTACTGGAGAGTTTAACATCGGTAGCTGAGCGAAGGGCGCTGAGTAGGCTACGGTCAATTATGGAAAACTCTGAACATCCTCTACATAGCACCATCCAGAGACAGAGAAGCAGTTTCAGCGACAGGTTACTATCGATGCAATGCTCCTCAGACAGGATGAAGAGGTCAATACTCCCCAATGCCATTAGGCTTTACAATTCTACCGCCAGGACTTAAGAACTTTTTAAAAGCTATTATTAATGCTTTTTGAGATAGTGATTTAGATGCATATCATATTTTTTTTTACTGAGTTAAGTATTGTATGTAATTAGTTTTGCTACAACAAGTGTATGGGACATTGGAAAAAAGTTGAATTTCCCCATGGGGATGAATAAAGTATCTATCTATCTATCTATCTATCTATCTATCTATCTAAATAAATAGATATATAGATACTTTATTGATCCGAAAGAAAATTATGGTATCACAGTAGCATTACAAGTGCACAGATATAAATATTAGAAGAGAAGCAAGAAAGAATAAAAAACAAGTTACCTCAAACAATCTAACAGGAGGGGGGTCGCCTCTTCCCCGGCTATTATTAAAAGATCACACATTATATCCTTGGATCAGAATAACACTGGAAAAAGCAGAGAGCCTGAAACCATGGCAACAGTGTCTTGAGGGGGATTGTGGTTTAGAGCAGATAGTGAATCCAGATGTGCTCTGCGAGGAGGGGTGGTTGGTTGGGGGAGTGGGGGAACCAATGACATTGGAGGGTCGAGGGGGCTCCCGGAGACATGGCCTCATAGTCACTTCCTGCTCAGACGCAGGAAACCAGGAGATGAATTGACCCTAATCCCAGAATGAGCCATTCCCGAAAGCAGCAAACTTTCCGGACAGCTCACGGAGTCCTCTTTCTGCCTCTAGGGATATTTCAATTCGGATGTTTTCAGCTCCTGTTTTATCTTTCAGCACGGAGCGGTCAATAGTGAAGTAATAAATCTTCTTGCGTAGGGAAGTGCTGCTCCTGAAGTGACTCTGCACATTGAGTGTGGAGTGGTCTAGTCTCACCACCCCCTCTCTCCCAGCCCCAACACATCTTCCAAACAGCTGGGCTAGTTTCACCATTGGAACTACACACAATAAGAACTGAGGTGCATAGAATTATGAGAGGCAAAAATAGACAGCCATGATCTTTTCCCCGGAGTAGAAATATCATATACTAGAAAGCATGCATTTAAGTCGAGAGGGGGAAAGTTTAAAGGAGACGAGCAGGACAGTTTTGTTTTACACAGTTGTGGGTACCTGGGGTGATAGTTGATACAGATACAATAGAGGCTGGAGGTTAGATACGTGAATTTACAGGGAATGAAGAGATACATGTTAAATACAGGCAGAAGGGATTTGTTTTACTTTGGCAATCATGATCAGCACAAAGATTGTGGGTCAAATGGCCTATTCCTGCATTGCGCTGTTCCCTCAGACAACAGGATGTTCAGAGCCAGGACGTCAATGTTAAGTTGGGGGGGGGGGGGGTGAAAGGCCGAGATAGAGTGGATGTGGAGAGGATGTTTCCATTAGTGGGAGAGTCCAGGACCAGAGGGCACAGACTCAGAAAAGCCTCAGAATGAGCCTTTAGAACAGTATGAGGAGGAAATTCATTACCCAGTAAGCAGTGAATCTGTGGAATTCATTGCTATAAATGGCTGTGGAGGCCAAGACAGTTAAAACGGATGTTGATAAGTCTTGATAAATAAGGATGCCAAAAGTTATGGCGAGGAGAAAGAGGGAAAATAAATCAGCCATGATTGATTACAGAGAGGACTTGATGGGCCAAATGGCCTAATTCTGTTCCTCTGTCTAATGGTCTTTATGGTCTAATGAGTTCCGTATTGGCCTGAACCTGCCCCGTAAGGGTTAACTCCTTCAGGACTGCCTCATCCCTCGAGAGACATTTGAACCTTCTGATGCAAGGGTAAGAGGAGGTCTCGATGATGTGAATGGGGTTGGGAATCATTGTGTGATCATTGTTAGTCAAAGTAACACAAAATGTGCAGGAACTCAGCAGGTCAGGCCGTGTCTATGAAGGTGAATGAACAGCCTGGGCTGAGACCCTTCATCAGGATTAGAAAGGAGGGGGGAGGAAGTCAGAATTAGAAGGTGGGAGGGGGGAGGAGGAGGAGTACCAGGTGGCAGGTGATGGGCGAGGGGTAGGTGGGTGGGGAGAGGGGGGATGAAGTGAGAAGTTGGGATGTGTAGATGGAAGAGAAAGGAATCTGGTAGGAGAGGAGAGTGGACCATGGGAGAAAGGGTAAGAAGAAACAACACCAGAGGGAGACGACTGTCAGGTGAGGAGAGGGGAAGGGTTAAAAGGGGAAGCAGAACGGGGAATGGAAAAGCCAGAAGAGGGAAGGAGAGAATTTTGGTAATTTTAGGGAGAGACATTACTCAGGGATTTGGAATACATTCCCACTGAAGCCTTCAACGTCAGCAGCTCAGCCTGGGCTAATCTTTCCCCGTCTCTCCCCCTCATTTCCCCCAGGTATTTACAAGGATTACGCATGCGCCAACTTTGGAGAGCAAGGTATCAGCGTGGGCTGCTGGGACCTCTACCGCCATGACATCGACTGCCAGTGGATCGATATCACCGACGTGAAACCGGGAAACTATGTCTTTCAGGTACAGAGAGCCAGCCAAGTCCAAGTTCACGATTACTGTCATCTGTCTGGACATATATACAACCAAGTGAAACAACGTTCCTCCGGATCACAGTGCACCCACACAACATGAATTACACACAGTAAATAAATCAAAATATTATACTATAAATAAGTTAATAAATATAATTCACAATTCATGTATTAAAACGCAGCACAAGTAAACAGTGAACAGCTTGCTGTCCTAGTGACGAGACCTCGATGGTGGCAGGGTATTCATTAGTCTCACATCCTGAGGGAAGAAGCTGTTACCCAGTCTCGCAGTCCTAGTTCTGATGTTCCAGTACCTCCTTCCTGAAGGCAGTGGGTTAAAGATACTGTGGGACAGCTGGTAAAGACTCTCAGCAGTAGTTTGGGCCTTTCATCTGCAGTGTTCCCAGTCATAAATAGGTGAGAGGAGACCTGGTGACTCTCTCGGTGGGTTTTGCTGTCCTCTGTAGGGTCTTGAGGTCTGACGCCTGGCGGCTTCTGTACCACACAACGATGCGGCCACACTCTCACTGCTCCTCTAGAAAGTCGTTAGAGTGGGGCGGGGAGCCTTCCGCACCTCACTGTCCTCAGAAAGTGTCGATGCTTGTGCTTTCCTGACTGTGAGGGTGTGGTGTGATTGCCCCAGCAACCCCCACATCTTTGGGATGTGTCAGACAGGCGGGGGCTGGAGCTGAAGGGTAGAGGCACTAATGACATGCCCCATCGTGGTCTACAAGATTAGCTTCACTTGGAAGTTCAAAGAACATTTATTATCAATATGTATAAATTATACAACCTTGAGATTCGTCTGCTTAGAGGCAGCCACGAAACAGGAAACATGAAAGAACCCAATTTATTCAAAAAAGACCAAGCAGAGAGAGAGAGAGAGAGAAAAAAACACGAATTGTGCAGATAGAAGTGAACAATAGCATTTGGAATGAAATGGAGTCCATAACCCGGACCCGGATCAGCCATGGGCATGGGCTTGGGCTCAGTTCACCACACGGTGAGGCAAATCCACGCAAAACTCGCAGATACGAAGCCTGGAACAGCCGGAGCAGTGTCACAACCTCAGCACTACTGATGGAGGATTGAACATCGTAGAACAACGAGCAGAGCTGGCCCGACCCTCGCCTCCAGTCCTGACACCCTCCCTTTTTCTCGGCCACATGCTCATTGAAAAGTCACTCCTGACTTGTGGCCAGGAGGTGGTGTGAAGATTCTGTCGTGGTGAGTGGCGGCGGATTACTTAGCACGGGATATCTAGCCTCTCACGTGCTTTTGTAGCTGGGGGTTTGGGAGTCCCCCTCTAATATTGTCGGCTGATAGTGAAACTTCATGCCATTTTAAACATTTCCTCCACCAGGCAGTTAATCTGATCAACCATTCTAATTAGATCTCCCCACCCCTTCTATCTACCACCCCGTCACTGCGCTGTACTGTAAAGACTTTAAACTACTTTTTATACGTTAATATAACTTATAACATATAAAATTCCTAGTACATGTAAATGTACAGTACTGTGTTAAAGTCCTAGACACACATAGGTAGTTAGGGTGCCTGAGACTTTTGCACAGAACTGTTTTGTCAACACGGAGCAGAGAGCAAGTTTGTAAATCTGGCGGGAGCGAAGAGTGTTGGGAATGGTGAGAGTGAAGCACTGCGGGAGGAGTGTGGGGCAAAGAAGGAGTGCCGGGGTGGGTGGCACGGGCGCAGACACGCCCAGCCCTGACACACCAGGCAAGGTCATTTGATTCCAAACAATCGGTTTATTGATCCTTACGGGAGGTATCTCTGGAGCTTCCCCTACTCTCCCCTTTCCCTTCCCCTGTTCCCAACCACGATTCCCCTATACCTGCTCTCAGTCCACAATACAGACCCACATCACAATCAGGTTTATCATCACTCACATATGTCACATAATTTGGTATTTTTACAGTAGCAGCAGTAAAGGGCAATACATAAAATTACTATAGTACTGTGCAAAAGTCTTGAGTACATTAGCGTGTGTGTGTGTGAGTGTGTGTGTGTGTGTGTGTGTGTGAGTGTGTGTGTGTGTGTGAGTGTGAGTGTGTGTGTGTGTGTGTGTGTGTGAGTGTGTGTGTGAGTGTGTGTGTGTGAGTGTGTGTGTGTGTGAGTGTGTGTGAGTGTGTGTGTGAGTGTGTGTGTGTGAGTGTGAGTGTGAGTGTGTGTGTGTGTGTGTGAGTGTGTGTGTGTGTGTGAGTATGTGTGTGTGTGTTTGAGTGTGTAAGGTATATGGCAAATAAAACAGAAGTAAGTCATGATGACTTTAAGGTTGGAAGGTGGGTTTCTCTCTTGCTGGCGATGGACGTTGTTGGCACTCTCCTCTTTCCTTAGGTCCACATCAACCCCAACTATGAGGTGGCAGAGTCTGATTTCTCCAACAACCTGATGAAATGCCGGTGTAGGTACGATGGCTTCCGAATCTGGGTGTACGGATGTCACACAGGTATGGAGCCCGACCGGGGGCAGCCAGTGGGAAAAACCAGGGTAGAAATGGCTAAATCAAAGGGGTGTAACGTTAAGGTGTTTGCAGGAAAGTCTAGGGGGGATGTGAGGTAGTTGTTTTATATACAGGGAATGGTAAGCGTGTGGAATGCGCTGCCAGGGGTGATGGTGGAGGCAGATACATTAATGAGACTCTTAGTTAGGCACATAGATGAAAGAAAATAGAGGACTATGTGGGAAGGGAGGGTTAAAATGTTGGAACAACATTGTGAGTTGAAGGTCTATACTGTGCTGTACTGTCTAAAAGAAATACCTTATGTCACGACGAGGCCACGCTCAGAATGGAGGAACAACACTTTAAATTCCATCTGGGTAGCCTCCAACCTGATGGCATGAACATAGATTCTGCGAACTTCTGGTAATGCCCCCCCCTCCCCTTCACTGTTCCCCATCACCTCCCTCGGGTACGCCTCCTCCCTTTAGTTTCTTCCAAGGCCTTCTGCCCTCTCCTATCAGACACCCCCTTCTCTCACCCTGTATCTCTTTCGCCAATCATCTTCCCAGCTCGTTACTTCACCCTGACCCCCGTCCCGGTTTCAACCATCACCTTGTGTTCCTCCCTCCTTCTCCCCACCTTTTAAATCTACTCATCTTTTTTTTCTCTCCAGCCCTGGCGAAGGGTCTCGGCCTGAAACATTGACTGTACTCTTTTCCACAGATGCTGCCTGGCCTGCTGAGTCCCTCCAGCATTTTGTGTGTGTAGCTTGTGAGTTAATTGGCTAATGTAAATTGCCCTAAATAGAGGGGTGTGCCACAATCTAGAAAGACTCGATGTTAAAATGGGAATAGTGTAAATAGGTGGTTGATGGTAGACATGGATTTGATGGGCTGAATGGCCTATTTCCCTGCTGTATCTTTCTCTGACTCAATGATCCAGGCTTGCTGTCGTTATTTTGCGAAGTAGTGCTTCCTGACATGACTTTAATGCCTCTGTTTTTTGCCCCAGGTGATGCCTTCAGTGCTGCTATAGAGGATCAGTTTGAACACCAGGCTGCCTTGTCCAACAGCATTTCCTAACCGGAGGGGCGTCACTTTGCGATACCGCACAATACCTCTGACCTTCCGGCCTCGTTGCCCCGCTTTCCACCTGCACGCCCGTGGAGGATGGCGGAGGTAGCGGGGCCGATGGCAGTGGACATACAATCCATTTGTGCATTTGGAACCTGGGGTCACGTCCAGCTGACGGGATTCTTCATCGAGTGGGGTGGGGGGGGGGGGCTGAAGCCCAGACTTTGACCACTGAATCTAAAGTGAGCAAAATCCAGTGCCTCGATTGATCAGCTCCGCAAATGATCCCTTCTCTGAATCAGCGTTACTGTATCCTCTCCCGCACCCAGTACCCGTAATGCTCCTCGCTTTAAGCAACTGCCTGTATTTTGCCCACCCTGGTGCTAATTTAACCCCTGACCCACTCCGTGTTTGTGGTTTCTTTTTCTTATTTTAAAAAATTTGTCCAAAGTGGCCGTAATAACCTCACTGCCTGCACATTGAATTATTTGAGAATATTTTTTAAAAAAGATCTATAAATATATATGTATATAAATATAAAATATTAAAGGGAATGTGTGTGGTGTTCAATTGTAATCCTTGTTCGACAAGAGCTTCATTAGTGCATTCCTTCATAGTTCATTGCTGCCTAGTGAATTCTCTACCTCATGGGACCTTTCGAAAGTTGCCCCATATCACTCGAACAGAGGATGTGGGGTTTCCACGCGTACAGCACTGATCACTCATACTGGTGCCGAGTGCGTAGACATCAAAAATAAACCGCGGCCCCCGAAATAAACACTCACACAGCAGTAGACACTCAGCAGGGCAGCAGTATCTTCATATTGAACCAACAACCATAGTGTGTAGGTTTAAAGTGAGAGGGGAAAGATTTCAAAGGGACCTAGAAATATCTCCTTCATGCGGAGGGTACAGTAAGGTACCACTGATGTGGTCAAGGCAGATGCAATCATGACCATCATATATGCCATAGAACATAGAACAATACAGCACAGTACAGGCCCTTCAGCCCACAATGTTGTGCCGACCCTTAAACCCTGCCTCCCATATAACCCCCCACCTTAAATTCCTCCATATACCTGTCTAGTAGTCTCTTAAATTTCACTAGTGTATCTGCCTCCACCACTGACTCAGGCAGTGCATTCCACACACCAACCACTCTCTGAGTGAAAAACCTTCCTCTAATATCCCCCTTGAACTTCCCTCCCCTTACCTTAAAGCCATGTCCTCTTGTATTGAGCAGTGGTGCCCTGGGGAAGAGACGCTGGCTGTCCACTCTATCTATTCCTCTTAATATCTTGTATACCTCTATCATGACTCCTCTCATCCTCCTTCTCTCCAAAGAGTAAAGCCCTAGCTCCCTTAATCTCTGATCATAATGCATACTCTCTAAACCAGGCAGCATCCTGGTAAATCTCCTCTGTACCCTTTCCAATGCTTCCACATCCTTCCTATAGTGAGGTGACCAGAACTGGACACAGTACTCCAAGTGTGGCCTAACCAGAGTTTTATAGAGCTGCATCATTACATTGCGTCTCTTAAACTCTATCCCTCGACTTATGAAAGCTAACACCCCATAAGCTTTCTTAAGATGTCTTATGATGTGGGGATCATAGTCTATGACCACAATTGTTCTTGGCAATTTTTTCTACAGAAGCGGTTTGCCATTGCTTTCTTCTGGGTAGTGTCTTTACAAGATGGGTGACCCCAGTCATTATCAATACTCTTCAGAGATTCTCTGCCTGGTCGCACAACCAGGACTTCCGATATGCACCAGCTGCTCGTGCAACCATCCGTGACCTGCTCCCATGGGTTCACGTGATCCTGATCGGGGGCTAAGCCGGTGCTGCACCTTGCCCAAGGGTGACCTGCAGGCCAGCCGAGGGAAGGAGCACCTTACACCTCTTTGGTAGAGATGTATCTCCACCACGCCATTCAACAGGTACAATAATGACATTTTATAGCGATTTGGACAGGTACATGGATAGGAAAGATTCGGAGGGATATGGGGCAGACATAACCAAATGAGACTACCTTAGTCAGCATGGGTGAGTTGGGCCAAAGTACCTGTTTCCATGATGTATGATTCTGTGACTAACAACCAGCATTTCAGAACCTCTTTCCATTGGTATTGCCTGAGGTTTTATCCACATGTTCTAGTTTTGTTATGTATGGAACCTCCGTCTTTTCCCCAGGGTTGGGGCATCAAGAACTAGAGCGCCTTAAGATGGAGGGGAAAGATTTAAAGGAAACCTGAGGGACAACTTTTTTATACAAACAGTGATGTGGATGCGGAATGAATGTCAGAGGAAGAAGTTGAGCCGAGTACAATAACAACTTTGTCAAACGTATATCAGAACGTCGAAACCTACAGTGAAATGCGTCACTTACATCAATGACTAAAAATAGGGGGGGCGGTCTGCAACTGTTGTCGTGCTTCTGATGCCAGGGTAGCGTGGGCACAACTTACTAACGCTAACCCGTACGTCTCTGGAATGTGGGGGGAATCGTTCCAGACAGTGTGGCGGTTATTGAGTCCCGATCTTACAGCCGGTGGTGTAAAGTGTTACTTTAACTACTACACTACCATGCCACACACGTGGGCGTAGCTTGGACAGGGTCAGCATGAGTGAGTTGGACCCAAGTGCTGCGTGAATAAAGTCACGGGAGAAAAGTACTGGTAGGTATGAAGCAGCTTCTTTATTTGACAAAACAAGGTACAGC
Organism: Hemitrygon akajei; assembly: GCF_048418815.1. Taxonomy (NCBI): domain Eukaryota; kingdom Metazoa; phylum Chordata; class Chondrichthyes; order Myliobatiformes; family Dasyatidae; genus Hemitrygon; species Hemitrygon akajei. The sequence continues at coordinate 16,846,577 of NC_133146.1, read as the reverse complement.
AGGCATCATACAGAGATGCTTTCAGTCGCAAGGTCTGGCTGGCCCAACGTGGGGCTCAATGTTTTATGTGCTGAGCATCAAAGGACAATTCCATATTTACAATGTATCCACAATGCTTTCTTTGAAACTACACACAAACTTCACCTCCCCCGATTCGCACCCACACCACAGATACACAAATGAATTTTAATCAGCATTGTCTGGTCTGCGATTCACGGCTTTTGGGGACCCATTGTTCAGAGCTGCATTCCAAGTAAAATCCACAATATGTACTCAGACGCGAAGACTGGTGGATAAAGTCATTGGCTAAGTATAAATGTGCTAAACCCAACATTGCTTCAACACCAAGGGCCGGGTTCCATAGGGTGAGACTCTAATGTTGAACTCTCCTGCAAGAGGGTTGGAATTCACAAGATAAAAGCTGTACTGCTCACTGGTGAGACCACACTTGGAGTGATGCAAAAGATATTGTTCCTCTTATCAAAGGATCAAACGGGGGGGGGGGGGGTTGATATATTTGAATTGGGGACGAATTACTGTGTTATTTAGAGCAGAGAAATAGGGACTTTGGCCCAACTCATCCAGTTGAAGCAAAATGCTCCGTCCAAGCTGGACACACTCCTGGCAGGAAGGGGTTGATGTGCAGTATATAAGAGAATATTGAACAGGGCTATGTAGGTACAGACCATTCGGCCCACAATGTCTTTACTTGTCCAAACTAAACATCTCAGCCTGAACATTGTATTTTTATTTTATTCAGAGATACAGCTCAGTAATAGGCCCTTCTGACCCAAAGAGCCTATGCTGCCCAGTTTACCGACTAATCTGTCTGTCTTCGGACTGCGTGGGGAAACTGGAGCCCCTTGGGGGAACCCACGGAGTCACGGAGAGAACATACCTTACAGGCAGTGATGGGATTTGTACCCGGGTTACCAGCGTTGTAATAGTGTTACACTAACCACTTCACTACGGTGCTGCAGTTGGTTGTCATCCCTCGATTCCCCTGTTCCCCCCCGAAGATCTGGAGAAGGAAGGGTGATGTTATTGCAGTGGGTAAGGTTCTGAGGGGACACTGACGGACCATAAGACCATGGGACATCGTCACAGAGCGGACGTTTTCCCCGAGGTGTGGCGACGCTTACACCCGGGCTTGTGGGGGGAGAGTCTCAGTCTCAGGTTGCTCATTTCGGATGAACATGAAGAGGAATTTCTTCTCTCTGAGGGAAGTGAATCTTTGAAACACGGTAAACACAAGAGATTCTACTGATGCTGGAAATCCAGAGCAAAGCTCACAAACCCAGCAGGTCAGGCGGCGTCTAAGGAGGGGAATAAACAGTTAACATGTCTGCAAAGCTCCTCCACCAGGACACTGTTGGTATTGTCCTTCAACCTGTCTTAGCTACGTAATCAGCTCCTTGGGGATTAGTGTTCAACATTACACCACACCAAGCCCAGGTTTAAATGTTTGTCTGGCCAGCTAATAGATTCAGATGTGAACACTGGGGTCATCGTGACACATTCCAAGAGTATTCCAGTAACGAGGGCCAGCATCCAACTGTAGCTGGCACAGGGCCAGCACATTCCGGGACAGCCCAGTGTCTCCGGACAATACTCCATGTGTCCCTGTTGAAACTGCTGGCATGCGTTATTTCCAAACTGGGCGGTTCTCCAGGGGAAGGAGGGCACAGAGGACAGATTGGATGCCAAGCGACCAGTCTGAGGGGGAACGTTGGAGAAGCAAGGGACGCAGTAGCACAGCGTTAGGCGAAATGTTTTACAGTGCCTCAGGCTGGGCTTCAGTTCCCACAACCGTCTGTCAGGAGTGTGCACGTTCTTCCTGTGACCACGTGGGTTTCCTCCAGGTGCTCCGGTTTCCTCCCTCTTTCCCTTGTTAGGGGTAGAATGTTGTGGGCATGCTTATGTTATTGCTGGAAGCATGGCAACGATTGTGGGCTGCCCCCCAGCACATCCTTGGACTATGTTGGTTGTTTCAATGTCCAGGTGACAAATAAAGATAAGGTATAAGAAAAAAAGCTTTTAGCAGTTTTGAATTCCATAGACACATAAGACATTGGAGCAGAATTCGGCCATTTGGCCCATCAACTCTGTTCCACCATGGCTGATTTATTATCCCTCTCAACAACATTCTGCTGCCCTCTCCCTGTAACCTTTGATATCCTGACTAATCAAGTCAGGGTATGAAACTTCTGCTATAAATATCTCCAATGACTTGGCCTCCACAGTTGTCCGTGACAATGAGTTCCACAGATTCATCACCCTCTAGCTAAGGAAATTCCTTCTAATCTCTTATCTAAATGGACATCCCTGTATTCTGAGGTTGTGCCCTTTGGTTCCAGATTCCCCCTCTGTTGGAAACATTCGTTCCACGTCCACCTTTCAATATTCGGTTGGTTGCAATGAAATTCCCACCTCCCACCCCTACTGTTCTAAACTCCAGAGAGAACAGGCCCAGATAGATTCCCTCTGGAAGGAAATGGGAGAGGAAGGACAAATAAGGGGAAGGAACGGAGGGGAAAAGGAAATGAAGGAATTATAAATGCTTGCTCTTGCTGGCCACCGTAGAAGGATTTAGCCAAAAAAAAATCTCCTGCTAATTAGGTCCCGGATTAAAAAAAAATGTTCAGTGATCATTGATGCAAACATGTGATGTGAGAGAAGATAAGGACCAGGGGCAGTGGATGAAACAAGTGACCTCTGTATGGGAGATGACAGCAGGATCTCACACGCTGGTACTGGAATCACGTCCCCTATCACCCCCACCTTCCTTTCCCTTACAGGGAGTGGCTGAGGAGAGACTAAAACCGCACCTATCAGTATTACAGTGGAGTAAAGGGAATTCTAACGGCATGAGAGAGGAGCAGATCAAACTCGGCCGGAAGGGGACACTAGCCGGGATGATGGCAGAACAGTAATGGCTGGAGTTTCTCAGAGCAATTTGGAAAGTGCAGGAAAGACACATCCCAAAGATGAATCATTACTCTAAAAGGCAACCATGTCTGCCAAGAGAATCAAAGACAGCAAAAAAGCCAAGGAGTGTGTAAATAATACTGCAAAAATTAATGGGAAGGTAGAGGATTGGGAAGCTTTTAAAAACTGACAAAAGGCAACTAAAAAACCCCATAAAATAGGGTAACTATTGGTAAACTAGCCAATAATATAAACGAGGATATAATTTTAAAAAAAAATATGTAAAGAGAAAAAGAGATATGAGAGTAGGTATCAGACTGCTGAAAAATGATGCTGAAGAGGTAGTAGTGGGAGTGAAGAAATGGCAGATGAACTAAGAAGTATTTTGCATCAGTCTTCACTGTGGAAGACACTAGCAGAATGCCAGGAGTGCAAGAGTGTCAGGGGGCAGAGCCGAGTGTCATCGCTATTACTAAGGAGAAGCTGAACAGTCTGAAGGTAGATAAGTCACCTGGACCAGATGGACTACACCCCAGGGTTCTGAAAGAGGTGGCTGAAGAGATTGTGGAGGCATTAGCAATGACCTTTCAAGAAGCACTCGATTCTGGAATGGTCCCGGAGGACTGGAAAATTACAAATGTCACACCACTCTTTAAGAAGGGAGGGAGGCAGGAAGAAGGAAATTATGGGTCAGTTAGTCTGACTTCAGTGGTTGGAAAGATGTTTCAGTCTATTACTAAGGACGAGGTTACGGAGTGCATGGAGGCACATGACAAAATAGGTCAAAGTCAGCATGGTTTTCTAAAGAGGAAATCTTGCCTGACAAATCTGTTGGAATTTTTTGAGGAAGTAACAGTTCAAATTTCAAAGTAAATTTATTATCAATTTCATATACAACTCTGAGATATATTTGCTGTCAAGCATACTCAGTAAATCCATAATAGAATAATAACCATAATAGAATCAATGAAAGTCGACACCAACTTGGGGCTTGTTGAGCAAAAGACAACAAACTGCAAATACAAAAAGAAAGAAATAATAATAATAAATAAATAAATAAACAATAAAAATTGAGAACATGAGATGAAGTGTCATTGAAAGTGAGTCCATTGGTTGTGGGAACATTTCAGTGATGGGGCAAGTGAAGTTGAATGAAGTTATCCCCTTTGGTTCAAGAGGATTAATAATTTTCTGAACCAGATGGTGTGAGACCTAAGGCACCTGTACCTTCTTCCTGATGGCAGAATTAACAGGCAGTAAAAACAAAGAGAATAACAGAATAACAGAAAAATAAAAACACAAAATGCTGGCAGAACTCGGCAGGCCAGACAGCATCTATGGGAGGAGGTAGTGACGACGTTTTGGGCCGAAACCCTTCATCAGGAGTGAAGTAACATGGGATGGTCGAGGGGGGATAAGAAGTGGGGGGAGGGATGAAGTGGAGAGCTAGGAAGTGATAGGCTGGAGGGAAATGAGCGAGGGGGAAGGTGGAGAATTATGGGAAATAAAAGAGAAAGAAAGGTAGGGCTGGGGGGAGATAATAGTGAGGGGGGAAAGAGAGAGAAAGAGAAACAGGCTAAAATAATAGATAGGGATGGGGGGGTAAGGGGGGGCAGGGGTATCAACGGAGGTCTGTGAGTTGGATGTTCATGCTGGCAGGAAGGAGGCTACCTAGGCAGGAGATAAGGTATTGCTCCATCGACCCGCGTGCGGCCTCATCTTGACGGTGGAGGAGACCATGGACAGACATATCGGAGTGGGAGTGGTCTGAGGGATTGAAGTGTGTGGCCACAGGGAGATCCCGCCACTGCTGGAGGACTGAGCGCCGGTGTTCGGCGAAACGGTCTCCCAGTCTGCGGCGGGTCTCCCCAATGTATAAATAGCCACATCGGGAGCACCGGATACAGTATATCACCCCAGCTGACTCGCAGGTGAAGTGGTGCCTCACCTGGAAGGACTGTCTGGGGCCTGGGATGGTGGTGAGGGAAGAAGTGTGGGGGCAGGTGTAGCACTTCTTCTGTTTGCAGGAATGAGTGCCCGGAAGAAGGTCTGTGAGGAGGGATGGGGGGGATGAATGGACAAGGGAGTCGCGTAGGGAGCGATCCCTGCGGAAAGCTGAGAGTGGGGGGAGGGGAAGATGTGTCTGGTGGTGGGATCCCGTAGGAGGTGGCGGAAGTTACAAAGGATTATGCATTGAATCTGTAGGCTGGTAGGGTGATAGGTGAGGACCAGGGGGACTCTATCCCTGGTGGGCTGGCGGGGGGATGGGGTGAGGGCAGAGGTGTGTGAAATACGGGAGACGCGATGGAGGGCAGAGTTGACAGTGGACAAAGGGAAGCCCCTTTCTTTAAAAAAGGAAGACATCTCCTTTGTCCTAGAATGAAAGGCCTCAACCTGAGAGCAGATGCAGCGGAGGCGGAGGAATTGAGAGAAAGGGATAGCATTTTTGCAGGAGACAGGGTGGGAGGAGGAATAGTCTAGGTAGCTGTGGGAGTTAGTAGGTTTGTAGTAGACGTCGGTGGATAGGCTGTCTCCAGAGATAGAAACAGAAAGATCTAGAAAGGGGAGGGAGGTGTCGGAAATAGACCAGGTGAATTTGAGGGCGGGGTGAAAGTTGGAGGCGAAGTTAATGAAGTCGACGAGCTCAGCATGTGTGCAGGAAGCAGCACCGATGCAGTCGTTGATATAACGTAAGAAAAGAGGAGGACAGACACCGGTGTAGGGTTGGAACATAGATTGCTCCACATAGCCGACAGAAAGGCAGGCATAGCTAGGACCCATGCGGGTGCCCATGGCTACGCCTTTAGTTTGGAGGAAGTGGGAGAAGCCAAAGGAGCAATTGTTAAGGGTGAGGACTAATTCCGCGAGGCGGAGAAGAGTGGTGGTAGAGGGTGACTGGCTGGGTCTGGAATCCAGGAAGAAACGGAGAGCTTGGAGACCTTCCTGGTGGGGGATAGAGGTATATAGGGACTGGACATCCATGGTGAAAATGAGGCGGTGGGGGCCAGGGAATTTGAAATCTTTGAAGAGATGTAAAGCATGGGAAGTATCACGGACATAGGTGGGAAGAGATTGAAAAAGGGTGGATAAAACAGAGTCGAGATAGGCAGAAATGAGTTCAGTGGGGCAGGAGCAAGCAGAGACAACGGGTCTGCCTGGACAGGCAGGTTTGTGAATCTTAGGTAGGAGGCAGAAACGGGAAGTGCGGGGTGTGGGAACTACTACAAACCTACTAACTCCCACAGCTACCTAGACTATTCCTCCTCCCACCCTGTCTCCTGTTAAAATGCTATCCCTTTCTCTCAATTCCTCCACCTCTGCCACATCTGCTCTCAGGATGAGGCCTTTCATTCTAGGAAAAAGGAGATGTCTTCCTTTTTTAAAGAAAGGGGCTTCCCTTCGTCCACTATCAACTCTGCCCTCCATCGCATCTCCCGTATTTCACACACCTCTGCCCTCACCCCATCCCCCTGCCAGCCCACCAGGGATAGAGTCCCCCTGGTCCTCACCTATCACCCTACCAGCCTACAGATCCAACGTATAATCCTCTGTAACTTCCGCCACCTCCTACGTGATCCCACCACCAGACACATCTTCCCCTCCCCCCACTCTCGGCTTTCCGCAGGGATCGCTCCCTACGCGACTCCCTTATCCATTCATCCCCCCCCATCCCTCCCCACCGACCTCCCTCCGGGCACTCATCCCTGCAAATGGAAGAAGTGCTACACCTGCCCCCACACTTCTTCCCTCACCACCATCCTAGGCCCCAGACAGTCCTTTCAGGTGAGGCACCACTTCACCTGCGAGTCAACTGGGGTGATATACTGTATCCGGTGCTCCCGATGTGGCTATTTATACATTGGGGAGATCCGCCGCAGACTGGGAGACCGTTTCGCCGAACACCGGCGCTCAGTCCTCCAGCAGTGGCGGGATCTCCCTGTGGCCACACACTTCAATTCCACAGACCACTCCCACTCCGACATGTCTGTCCATGGCCTCCTCTACCGTCAAGATGAGGCCACACTCAGGTCGATGGAGCAATACCTTCTCTCCTGCCGAGGCAGCCTCCTGCCTGCCGGCATGAACATCAAACTCACAGACCTCCGTTGATACCCCTGCCCCCCCCCTTACCCCCATCCCTATCTATTATTTTAGCCTGGTTCTCTTTCTCTCTCTCTTTCTTCCCCCCTCACTATTATCTCCCCCCAGCCCTACCTTTCTTTCTCTTTTATTTCCCATAATTCTCCACCTTCCCCCACTTTATCCCTCCCCCTACTTCTTATCCCCCCTCGACCATCCCATGTTACTTCACTCCTGATGAAGGGTTTCGGCCTGAAACGTCGTCACTACCTCCTCCCATAGATGCTGTCTGGCTTGCTGAGTTCTGCCAGCATTTTGTGTTTTTACTTATCTCCAGCATCTGCAGATTCACTCGTGTTAACAGAATAACAGGCAGGATAGACAAAGGAGAGTCAGTGAATGTTATTTATTTGGATTTTCAGAGGGCCCTTGACAAGATGCTGCACACGAGGCTGCTTAACAAGCTATGAGGCCATGGTATTACAGGAAAGATACCACCATAGACAGAGCATTTGCTGTCTGGTGGGAGGTATGGAGTGGGAATAAAGGGGGCCTTTTCTGGTTGGCTCCTGGTGACGCGGTGTCCCACAGGGATCTGTGTTGCACCGCTTCTTTTCACGTTACTGAATATGTCGATGATTTGGATGGCATAATTGTGGCCAAGTTTGCAGACAATAGGAAGATAGTTGGAGGGACAGGTAATGCTGGGGAAACATGATGTCTGCAGAAGGACTTAGACAGATTAGGGGAACCGTCAAAGGTGGAAGATGGAATATAGCGCATGGTCATGCACTTTGGCAGAAGGAATAAAAGCATGGATTATCTTCAAAGTGGGAAGAACATTCAAAAATCTGAGGTGCAAAGGAACTTGGGAATCCTTGTACAGGATTCCCTAAAGGTTACCTTGCAGGTTGAGTCAGTGGCGAGGAAGGCAAATGCAATGTTAGCATTCACTTCAAAAGGACTAGAATATAAAAGTATGCATGGCGAGGCTTTATAAAGCATTGGTCAGACAGCACTTTGAATGTTGTGAGCAGTTTGGGGCCCCTTATCTAAGAAAGGAGGTGCTGACTTTGGAGAGGGTCCAGAGGAAGTTCACAAGAATGATTCCAGGAATGACATATGAAGAACATTTGGTGGCTCTGTGCCTGTACTTAATGGCATTTAGAAGAATGTGGGGACATCTCGTTGAAACCTAGATAGAGTGGATGTGGAGAGGATGCTTTCTGGGAGTCTGGGGCCAGAGAGCACAACCTCAGAAATGAAGGATGTCCATTTAGAACAGAGATGAGATAAAATTTATTTAGCCAGAGTGTGGTGAATCTGTGGAATTCATTGCCACAGGTGGCTGTGGAGGCCAATTCATTGCGTATATTTTAGGCAGAGGCTGTTCGGATTAGTCAGGGCATTAATAGTTATGGGGAGAAGGCAGGAGAATGGGATTGAGAAGGATAACACATCAGCCATGGCGGAATGGCAAAGCAAACTCGATGGGCTGAATGGCCTAATTCTGCTCCTATGTCTTATGGACTGGAACTTGAGTGGGTGGTTAAGGAGATGTATGATGTGTTGGTCTTCATTAATCAGGGATTGAGTTCAAGAGCTGAGAAGTAATGTTGAACGTAATTCGATAAAACCCTAGTTAGACCACACTTGGAGTACTGTGTTCAGTTCTGGCTGCCTCATTATAGAAGGATGTGGAAGCTTCAGACAGGGTGAGGGTTTTCTGAGATCCTGTGTGGATTAAAGAGCTTATCAACAAGGATAGGCTGTTTGAGCTAGAAGTTTTCTCTTTGGAGTTAAGGAAGATGAGAGAAGCATTGACAGAGGTGTCCAAGATGACAAAAGGCATAGATAGAGTGAACAACCAGAGACTTTTTCCCAGGTCAGAAGCAGCTAATAGGAGCGGCATGATTTTAAGGTGATAGGAGGAAACTATAGGGAGGACATCAGAGATTAAATTTTATACAGGGAGTGGTAGGTGCTTGGAATGTGCTGCCGGGGTAGAGGCAAGTACATTAGGGACATTTAAGAGACTTAGATAGGCACTTGGATGTAGAAAGCTGGAGGGCTTTGTGGGAGGGAAGAGTTAGATTGATCCTAGAGGAGGTTAAAGGGTGGACACAACATCGTGGATCAAACAGCCTGCACTGTGCTGCTGTGCTCTACATTCACCTGTATTCTCATGCAAACCAAATCTCTCTTGTCAACCTCGGAAGTGTTATCCCATATTTCATCTGTTCATCCTTTACCCCATCCCATTGGATTTCAGCAACGGCAGCCCCTAGTTTCCATTACCTCTGTCCCTCTCCCCCTATATAGCCCTGTATCCTAGGTCGCTTATTCCGAACTTGCCCTGTTTTGTGTTGGGAATGCAAAAGCAGATTTCAAACTGAATGAGATGAAAGGCAACAAAATAAACAGAGAAAGAGAATTACTTTTAAATGTAAGAAGAGAATTATTCATGATAAAAAGTATATACAAGAGAAGAAACAGTACAAAAACTAAATTTTTTACATTTGTTGTCGGTACATCCGCAGAGTGGATTTTAAAGATAAAATAAGACCATAAGACCTAGGAGCAGAATTAGTTTACTTGGCCGCTGAGACTGTTCCATCGTTTTATCATAGCTAAATCATTTCCCTCTTAACCCCGTTCTCCTGCCTTCTTCCCGTAACCTTTCATGCCCTGATTAATCAAGAACCTATCAAACTCTGGCTTAAATACTCTCAATGACCTGGTTTCCACAGCTGCCTGTGGCAATGAATTCCACAGATTCACCATCATCTGGCTAAAGAAATTCCTCCTCATCTCCATTTTAAATGGACATCCCTCTATTCCGAGTCTATGCCTTCTGATCCTAGACTTCCCGATCTTAGGAAGCATTCTTCTCACATCCACTCTACCTAGACCTTTCAACATACAATTGTTTTCAATGAGATCCTCCCTCATTTTTTAAAATTCCGGTGAAAAATGGCCCGGAGCCATCAACTGCTCTTCAGACTGTAAGCCTTTCATTCCAGGAATCATTTTCGTGAACCTGCTTTGAATCCTTCCCAATGTCAGCACATCTTTTCTTAAATAAGGGGAGCAAAACTCCAGATGAGGCCTCAGCATTACATCCTTGCTTTCATATTCTAGTCCTCTAAAAATGAATGCTAACGTTGCATTTCCCTTCCTCGCTACCGACTCAACCTGCAAATGATCCTTTAGGGGATCCTGCACGAGGACTCCCAAGATCCTTTGCAGCTCGCAGTTTTGAATTTTCTCTCTGTTTAGAAAATAGTCTATGCTTTTATTCCTTCTGTCAAAATGCATGGCCAGACACTTCCCGACACTACATTCCAGCTGCCAATTCTTTGCCCATTCTCCTATTCTGTCTAAGTCCTTCTGTAGCCTCTCTGCTTCCTCAACACTACCTGTTCCTCTATTTATCTTCATTTTGCCCGGAAGCCTGGTCATAAAGTCATTGATTTTATTATCCAAATCATTGACGTACAATGTAAAAAGAAGTGGTCCCAACACCAATCCTTGAGGAACACCATAGTCACCAGCAGCCATTCAGAAAAGGTTCTCTTTATTCCCACTCTTTGCCTCCTATTAATCAGCCAGTGCTCCATTCCTGTTAGTATCTTTCGTTTAGTACCATGTGCTCTTGTGAAGCAGCCTCATGTGTGGCACCTTGTCAAAGGCCTTCTGAAAATCCACTGATTTTCCTTTCTCTGTCCTGCTCGTTAATTCCTCAATGAATTCCAGCAGATTTGGCCGACAAGACTTCCCTTTAAGTAAACCATGTTGACTTTGGATTACTTTATCATCTGCCTCCAGGTACACCTCCAAACCTCACCCTTAACAATCCACTCTGTCATCTTCCCAGCCACTGAGGTCAGGATAACCTGAGCGTGCAATGTATCCATCCCACACCTTCCGAATTGCTCCTAGAAACTTCAGTCATTCCTGCCCTGCCGTCATCCCTGCCAGTCAACTTCAGCCAGCTCTCATACCTCTGTAGTTTTCTTTACTCGACTGTAACACTGATACGTCTGACTTCCGCTTCTGCCTCTCCAATTGCAGGGTGAATTCTATCATATTATGACTACTGCCTCTTGAGGGGTCCTTTACCTAATTAAATCTGGTTCATTACACAACACCCAGTCAGAATTGCTGATCCCCTATTGGGATCAACCACAAGCTGCTCTAAAAAAGCCATTTCATTCTACATGTTCTATCTCTTGGTATCCAGCACCAACCGAATTTTCCCAATCTACCTGCATATAGAAATCCCCATTGCCTATCATAACATTGCCCTTTTTACATGCCTTTTCTATCTCCCGTTATACCCGACATCCTGGCTGCTGTTCAGAGGCTTGCATATAATCCCCAGCAGGGTCTTTTTTACCCTTGCAGTTTGTTAACTCTACATACAATGATTCTCCACCTTCCAACCCTATGTTACTCCTTTCTAATGATTTGATTTCATTTTTTACCAACACAGCCATACCACCTCCTCTGCCTGCATGCCTATCCTTTCAATACAATGTGCATCCTTGGATGTTAAACTCCCATCTATGATCTTTCAGCCATGATTCAGCCCATAACGTCATATCTGCCAATCTCTAACTGTGCTACAAGTTCATTTACCTTATTCGGTATATGGCGTGCATTCAAATACCTTCAGGCCTGTATTTGTCACCTTTTCTGGTTTCATGCCCCTTTTACACTGTAACCCATCCCACAGACTGCAATTTTGCCCTATCATCAGCCTGCCCTTCCTCACAAGTCTCACTATACATTACCTCTGCTTGTAAACCAACAGCCCTATTCCCATTCCCCTGCCAAATTAGTTTAGACACTCTTCCAGGGCTCTAGAAAAGGAGCTCACATGGATAATGGTCCCCATTAGGTCCAAGTGTAACCCACCCCATTTGTACACATCATACCTCCCCCAGAAGAGATCCCAGTGATCCAGAAATCCGAACCCCTACCCCCTGCACCAGTTCCTCAGCCACATATTCATTTGCCCAGTCACCCTATTCTTACCCTCACTAGTGCATGGTACAGGCAGCAGTCCAGAGATTACTACCCTGGAGGTCCTGTTTCTCAGCTTTCTACCTCACTCCCTAAATTCTCTCTTCAGGACCTCCTCGTGAATAGGCAGAAATAAGTACAGCACCATTGTCACTCCTGTCTCTCTCTGGGGGTGGCACCCCTCTGATCGTTCAAATCAAAATTAGGTTTTTTATTTGTCATTTTACGGCAACAGTACAGTGCGAGGCATAAAAGTTACAGTAAGTTACAACAAATTAATAAATAGTTCCAATAAATAACGAGACCATGAATCAGAATCAGGTATATTATCACTGACGTATTGTATGTTATTAAACTTGTTTTGTGGCAGCAGAACTGTGCAAGACGTAAAATAATTACCATGTTACAATGAGAAATACAGTATAAAATTTAAATAAGCAGTGCAAAATTAGAGCAAAATAATGAGGTAGTTTTCAAGAGTTTAATGACAGTTTGGGAACCTGACGGCAGAGGAGAAAATGTGGTTTTTAAGAAGTTGAGTGTGTGTCTTCAGGGTCCTGTACCTCCTCCCTGATGGGAAGAGGTCATGGCCTGGATGGTGGGAGTCTTTCATGATGGATGCCACATTCTTGAGCTTTTGAATGTCTTTGATGGCGGCAAGGGTTGTGTCTATGATGGAGCTCCATGAGTTTACAACCTTTGAAAAGACGGAGGCCATTTATTCAATATTTTCACATGATGTAATTTGACCCTGTTCCAATCCTATTTGTTTTTCCGGTTTTGATTATATGTATGTTGAGAGGATCGGAGTTGGGGACACTGATGATCCTTTGTCTTTTTATAGATACTATAAACAGCCCATTTTTTTCCCCTTTTTTCCTTTTTTTTCTTTATTAGTTAGTGATTAGTTTGTTAGATTAGTTTTTCTTGGGGTAATAATATTTTTTTTCTCTTTTTCTCTTTTCTGTTTTTTTCAACATGATATACCTAGTTTTGTTTTGTTTCGTTTATATGATATTTGTACCATCCATGATTTGGGAAGCCCTAACTATATTGTACTTATTGCTTGTGTATCCTTTTATGTTCATTTTAATTTTGTAATTTTGTAATCCCAATAACTGTGTATTAATCTTATCATGTTGATATTAATGAAAAGATTGAAAAAGAAAGAATGAATGAGTCTTCAACCTTGTGAGGTTCATATCAAGATGTGACGCAACCAAGTCCGAATGCTCTCCTCTCTGATGTGTCTGCAGTGGCGGGAGGAGCCTAGACTGTGGTCCTTCCCCACAGAAGCCTTGTCATTGTCAGATCTCAGCATGTCCACCTGGAGCTGGGACTGAGCCAATCAGCAGCAGAGAGAGGAGAGACTGGTGAGCACGGTTGGAGAACTCGGGGTTGGATTAAGACATCCCGCCAAGGATCTGGTTCAAACGCAGCTGTTTTCCTCCATCTCTCAGTGGCAGGAACGGATGCAGGAAAAGGTGGGGATCTGCAGGAAGAAACACATATTTATGCACAACGACGGTCTGGCATGCCTTTTTTTTAGTGGAAGGAAACCGAATTGAAGGAAAGCATTGGTAAAATTCCACTATTTTCTTTTCTATGGATGAACTGCTTCGTCCATGTTCTTTGGAAGCAGTGTACCTACCCGTAGCAGACTTGGGTCCTGATCAAAGGCGATTTCCAGAGCTGGCCACAGCCCTGCCTGTTTACCATCAGGGCTTAACGACACATGCACCAGGTTATGTCAACCACAACGGAGAACTGGCAGCTCTTCACCCCTTGATTCTTGCTGACAAAAAAAGGCGAATATTTCACGCATCTGAAATTCTCTTCAAACCTGACGCAACATGTCGGTTAAAGGTGGGGCTGTTCTCAGTGGGAACAGGAGGGTGAACTCTGTATCCTTCCTGCCTCACTTTATTCAGAGTCGGAACCCTACAGAGACTCTTCTGTCTGCTGTGTCTGCCAGTTGGACTCTGAGCACCTCATTCCAACCCCCTGAGATCAATAGTATTTCATCCTAGTTACAAACCTGGTTCCCTTTTAAAAGTTTTAAAAATAAATTTAGACTTCAAAGTCTGCATTCTGTATCACCATCTGAGCCAGTAATGTGGCTCCCCCCCCACCCCTTCCCCAGTTCCTCTTCGTCACTGGATCTATCTTTGCCTCTTTCCTCTGGCAGCTCATTCCATTTGCCCTCCAGCTTCTGTGTGGGAAAATTTACCCCCTCAGGTCCCCATTAAATCATTCCCCTCTCACCTTAAACCTGTGCCCTCACGATCTTACTTAAATTACCTTGGTCTGCATATAGATTGAGATGCACTTATTTACCATGTGTACATCAAATTAAACAGTGAAATGTGTCATTTGTGTTCACAACCAACACAGTCGAGGATGTGCTGGGGGCAGCCCCCAAGCGTCACCACACGCTCTGGCGCCAACATGGCATAAGAAGCAACCACTACAGGAAAACAAGCCCCTTTCCCTCTGCCCCACTCACCCCATCTCATCTCACACACACACACACCTTCAATCCCAAGACAGGTCTCTGCTATATCGCCTAACAACACCGCTGGTTTATAAATATAATTTGTGGGAAGTTAGTACTGGAGTGAGCTGTGTGAATCGTGTCAGTTACACGATGGCTCCTGGTCTCGTCACTCCGGTGGTCCTGAAGCCAGTCAACGCTACTCTCCCAAGCTGAAGATCTAATGGCAGCAAAGTGGCTAACTTTGTGGTCAGTGCGGAGGATCACGTGCTCTGCCGATGTACTTCATTAGGTGAGAAGGCATTTGAAGCCTTGTCAATGGTCTTTTTAATAACTGTTCTTTGACCAAATATTCTACTGAATTTGCAAGAAATCTCACGTGAGCAAAGATTCAGTGGAAATGGCATTCTTCAGTGACAGCCATTCAGAACAAGGTTTATTATCACTGACTTAAATTATCTGAAAATTGGTCTAAGGCACAGGAGCAGAATTAGGCCATTCAGCCCATCGAGTTTGCTCTGCCATTCTATCATGGCTGATTTATTATCTATTGCTCTCAACCCATTCTCCTGAGACCTTTATTCCCTGACTAATCAAGGATCTATCAACCTCCACTTTAAATATACCCAATGACTTGGCCTCCAAGCTGCCTGTGGCAATGAATTTCATAGATTCACCACTCGCTGATTAAAGAAATTCCTTCTCATCTCTTTTCTATTCTGAGGCAGTGCTCTTTGGTCCTACAGACCCCCACTATAGGAAATATCCTCTCTATGTCCACTCTTTCAATATTCAGTAGGTTTCAATGAGGACTGTACCCGCTCCACAATTCTTCTAAACTCCAGTGAATACAATCCCAGAGCCATCAATGGCTCCTTTTACATTAACTCTTTCTTTCCCGGGAACACTCTCATGAACTTCCTCTCAGTCCCAAACTGTTCACTGGTTTCCCTCTCCATGGATATTACCTGACAGGCTGAGCTCTTCCAGCTTTTCTGTTTAAGTTTCAAGTTCCTGGGTGTCAAGATCTCTGAGGATCTAACCTGGTCCTAACATATTGATGTAGTCATAAAGAGGGCAAGACAGCGACTATATCTTATTAGAAGTTTGAAGCAATTTGGCATGTCAACAAATACACTCAAAAACTTCTATAGTTGTACTGTGGAGAGCATTCTGACAGGCTGCATCACTGTCTGGTAGGGAGGGGCTACTGCACAGGACCAAAAGAAGCTGCAGAAGGTTGTAAATCTAGTCAGCTCCATCTTGGGTACCAGCCTACAAAGTACCCAGGACATCTTCAGGGAGCAGTGTCTCAGAAAGGCAGTGACAATTATTAAAGACCTCCAGCACCCAGGGCATGCCCTTTTCTCACTGTTACCATCAGGTAGGAGATACAGAAGCCTGAAGGCACACACTCAGTGATTCAGGAACAGCTTCTTCCCCTCTGCCATCTGATTCCTAAATGGACATTGAAGCTTTGGACACTACCTCACTTTTTTATATACAGTATTTCTGTTTTTTGCACATTTTTAAAAAATCTATTCAATATATGTAATTGATTTACTTGTTTATTATTATGTTTTATTTTATTTATTATTATTATTTTTCTCTCTCTGCTAGATTATGTATTGCATTGAACTGCTGCTGCTAAATTAACAAATTTCACATCACATGCCGGTGATAATAAACCTGATTCTGATTTAAGTTTCCAGATAATCCTCTCTCCTGATCCTCGAGGTGCCCTGTGTGAAAGATTCACTATCCATCTTCAGACATACTTGCGGGAGATGGGAAATGAATGTCAGACGTGGTCATCAGTGTTACCAATTTGACGGCACAAGTGGCTAATACACGGAGACGCAACTTTAAGGAGGAAAATATAGAGGGTAATATAGAAGGTAAATATAGAGGGTATTTCGGAGATAATTTTTTACATAGAGAGTGGTGGGAGCGTTGGTTGCCCTGCCAGGGGTGCTGGTAGAGACAGATATATTTAAAAGACTATTTGCCACATGGACAAAAAGGTTAGATCCATCTTGGAGTAGGTTGAAAGTTTGGCACAACATGGAGGGCCTTAGGGTCTGTACTGTGCTCCATTGTTCTTTGTTTTGTTCCACTTTGAGATTCTTTCCTGTTTTTTCATCCTTCTGTTTTTCCTAAGAACTTTACAATCCCTGTTTGAGATCATTATTGGACATCAGCCAGTCCTGGTTCAACCTCTGTGATGGAGAAAAGCACTGGTCCCTGAGATACTTACATAAACCTCACTCTCTACCTCGTCTCCTTATACAATATACTTCAGTCTATGAGCTCCTCAGTCTTCAGTCTGACCAATCTCATAAACAATTCTCAGTTCTTTTGTTGGGATACAGAAATCCCAACACTGAGGAACAATTCCTAATTCCTAGCGCAATGAATGACCTGTTGAATGAACCCAGCAAGCTGAACAACATCTGTGGGGGAAAGAGGTTCTCCAGATGTTGAGGAACGAACCCAAAATGTTGAGAATTCCATCCTCGGCCCCCCCGACCCCCAGAGGACCTTCTTTCTTAAGATCCTTCAACAGATTGTTGCTCCATTTTGCAGAATGAAGATTAAAGGTTAGCTTTATTGGTCACAAGTACATTGAAACATACAGTGAAATGCGCCAACACAGTCCAACGATGGGCCGGGGGCAGCCCACAAGTGTTGCCATGCTTCCAGTGCCAACACAGCATGCCCACAACTTACCAACCCTAAACCGTACGTCTCAGGAATGTGGGAGGAAACCATGGGTAGAACGTATGAAATCCTTACAGACAGCTGGTGCTGTTACAGCGAAACTATCCCTCCTCTCATTGCTACCATCAGGGAGGAGGTATAGGAGCCTGAAGGCACATTCTCAATGATTCAGGAACAGCTTCTTCCCCTCTGTCATTCGATATTGAACCCATGAACACCATCTCACTATTTTTTGTTCTACTTATTTAATTTAACCTTGATATACAGGTGCCCCCCGCTTTACGAATGTTCGCTTTACACCACTTCCCTTTTACAAAAGGCCTACATTAGTAACCTGCTTTCGCATTATAAAGAGGATTTTCGATTTTAGGAAAATTTTTTCCATATAGATTAAATGTTCTTGGCTTTACGCCATTTTGGCTTAAGAAAGGTTTCATAGGAACGCTCTACCTTTGTAAAGGGGGGGGGGGGGAGCACCTGTATATATATTTTAACTGTAATCCACAATCTTTATTATTACGTATTGCAATGTATTGCTGCCACATAGCAACAAATTTCACAATGTATGCTGATGATAGTCAACCCCATTCTGATTCTGATTCTCAACAGTGTTACACTAACTGTTATGCTACTGTGTCGTTCCACAGTCTCAGTCTTGTGTCTTTTGTAAATTTCCAGTGTCTTACGCCCACAGATGCTATTTTGTGACCTTGCTATAGAATTACAACTGACTTGAAACTGGTGCCAAGCGCGATTCCTATTCCATCTGTGAAGTTCGAGACCCTGGTGCTGAACTCAACCCTTTCATTCCTCCGGATCACCTTGACAACCTTGCGGAGCAGACTACCCTCCCTGAGATCATTGCCCACACAACAGACTGCTGCTGAGTGCTTACATCAGTGTGATCTGTGCAGACGCTGAGGGGAATCATGTCTTTCATGATGCCACACCAACTTAGAAGCGAAT
Organism: Hemitrygon akajei; assembly: GCF_048418815.1. Lineage (NCBI taxonomy): Eukaryota > Metazoa > Chordata > Chondrichthyes > Myliobatiformes > Dasyatidae > Hemitrygon > Hemitrygon akajei. The sequence continues at coordinate 16,828,360 of NC_133146.1, read as the reverse complement.
TTTAATCAGAACCATTTAAATATTCATAGACCCCCTAAAAGGAGTAACAGTCCTTTGGTAATCACTTCATTCTTCAAGCATCATTCTGAAATATTACAAGGTATTGAAGCTATTCTTTAGCTTAAGCAGCAAGCCTTACATAGTCACAGAGCATTTCAGCACAGAAACAGACCCTTCAGCCCATCTAGTCCATGCCTTGTCCCATTGAAATGCACCAGGACCAAAGCCCTCCGTACCCCACCCATCCATTTACTTATCTAAATTTCTCTTAAATGTTGCATCCAAACCCACCACTTCCACTGGCATCATCTTCTGAGTGAAGAGGTTCCCCCTCAGCTTCCCCTTAAACATCTCACCTTTTTCCCATAAGACCATAAGACAGTATTTAGGCCATTTGGCTTATTGGGTCTGCTCCGCCATTTCATCACGGCCGATCCATTTTTCCTCTCAGTCCCAATGTCTTGCCTTCTCCCCATATCCCTTCATGCCCTGACCAATCAAGAATCTGATGATTACTCTTAACCCATGACCTCTAGCTCTCGTGTCACCCAACCTGAGTGGAAAAGGCCTGCTTGCATTTACCCCATTTATGGAACTCAATTTTGTATACCTTTATCAAATCACCCCTCACTCCCCTGCACTCTAGGGAATAAAGTCCTAATCTATTCGACCTTTCCTCTTAACTCAGGTCCTCAACTCTGGAAAATACTTCTCTGTCCTCTTTCAATCTTATTGATATCTTTCTTGTAGGTAGGTGACCAGAACTGCACACAGTGCTCCAAATTCAGCCTCACCAACTTCTTATATAAATAGCCAGAGGCACAGTAGGGCCATAGGAGTGGTGTGGCCAATGCTTGTTAGGTCAGCGATGGAAGGCCCATGGATGAAGGATAAATGGAAGGTAATGGGTTATGTAGGAGAGAATGGATAGATAGTGGAACAAATTAAAAGGTCAGCATAACATTGTGGGCCGAAGGGCCTGTACTGTGTTCTATGCTCCAAATAGAGTGGCATGGTAGCATAGCGGTTAGTGTAATCTATCATAGCGCCAGCAACACGGATTCAATATTGCCACCGTCTATAAGGTAATTGTAATTGTAATTGTAATTGTAATTGTAATTGTAAATGTAATTGTACATTCTGTCTGTGACAATTATTTGGAAAACCATTGCCTAATTCGGAATAGGCAGCTTGGCTTTGTGTGTGGCAAGTCGACTCCTACTAACCTGACTCGGTGTTTTGATGAGCTGCCGAGGATGATCGATGAAGGTAGAGCTATGGATTTTAGTAAAGCATTTGACAAGGTGCCCCATGGGTGGACATTAAGATGCGTGGGATCAATGGTGAATTGGCTATTTGGATTCACAGTTGGTTTGCCCAGAGAAGATCGGGAGCAGATGTTGAAGGGGCTTATTTGAGCTGGAGGTCTGTAATTAATGGTGTTTTGCAAGGACCTCAGCTGTCTGTGATGTACCGTATATGAATGGCCTGGATGAAAATGTGGATGGGTGGGTTAGTAAGTTTGCAGATGATACAAAGATTGGTGGTATTGTGGACTGACAAAGGATAAAGTGGGATATAGATTAGAAATGGCAGATGAAGTTTAAGCTAGCCAAATGTGAAGTTTTACATCTTATAGGTCAAATCTAAAGAGACAGTATATTGTTAAAGGCAAGACCCTTAACAGTGTTGATGAGCAGAAAGACCTCGAGGTTCAAGTTCATAGCTCCTGGAAAGTGGCTACACAAGTTAATTGGGTGGTTAAAAAGGTTTATGGCATAATTTCCTTTATTAGTTGAAACATTCCTAAAGTCAGGAAGTTATGTTGCAGAGTTATAAAACTCTAGTAAGAGCACATCTGGAGTATTGCATACAGTTCTGGTCTGCCCATTATAGGAAGGCAGTTGAGGCTTTGGAGAGGGTGTGAAAGTGGTTTACCAGGATGCTGCCTGGTTTAGAGGGCTTGTGCTATCATGAGAGATTGGACAAACTTGGGTTGTTTTCTCTGGGGCGGCAGAGGCTGAGGGGAGATCTGATGGAGGATTGTAAGATTATTGGAGGCATAGACAGAATAGACAGACAGTATCTTTCTCCCAGGGTAGAAATGTCTAATATCAGAGGGTATGCATTTAAGGTGAGAGGGGTAATTTTAAAGGAGATATGAGGGGCAGGTATTTTACACAGCGAGTGGTAGGTGGGTGGCAGAGGTAGATATATTAGGGACTTTTAAGAGATGTTCAGATAGGCACATGAATGTGAGGAAAATGGAAGGATATGGACTTTGTGTAGCAGAAGGGATTAGTGTAGTTGGCCATTTGATTACTAATTTAATTGGTTCAACACAACATGGTGGGCCAAAGGCACCGTTCCTGTGCTGTACTGTTCGACGGTCATCGAGAGCTTCGGTTTCCTCAGGGCGCTCTGATTTCCTCCCACATTTCAAAGACTTACGGTTTGGGGTTGGTAATTTCAAAAGAAGGGAATTACAGAGTAACACAGCACAGGAACAGGCCCTTAGGATCAGTGAGACTCTACTGACTCACACACTCATCCAACATCAACTCCCCCCAGGTTCTACCCCTCAGCCACACACTGGGGCAATGGACAGTGGCAAGTAACCTCCCCCCACCCCCTGACCTGCACGTACCTATCTACCTCCATTGTTATGGTTTGTAACTTCAAAACACAAAACTAATTCATAGGAAGACACAGGAGTGGGGCTAACTCTGGGTTTACTTTAAGTGAGGTGTGCATGTAACACGTGGTAGCATGATGGCGTATGCAATTCACATATTTATACATATAACCCGTAAGGAATTATTTAAACGAACTGGAATACTTAAGCTACCAATATATATACAAGATTACTCAAACGTTAGTTGTATATTAAATACACAACATCCGTTTCAAACATACCCAATGACTTGGCCTCTACAGCTGTCTGTGGCAATAAATTCCACAGATTCAGCATCTTCTGGCTAAGGAAATTCTGCCTCACCTCTGTTCTAATGGGATGTCGTTCTATTCTGAGGCTGTGCCCTCTGGTCCTAGACTCTTTCGCTATTTGAAACAACCTCTCCACATCCACTCCATCAAGGCCTCTCAATATTACCTACTTTATTTGTGCCTCTCGTGAGTTTATAAACTCAATAATGTAAGCACTCTTGGTGAAAGATTAGGATTTAGAGAATCAATCCCAGCGACATCTATGAACTGAAAATGAACAGATTTAAAACCTGTGCAAGCACTTTCTCCCAGATGGTAGCCAGGCTCCAGGTTATCACATTGATTCTGGCTCTTGCCACTGGAAGGAGGAGGAGGAGGGGAACAAGCACTGCAAGATTTAGATGGACAACACCGGAGGTGCCCGGCTCTACACACCAGAAAGTGATAAACAAATTGGCTCCACTTTCTCAGGAAAAGAATGCGAAGATGTGACCCAAACGGGAGCTGCATCAACCCCCCCAGCACAGGGCTTAAACATTTCTCTTTCAAATTAGAGGGTTATGAGTTCAAATCCCATCCAGGGAAAATAACACAGGCAATTTAAAGCTTGTGCTTTAATATACAAGGGGCCTGTTCAGTAATAGAACCATAGAACACTACAGCACAGTACAGGCCCTTCAGCCCTCCATGTTGTGGTGCAGCGGTTAGTGTAACTCTATTGCAGCGCCAGTGACTGGAGCTGCTGTCTGTAAGGAGTTTGCACGATCTTCCCATGAACACTTGGGTTTTTGGGTGCCATGGTTTCCTCGCACATTCCAAAGACGTACGGCTTAGTAGGTTAATTGGTCACATGGGTATATTGGGCGGCACAGGCGCTCACTCCCACAGGGAGGGGTGAGGGTGGGTGGGGTCGATGTCTGTAAGGGGCGATTGTTGTCGGCTGGCGAGAAGTGAATGGAATGTGAGGGAAGGAGGCTCGAGCAGAGGATAAGTGCTGGCATAGACCAGATGGGCTGAGTGGCCTGTTTCTCTGCAGTACAGTCACTATCATACTGCATAAAGTACTTCATAGCTTGAGTTACAATTGAAAGGGTATGCACGACAGTGGCCACTTCATCAGATACCTCCTGTACCTAATAAAGTGGCCACTGAATGTATGTTCGTGGTCTTCTGCTGTTGTGGTCCATCCACTTCAAGGTTTGATGTGCTGTGCGTTCAGAGATGCTCTTCTGCACACCACTATTGCAATGTGTGGTTATTTGAGTTACTGTTGCTTTTCTGTCAGTTTGAACCAGTCTGGCCACTCTCCTCTGACCTAGAAACATAGAAACATAGAAAATAGGTGCAGGAGTAGGCCATTCGGCCCTTTGAGCCTGGACCGCCATTCAGTATGATCATGGCTGATCATCCAACTCAGAACCCTGTACCTGCTTTCTCTCCATACCCCCTGATCCCTTTAGCCACAAGGGTCATATCTAACTTCCTCTTAAATATAGCCAATGAACCGGCCTCAACTGTTTCCTGTGGCAGAGAATTCCACAGATTCACCACTCTCTGTGTGAAGAAGTTTTTCCTCATCTCGGTCCTAAAAGGCTTCCCCTTTATCCTTAAACTGTGACCCCTCGTTCTGGACTTCCCCAACATCGGAAACAATCTTCCTGCATCTAGCCTGTCCAATCCCTTTAGAATTTTATACGTTTCAATAAGATCCCCCCTCAATCTTCTAAATTCCAGTGAGTATAAGCCTAGTCGATCTAGTCTTTCTTCATATGAAAGTCCTGCCATCCCAGGAATCAATCTGGTGAACCTTCTCTGTACTCCCTCTATGGCAAGTATGTCTTTCCTCAGATTAGGGGACCAAAACTGCACACAATATTCTAGGTGCAGTCTCACCAAGGCCTTGTACAACTGCAGTAGAACCTCCCTGCTCCTGTACTCAAATCCTTTTGCTATGAATGCCAACATACCATTTGCCTTTTTCACCGCCTGCTGTACCTGCATGCCCACCTTCAATGACTGGTGTACAATGACACCCAGGTCTCATTGCATCTCCCCTTTTCCTAATCGGCCACTGTTCAGATAATAATCTGTCTTCCTGTTCTTGCAACCAAAATGGATAACCTCACATTTATCCACATTAAATTGCATCTGCCATGAATTTGCCCACTCACCTAACCTATCCAAGTCACCCTGCATCCTCTTAGCATCCTCCTCACAGCTAACACCGCCGCCCAGCTTCGTATCATCCGCAAACTTGGAGATGCTGCATTTAATTCCCTCGTCTAAATCATTAATATATATTGTAAACAACTGGGGTCCCAGCACTGAGCCTTGCGATACCCCACTAGTCACTGCCTGCCATTCTGATAAGGTCCTGTTTACTCCCACTCTTTGCTTCCTGTCTGCCAACCAATTCTCTATCCACATCAATACCATACCCCCAATAACGTGTGCTTTAAGTTTGCACACTAATCTCCTGTGTGGGACCTTATCAAAAGCCTTTTGAAAATCTAAATATACCACATCCACTGGCTCTCCCCTATCCACTCTACTAGTTACATCTTCAAAAAATTCTATAAGATTCGTCAGACATGATTTTCCTTTCACAAATCCATGCTGACTTTGTCCGATGATTTCACCTCTTTCCAAATGTGCTGTTATCACATCTTTGATAACCGACTCTAGCATTTTCCCCACCACCGATGTCAGACTAACTGGTCTGTAATTCCCCGGTTTCTCTCTCCCTCCTTTTTTAAAAAGTGGGGTTACATTAGCCACCCTCCAATCTTCAGGAACTAATCCAGAATCTAAGGAGTTTTGAAAAATTATCACTAATGCATCCACTATTTCTTGGGCTACTTCCTTAAGCACTCTGGGATGCAGACCATCTGGCCCTGGGGATTTATCTGCCTTTAATCCCTTCAATTTACCTAACACCACTTCCCTACTAACATGTATTTCCCTCAGTTCCTCCATCTCACTAGACCCTTGGTCCCTTACTATTTCCGGAAGATTATTTATGTCCTCCTCAGTGAAGACAGAACCAAAGTAGTTATTCAATTGGTCTGCCATGTCTTTGTTCCCAATGATCAATTCACCTGTTTCCTCTCATGACCTCTCTCATTAACGACGCATTTTCACCCGCAGAACTGTTGCTCACTGATGTTTCTGTTTCCCGCACCATTCGCTATAAACTCTAGAGACTGCTGTGCGTGAATATCCCAGGAGGTCAGCAGTTTTTGAGATACTCAAACCACCCCATCTGGCACCAACATTCGTTCCATGGTCAAAGTCATTTAGATCACATTTCTTCCGCATTGTGATGCTTGGTTTGAACAACAACGGAATCTCTTGACTATGTCTGCATGCTTTTATGCATTGACTTGCTGCCACATGATTGGCTGATAAGATATTTGTTTAACGAGCAGGTGTACCTAATAAAGTGGACACTGAGTGTGTACAAGTCTACAGATTGACCAGGATAGCGGATACCAAGTGTCTAGCTTTACAATCACAAACATAGGTTCCTATTGCAATGGACTAGTCTGTGATATTCACATTCCGAGAGAATAAAAACATTATTTTAAGGTCTGGCGTGGATGAAATAGCAGGACTGAAGGGTTTCCACAGTTCTAGGGGCTCCCAGCAGACACGTGGAGAACAGATCTCCGGTTGCTTTTCCTCGATCAAGAGTTCCTTGTGTACTCAGAGCAAGTTGCTCGCTGCAGCTGCCTGGAAAGAATCTGGCCAGAGCTACTGCAAGTATTGAATCCTTTGTACACGTATCCCTGCTCCAAATATTCCTCCTGTAAGCTATGGGTGTTGTGGGGGGGTGGGGGATGGGAATGGAAATCGGCTGCTCAGGCAAAGTCAGGGCATCTGGGCTGGACATTCAATGAGGCTCATGTCAAGCCACCAACACCAGATACAGTATCTCCAGCAGCTGTGGTCCCTGTGGTGCACCCTGCTGTGCTGGGAGGTCCAGGATTGAAAGAGGCAATGATAAAGATACAGCAGATATGGATACATATAAAGAAAGCTGTTGGCACATTGGCCTCCAAGTATTGGAGTGCTGGGTACAGGGGAATGTACCTGTGATACACCAACACTAATCCTAAAGCTGTGACATTCACCACTAAGGGTGTCCAGGTGAAGAACAGCCTGTCGCCTACGAGGCCTCTATCATCCCGACTTGGAAACCTGATTCAAGATTGCTTCAGTACACAAATGTAAAGGACAACAAAATAATCGTTACTCCGGATCCAGTGCAGCACAAAAATTAAAAACGCAATAAAATAAAGAACACAATAATTAAAAAAACATGGTTGACGTAAATACGCACGATAGCTATTATACATAGATTGATTGTATATTGATAAAGTGACGATAAAGGTTGGAGGAGCAACACCTCATATTCAATCCAGGTAGCCTCCAATCTGATAGCATGAACATCAACTTCTCCAGCTTTCAGTAATTTCCACCCCCCCCACCCTCTCCCTTTCTCTCCTCTTCAATTTCCCATTCTGGCTTTGTACCTCTTCTCCTCACTGACCCATCACCTCCCCCGGTGCCTCTCCTTCCCTTTCTCACTTTCCTCTTCCATCAGATCCCATCTTCTCCAGTCCTTTGCCTTTTATCACCTGCCATCTCCCAGCTTTTTAGTTCATCGCTCCCCCCACCCACCCCCCAGGCTCATCCTCCTTCCACCCTCCCCACCTCCTTCTGGCATCCTCCCCCTTTCCTTTCCAGTCCTGATGAAGAGACTCGCTCTAAAACTTCAACTGTTCATTTCACAAGGCCATAAGGCATAGGAACAGAATTAGGCCATTCAGCCCATTGAGTCTGCTCCTCCAATTCATCATTACTGATTGATTATCCCTCTCAACCTCATTCTCCTGCCTTCTCACCATAACTTTTGACACCCTGACTAATCAAGAACCTGTGCATAGGTAATTTCAAAAGTAAGTACATGTTCAGCACAGCATTGTGGGCTGAAGGGCCTGTATTGTGCTGTAGGTTTTCTATGTTTCTATCAACTTCCACCTTAACTATACCCAATGATTTGGCCTCCACAGCTACCTATGGCAATGAATTCCACAGATTCACCAACCTCTGGCTAAAGAAATTCCTCATCTCTGTTCTAAATGGATTTCCCTTTATTCTGAGGCATTAGGTTAGGAAACATCCTCTCTACATCCACTCTACCTAAGCTTTTTAATATTTGATAGGTTTCAATGAGATCCTGCCTCATTCTTCTAAACTCCAGAAAGTACAGGCCCAGAATAGGACAGAACAGAACTTCATTGTCATTGCTAGAGCAATGAGATTGTGGTGCTACTCCAGTCTGTGAAAACAGATATTTACAACACATGCGGTAAGGCTTAATAATAAAATAATTCCCATATTTACATGTAACAAGTGGCTTTGATAGTCCACAGCACTCAAAGGTCATTGGCAAGCCGGGGTGTAGCATTATTCATCTGCACAACAGCCCTCAGGAAGAAGCTGTTTTTCAGTCGTACTGTCTTGGCTAAGATGTTTCTGTATCTCCTACCAGATGGCAGGAGACGGACCACACAGTGTCCGGGATGGGATGGGTCTTTAATGATACTACGAGCGCGCCGTAGGCGTCGAGAGTTGTAGATTGTCTCCAGGTCTGGTACTTGAATCCCAACGATGTGCTGAGCCATCCCAATCACCCGTTGGAGTGCTTTGTGATCTGTCCTGATGCAGCTAGAGTCCCACACTGTCATTCTGAGCGTCAGTATGGTCTTTATCGCACATCGATACAAGTTGAACAACAACTTTTGGGGCAGATTAACTCTCCGTGAGTACTTCAGGTAGTACAGCTGCTGTTGTGCCTTCCCTACTGTCGAGGTTGTGTTGACGGATCAAAAGAGCTCCTCGGTGATAATCGTCTCCGAAGATGAAGCTAGAAACCTGTTCCACTACCTCACCATTGATGAACGATGGGGCTTGTTTGCCTTCCTGAAATTGATTATCATCTCTTTTGTCCTCTTGATGTTGAGTGACAGGGTGTGGTTCCTGCACCAATCGGACAGTTTCAGCACCTCCTCTCGATGTGCAGTTTTATTACTGTTTGTTAGCTCAATCACGGTTGTGTCGTCTGCAAATTTGGTGATGAAGTTCGTAGCCTGAGCTGGAGTGTAGTCACAAGTGAAGAGAGAGTAGAGGAGTGGGCACAGTACACACCCCTGCGGGGCACCAGTGTTCAGGGTTTGGGGGGGGGGGGTTTGATCTGCACTTGCTGGGTACGATTAGTGAGGAAGTCCAAGGTCCAATTACAAGATGACGAGATTACTAGATTGTGGAGCTTAACAATCAGCTTGTTCGGTAGTAAAGTTCGGTGTTAAAGGCCGAGGTGTAATCAGTGAAAAGCATTTTGTGCTCCAGGCATTCCACGACAGTATGAAGGGTGATAGAAATGGCATCTTCAGTTGATCTATTTGCCTTGTAGGCAATGTAGTGCTGGTCCAGGGTATCTGTGATTACGTCTCATGACCGATCTTTCCAAGCACTTGACAACGATGGGAGTGAGTGCCACCGGTCTGTAGTCATTAAGACACGTTGCCACTGACGTCCTGGGGATTGGTAAGGCAGTTGCTGCTTTGAAGCGTGCCGCAAGCATAACCTGAGACGGCGAGCAGTTGTAAATACGCACAGAACCTCCGCCAGCTGGTCGGTGCAGACCCTGAAGACCCAACTGGGTACGCTGTCTGGTCCCAATGTACAGTTCCTGAAGACCCATCTGGGTACGCTGTCTGGTCCCAATGTACAGTTCCTGAAGACCCATCTGGGTACGCTGTCTGGTCCCAATGCGCAGTCCCTGAAGACCCATCTGGGTACGCTGTCTGGTCCCAATGTACAGTTCCTGAAGACCCATCTGGGTACGCTGTCTGGTCCCAATGCACAGACCCTGAAGACCCATCTGGGTACGCTGTCTGGTCCCAATGTGCAGACCCTGAAGACCCATCTGGGTACGCTGTCTGGTCACAATGCGCAGACCCTGAAGACCCATCTGGGTACGCTGTCTGGTCACAATGCGCAGACCCTGAAGACCCATCTGGGTACGCTGTCTGGTCACAATGCGCAGACCCTGAAGACCCATCTGGGTACGCTGTCTGGTCCCAATGTACAGTTCCTGAAGACCCATCTGGGTACGCTGTCTGGTCCCAATGTACAGTTCCTGAAGACCCATCTGGGTACGCTGTCTGATCCCAATGTACAGTTCCTGAAGACCCATCTGGGTACGCTGTCTGGTCCCAATGTACAGTTCCTGAAGACCCATCTGGGTACGCTGTCTGGTCACAATGTACAGTTCCTGAAGACCCATCTGGGTACGCTGTCTGGTCACAATGTACAGTTCCTGAAGACCCATCTGGGTACGCTGTCTGGTCCCAATGTACAGTTCCTGAAGACCCATCTGGGTACGCTGTCTGGTCACAATGTACAGTTCCTGAAGACCCATCTGGGTACGCTGTCTGGTCACAATGTACAGTTCCTGAAGACCCATCTGGGTACGCTGTCTGGTCACAATGTACAGTTCCTGAAGACCCATCTGGGTACGCTGTCTGGTCACAATGCGCAGACCCTGAAGACCCATCTGGGTACGCTGTCTGGTCACAATGCGCAGACCCTGAAGACCCATCTGGGTACGCTGTCTGGTCACAATGCGCAGACCCTGAAGACCCATCTGGGTACGCTGTCTGGTCCCAATGCACAGACCCTGAAGACCCATCTGGGTACATCGTCTGGTCCCAATGCGCAGACCCTGAAGACCCATCTGGGTACATCGTCTGATCCCAATGTGCAGACCCTGAAGACCCATCTGGGTACGCTGTCTGGTCACAATGCGCAGACCCTGAAGACCCATCTGGGTACGCTGTCTGGTCACAATGCGCAGACCCTGAAGACCCATCTGGGTACGCTGTCTGGTCACAATGTACAGTTCCTGAAGACCCATCTGGGTACACTGTCTGGTCCCAATGTACAGTTCCTGAAGACCCATCTGGGTACGCTGTCTGGTCCCAATGTACAGTTCCTGAAGACCCATCTGGGTACGCTGTCTGGTCCCAATGTACAGTTCCTGAAGACCCATCTGGGTACGCTGTCTGGTCACAATGTACAGTCCCTGAAGACCCATCTGGGTACGCTGTCTGGTCCCAATGTACAGTTCCTGAAGACCCATCTGGGTACGCTGTCTGGTCACAATGTACAGTTCCTGAAGACCCATCTGGGTACGCTGTCTGGTCCCAATGTACAGTTCCTGAAGACCCATCTGGGTACGCTGTCTGGTCCCAATGTACAGTTCCTGAAGACCCATCTGGGTACGCTGTCTGGTCCCAATGCACAGTCCCTGAAGACCCATCTGGGTACGCTGTCTGGTCCCAATGCGCAGTCCCTGAAGACCCATCTGAGTACGTCGTCTGGTCCCAATGCGCAGACCCTGAGGACCCATCTGGGTACGTCGTCTGGTCCCAATGCGCAGACCCTGAAGACCCATCTGGGTACGCTGTCTGGTCCCAATGCGCAGACCCTGAGGACCCATCTGGGTACGTCGTCTGGTCCCAATGCGCAGACCCTGAGGACCTTTCTGAGTACGCTGTCTGGTCCCAATGCGCAGACCCTGAAGACCCATCTGGGTACATCGTCTGGTCCCAATGCACAGTTCCTGAGGACCTTTCTGAGTACGCTGTCTGGTCCCAATGCACAGACCCTGAAGACCCATCTGGGTACATCGTCTGGTCCCAATGCACAGACCCTGAAGACCCATCTGGGTACGCTGTCTGGTCCCAATGCGCAGACCCTGAGGACCCATCTGGGTACGTCGTCTGGTCCCAATGCGCAGACCCTGAAGACCCATCTGGGTACATCGTCTGGTCCCAATGCACAGACCCTGAAGACCCATCTGGGTACGCTGTCTGGTCCCAATGCGCAGACCCTGAGGACCCATCTGGGTACGTCGTCTGGTCCCAATGCGCAGACCCTGAGGACCTTTCTGAGTACGCTGTCTGGTCCCAATGCGCAGACCCTGAAGACCCATCTGGGTACATCGTCTGGTCCCAATGCACAGTTCCTGAGGACCTTTCTGAGTACGCTGTCTGGTCCCAATGCACAGACCCTGAAGACCCATCTGGGTACGCTGTCTGGTCCCAATGCGCAGTCCCTGAAGACCCATCTGGGTACGCTGTCTGGTCCCAATGCGCAGACCCTGAAGACCCATCTGGGTACATCGTCTGGTCCCAATGCGCAGACCCTGAAGACCCATCTGGGTACATCGTCTAGTCCCAATGCGCAGACCCTGAAGACCCATCTGGGTACATCGTCTGGTCCCAATGCACAGACCCTGAAGACCCATCTGGGTACGCTGTCTGGTCCTGTTACGAACCCCGTAACTGGGTCACTTACCAGCAAAGATAGAGAGGTCCTTTGAAGTCTGATGATACTATTTTTAACAGTATTTATTGGTAAAAATACACAAAAATAATATCAATGCAAATATACAGATAATATACGTCGTCAATACTAAATCTAAAAGTGCGGGTATAATAATAATCAATAAGAAATAAGCTCTATCGTTGTCTAGGGGATAAATTTATTGTCCGATGGAAATATAAAAGTCACTCAGTTCATGCAGGCTGCAGCCTTTGGGGACCGCTGTATTTCAATGGTTGGAGAGAGAGAGAGATTTGGAGAAAAACTTGCCGATTCCTTTTATGGTTTCAATCCGTTGGAGTCTCATTAGTGTGGCCGTTCACTTGTGGCCTCTCCTTTAGCTAAGCCGTTCTCCTGTGGTAAGCCCGCCAACCCTGGCAAGGGAAGGACGCACACGAGCCCCACCGGCTTTCGCTATAAAACGCTGTCACTGGATTTCCAGCGTTTCTCCTGGTGCGTCTAAAGGGGTTGTTCCCCAGACCCTCTTTTATCCTCACTCACGGGGTCTCAGATGTCAATCAGGTTGAGATGATGCAATCCCTCAACCAGCCCACTCTGGTCGTCCCCTGAGGGGCTTCAATGAATAGTACAGTACTCAATACACAATTCCATCTCCAGGAGACAATGGCCGTTATCAGTGGCTTTGTTTCACTGAGGCCAGGACACATTCCAAACCTTGTGGATTCTCTCTCATTTCCTGGGTCCCAGACCCGAATTAATAGCGATCTTGCAATTCTCAAAAAGGAGGGGGGCGACTTTGTACCCTTCGGCCCCTCAGAGTTGTGGCACATTCGTAACAGTCCCAATGCACAGTCCCTGAAGACCCATCTGAGTACGTTGTCTGGTCCCAATGCGCAGACCCTGAGGACCCATCTGGGTACGTCGTCTGGTCCCAATGCGCAGACCCTGAGGACCCATCTGAGTACGTCGTCTAGTCCCAATGCGCAGACCCTGAGGACCCATCTGAATATGCTGTCTGGCCCCACTGCTCTGCGTATATTGACATTACAGAGTACTCACCTCACCTCATGTATGTTCAGTGTTGGTGTAGTTCCTCCGTCTGATGTTAAGGTCCTCATCACTGGTTCCTTATCATCCTTATCAAAGTGAACAAAGAAGTTGTTCAGATCCAGTAATGCCTCCACCCCTGTCCTTCACCATTCTTTCACCTCATCTCCTTGCCTGCCCATTGCCTCCCCCTGGTGCTCCTCCCCTCTTTTCTTCCTTCCATGGCCTTCTGTCCTCTATCAGACCCCGCCCCCCTTCTCCAGCCCTGTATCTCTTTCACCAATCAACTTCCCAGCTCTTTACTCCATCCCTCCCCCTCCCGGTTTCACCTACCACCTCTCCCCTCCCCCCACCTTTTAAACCTACTCCTCATCTTTTTTTCTCCAGTCCTGCTGAAGGGTCTCGGCCTGAAACGTCGACTCCATAGATGCTGCCTGGCCTGTTGAGTTCCTCCAGCATTTGCTTTGGGCAGGTTCTGTACCTCACTGCTGTGTCTCGAAGTGGAAAGGGTGAGCAACTTCAAGCTCTGGGTGTCGATATCTCTGAGGACCTAACCTGGGCCCAACTTATCAATGCAGCTACAAAAAGCAGGCAAGGCAGCAGCTATATTTCATTAGGAGGCTGAGGAGATTTGGCATGTCACCAAAGACACTCGTAAACTTCTACAGACGTACCGTGGAGAGCATTCTGACTGGCTGCATCACCGTCTGGTATGGGGGGGCGGGAAGGCTACTGCACAGGATCGAATTAAGTTGTAAACTCACTCAGCTCGATCGTGAGCACTGGCCTTCGTAGTATCCAGGACATCTTCAAGGAGAGATGGCTCAAAGAGGCAGCGTCCATCATTAAAGAACCCCTTCACCCAGGACGTGCCCTCTTCTCATTGTTACAATCAGGGAGGAGGTACGGGAGCCTGAAGGCACACACTCAGTAATTCAGAAACAGCTTCTTCCCCTCTGCCATCTGATTTCTGAATGGACATTGAATCCACCTTACTACTTGTTTATTTCTAATTTTGCACTACTTAGTTAATTTAACCGTTGTATATATTTATTATAATTCACAGGTTTTTTCTGTTACTATGCATTGCAAAGTACTACTGCCACAAAGACAACCAATTTCACGACGGTGATCTTAAACCTGACTTTGATTTATCCATGGATTCTGGTTCGGGAATATGTGGATGGTTTTGCTGGTGAAGGCATTACCTGCACCAATTTGATGTAGCGTTTAACTGTGGATGTGCACTCCTGAATGCCTGAGTTGGGCAGAGCCTGGCGGGCAAACGTACTCCAGTCAGTACTCCTGAACCATCTTGAAGGCTGGGGATGGCTCCCTCAGGCCACAGCATCACTGTCCTGGAGGTAGGTTCCTCCTTCCTTCCCACTGGCATCAGACAATCCCAGATGAGAACATGGAAAGGCCCTATATGTACCTGTGATATTGGTGCACATCTGGTCCAGTGTGTTATTACCCCTTGTAGGGCAATTGACATGCCGATGGAATTTAGGGAATAAGGTTTTAAGGCTGGCAGATTAAAATAGCCAGCTATACTGAAAGTGCCAAAGGACAATCAGCCAGTTGTTTAACAATAGCATCACGTAACTGAGCTAACGCTGACTTTGGTGTTGGCTCATGGAGGTACTGTAGATAAACTGCTGTAATGTAAATAACTGTGATTACTCTCAGTAGGTGAAAGGGCCTGCACTTTATCATTTGATATTCCAGGTTGGGACAGCAGGACCCACAAAAACTGCCCTCATGCGTTAACCCTTTCATTCATGGTGCCAATCCGGTGAACCTCCTCTGGACCCTCTCCAATGTCAGCCTATCGTTTCTTAGGTTAGGGGACCAAAACTGCTCACAATTCTCCAAGAGTCGTCTGACCAATGCCTTATAAAGCCTCAGCATTACATCCCTGCTTTTGTATATTAGCTCCCTAAAAATGAATGCTAACATTGCATTTGTCTTCCCTATCACCGGCTCAATCTGCAAGTTAACCTTTAGGGAATCCCTAGGCACTTTGCACCTCTGATTTTTGAACTTTCTCCCCATTTAGAAAATAGTCCACGCCTTTATACCTTCTACCAAAGTACATGACCATGCTCTTAGCTACACTACATTCACCTGTCACTTCTTTGCCCATTCTCCCGATCTAAGTCTTGCTGCAGACTCTCTGCTTCCTGAACGCTACCTGCCCCTTAACCTATCTCCGTGTTGTCCACAAACTTGGCCACAAAGCCATCAATTCCTTCATCCAAACAATTCACATACAGCATGGTCCCAACACTGACCCCTGTGGAACACTACTGCTCACCAGCAGCCAACTAGAAAAGGCTCCATTTCTACCCACTTTTTGCCTCATGCCAATCAGCCAATCCTCTATCCATGCTAGTACCTTTCTTGTAAAACCATGGGCTCTTATGTTGTTAAGCAGCCTTATGTGTGACACCTTGTCAAAGCCTTCAGACAATCCAAATAAATAATGATTCCCCTTTGTCTATCTTGCCCACTATTTCCTCAAAGAATTCCAACAGATTAGTCAGGCAAGATTTCTCCTAAAGGAAACCATGACCATTTTATCGTGTGCCTCCAAGAACTCTGAAACATCATCCTTAATAATAGACTTCAACTTATTTCCAACTATTGAAGTCAAACTAACCAGCCTACAATTACCTATATTCTGCTTCCCTCCCTTCTTAAAGAGTGGAATGCCATTTGCAATTTCTCATTCCTCTGGAATCATTCCAGGATCGAGTGATTCTTCAAAGATCATTATTAATGTCTCCACAATCTCTCCCATACCCGTTTTCATAGATGCTCCAGCATCTTGTGTGTGTCGCTGTGTATTTCTATAGTTCCTTTTGTGGCTTCAGACCATTGCAAAGCTTTTTACAGTCAATTAAGCTGTAGCCAGCAATTAGTACTCAACAGAGCTCCCACATTGAGATATTGACCAGTGATACTGACTGACAGGAAATAATTGAGCAGGTCGCTGGGGAGAGCTCCATTGCTCTTCACTGAAGTGGGCCTATGGGATGCAATGAAAAGAGAAGGGATCAGCGTAACCTTTATTGCTGCACAGGGAAGAGTTCACTGCCTGGATTTCTGTGAAGCGTGTAGTGCTGGATTTTAACCCACACCCTTCTGACTCAGGTGAAAATTCAAACATTTCTCCTATTCAGGGCTGGTCCAAGTGCTGTCAGTTCTAAAGCAGCCAGGGTGGGTGTTGGGTACAGCACAGGAATCTAGATGTGTGCTGAAAGGGCTTTATTGCCTTAAACTAGGGGCAACTTCATCTGCCAGGTGGTGATAGCAGGTAGTGCCACTGCCTCCAACAACCCAGGTTCTAACCTGACTCCTGGCGGTGTCGGGGTGGAGGCTGCACGTTCTCCCTGACTTTGGTCCATTTCTCCCTGTGACCACGTGGGTTCCCCATGGGAGCTGCAGTTTCCTCCCACATCTCAAAGGCTCGTCGGCTGTTTTGACCCCTGATACTGGACAGCAGACTCTTGAATGAGACCTCTTGTGTGATAAAACGGACTTCTGACTTCCGCAGTAGATGGATCAGTCCGAGTCAGCAGGGATTTATGAAGGGAAAATCATGTTTGACTAATCTTCTGGAGTTTTTTGAGGATGTAACTATGAAAATGGAGAAGGGAGAGCCAGTGGATGTAGTGTACCTGGACTCCCAGAAAGCTTTTGATAAAGTCCCACATAGGAGATTAGTGGGCAAAATTAGGGCACATGGTATTGGGGGCAGAGTACTGACATGGATTGAAAATTGGCTGGCTGACAGGAAACAAAGAGTAGTGATTAACGGGTCCCTTTCGGAATGGCAGGCTGTGACCAGTGGGGTACCGCAAGGTTCGGTGCTGGGACCGCGGCTGTTTACAATATACATTAATGATTTAGATGAAGGGATTAAAAGTAACATTAGCAAATTTGCTGATGACACAAAGCTGGGTGGCAGTGTGAAATGTCAGGAGGATGTTATGAGAATGCAGGGTGACTTGGACAGGTTGGGTGAGTGGGCAAATGTATGGCAGATGCAGTTTAATGTGGATAAATGTGAGGTTATCCACTTTGGTGGCAAGAACAGGAAGGCAGATTACTATCTAAATGGAGTCAAGTTAGGAAAAGGGGAAGTACAATGAGATCTAGGTGTTCTTGTACATCAGTCAATGAAAGCAAGCATGCAGGTTCAGCAGGCAGTGAAGAAAGCTAATGGCATGCTGGCTTTTATAACAAGAGGAATTGAGTATAGGAGTAAAGAGGTCCTTCTGCAGCTGTCCAGGGCCCTGGTGAAACCCCACCTGGAGTATTATGTGCAGTTTTGGTCTCCAAATTTGAGGAAGGACATTCTTGCTATTGAGGGAGTGCAGCGTAGGTTCACAAGGTTAATTCCCGGAATGGCGGGACTGTCATATGTTGAAAGATTGGAGCGACTGGGCTTGTATACACTGGAATTTAGAAGGATGAGAGGGGACCTGATTGAAACATTTAAGATTATTAAGTGATTGGACACACTGGAGGCAGGAAGCATGTTCCCGCTGATGGGTGAGTCCAGAACTAGAGGCCACGGTTTAAGAATAAGGGGGAGGCCATTTAGAACAGAGATTCGGAAAAACTTTTTCACCCAGAGAGTGGTGGATATGTGGAATGCTCTGCCCCAGAAGGCAGTGGAGGCCAAGTCTCTGGATGCATTCAAGAGAGTGTTAGATGGAGCTCTTATAGATAGCGGGGTCAAGGGATATGGGGAGAGGGCAGGAACAGGGTACTGCCATGATCACAGTGAATGGCGGTGCTGGCTAGAAGGGCCGAATGGCCTACTCCTGCACCTACTGTCTATTGTCTATTGACCTCACAATCGACCCCGTTATGATCTTGAACCTTGTTGGCTACCTGCATGGCACTTTCTCTGTAGCTAATTGCTCTTTATTGTTATTGTTTTACTTTGTACTACCTCAATACATTGTTCTAATGGATTAATCTGTATGAACAGTATGCAAGACAAATTTCTCACTGTATCTTGGCACATACAATAATAGTAAACTATTTCCAAAAATATCGACAGGAATTTAAGATGTATGAGAGGGGAGAGGGGAGGGAGAGAGGGAGGGAGGGTGAAAGAGTGGGAGGGGAAGTGATGGAGTGAGGGAGGGGGAGAGAGGGAGAGAGAGGTAGCTAGAGGGAGAGAGAGAGAGAGAGAAAGAGAGTGGGGGAAGGAGAGGTAGCGAGACAGACAGACAGCGAGGCAGAGAGGGCAGAGCAAAAATAGAGAAACAGGAAGAATCAGTTAATTACTGGGACGTAAGGAAGGAATATGATTAATGGGATTACTCCTCAATCACAATGTCAGATACGAGCTAAGAGTGTATGCCCTTGTCATAATGGCAGAGGTCAAAGACCCAGTGACCACTTCCTTCAACACTTGACCAATCATATTTGGAGGTTTACCCTTATACCCACATAATAATGGATAATGGTTCATCAGGATTAATCATTGCTTTATTGCTGTCACCCGATTAAGGATTGTGGCATGTAACCAGATACTCTCTGGGTTGCATAGAAATTTCCAGAATCAGTCTGCAGTGGCTGTTGAAGAAGCGCACTTCGGAGTACTGTTTGCATTTCATGTGTACAATGGATGGCCTGCAGAGAATTTGCTAAGAACTTTTTCCTGACGCTCTAAAACATATTACTCCATTTTAGTAATATTCCAACTCAGATATAACTTATTAAGAAAATTTTCAGACCAGAAAATACTGTGCCAACTACTGAGAGTTTCAATATGTTCAGAGTCGCTCCTGACCGTTGGACCTTCCTGATGCATTATGTTAAAAGCTTCCAAGCACACTATCACGGTTCAAGCTGCTCACAACATTTCTCTTTTATCATCACTGCAAATCTCTTCCATTGAAATATATTAATTTTTAAATCGGTGAAGTTAACTCCTGTGATCATCAGTCACATTCTGGAGACGCAAGAGGCTGCAGACGGTGGAATCTGGAGAAACACTCACAATCTGCTTGAGGAACTTAGCAGGTTGGGCAGCACCTGTGAAGGGAAATGGACAGTTGACACCCTTCTGGACTGAATGATAGAGAGGAGATAGTCAGGGTAAAGAGGTTCATGGAAGAGCTGGCAGGTGTTGGGTGGATCCAGGTGAGGTGATGATGGAGGAGGGGAGAGTGGGAATAGTGACAGAGGCAGGGAGGTGATGGGTGTATCCAGGTACGGAGGGATGATGGGTGGATGAAGGAAGGGAGAGAACAGTGACAGAGGATAAGAATCAGAATCAGGTTTATTATCACCGGCATGTGACGTGTATTTTGTTAACTTAGCAGCAGCAGTACAATGCAATACATAATATAGAAGAGAAAAAGAAAAAAAAAACCCCAACAAAATAAACAACTAAATCAATTACAGTTTATGTATATTGAATAGATTAAAAATTGTGCAAAAAAAGATATACTGTATATTAAAAAAGTGAGGTAGTGTCCAAGGGTTCAATGTCCATTTAGGAATCAGATGGCAGAGGGGAAGAAGCTGTTCCTGAATCGCTGAGTGTGTGCCTTCAGGCTTCTGTATCTCCTACACCCAATGGCAACAGTGAGAAAAGGGCATGCCCTGGATGCTGGAGGTCCTCAATAATGGACACTGCCTTTCTGAGACACCGTTCCTTGAAGATGTTTTGGGCACTTTGAAGGCTAGTACCCAAGTTGGAGCAGACTAAATTTACAACCCTCTGCAGCTTCTTGCGGTCCTGTGCAGTAGCCCCGCACCCCCCCCCCCCCCCCCCCCCATACCAGACAGTGATGCAGCCTGTCAGAATGCTCTCCACGGTACATCTATAGAAGTTTTTGAGTGTATTAGTTGACATGCTAAATCTCCTCAAACTCGTAATGAAGTATAGCCGCTGTCTTGCTTTCTTTATAACTGCATTGATATGTTGGGACCAGGTTAGATCCTCAGAGATCTTGACACCCAGGAACTTGAAACTGGTCACTCTCTCCACTTCTGATCCTTATGTGAGGATTGGTATGTGTCCCTTTGTCTTACCCTTCCTGAAGTCCAAAATCAGCTTTTTCATCTTACTGATATTGAGTGCCAGGTTGTTGCTGCGGCACCATTCCACTAGTTGGCATTTCTCATTCCTGTATGTCCTCTTGTCACCACCTGAGATTCTACCAACAATGGTTGTATTCAGCAAATATGTAGATGGTATTTGAGCTATGCCTAGCCACACAGTAGAGCAGTGGATACACAGTAGCGCACACCCCTGAGGAGCACCAGTGTTGATCATCAGCGAAGAGATGTTATCACCAAGATTGTGGTCTTCCAGTTAGGAAATCGAGGATCCAATTGCAGAGGGAGGTACAGAGGCCCAGGTTCTGCAATTTCTCAATCAGGATTGTGGGAATGATGGTGTTAAATGCTGAGCTATAGTCAATGAACAGCATCCTGACATAGGTGTTTGTGTTGTCCAGGTGGTCTAAAGCCGTGTGGAGAGCCATTGAGATTACATCTGCCGTTGACCTATTGTGGCGATAGGCAAATTGCAATGGGTCCAGTTCCTTGCTGAGGCAGGAGTTCAGTCTAGTCATGACCAACCTCTCAAAGCATTTCATCACTGTCGATGTGATGTGAAGCAAGTGAGAGGTTGAAACTTCTGCCCATAGCAGTGAGAGGTTGAAAATGTCCTTGAATACTCCCGCCAGTTGATTGGCACAGGTTTTCAGAGCCTTACCAGATATTCCATCTGAACCTTCCGCCTTGCAAGGGTTCATTCTCTTTAAAGACAGCCGGACATCGGCCTCTGAGACAGAGATCACAGGGTCTTTAAGTGCAGCAGGGATCTTCACAGCTGTGGTTATATTCTTCTTTTCAAAGCCGGCATAGGCGGCGTTGAATTCATCTGGTAGTGAAGCATCGCTGCCATTCATGCTATTGGCAACCCTGCCAGAGTTGTCGCGCATCCTATGTCAATGGGTGGATCCCTGTAAGGGGGATAGTGATAAGTCTGGGAAGTGATAGGTGGAGATGACAAAGAACTGCAGATGGAGGGACCTGATAGGAGAGGAAGATGGAGCATGAAATCAAGAGAAGGAGGTGGGGAGGGCAGATGGGAACAGTGGGGGTGGAGTGAGGGGCTCTTTGCAGAAGTGTGCCATTTATAGGAGCGGGTGAAGAAGGTTTTGACGTGTGTGGGAAGAACTAGATCAAGAGGAGAGAGAAATGGGACGGAGTGGTGGGAGGGGGCAGGGGAGCAGATTACCTGTAACGAGTAATTTCCAGTCTGCTGGGAGAGGTGAAGACTGCATTGTTCTTCAGCAGCTGAGTGTGGTGTCTCTTGGCTGGGTGTTTATGTCAGAGTCAATGTTATGGAGTGCAAAACAGTTGAAACTGGTTACAGGGGTGTTAGCAAGCAAACGTCAGCACTGAGCCAAGTACAGAAAGATTGGGATAGGTGACCTGGAGCTTGGTCGAAGAGCTAGGAAAAACAGAAGAACGAGAGATGCGGGTGGGTTTAGGGAGACACCAGTTGGAGTTCACCATGTCTGGAGATCGGATGCCCAATGATGTAGTCAGTAGGTTTGAGGCCAAGGACTGAAGGTCAGTCTTGGAGGTGGCCTGTCCTGGGGTTGGAGGCCTGTCTGTGTGTGTGTGTGGGAGTCATAGAGCACTACAGAATGGAAACAGGCTCTTCAGTCCATCTAGTCCATGCCAAATTGTTATTCTATCTAGTCCCAACAACCCACACCTGGATCACAGCCCTCCATGTAGTTATCCAAACTTTTCTTTCGGCTGGTTTCAGGAAGGGGCTTGCTTTGCAGTTGTTGTTTCTTTTGTTACTGTTGTTCTGAGGACACCACGGTAGTGTAGCGGTGAGCACAACGCTATTACAGCTTGGGCCCTTGAAGCTCGTAGTTCAACTCAGGTGTCCTCTCTAAGGAGTTTGTATGCCCTCCCCATGAATGCATGGGTTTCCTCCGGTGTTCGGGTTTCCTCCTCAGTCCAAAGACCAGTTAGAAGGCTAATTGGTCATTGTAAATTGTCCTGTAATTAGGTTTGTTGGGCCAGAAGAGGCTTTTCTCTGCTGTTTCTCCAAATAAAGTACAATCAAACTAATATTGTAGGCATGCTACGTTGGCGCCAAAAAGTGTGGCAACACTTGTGGTTCTTGGGTATTTTGGTTGTTATCGTAAACAACACATTTCATTGTCTGTTTCGATGTACATGTGATAAATGAATCTGAATCTAAATGTGTTTCTCTAAGCTTGAAATAGTTCTGTAATGAGCATTTCACTATGTGGAAGGTGACCCTGCCTGTCAGGGGTTCCCAACCTGGGGCCCAAGGACTGCTCGGTTAATGGTAGGGGTCCATGGCATAAAGAAAGTTTGGAGGTTGAGAACCCCTGCTATATATCATTAATATTGTTGTAATTCTCTACCTAGGAGGACGATACCTTGAGATCCCCATGTTTGTCAGTCCCTGGGGCTCCGTAGATCACTGATCCTTTTACTGAGGCTGTCCTGCAGGGACAAGGACCACTTCCTTCCATCCTGGTTACCGATGAGGTCAGCTGAGGGGCCACAGACTCAACTGCAGCAGTAGCGTAGCTGTTAGCATGTTACTGCAGCTTGGGAAATTCCGGAGTTCAGAGTTCAATTCCAGTGCTGTCTGTAAGGGTTTCCTCCAGGTTCTCCATTTTCCTCCCACATACCAGGTAGGTTAATTAGTCATTGTAAGTTGTCCTGTGATTAGGCGGTTTGCTGGGTGGTGTGGCTCATTGAGCTGTTCTGCGCTGTATCTCAATAAATAAATAGATCTGACTTCAGAAAATCAAAATCATTACTTTATTTTTTTATTTCACCATTTTCTTTTCTTTTTGAAAAAAAGGATTAGGTATATACAGCAGTTTCATTTAAAACTAAATAAAAGTTTTGACATCTCTTCAATATTTGAACAGATTTCAGTTCAAAGCTGTTTGTGGCAATTTCATTGGCTCCAGAGCTAAATAAATTAATAGCACACTTAAATTTACATTTCTTTAAAACTGCAAATCTGGCAAAGTTGCTCACAATGACAAGTTGTCTAAGTGGGGCTCAGGATAGAAATAAAACAGGAAGGAAACTAGGCAGAACTCTGATTAAAGAATGGAATTATGGAGGCCTAAGTTATAAGGGAGGTGACTGTAACCGGATCAGAAGGATTTTAGAAAGATATGGAAAAATAGAGATTTTAAAATGACAAGTTAGATTTGACTTGCGTTCTGACGCCCAGATTTTTTACAATCAGTGCTTGAGGCTTTATCTTACACATCAGTAACTTTTCACTGAGATTGAGTGCTGAGCTGGTGTGGCAGTGAAGGCAATACATACAGACAGAAACTCTCTTTGGCCACTCACTGTTGTGAAATGACTGGATGTGTCCACAGCAACACACTGTGACCCAGACCATTTGATATTTGGCTTGTAAGACGCAATAGATTATAGAAGGAAGATGTTGATGTAAAAATAAATCTACTTAAAATGGACTTATTCCGCCACGGTAAAAAAATAGTCTGTAAGATGGTGAAATAAGTTGGACACAGTACTGCCAGTGGAATGTGGTCCTGCTTCTATGAGTAACTTTAATGGCTATGGAAGGAGGATGGGGTGGGGGACAGGACAACCTGGCTGCAGAGTGCAGTCCAGAGTTATGAAAGTGGATTTTGGGTGAAACCAGTCAGAAAGTATTTGACTTCCTCTGACAGTCCATTGGTTAAATATACTCATCTACTATTGTAACTCTAGACATTAATCCAAAGTTGAAGTCCCTGATCTGAAACACAAGCAGTGAGGATGAGTCTGAAATCAAACGGCAATCTTGAAATCATTTCATTTCCCTCATCGCTTTGCTCTGTACTTTATATTGTGCTACACTTTCTGGAGGGCAATGGATTTGGACACTTGCAATGAGAATCCCATATCTCACTCACTATAATATGTGATGACATTTTAACTTGGCTATTAACGGGTTTAAAGTAAATACTTCCATTAAAAAGTAAATGGGCGGGTTTGGAACATTCATAGGAATTTGTGTGTGACTATAGCAGTTCCAAATTTTAAACCATCTAGCAGTGAACTGCAGTAATTCCCAAAGGTGGATTAACATGTTACCTCTTCCTACACTTCCTCCCCAAACCCCCCACCCCAGACTCTGAAACAAAATACACACTTGCAGGTTAAAGATGATGGGAGGCAGGATAATTTCAAAGACAGATTTTTGGCCACATTCAATCAGACAAACTGGCCTTGTGCCTTTTTCTGAAACATTAAGCTACTGACTGAAAGCCTGCTTGAGAACGTTGCAGTGGGAATATTCACAGATGATAAAGATTAAGATGGGATCACCTCTGTCAGATAATCAAAAATAATTGCAGACGCTGGAGATCTAAAATAAAAACAGAAAATGCCGGAAAGAGAAGGAACATGTCAAGTTGAAGACCCTTGTCCAAGCTAAGAAGGAGACAAATGAAATTACTAAGAGCTGTGGGGAAGTGTGGGAATTTCCTTTGGGAGTGGAGGATGTACCCATCCTGACCTGCCGGGCACCTCTTCCTTGTCTGCAGTTTGCAATTCCTTCATTCTTTTGTCTACGTTCTCACTCTCTAAATGTTTCCATTCACTCACTGACTAGACAATCCTGTTTACAGCTTACCCCACTCTTGGTCACCCTGTTTTTTTCCCTATCAGACATACCCCACCCCACTCTTCCTGCTGTTTTATGCTGCATTTCTTTCCTTTTCAGTTCTGACAGAGGACCTGAAACATTAACTCTTTTTCTCTTCTCACACACGCAGCCTGACCAGCTGAGTATTTCTGTTTGTTTAGAAGTCCAGGAGGTGGAGTGGGGAAGAAACTTCCTGTTTGAAAGGGAATAAACAAACACTTATAATACTAATGTGCTCTCCTCATTCCCAATAAACAAATGCTCTGCAGAAGCAAAGGTTGCAGACGTAGCTACAACATAAGGCAGTGAAACAGTGTAAGTGTTGTATGACTGCTGGGAAAAGGGCCAGTTATCCCATCCATCTCAAAACAGATTGTGATACGGACTTCCAACTGGTTCTCGACTAATTTCATCTAATTGATACAAAACCTGTGAGTCAGTGTAATTGCTGCTTAGGGGATGCATGAAACAAATGGAGTTTGTTGTTAGCTGAAATCCAACGTTTAAACTTCTACAGTTGCCACTACATAAAACACTGATACAAAAACACCCCTGCTTCGAAATAAATCTCAACAAACGTACAACTCCCTCAGCTGATTATGCCTCATAATCACATTTTGTATAATATACAGAAGGTCTTCTCATGGGTAGAAGGAGGAGTGCACACTTCCATCCAAAACCATAACCCTCCAACCACTGGTACGAATGTAAGAGTCTGTGGAGAGGGGCTTAGCTTTCTCCTTCTTGAAGTCAGGCTCCCCATCTGCTGTGCTCTTTGGTGTGTGATTTCGTTCTTGGGCTAATTTCCTTCCCAGGCAGCCTCTATTTGCTTTGCTGCAAGCAACTTTTGCTCTGCAAATGAAAAGAATAAATCGATTTAAGTGAACTTTACACTGAACTAAGCAGCCATTCAGCCCAATGTTTGTAAGCTGTCTCTTTGCAAGAACGAGGGGGGGGATCTCATTGAAACACATCAGATATTGAAAGGCCTAGATAGAGTGGATGTGGAGAGGATGCTTCCTATAGTGGGGAGAGTGGACATCAGAGGGCACAGCCTGAGGAGAGAGGAACATCCATTTAGAACATAGATGAGGAGAAATTTCTTAAGCCAAAGGATGGTGAATTTACGGAATTCATTGCTACAGATGGCTGTGGAGGCCAAGTTATTAGGTATATTTAAAGTGGAGGTTGATAGGTTCTTGATTAATCAGGCAGAAAGCAGCAGAATGGGATAGAGAAGGATAATAAGTCAGTCAAGGCAGACTCAGTAAGCCGAATTCTGCTCCAGTGGTTTATTGTTTGAAGCGTAGCCCCGCCAGTTGTACTTCCGGCTCTTTTCACACAATGTTCCTTCTCAAGCAGTTACTCACTCTCCGCTGAACACAGTTTATTTTAATTTTGTTTAGAGATACAGCATGGTAACAAGCCCTTCTGACGCAATGAGCCCATGCTGCCCAATTAAAAGATAAAGATTAGCTTTATTTGTCACGTGCTTATCAAAATGTACTTGGAATGTGTTGTTTATGTCAATGACCAAGGAGGTGCTGGGGGCAGTTCACAAGTGTTGCCACACTTCCCATGCCCACAGTTTAATAATCCTCTTTGGAAAGTTGGGAGGTAAGCGAGGCAGCCACATGGTCACGGGCAGAATGTACAGTGTTACGCTGTTACACTACCATCCAGCCCATGCACACCATGTGACCAATTAACCTACTAATCTGTATGTCTTTGGAATGTGGAAGGAAAACACAGGAAGAATATACATACAGCAGCGGAATTAAACCCAGGTCGCTGGCACTGTAATAGATTGATGCTAATTCCAGTGTCCAAGCTTGTGCGTTCCTTCTCCTATGCGCATAGGTTTCCTCTGGGTGCTCTGGTTGCCTCCCACAGACCAAAAGACAAGCAGTTAGTTGGTTACTTGGTCATTCTAAATTGTCTTGTAATTAGGCTAGGCTTATGTGGGTGGGGGTTGCTGAGTAGTGTGGTTTGGTAGCCCTGAAGGGCTGTTGCATGCTGTATTTCTATAAAATAAATAAATAAACACAATTTGCTGCTCGGAAGTAATCTTCCCATCTCTAGATTTTGCCAATGTACTTAACTCCGTGTGCTCTGCTATGGACCTTCCTGCCAATAGAACAGGCTCATCCTCTGTTCATCTCTCATGAATCGAAGCTTTCAGTAAATCTCCATCCTTAGAACATAGAACAGTAGAGCGCACACACTAGCTCTTTTGCGCACAGTGAATGACAATTTAATGACCACAATGTCAATCTTCTCAGCTTGACGAGGATCACTCTGGATCTTGTCTCCCCATACCCCTGGGATCACTAGTAAACCTTCTCTGCCGCCTTTCGAGTCTGCGACACACTGCTTGAAGTGGGCTAACCAGGGATCTGGCAATTTATAAAGGTCTGTAGCTCATAACGCACTTAATAATTAGTGACATTTTTTCTATTTTGCATGTGATCATCACTGAAGATGGCTGTTAGAGAGTTGTACAGCACAGTGGGCTGGAAATTTGCACTCACGTTCTGAAACAAGAGATAAGATAAAAGTGTATTTATCCTGAAGGAAATTATTGTTGCAAGATTGCTCAGTCAGAAATATATACTTCAAAATACAAAATGTAAGCATTGAGGTATTGAAAAGAATACAAGATGTGCATTAAAAAGTAACAGTGCAAGATAACGATGTGCAATGAAACCATATACTTATACACTTAAGGAGGAGGAGTTGTAGAGACGTATAGCCACAGGGAGAAAGGATCTCCTGTGGCATTTAGTGGTGCACCTCGGTGGAATCAGTCTGTGACTAAAGCTGCTCCTCTGTTTGTCCAGTACGTTATGGAGGGGGTCAGATGGATTGTCCATAATGCCCTGTAGCTTCCCCTCAGACACACCACCAGGGAATCCAGTGCCACCCCGAGAACAGAACCAGACTTCCTGACAAGCCTATCGATCTTCTCGGCATCAGCTGTTCTCACCCTGCTGCCCCAGCAGACTACAGCGTAGAATAGAATGCTGGTCACCACTGAGTTGTAGAACATCTGCAGCACAGTACTTGTCGCTTGTACAGAGCCCCTGTAATTTTAGTCCAGTCCAGTTCATTGTCAAGGTGAGTTCCCAGGTATTTGTAGCCCCAGATGACTTCCATATCCATTCCCTTCATGGAGATGGGAATGCAGGGTGTATTCCTGAAGTCCACCACCAACTCCGTTGTCTTAGTGAAGTAGAGCTGCAGGTGATTCAGCCTACACCACTCAACAGAGTTGTCCACCATTCTTCTGTACTCAGATCAAATCTCATCAAGGAATCTAAGGATCTTAAATTCAGTTAAATAGATAATCTGCAGTAAAATGGAAGAATGAATCATCTTAATTATTAACGGTATTCATCAAAGGTTACAGAGAGAAGGCGGGAGAAGGAGATTGTGAGGGATAATAAATGAGCTATTATCAAATGGCAGAACAGATTTGATGGGCTGAGTGGCCTAATTATGCTCCTATACAGTATTTTATGGTCTTATGATCTTTCCGTGACCCTCTTCATTTAAGATATTTCACAGTTTGTCAACTTCTGTAGGTATATGTGTTGTGTGTTGTTGGTACTGACTCCTGAGGAACACTTTTCATGCATGGTTAAATGACAATTAAACTTGAATTTGAACGCTCCTGATCAATCCTCAGTTTACTTATTTCTCCTGCAGCCAAAACATCTTTCAATGCTTGAGATTCTCAAGGGTGTTGCTACGATTCAACAGCTTGGATTATAAGGAGAGAGTGGGTAAACTGCGACATTTTTCCACTGGAGCGCAGGAATCCAAGGGTGAACTTACAAAGGGGCATAGATAAGGTGACAGTCAAAGTCTTTTCCTTATTGGAAAGGAGTCCAAAACTATAGGGAACAGGTCTAAAGTGAGAAATGAAAGATTTAAAAGGGATAACCCACAGCAGGGTGAGTACATGGAACGAGCTATCAGGGGAAGTATTAGAGGTGGGTACCAATAAGATATTCTAAAGGTATTTGGACAGTTATATGAATAGCAATGGACAAGAGGGTCTGGGCCAACTCAGGCAAATGGGATTGGCTCAGTTTGGCAAATTTGTCAGCACAGATGATTGGCCTGAAAGTCTGATACCATCCTGCACAGCTCTACGACTCTTAAGTTCTGCAAATATTCACTCACTGAGCATCCACATTTCCTACTGGTAGAATGCAGGGTTGCTGGCAAGACCTACACTGTCAATGCCTCCTAACCTTGGAGAAGGTGCTGGTGAACTGTTGTCTTAAACTAGTGCAGGTTCTTTTGTTAATGTGCTCCTAGCTGGCTTGAAAACCTAAAAAACAGTTGCTAAAAAGCTTAAGTAAAAGCAGCAAATGCAGGAAATACTCAGGAGATCAGGCAGCGTCTGTGGAGAGTTATGGTCTCAGGTCAAAGTCAGGCAAAGAAAGATGGTCACCTGAAATTTCATTCAAAGGGAGTGAATACCTGGGGTTGAAGATTCAGATTTATTTGTCACGTGTGCATTGAAAGCTACAGTGAAAAGTGTCGTTTGCGTTAACAACCAACAGGACCTACGGTGGTGCTGCACATTCTGGCAGCACCAATGCATGCCCACAATGTTCAGCAGAACAACACAAGCAACAACAATGAGAACACAACAAAAAAACAAAACAAGCCTCTTTCCCACCCACTCACACATCCTGACAGGCCACCAACCCCAGGACAGGCTACTTCCGGGTCTCCAACCTACAGTCCCTGGCCTGGAATAGCACTTGCACACATTGGCCTCCAACTTTCCAAATACACTATCAGAGTTCAAAGTAAATTTATTATCGAAATATGTATACCACTCACAACCTCTGAGATTCATTTTCTTAAGGCAGCCACAAAATGATAAAACACAACAGAACTCATGAGAAACCCCACACCACAAAGACGGCAGCAGTGAGAAGAGATGAGAAGCATTGAACACCTGTTTGTTTTCTGTCCTCCTTGTCAACAACTTTAATCCTGCTTGACACTTTAAATCGGCCCGGAGTAATGGAGCCAGCCATGGGTTCGTGTTCTGCCATTAGAAATTGATGCTATCATCCCCAGCAATGGCCACACACTCTCCGACCTCAACAACGGCGAATCACCCAAGAGATCACAAAAGCACCAGATTGTTTAGTTGGCTCAAAAATACATCCTTAAAAGGGAAATTACAGGGGGCAATTGATTGCCATTTAGAAGTATACTTAGAAAAAGAGTATCTAGTTGATTTGTAAGCTGTCTGCAACATGTCGCCGTTGGTCACTGACACAATCTCGCAAATTCAGTGATGATTCTATTTCAGTCCTAACTGTTTAAACTTTATCAAAATCGATGCCCACTGTTTCTAGACTTGGCAGGCAGAAGGAGCGCTTTGACAGAGTAATTGGCCATCAGTTATCTCACTTTTGAAGTGTAGAGCTGCCATTTGTTTTTCTTTCTTTTGGCATACTGCAGTTTGGCAACTCACTATATTGGGAACAACATGTGTGAACTGTGCCAAGTTCTTTATTGAGCCATAAAATGTGAAATATGTACCTTATAAAAACATCTTGGGTATTGCTGAACTCATACAGAAAGCAAACAATGCATTAAACCATAGTAAACACATGTCAATATCACTCTCTTTAAACAGTCACCAAGAATCCATATCATAATCAACAAAACTCCAGGCAAATTATGTAGCTCAAGATTGTGGAAGGTCACCAGGGATGGTCAGCTGTTAAATGCTGGTTTAGGGGTGCATAAATATCAAATCAAAGGCCGAAAAGAAAACCTCTTGATGTTGAAGAGAGATTTATTTAGAAATACAGCAAGGTAATACATCCTCCCAGCCCAACAAGCCTGTGATGCCCAGTTACACCCATGTGACGAATTAACCTACGAACCCACACAATCTTTGGAATGTGGGAGGACACCGGAGCATGTAGAGAAAGCTGACGAGGTTACAGGGGAACACACAAACTCGTTACAGATGGTGGCAGAATTGTACCCAGGTCACTGGCATTGTAATAGCATTACACAAATCAAAATGCAGGGAGGGACTGGGATTTGACAAATGATATAGTTCAATTGGAAAGGAAATGAATGAATTTATTTGGATTGTGGCTTGGAATGAAAGCATCAGGGCAGGTGGAAAAGATAGTCAACTATAGGAAAAGTTTAGAAGAATATGGGCTGAACGTGGGCATCTTGGTGTGAACAATTTTGTCCATTGGGTCCGTTTCCGTGCTATGTTAATCTATGACTCTAATTTATGAAAATTGCTAAAATTCTTTTATAGATCACACACAGATCTATTGTGAATTCAGTTTAATTTTGGGACTTTGTAGGGAATGTATGTCATCATTCGGTCACTTTTGTACAGTCAGTAAATATTCCATTTATTCTTCAGTGTTCACTAGATTGATGTGTTGCACAGGATGTTTTAGTGATGCTAACATAGACCACCTGTTGGGCATGTACCCAGTTATTAAGTTTCAGCCATAGAGTACCTCACACAGAAACAAGCCCTTTGGCCCATCTAATCTGTGCCAACCTGGTGTTCTGTGTTGCACACTTGGACACAAAAGAGACTTCCAGGCATGCAGAAGTTTAAAATAACGTCTTTATTTACCTTTCTGGAAATACCGGAACAGAAGCGCATCAGCTTACCATACATGCTGCGGGTCCGTTCTCAAATACTCTATGACATGCGCACTGCCGTCCCCCAGGACCCCTCAGCTGCCCCCAAGTGCCTGTATAAGCTTTGCTCCTCATGACCATCAATTAACCTACTAAAATATTACCCATGCTAGTGCAACTGAACATTAATCAAATTGTAATAAACAAAATAACAAACCAAAACAATAAAAATAATATGACCATCATATAAGAAAATTAGGGGGGTATCAAGTGTCCATTAATATGCTCCACATTACTATAGATCCCACATCTGCCTACTCCCATCTACCTGCACCGGGACCACAGCCCTCCATACTCCTCCCGTCCTTGTACCTATCCAAACCTCTCTTAAATGTTGCAATCGAACCTGCACCCACTATTTCTCCCGGCAACTTGTTTCACACTGGCATCACCTTCTGAGTGAAGTTGTTCCCAATCAGGTTCCCTAGAAAGCGTGAAAGGTTCACCTTTCACACTTAACCTATGAACTCTAGTTCTGGTCTCACCCGACACAAGGGGGAAAAGCCTGATTGCATTAACCCTATCTATACACCTCATAATTTTGTATACCTCTATAAGATTTCTCCTCATTCTCCAGCGCTCCAGAGACTCCTTTCCACCAATGCATGGATCTTCTGAACCCAACAGTGCTGACCTTTTTATAAAGATCACCTTCCTCCACCTGAGGCAGTCATTTATACAGTAGCTTCATCAGCAATACAAATTGATATCAGGGAAGGTGACCAAAAGCTCGGTCCAAGGGATAGGTTTTGAGATATAGGAAGATCACAAGCTCCTGTTGGACACTGCTATTGTGGAATGCTGCTAGTCTGATTCACTGATTTATTGGCAGATGGTGGGGAAGCTGCGTGGCCTCGGTTGTAGCGAGGTCTAGGCTTCAAGCCACGGTGTCATCTGTTTACAGCTGCCCAGCAGAGAGCTGTCAGAGCCAGGGCACTTCACTGGAGGCTGAACTCCGTGTTTGCTCTGCAGAAGATATGCCGTATTGTGTTCATTTGCAGAGTGATAAATGTGTTGCTGCAACATGGACTCAGGAACTTGGGACTATTTTTTGTGTGACTGCATTTTACTGTTATCCTTTATGTGTTATATGTGCCTTATGACTGTCAGTACTACGTTTTGCACTTTGGCCCTGGAGTACTTTGGCGTTTGGCTGTATTCATCGGCATTCATGTATGGTTGAATGGCAATTCAATTTGAACTTGACCTCAGGGAAGGAATTCCAGAGATTCAAGGCTTTGTAGCAGATGATGGTGAAATTATATTATCGGGTGATCAAAGGGCCATAATCAAAGTAGAACAGTTAATCTCGGAGAGTTAGAGAAGGACACTGATGCACAGGATTAGAAAACCCTGCAGAGGATTTTCAATGTACCCAGCTCCATCATGGGCATAACCCTCCAACCCTCCCTATCATTGAGAACATCTTCAAGAGGCAGTGCTCAAGATGCCAGCATCCTGGAAAGACCCTTACCATTCAGGATACAGTATGCTCTCTTCTCATTGCTGCCACCAGGGGAGAGGTACAGGAGCCTTAAGACCCACACTCAACATTTCAGGAACAGCTTCTTCCCCTCCACCATCAGATTTCTGAATGGTCCATGAACCCAGGAACTATTTTGATCTCTTTTTGCACTATTTATTTATATAATTGTATACACTTGTGTTGTAATTTACAGTAAATTTTATATATTGCATTGTACTGCTGCAGAAAACAACAAATGTCACAACATAAATACAAGAAATTCTGCAGAGGTTAGAAATCTTGAGCAACATACGCAGAGTGCTGGAGCAACTCAGTAGGTCTAGGAGCATCTCTGGAGAGGAATGAACAATCGACATTTTGGCTGAGACCCTTCATGAGGACTGGAAAGGAAGGGGGAAGAAGCCAAATTTCACTGCATATGTCAGTGATAATAAACCCGATTCTGATTTTGAGGAGATAGGGAAGGACTTGGCCATGTCAATATGAGACGAGAGTAGTTTCCAGAAATGCTGAAATAAGAAAGACTCTTGGTAAATGCCAGTACTTCTGAGAAGTGATAAATGTGTTGCTGCTATCAGTACGTGTTAGGAATAGCAGAGGAAGACCACTGCAATCCAAATGATGAAGGGCATATGTGGTTGGTTTAAACAAGCAAATCCAAGGAATAGCCTGGCTTAGAACATTTTAAAAAAACACTGAATTCTTTCTGCATGATTTCACTCTATAAATATTAAGACTCTCTGATTGAGGCAATCAACGGCCCCTGCACGGCAGACTAAATGCAGGTGTTCAGCTCTCCTCTCCTGATGAAACAAGCCAGTTCTGTGGTGAGGCGCACGTCTTGAATGAAAGCCAGCTGGCGCAGGGAAGATCTGCCGTCACTAATGCAGTGAAGTTCATCTGAAAGACCCCATGGGCCTACAGGTCTGCCAGCGCGGTCAGGAGTGCAGCCAACTTGCCGCGGAAGGTTAGTTGTCAGACAACTCAACTCTGCGGCCACACTGGTTCACACACAGGCTTTGAGAGGCAGCTTCAGTAGCAGGAACAGGCTGCAGATGGGATGGAGTACAGCAAAGTCACAAGGGTGGAAGTGGACAGCCTCGCTGATGGAGAATGATACCAAATCCATAATATCAGCTCCACTTCCACAGCAGATCTTCACAACAGAGTTAAGATTGACATGATCCAAGCAAAGGGTGGGTTAGTGGGAACCAAGAAAACATACTCAAAAATGAAAGAAATTGAACTGGGTACCTGGGCATGGGCAACTAAGGCAGGTAAACTGGGACAAGATTCAGTTCGGCTCTCAGAACGATGGAGCATGGTGAAGCAATGGAAGGGCTCCTCATGCTCTTACAACACGAGCCCAAAAAATTCCTTAAATTTTAAGATTGAAACACAACTGTGAAAGAAATCAAAATTTCTTGTGCTATGTTCCATGAAAGGCCAGGTCACGCCTGATGAACACAATGAGTTAGGACAAGCTCGACATGCAGTAATAGTGCAATCACTTGAGCTGCATATGATGTTCTCCTAAGGGGATGTCTATTGGTGGGTCCTCAGGTGGCTGTAAAGGCCAACCCAGCATATTCTGGAGCAGTGTGGCAAAGAATAAGTGGTGGCTGTAATTGGTGTTTGGGTCTTTTGATTGTTCAGTCTTTTCTTTTGCAGCTGCTACTTGTTCTCTGTGGCACAGCAGAGGTCATTCTCACGTAGAGCAGCTATCCCTTGACAAGGTTGCATAAAGATTAAAAGCAGCCCATAAACATCTGAAATGTTCATTTCCTCCACATACTGGCACACTGTGACTGCCACGTACCCAACTACAAAATACACTGCTGTTATCCGCTTCGGTCACTCCCATGCCAACACTCAGCATCACTAATGATACCACAAACAGATTCCCCTCCAAGCCGCATGCCATTCTGATTGGGAAATATAGTTGCTAATTCTTGCTCGTCACTGAGTCTCCCTACTCAAAAGCAGTGTGGAAACACTAGCACTAGGTCTGTAGTGTTTTGTGATGACTCTTCAACATTTTCTCAGAGGCAATCAGAAATTGTCAAGGTATGGAGAATAAAAAACACTTAGCAACATATATAAAATGCTGGAGAAACTCAGCAAGTCAGGCAGCATCTATAGAGGAGACAAACAGACCACCCCTTGAGCCGAGACCCTTCATCAGGAATAGTTATGATGAAAGGTCTCAGCTCTAAACATCAAACTCCATATACGCTGTCTGACAGTGAGTCCCTCTAGCATTTTGTGTGTGTGGTTTTGAGTTTCAAGCATCTGCAGAATCAAAGGCTCATTTTATTATCAAAGTATACAACTCTGAAATTCTTCAATTCTCCGGGTAGCCATGAAACCAGGAAAGAAAAGCAGCACGATCATCAACCCCCAAATCCCACCTCCCTGCAAAAAAACCAAATGAAAACAGAACAGGCACTTCAACCCCCCAACTCCCTCCGTACGCGCAAAAAATGAACAAAACAGATCAGGCACATCGACCCCTTCAAATCTCTCCTCTTCCACAAAAATTGAGAAAAATGGATCAGATATATTGACCCCCCCCCCCCCCCATCCCTCCTTCTCTGGTGTTTATGAAGTAATATTTTCACATTCCTCAAATACATCAAATACTAGTCCAGAACATTAATTCCTTTCTTTTGAAGGATTTGAATCTATTTAGAGATTTCATTGCAACTGGCTTTAAAGCAAAAGCTTATCACTTCTGATCTAGGAATCACTAGTACCTGTCCAATGTCATCGTACAACATGTTAAATGAAAGCAGTTTCGTACTCCTTGCAGTGAATATCTCACACACCCTACACAATCAGGAAAGCTCTGCTTTCTTAGGAGGCTGAAGAGAGCTGGACTAAGCACAGCTATGCTCTTTCTACAGATGTGCAGCAGAGAGCATGCTGGATCACTGCGTGGTACAGAAACTGTACTGTGGCAGACAAAAAGATTATACAACAGGTAGTGAAAACTGCCCAATGCATCACTGGCACCAGCCTGCCTGCCATAAAGGATATATTTATAGAAAGGTCCCTAAAGAGGACCAGTAACTGGATCCTAGACTTCCTGACTGGGAGACCTCAGTCAGTCCAGATTGGGAGCAGCATCTCTAACATCACCCACTGAGCACGGGGCCCCCCCAGAACAGTGTGCTCAGTCCACTGCTGTTAACTTTGCTGACCCACGACTGTGCAGCAACACACAGCTCGAATCACATCATCAAGTTTGCCAATGACACGACTGTGGTGGGTCTCATCAGCAAGAACGATGAGTCAACATACAGAGAGGAGGTGCAGCGGCTAACGGACTGGTGCAGAGCCAACAACCTGTCACTAAATGTGAACAAAAGAGATGGTTGTTGACTTTATCAGAGCATGGAGTGACCACTTTCTGCCGAACACTGATGGCTCTTCCATTGAGATCGTTAACAGCACCAAATTTCTTGGTGTTCACCTGGCGGAGAATCTCACCTGGTCCCTCAACACCAGCTCCATAGCCAAGAAAGCCCAACAGCATCTCTATGTTCTGCAAAGGCTAAGAAAAGTCCATCTCCCACCCCCATGCTCACCATATTCTACAGAGGATGTATCGAGAACATCCTGAGCAGCTGCATCACTGCCTGGTTCAGGAATTGCACTGTCTCAGATTGCAAGACTCTGCAGTAGATAGTGAGGTCAGCTGAGAAGACCATTGGGGTCTCTCTTCCCGCCATTACAGACAATTACACCACATGCTGCATCTGCAAAGCTAACAGCATTGTGAAGGGCCCCACGCACCCCTCATACAAACTCTTCTCCCTCCTGTCATCTGGCAAAAGGTACTGAAGCATTCGGGCTCTCACGACCAGACTGTGCAACAGTTTCTTCCCCCAAGCCATCAGACACCAATCCCCCAATACCCAGAGACTAGACTGACATCTACATCATTTATTATTATATTGAAATTTGTCCTCTACTGTGCCTATTGTCTTGTTTATTAATTATTGTACTGCCCTGCACTGTTTTGTGCACTTTATGTAGTCCTGTGTAGGTCTGTAGTCTCGTGTAGTTTTTGTGTTGTTTTATGTAGTCTAGTGTAGCCTTGAGTTGTCTCACATAGTCTAGTGTAGTTTTGTATTGTTTCATGTAGCACCATGGTCCTGGAGGAACACTGTTTCATTTTTACTGTGTACTGTACCAGCAGTTTATGGTCGAAATGATAATAAAAAGCGACTTGACTTGTAACAACATGAAGGATCCCCCGCACACTACTCATTGCTGCTTGTTCCAGTCCCATCAGGAAGGAGGCTATGCAGCACCATCAGCATCAGGGCTGCCACACTCAGCAAGAGTTACTTTCCCCAAACAGTAAGGATGATGATTGAAATTTTGAAGAATGTGGGGGGGGGGGCTAAATCTCACTGAAACCTACCGGATGTTGAAAGGACGAGATAGGATGGGTGTGGAGAGGATGTTTCCTATGATGGGGGTATCCAGAACTAGAGGACACAACCTCAAAATTGAGGGGTAACCCTTCAGAACAGAGGTAAGGAGGAATTTTTTTAGTCAGAGAGTAGTGACTCTATGAGACTGTAGTGGAGGCCAAGCCTGTGCGTATATTTAAGGTGGAAGTTGATTATTTCCTAATCGGTCAGGGCATCAAAGGATACAGCAAGAAGGCAAGGTGAATAGGGTTGAGTGGGATCCGAGATCAGCCATAATGGAATGGTGAGCAGACCTGATGGGGCTGAATGGCCTAATTCTGCTCCTATGTTTTATGGTTTTATGATCAATACCTACATTCATCCCCCCCCCCACCACCACTTTAATGTCAGTCATCTTATGTACAGACACACCTGTACCTAGAGTCACATTATGGATAAACAATCAATCTATGTATATAAACTGTCTTTGTGTTTTTTATTCAAATATTCTTTATCTTATTGTGTTTTTACTGTGCTGCATTGGATCTAGTGTAGCAATTGTTTCATTTTCTTTTACACTTGTGTGTGTATTAAAACAGCATCCATCACCAGGGACTCTCACCACCAGGATCAGGTACAGTTACTGCCCCTCAACCATCAGGCTGTTGAACCAAAGGGGATAACATCATTTGCCCCTTCATTGAAATGTTCCCACAACCAATGGAGTCACATTCAAGGACTCTTCATCTCATGCTCTCAATATTTATTTATTATCACTTATTTATTTTTTGTATTTGCACAGCTTGTTGTCTTCTGCATTCTGGTTGAACAGCTAAGTTGAGCAGTCTTTAACTGATTCTGTTATGGTTATTATTCTATAGATTTATTGAGTGTGTCCTCAAGAAAATGAACCTGAGGGTTGTATATGGTGACATATATGTACTTTGATAATAAATTTACTTTGAACTTTGAAACAATCTTGAATCTTTATCCAATCTCGTGCTTGAACTAATTTACCCTTTTACTCTCCACTGGCACTTCAATCTCCCTTACTCCTAAACTAACTGTAAATGTTTGGAAGAGAAAGGGTCCCATTGCTCTCAATTCATTTCACAACTTCAGGGCATTGCAAAGTGTTTTCAATAAAATGGTTTGTAAGTCTCTTCCCAGCAAATCCCTAATAAATGTAAATGTATATGGCAAATAAAGTTGATTCCACTACCTATTGACTCACTTTCAAGGAATCCACAGCTCATATTCTCAGTATTATTTAATGATTTTCTTTTTTTTGTATTTGCACAGTTTATCTTTTTTGCATACCGATTGTCAACTCTTTGTGTGTAGATGTTCACTGATTCTGTTGTAATTTTTTGTTTTACCTGCAAGAAAATGATCTCAGCATTGTATATTGTGACATATATGTACCTAGATAATAAATTTACTGTGAAATTTGATCCTTCGCAGTTACAAGTAGGAAAGGCAGCAATGGAGTAACGAGTTTTGTTGATTAAGGGATAAATACATTGCACCATTTATAGTATTATGAGGGAAATGGATCAAAAAATTAACCAGCTGCAATTAACTGACGCTGAGGTTGAAATTTGAAAGCTAGCAGATTGTAAAGGAAGAAGAGATCATGCTGTATTAAAAATATCATTATTTATCACCAAATAATTCTTAAAGTTTATAAATTTTGTAATAATATTTTAATCTGACTACATTTTCAAGGAAAGGCATTTTAAGAGCACATAAATATGAAGCAATTAAAAGCGTCAGCAGAATAGTGAGATGTCTGTAGTGAGATGCTGAAGATGTTCTATAGGTCAGTTGTGGAGAGCGCCCTCTTCTTTGTGGTGGCGTGTTGGGGAGGAAGCATTAAGAAGAGGGACGCCTCACGTCTTAATAAGCTGGTAAGGAAGGCGGGCTCTGTCGTGGGCAAAGTACTGGAGAGTTTAACATTGGTAGCTGAGCGAAGGGCGCTGAGTAGGCTACGGTCAATTATGGATAACTCTGAACATCCTCTACATAGCACCATCCAGAGACAGAGAAGCAGTTTCAGCGACAGGTTACTATCGATACAATGCTCCTCAGACAGGATGAAGAGGTCAATACTCCCCAATGCCATTAGGCTTTACAATTCTACCGCCAGGACTTAAGAACTTTTTAAAAGCTATTATTAATGCTTTTTGAGATAGTGATTTAGATGCATATCATATTTTTTACTGAGTTAAGTATTGTATGTAATTAGTTTTGCTACAACAAGTGTATGGGACATTGGAAAAAAAAGTTGAATTTCCCCATGGGGATGAATAAAGTATCTATCTATCTATCTATCTATCTATCTATCTAGACAACTTCATCCTTTTCATTCTGGTTTAAGATCAGCTTCTTCCCTTCAACCATCTGGTTTTGAACCAAGTGGCACA
The DNA here is from genome assembly GCF_048418815.1 of Hemitrygon akajei. Taxonomy (NCBI): domain Eukaryota; kingdom Metazoa; phylum Chordata; class Chondrichthyes; order Myliobatiformes; family Dasyatidae; genus Hemitrygon; species Hemitrygon akajei. The sequence goes on along the minus strand of NC_133146.1, from coordinate 16,788,172 downwards.
AGCCTGATCACTATAGGTTAGCAACACTATGACCACTAAGACTCTGGGAGTCTAAAACCAGAAGACACTGCCTCAAAATAGTAGGGCATCCTTTTAGAATGGAAATGAGGAGGATTTTTTTTAGCCAGAGTGTGGTGAATCTGTGTAAATCGTTGCCACAGGCAGTTGTGGGGATTAAGTCACTGGTTATATTTAAGGCAGAGATTGCTAGATACTTGATTAGTCAGGGCATGAAAGGACATGGGGAGAAGGCAGGAGATTGGGGCTGAGAGGGAAAATGGATCAGACTCAGTGGGCCAAACGGCCTAACTCTACTCTTGTATCTTATGGTCACTCTAACGACTTTGCACTAAAATCGACTATTTTTGTTCTAATTGTGTTCTTTCATGTGAAGATTGTGTGCAATTTATGTTTAACTTGCGTTTTAATGCTTGTCTGATGCTGTGTGCCTGTGATGCATTAAGTAAGCTTTCTTGCACTGGTGAATACATGTACTTGTGTGTATACCAATAAACTTGACTTTGACCTTTCTCTGGACGTTTTATTTTCTTTAATTAGAGATACAACACAGTAATCGGTCCTTTCAGCCCAATAAGCCCATGTCACTCAATTACACCATGTGACCAAGTAACTTACTAATAAGTACGTCTTTGGAATGTGGGTGGAAACCAGGGGACCTGGGGGAATCTCATGGGGTTGTGGGAGAACATTAAAAACTCCTTATAGATAGTCGTGCAATGGAATCTGGGTCGCTAGCGCTGTAATAATGTTACACTAACCACCATACTACTGCGCTACTCTAATTTTATGAACATCTCCATAATGGAATTCAGACTCCATAACTAGCAAGCTATCTACATTCAGTGGTCCTTTATTAGGTATAAAACACTTACTTGTTAATGCAAACATCTAATTAGCCAATCATGCGGCAGCAACTCACTGCATAAAAGCATGCAAACATGGTCAAGAGGATCAGTTATTGTTCAGACCAAACATCAAAATGGGGAAGAAATGTGATTTATGTAACTGGCCGTAGAATGATTGTTTGGTGCCAGATGGGATGGCTTGAGTATCTCAGAAACTGCTGATCTCCTGGGATTTTCATGCACAACAGTCTCTGGAGTTTACAGTGAATGGTGTGAAATACAAAAAAAAAATCCAGTGAGTGGCAGTTGTGTGGGTGAAGACACCTTGTTATGAGAGAAGTCAGAGGAAAACGGCCAGTCTGGTTTAAGCTAAGAGGAAGGCTGCAGTGGCTCAGAAAATGATGTGGTGTGCAGAACAGCTTCTCTGAATGCATAATTGTCCAACGTTGAAGTGGATGGGTTACAGCAGCAGAAGACCATGAACACACACTGAGTGACCACTTTATTAGGTACAGGAGGTGTCTAATAAAGTGACCTCTGAGTGTAGCTCCCTCTTCAACACCACCTGAGGGAGGCTTGTTATCACAGCCAGCCATTGATTAGCAAATCTAAGCAAATGTTATACTGCAAATTTTTGGACCAGTCATCCAACTTGTCAGAAGCCACACAAGTCAAAAGCATATTTTGTATAGGGATTGAAAGGCTTCAAACCTAATTGCCTCCGGTTGGAAATTTGGCAGTGATTTCAGCAAGATCACCAAAAGGTGAGACACTTGAGGAACAGTGGGTCAGTCATTTACCTTTAGTGGAGAATATACAAACACTTTGAATATACCTTGGGGAAATAGACTACTTTTACTTTGCTTATTTTTCACAGTTTAAATCTAAAATCAGCACCACTCTCAAGCTGCACTTGGAGAATCGTCGCTTTTGTCAAGTTTGTCTTATTTGGGGTGAGGTATGCTAATGATGGAAGAGAAATGCCCAAGACTTCTTAGGTTCAGATTTATTTACCACACGAGAGAAATATGCGGTGAGATGCGTCACTTGCATTAACCACCAACACCCCCAAGGAAGCACTAAGGGCAGCCCATAAGTTCTGCTATACTAGTGGTCGCCAACCTGTCGATCGCGATCGACTGGTCGATCTTTGAGACTTTCCCAGTAGATCCTGAAAAAAAAAAGAAAAATAAATACACAAATACTGTTGAGAGATTGTTTCCAGGTTGCGGGGTTTTAGTTCCGTTCTTTCTGCCCAGTGCACATGCGTGTAACTCCCCCGCACTACACAGTGTACTTCAGTGGTCCCCAACCACTGGGCCGCGAGGAAACGATATGAGTCAGCTGCACCTTCCCTCATTCCCTGTCACGCCCACTGTTGAACTTGAATACAAGCGAGGTCATTACCCAAGTGCGCCAGGGATCACTGGTTGGCTTCGGGTAAACGGCTGCTTCCTGCGGCCGGCGAGAAGTGCCGTTGCTACCGGCCTGGAGCACGGACAGATGGGCGCCGCCTCTAAACCTGTTTAGCACACTGAATGTTCATGGGGAACCCGGTGCTAAAATATTCACAGACGACCTAATTCGTGCTCAGGGTTTTGTAAGTAGCAGAGCAGCTACCTCACTGCGATCTACTGAAACAAACTTTTGTCAGTCGATAGATCCTACAAGGGAGGCGGACACGTTCTGTCGCACTTCTCACTCGGTCGGTCACTCTCTCCGGACTGCGACCGCTGCGGCCCCGGCATGGGAACAGACGCACCTGACCAGGGCGGTGGGTGGGAAGCTGGAGCTTGGGCCCAGAGGCTGTCTAATAAGGCAATGAAGCACTCAAAGCTGCTTCGGCACCCTGAGTCCAAGCACCCTGCACTTAAAGACAAACCCACTGAGTTATTTTCCAGCGTTAAAAACGTAAGCAAGCGGGACAGCAGGTAAGTGCTGAGAACCACGTAAAGTAAATAGCGGAATAGACCGGACATAAGGAACCTGCTCCGAGTATCACTGTATTCCGGTCGTGTTTAACACCCCTTCACACCCCCCCCCCCCCCCCCCCCCCCGGTCAGCAAGAATATTGTCAATATTAAACCGGTCCGCAGTGCTAAAGAAGGATGGTGACCCCTGGCGTTCATACATTATTTCTACTTCCGGGTTGCGGGGTTTTACTTCTGGTCTTTTCTGCCCCGGTGTGCATGCGTGTAACTAATAGATTTGGAGTCGATCTTGCCTTTCACTAAGGCCGAGGTAGGGGACCTTGGGCTTCAAAAGGTTGGTGACCACTATGCTACACATTACAGTGGCAACATAGCACTAACAGTAGACATGATTGTTTTGGAGGGCTCACTTTCACTGTACTCGTAGAACTAATTCTACAACATACAGACTCACTTTTAGGACTCTCTACAACTCATGTTCTCAGTATTTTTTTCCACATTTGGTTGTTTGTCAGCTTTTATTTATTTAAATTCCATTGTATTTCGTTATTTTCCTGTGAATGCGTCATAAGGTAGTATATGGTGAAGTAGATGTACTTTGATTATAAATTTACTTTGATCTCAACAAGCTCTGTAAATTCCCATAACCCACCCTGTCTCAGATTTCATGATATATACCGTACCATGTGTGATTAAACTTAAAGCCTTGGGGATTGAGTAAAACAAAGCAGGTTTCAAATCTGATGCTGTTACTTTACATCAGCTCACGGGGAGTGTGGTGTTACTGCCAAAGCTGGGATATGCTTCCCACCCAATTGTCCCTGGGCCATTCCAGAGGGCAGTTAAAAGTTAACCCCATTCCTGGGATTGGAAGCATTATACCAACTGAGCCAGGGGTATATCAGCTAAACAGGTGAGAGCGGTACACTATGCCAGCTGAACCAATGGGTCTGTCTAATGTATTTAGATTTCAAGAGGGATTTGTGTAGTTGCTCTGAAGGTTAATGGAGAAAATATATTCATGATGTAGGCAGCTGGTGTGGATAGAAGACTGGCTGGCAAACAAGCAACAAAGAGTAGCTTGTTTTTATTTCAGATTGGCAAAGTACATAACAAGCGGTGAGGTTCTGAGATCAGTGCTAAATGCTTTCTAAGTGACTTGTATTCAAATTACTTGAATGATTTGAATGAATGCACCAGATGTATGGCTGTTAAATCTGTTAATGATTGGTAGGAAAGTAAGCTGTGAAGAAACACAAGGAAAACCCAATGAGATATAAAAACAACACACACAAAATGCTGGTGGAACACAGCAGGCCAGGCAGCATCTATAAGGAGAAGATAAATAAACGTTTCGGGCCGAGACCCTTCGTCAGGATTGGTCTCGGCCCGAAATGTCGACAGTACTTCTCCTTATAGATGCTGCTTGGCCTGCTGTGTTCCACCAGCATTTTGTGTGTGTTGTTGTTTGAATTTCCAGCATCTGCAGATTTCCTCATGTTTGCCCAATGAGATATAGATAGCTTGAGTATGTGGGCTAATACAAACAATATGCAATGTGGTTTGTTCATTATGTGTTGTGTCATATGATGTAGGTGATCATGGTCTTTTCAGGACCATTACTGTTCTTGACAAGATTTTCTACTGAAGTGGTTTACCATTGCCTTCTTCTGGGCAGTGTCTTTACAAGATGGGTGACCCTAGCCATATTGGCATCAGTGGTTGCATAACCAGGAGTTGTGATATTGCCAGCTGCTCATACCACCATTTTCATGTGGCCATGTGACCCTGACCGGGGGGGGGGGGGGGGGTTGGCTAAGCAGGTGCTACACCTTTTTTTAACAAAACTAGGTTTATTTACCTCAGACAATCAATATTTACAAGACAGTAAGTATACTCAAATTAAAATACGGTTACTGCTGTCTATAAAACAGTCAATACCCTGGGGGGCCCACCGCTCCCGGAAGTCCCCCATTGCGACTGCATGCTCCCTCACTAAGGACAGCGGGCACAAACGTATCCTTGGGAAAGGGGTAGGCAGTCAGCCCAGGTGGAGCCCTCGACCTTCCGTCGCCCAGACCCATGAATGGCCATCTTGGCCAGGCCCAGGACCAAGCCCAGCAGGAGATCCTCCTCACGTGCTACACCTTGCCCAAGGGTGACCTGTAGGCTAACAGAGGGAAGGAGTGCCTTACACCTCCTCTGATGTAGAGATGTATCTCCACCCTGTGGTAAAGTGTGAAATTGTGTGTCAGGAAAAAGTAGGGGAAAGCATTATAGCTAAATGATGAGGGATCACAGAGCTTGGAGGAAGGCACAGGGACTGTCGTTGCTGGAACATGGAGCAACAAACTATGTGCTGGAGGACCTCAGTGGTCAGATAGCAACTGAGGGAGGAAAGGAATTGCAATTGTTTTGGGTTGAATTTGACCCAAACATCATAATCAGAATCACGTTTATTATCACTGACATATATTGTGAAATTTGTTGTTTTGTGGCAGCAATACAGCGCAAGATGAAAATTTACTAAAGGTTACCAAAATAAATGAATAGAGCAGAAGAGGAATAAGGAGGGAAGGGGTAAATTGGAAACACAAGAGATCCCGCAGATGCTGGAAATCTGGAAAAACATACAGAAAATGCTGGAGGAACTCAGCAGGTCAGGCTGTATCTATGGATGGGAATAAACAGTTGATGCTTTGGGTTGAAACCCTTCCTTAATGAGTAAGTGTTCAAGGACTGTTCATTAATCTGATAGTGCAATGGAAGAAGCTGTTCTTAAAACGTTGTGTGTGGGTCTTCAAGCTGCTGTACCTCTTCCCTAATGGTAGCAATGAGAAAGAGGGCATGTTGCAGATGCCGACAATTTCTTTCTTCCCTCGGGTTCTGCATGACACATTGAGTTCCTCAGTGTTTGTTGCTAGGGGCAGAGGGAACTGGGTGGAATAGTGCAGGGACTAAGAAAGCTGAGAGAATGTTATAACTGATTGCTAGGAGTTATTGAGTACAAAAGTAGAGAGGTTATTTTTTATTTATAGATAGAGCACAGTAACGGACTGCTTCAACTCAATGAGCCCACAATGCCCAATTACACTCGTGTGCCCAATTAACCTAGTAACCTGTTTGTATGTCTTTGGACTGTGAGGGGAAACCGGTGCATCAGAGGAAACCCATGTAGTCACAGCAGAACGTACAAACACCTTACAGACAGTGACAGCACCGAATCCCATCGCTGGCACTGCAAAAACGACACGCTAAATGCCTATGCTACTGTGCCTATGTTTATTTATGCTTGACATCAATGAGAATATATTTGGAACACTTTTTACAGCATTATTGAACCATGGATGTTAAGGTGTTGGAAGATCAAAGAAAAACTACAGATGCTAGAAATCCAAAATAAAAGCAGATAAGGCAGAAAATACTCGGAGGCCTGAGTATTTCAAGCATATCCTGAATTTAGTTTAATATGTTGGAAGCAGATCAAGTTTACAAAACACTGAGCATTCTTTAGAGATTGGAGAGGATGTTTCCTCATGTGGCAGAGTCTGGAACTAAGGCTCAGTATTTAAAAATAAGGGTCATGCATTTGAAAGAGATGCATTTGAAGATATGAGATGCATTTGTTTTTCTGAGAGTTGAGAGTTTTTGGATTTACTGTTTTCAAACGGCAGTCAAACAGAAAATGTTAATATTCTTAAGGCAAAGTCTTGATAAACAAAGGTGCCCATATGAATGCAGAGTTGGACCTGCAGTTAGCTTGGCCGTGACCTTATCAAATGACTGAGTGGGTTGAAGGTCAAGTGGCTTTTTCAAGCTTTTGGTTTATATTCAGATGCATGCTCATTTGTAGGAAGGGAAGGAGGAAGAAAGTGAAAGGGTGGGAGAGAGGGACAGATGAGACAGGAGGTAGTAAGAAAGAGACATTGCCCAGCGGAAGAGGAAGGGACAATTCAGTAATAGAGTCAACAAGATAACCTATCACCTCCCAGCTTCTCACTTCATCCCCGCCCCCCGGCCCACTCACCTGACTTCACCCATCACCTGCCAGTTTGCACTCTTTCCCCCCTCCCACCTTCTTATTCTGGCTTCTTCCCCCTTCCTTTCCAGTCCAGATGAAGGAATCAGCCCAAAATGTCGGCTCTTTATTCCACTCCATAGACCTGTTGAGTTCCTCCAGCATTTTGTTCAAAGGTCAAGTTTAATGTCAGAGAAATGTATATACAATTTACATCCTGAAATGCTTTTTCTTTGCAAAACATCCACGGAAACAGAGAAGTGCCCCAAAGAATGAATGACAATTAAACGCGAGAACTCCAAAGTCCCCCCTCCCCCACCACACATTAAACGTGCATTGATACAATCACAAAGCCCAAGCATGTGCTAAGCAATAGCAAAGACATAGACCTTGCAGTTACCGTAAAGGACTGAGAGTCATTGAATAGTTTATTGTACATAATTTTATTTTTGAATAAAGTATATTTTGATTTAAAAAAATTCATCCAAATTCGACAACCCAAAGGTTCTCTCTTTCCCTGGCAAGGGAGAGGGAGGTATCCCCCATTTTGTGTGTGTTATTCTGGATTTCCAGCATTAGGAAAATCTCCTGTTCGTGCGTTGACATGTTAGCTGCACAGTGTTAGGAATTCCTCAGTAATAAGCTGTGCCAGCCCAACTCCTTACACATTTGAGGGTGGATATCAGATATAGTTCAGTTCCTGTTCTAAAGTTCAGTCCTCAATTTTCAACTTCCAGCTACATTTTTCTGTCAACAGTTACAGTGCAAACTTCCTATGTAAACTGTCATGTTGTAATTAATGGCTCAGCTTCTGGCAGCTCTGCACAGAACTGCTCAATTACAAAATGCCAGACCCATACTAGGAGTCTGCACTGTGTGTGAGGATCTTGGAATTTATGATAGGAAAATCTATCAGAAAGTATTAAAAAAGCCAGAAAATTCTGGAGATACTCAGCAGATCAGGCAGCATCTAGAGAGAGAAAGAGAAACAGTCAATGTTTCAGGTTTAATCACACTGCTGAGTACTCCCAGCATTTTCTGACCTTGTTTCAGAATTCTGGCATCTGCTAATTTTTCCTTTCTGAATACCAGAGAAAATATAGCCACAGCAAGAAAGCAACAAATATGAAACAAAAATAAAATCTCAACAAAAGCAGACGAGTGTAGATGTGGTATTAACTAATTTCTAACACTGAATTTTTCATTAAGCAACATAAAGATTTATTTAACTTTACAGAGTAGTAGTCACATAGATAAATATCTTCCTGATGCAGTTATAAATATAAAAAACAAATCATCTTTACAAGCTCCAGAGATTAATTTTGATTCGATTTTTTTAAAGCCTGAGCCAGATTGGCTTAGACATTCCCACTGATGGTAAATCTTACAGAACAGCCTCATCTAGTGGCTGTACTGTAAATCAATGCTGCCGTTTGCAGTGGATTCACTTGGGAGAGTACAGGCTACATGGTGAGAGAGCCCAGAACACAAGGCACTGCCTCACGATTAGGAGTAAGACATTTAAAATTAAATGAGAAATTTCTTCTCTTGGAGGGGGTAATCAATCTTTGGAATTCACTACATCAAGAGATCGTGGTTGTTGAGTCGATAGCAATATGCAAGGTTGGTGGATGTGAGATTGAAAAGGAAAATGGATATGGTTAAAAAATTATTAGTCAAGCTCTGAGTGAATGGCAGAACAGGCTAGAGAGGAGGTGTATAAACCAATTCTTGCTCCTATTTCATGTTAATTCGAGTTTATTCTCATAAGCACAAGTACGTCTGAAAACCTTACATGCAGCAGCATCACAGACACGTAGCATCAGATAAGCAGTATGCACAGGAAAATCAAACACAAGAAACAACGTATTTTGAAATAAGTCAATTTTAGTACAAAGTGATCATAGTGGTTAGCATAGTGGTCCTGACGAAGGGTCTCGGCCCGAAACGTCGACAGCGCTTCTCCCTATAGATGCTGCCTGGCCTGCTGTGTTCCACCAGCATTTTGTGTGTGTTGTTTGAATTTCCAGCATCTGCAGATTTCCTCGTGGTTAGCATTTTGTCGGTTGGTTCAAGAACTGAATGGTTGAAGGGAACAGGCTGTTCTTGAACTTGGTGGTGTGAGATTTCTGTAGCTGTGAGAAAATGGCTTGGCCCAGATGGTGGGGATCTTTGATGATAGTGCTGACCTCTTGAGGCAGTACTTCATGTAGACCCCACCGATGGTGGGGAGAAATATGCCGGTAGAGTCCACTACTCTCAGGAGTTTCTTGTGTTCCTGTACCGGACCATGATGCAACCAGTCCAGATACTTTCAACAGTATACCTTTAGAAGTCTGGTGATATGCTGAATCTCCTTAACCTCTGAAGTAAAAACACTGGTGCCATTTGCTTGTGAGTGCATCTGTGTGTCTCTTATGTGGAAAAGATAGGACTGCACAAATAAATACCTTATTCAAGGCAAGAGAACCTGCTGCTCCAGAGGAATCATGTCTTTTATATATATGCGGGCATTTGCATGGAAGCAGTAAATGCAGTTCAACCTACTTTATTTCTTCTTTGATGTTCTCTCCCTCAGACCTCATCCTCATCTCATTTTGAATGAATCACATTCCAATATCATTAATTTGTTTTGTGCAGTCCTCTTCATTCCGGCTCAGCAATATTTGGTTGTTGCCACTTTGCTGTTTTTTGAAGCATTCTGTGCATGGATTGGTCACCTTTCATACATTACAACCATGACTCCAGCTTAAAAAGTATTTGTGCTTCTCTCCCTCCCCATGCCCATTTGGTCGGGCTTCTGTCCACTTTCCTTCCAGTCCTGATGAAGGGTTTCAACCCAAAATGTTGACTGTTCATTTCCTTCCACAGATGCTGCCTGACCTGCTGAGTTCCTCCAGCATTTTGTGTGCGTTGCTTTAAAAAGTACTTTGCTGACTATGAAAAGTTTGAAAAGTCTTGAAGTTGACAAATGAAACCAAAAGAATAGAATTTCTTTCTTTCTGTCTTCTTTCCTTCAATGTGAGGTTGACGACAGCACAGAGGAGAACTCAAGTATAGTGGAGATCTTGGGAATTGCCAGTCATTCAACAATGGTTGCTGGAGACAGAAGTGAATAACTAACTTCTTCCCACACAGGTCTAACATGCACCAAGGACACATGGAAATTAGTTTAAAACATGGTACTTGGAATTGACTGAGCCCTACACGAGTGCTGCTTTCTCAAGACTCAACTTTAAGTCTAAAATCTTTATATTATTATCATACACCCCAGTGTATTCATCCTTATCAGTGGTGAAAAGGGTGAGAAACTTTTGACTCTTGGACTTCAACATCTCAGAGGATCTTTCCTGGGCCCAATACTTTGACACAATCATGAAGAAAGCATATCAGAAGCTCTACTTCATTAGGTTTGATGAGATTTTGAATGTTGCTTTTGCAAATTTCTATAGATGTACAGTGGAGAGAGCATTTTGCATCATACCTGGTGGGGAGGTGTCAAAACAAAGGATCTCAAGAGGTCACAGAGGTCCGTAGACTCAGCTAGCTCCATCATGAGCACAAGCCTCCAGACCATCAAGGATATTTCCAAGAAGCAGTGCCTCAAGAAGGCGGCATCCAATACTAATGACCTTCACTGTCAGAGACGTGTCTTCTTGTTACCACTATTGAGAAGGAGGTACAGGAATATTTCAGAAACAATTTCTACCCTCCATCATTAGATTTCTGAAAAGCCCTTGGTATTCCTTATTTTGTACTTTTTTTGTAATTTACTGTAATTTTTGTCTTTGCACTGTATTGCTGCCACAAAACAAGACATTTCATGCCATATTAGTCAGTGATAATAAACCTATCTCTAAGTTTCAACTTAAACTTTTGAAATAAAGAAACCAACAGATGAATGCTACTGCAGCAGAGATTTCACTCCTGATGACTCCAGAAACAGATCATTTCACCCATGTGCTTTGGGGAAAATATGCCAATTAGTCTCACTTCCCTGTTCTTTCTCCCTGACCAGTAAATCTATCTGTTTTAATCACCAGTCCCCGTTCACAAGTTACTATGAACTGTTTTCCTTCACTCTTTCAGGGATCATAGTCCATTAGTTTGCAACTTATTCTATTAAAATAAATCCTCATCTCCCCTTCACCCTTTTTGTCAGTTCAAGAAGCCAGTCTCTCTCTGGTTATTGACCCTCCTTCCATTCTGCAGTCTTACATAACATGTGGACTGTTAAATCTATAGTGCAATATCAAACATTTGGAGACGAATGAGGGAGAGTAGAAACATTATAAACAGAACCAATGGGTGGTACGGTAAGTAATGTCACTGACTCATAATTCCAATGACACCGGTTCAATCTAGACCTCCAGTGTTGTCTGTGTGGAGTTTGCATGCTATATACGATTGCAGGGGCTTCCTTCGGCATACAAAAGGCATGCTAATGGGTTGGTTAATTGGCTATGGTAAATTACCCCAAGCACAGACTCAAGGCAGATTTATACTTTTGCGTAGTAGCCTAGGCCGTAGCCTTTGTAAGTGGCCTGCGCCGTTGTAAGCAATTACACCTGTGCGCTGCGTGTCTGCGCTGCTCTGCAATTCACCGCCAAAACGCTAGTTGGCGGTGGGGTTTCTATGCCACTGTGTAGAGTTTCTTCGTGTGCTGAGTGTATCATGTTGGAGTTGGGAGCTAATAAATGTTGAACAAGGGTTACTTTTATTGAAATTACTGCAACGCAGAAAAGAGAGAAGATGCCAGAGAAGATAGTGTGTACGACCATTGAACGGATTGAGGCAGAGGGAGGGTGAATTTTCTGTGCTTGTCCGGCCACTGAGAGACATGGACGAGGAAATGCATTTCAAATATTTTTGGATGTCGGCAGGTAGATTTCACGATTTGGTTCATCGTCTCCAACCACTTATTTTGCATCAGTGTACACACAGTATGCCTACAGACAGGAGGAAATGCGACGCTACCAAGTGGACCAATCACAGTTGTTGCGGTCTGCGTCGCCGTGACGCACAGTTACATTTTTGGAGAGATGCGTATCAGGCTATGGCGTAGGGTAGGGTTTAGGGTACAGCATAGGTTACGCAGCTATGCCATACCGACGTTGTTCATTTGACGCAGCAGTATAAATCAGCCTTTAGGGTGGAACTGAATGATGTGTGAGAGAGAGTGTTTTACGGGACAAATTAATAGAACCATCAGGTTCCTGCAACAGTGTGGATAACATCACTCACCTCTACGCTGAACTGACTCCACAAACTATGCACTCACTTTCAAGGACTCCAAAACTCAGTATTATTTGTTTTTTTAATTATTTGCATGATTTGTCTTTTTTTTACACATTGGTCGTTTGTCAATTTTGTTATTTATAGTTTTCAAAAATTCTACTGGATTTCTGTATTTTCCTCTAAATGCCTGTAATAAAATGAATCTCAGGGTGACAGATGCTACTTTGATAATAAATTTACTTTGAACATGAACTTTACATTTAATAGGGAAATAGGAAGGGTCTCGATCTGAAATGTTGACGTCCATTTCCCACCACAGATGCTACCTGACCATTGAGTTCCTTAGCAGTTTGTTTCTTGCTCCAAGTTCCAGCATCTGTTGCCTCAAGTCTGTGGGAAAGGGGGTGGACAGTATCACTCTGTGAGCCGGCATAGATTCAATGGGCCAAATAACATCTCTCACAGAGGAGCAGGTGAAAGTGTGAACCTGCTGCTCCCGTCAAAAACAAGGCAGATGAAAGTTTAAAATACAGGACCGTAGTGATGTGCTACACACAGCGCTGAAATAATGACACGCAGTCAGTAAGTTGTTTCGAGACTAGTTTATTCAAACTTCACGGCGCTGGCATTTAATCCCTAGCGCCCGCCCTCTCTGGGCGGAAATGACATCAGAGGTGCATTACCAAAGTCTCCCCCCGCACGCTGGCTATCTGTGAGCCGGTTCGCCTGCGCAGAAAGTGGGTCGCCACATAACCCGCCCCCAGAACCGGTGATACACCCCCCGATGTCCACAGTCTGGATCAGCCTCTGTTTGGGAGGTCTGCCTCTGCGCTGCGGTGCCTGAAACTCAACCGGCTGCACCAAGTCCACATGGGCTGGTTTGAGTCGGTCCACCGTGAAAACCTCCTCTCTCCCCCCAATGTCCAGAACGTACGTGGACCCGTTGTTGTTGATCACCTTGAACGGCCCCTCGTATGGCCACTGTAGCGGTGCCTGGTGTCCGCCCCTTCGTACAAACACAAACTTACATCTGCAGGTCTTTGGGTACATGGGTCGGGGTCCGTCCGTGCTGTGAAGTCGGTACAGGGGCCAGGTTGCCGAGCCTTTCGTGTAGTCTGTCCAGGACTGCTGCGGGTTCTTCCTCTTGCCCCCTTGGGGCTGGTATGAACTCTCCCAGGACGGCCAGGGGTGCACCGTACACCAACTCAGCCGACAAGGCGTGCAGATCCTCTTTGGGCGCTGTGCGAATTCCAAGCAGGACCCAAGGAAGCTCGTCCACCCAGTTAGGTCCTCTCAGGCGGTCCATGAGAGCCGACTTCAAGTGACGGTGTAAGTGTTCCACTAGTCCGTTCGACTGTGGGTGGTAGGCAGTAGTGTGGTGTAGCTGCGTTCCCAATAGGCTGGCTACAGCCAACCACAGGCTGGAGGTGAACTGGGTGCCTCTGTCAGAGGTAATGAGGGCCGGTACCCCGAAGCGTGCTACCCAGGTTGCAATCAGTGCTCGGGCGCAGGAATCGGCAGATGTGTCGGTGAGCAGGACTGCCTCTGGCCACCTCGTGAACCGGTCTACCATAGCTAGGAGGTACCGTGCTCCTCAGGACACTGATAGGGGGCCCACGATAGCCACATGAATGTTGTTGAACCTCCGGTGGGTGGGTTCGAACTGCTGCGGCGGGGCTTTAGTGTGCCGCTGCACCTTGGCTGTTTGGCACTGCGCGCACGTTCTGGCCCATTCACTGACCTGCTTGCGAAGTCCGTGCCACGCGAACTTGCTGGAGACCATCCGGACGGTTGTCCTGATAGATGGGTGCGCCAAACCTTGTATGGAGTCGAAAACTTGCCGCCTCCAGACTGCCGGGACGATGGGGCGAGGTTGGCCGGTAGCCACGTTGCACAGGAGGGTCCTCTCACCTGGGCCTACGAGAAAGTCCTGCAGCTGCAAACCCGAGACTGCGGTCCTGTAGCTGGGCATTTCGTCGTCTGCCTGCTGCGCCTCCGCCAGTGCTGCATAGTCCACCCCCAGGGACAGGGCCTGGACAGCTGGTCTGGAGAGTGCGTCCGCCATGACGTTGTCCTTTCCCGAGACATGCTGGATGTCTGTCGTGTACTCGGAGATGTAGGACAGATGTCGCTGCTGGCGAGCCGCCCAGGGATCGGACACCTTTGTGAACGCGAAGGTCAACGGTTTGTGGTCCGTGAACGGCCTGCCTTCTAAGAAGTACCTGAAATGCCGGATTGCCAGATACAGTGCCAACAGCTCCCGGTCGAAAGCACTGTACTTGAGTTCGGGTGGTCGTAGGTGCTTGCTGAAGAACGCCAAGGGTTGCCAACGCCCCTCGATGAGCTGCTCCAGCACCCCACCGACTGCTGTGTCGGATGCATCCACCATGAGTGCGGTTGGAACATCTGTTCTGGGGTGCACCAGCATCACGGCATCTGCCAAGGCTTCCTTGGCTTTAACGAAAGCTGCTGCGGTCCCCTTGTCCCAAGTAATGTCCTTGCCTTTACCCGACATCAGGGTGTACAAAGGGCGCATGATACAGGTTGCTGAGGGGAGGAAACGGTGGTAGAAGATCACCATACCAACGAACTCCTGTAGGCCTTTGACTGTGTTGGGCCGGGCAAAGTGGCGGATTGCGTCTACCTTGGCGGGCAGAGGTGTTGCCCCGTCTTTAGTAATCCTGTGGCCCAGGAAGTCAATGGTATCGAGACCAAACTGGCATTTGGCCGGGTTGATTGTGAGGCTGAAATCACTCAGGTGGGAGTAGAGCTGGCGGAGGTGGGACAGATGCTCCAGGCGACTACTGCTGGCTATAAGGATGTCGTCCAAGTAGATGAACGCAAAGTCCAGGTCGTGTCCCACCGCATCCATTAGCCGCTGGAATGTCTGTGCAGCATTCTTCAGGCCCAACGGCATTCGGAGGAACTCAAACAGGCTGAACGGGGTGATAAGTGCTGTTTTGGGGATGTCTTCAGGGTGCACCAGGATTTGATGGTATCCCCGGAAGAGGTCTACTTTGGAAAATATTCTTGCCCCGTGCAGGTTTACTGCAAAGTCCTGTATGTGCGGCACGGGGTAGCGGTCTGGAGTTGTAGCCTTGTTCAGTCTGCGGTAGTCTCCAACCCCCAGCTGCTTTGGGCACCATGAGCTTTTCCGGGGGGAGCCTTCATGCGCGGGCGTGGAGGGGTGGCCCCTTGGTCAGGATGTGATGCTGAACCTCGTGTCTGGGCATGGCTGCCGTGAACTGCGGTGCCAGAATCGATGTAAAGTCCGCCAGGATTCTGGTGAATTCGTTGTCCGACTGCGTGATGGAGTCCAGGTGTGGGGCCGGCAACTTGGCTTCACCCAGGGAGAACGTCTGGAAAGTCTCGGCATGTACCAGTCTTTTCCCTTGCAAGTCGACCAGCAGGCTGTGAGCTCGCAAGAAATTCGCCCCCAGGAGTGGTTGGGCCACGGCGGCCAGTGTGAAGTCCCACGTGAACCGGCTGGCGCCGAACTGCAGCTGCACTGTGCGGGTGCCATAGGTCCGTATTGTGCTGCCGTTTGTGGCCCTCAGGGTGGGTCCTGGCTTCCTGTTGCAGGTGTCGTACCCCGTCGGGGGCAAGACGCTGATTTCCGCTCCGGTGTCAACCAAGAAATGGCATCCCGGCTGTTTGTCCCAGATGTACAAGAGGCTGTCCTGGTGGCCAGCCGCCATAGTCATTAGCGGTAGCTGGCCCTGGCCCTGGCCCTTGCAGGGCGGGCAACAACAGCGGGCTTTTGTGCCCCACCGCTGGTGGTAGAAACACCACTGTTCACTGGCCTCCTCACTCCTGCCTCTCTGTTGTGTGCCGGTCCTGGTCTGGTCTGCTGTTGGGCACGTGGCCTGGTAATCTGACCGACGGACGCCACGCTCTCCCTCTTGGTTTTCCACAGCACGTCTGCCTGGACTGCCACCTTCCGGAGGTCGCTGAAATCCACATCGGCCAGCAGCAGATGTATGTCCTCAGGCAGTTGCTCTAGGAATGCTTGCTCGAACATGAGTCCGTCAGCCAGGGACAGCATCTCGTTCATCAATGCTGACGGCAGTCTGTCTCCCAAACCGTCCAGGTGAAGCAGGCGGGCACCCCGCTCATGCCGTGAGAGGCCAAAGGTCCCAATGAGCAGCGCTTTGAATGCTTCATATTTACCTTTTTCCGGGGGCGATTGTATGAAATCCGCAACCTGGGCGGCCGTCTCCTGGTCAAGGGCGCTCACCACGTGATAGTAACGCGTGGAATCAGAAGATATCTGCCGAATCTGGAACTGGGCTTCTGCTTGGCTAAACCACACGTGTGGTCGCAGCGTCCAGAAAGTCGGCAGTTTTAGAGAAACTGCGTGAACAGATGAAGAGTCGGTCATCTTTGGTCCAAATTCCATTTGGACCGTCAGGGTCACCAATGTAGCGATGTGCTACACACAGTGCTGAAATAACGACACGCAGTCGGTAAGTCGTTTCGAGACTAGTTTATCCAAACTTCGCGGAGCTGGCATTTAATCCCTAGCGCCCGCCCTCTCCGGGCAGAAATGACGTCGGAGATGCATTACCAACATCTCCCCCCGCGCGCTGGCTATTTGTGAGCCGGTTCGCCTGCGCAGAAAGTGGGTCGCCACAGTATATATTTTTGGTCGACACAGATCCAGGCAACAGCATCATCCTGTGTTGAGCATAAAAAGCAACAGAGTGCACAGATGGTGTCTTTTCAACCTGTTACCAAGAATAAATGTTTCTGTACCAGCGACATTTGGCTCATTTTATTTAATCATTGATACCACACTAAGTGGGGGGGGGGGGGGGGGATTGTGGAGCTGATTTTCAACTAGTTATCTGCACTCTATGGATCAACTGCCCATTGCCCACTGGCACGGTCCTGCTCCCTTCTTATTTCTGTAATTCCTTTTTGTGTTCTTTGCAAATTGATCTGGTCTGTGTTTTGTTGCTTACATTTTAGTTCCGAGCTTTACCGTCTGTGCTGATTACTGTAGATGGCCTCCAATTCATTGTCATCCCTTTACTTTCTCCTTTCTCCGCAGACAACAGAAAGAGGGTGGAGATTATTCAGCAGAGACAGTGTATTGGATTCATCGGAAAGTAAAAAGTTAACGGTGCTCAGGCTGTGGTTAATGGCTGTGTTACGGCCTGCAATGTAACAAATGTCTCCAAGGGGAAGGTGATTGGATAAGTCAAGTGGAAAAAGCTCGCCTTCCAATGAACACTCACATAATGCTCCAGTGTGCTTGCTCTGTAATGCCACTGACAGCCATGCAAAATGAAGTTTACGCAGCATTATTGCCGGGTTAAAAATAATCCAATGACATTCATACACCAGCCAGCTAGCCTGCTCAATCACCTTAGCTACATTTGTTCCGATCTTAAAGAAACGAAACAGCATTCAGCATTAAGCATCATGTAAAACCACAATCATGTGGTCCATCAATCTCAATTAATTTTTAAACCCCATTTTGCCATTTATTTTCTTTTCCCTGTATCTTGGCCACAGCATAAAAATATAGAATGTATGTGATAAACCCACTTGAGAGATTCAAAACTCTGAGATAGATCTGTAGGTGACGATGTTTTAAATGACACACAGACAATTCACTCAGCATTCCGACTCAGTGCTTATGCTCTCAACTCGGCCTCCTGTGTAACACCAACTCCTATCATTTGGTGATTAATACCCACTCTGCTTTGCAAACAAGTTGCTATATATTTTGCTTTGACCCTTGAAAAGCCTCTGTTCTATATACTGCAGAACATAGAATATTACAGCAGAGTACAGGCCCTTCAGTCCACGATAATTTGCTAGCCTTTCAACCTACTCCAAGATCAATTTAACCTTCCCTCCCATATGGCCCTCCATTTTTCTCCAATCACCTAAAACTTATGCCCCTCACATAAGTTATTTCTGCCCTGAGAAATAGCCTCTGGCTATCCACTCGAACAATTCTTTATTTCCTGAGGAGACCGAGGTCCTTTAACATCTTCCGGACAATGCTGAAGATGTTCTACGAGGCTGTGGTGGCCAGTGCTATCGTGTTTGCTGTTGTGTGCTGGGGCAGCAGGCTGAGGGTAGCAGACACCAACAGAATCAACAAACTCATTCGTAAGGCCAGTGATGTTGTGGGGGTGGAACTGGACTCTCTGACGGTGGTGTCTGAAAAGAGGATGCTGTCCAAGTTGCATGTCATCTTGGACAATGACTCCCATCCACTCCATAATGTACTGGTTAGGCACAGGAGTACATTCAGCCAGAGACTCATTCCACCGAGATGTAATACTGAGCGTCATAGGAAGTCATTCCTACCTGTGGCCATCAAACTTTACAACTCCTCCCTCAGAGTGTCAGACACCCTGCGCCAATAGGCTGGTCCTGGACTTATTTCCACTTGGCATGATAAACTTATTATTTAATTATTTATGGTTTTATATTGCTATATTTCTTCACTATTCTTGGTTGGTGCGGCTGTAACGAAACCCAATTTCCCTTGGGATCAACAAAGTATGTCTGTCTGTCTTTTAACATCTTTTACACCTCTATCAAGTCACATCTTATTCTCCTTTGCTCCAAAGAGACGATCCCTAGCTGCTCAACCTTTCCTCATAAGACATACTCCCTAGGCAGCATCCCGATAAATCTCCTCTGCACCCTTTCTAAAATTTCCACATCCTTCCAATAATGAAGCAACCAGAACTGAAGACCATATTCCAAGTGTGATATAGCCAAAGTTTTATAGAGCTAAAACATTACCTTGCGGCCCTTGAACTCAATCATGAAGGCCAACACACTATAGGCCTATTTAATAACCCTATCAATTTGTGTGTCAAATTTGAGCTCTGATCTTCATCAAGTCTCCACCTGGAAGTGCCATACTGGAAGTTTTCTGGAAAGCCAAATATATCACATCTGTTGCATTAAAAATTAGTATATCCTGTATTTTTTTAAAAAAAGAACTCTTAAGATTCATCAGGCACGACCTGTAATCCTTGCAGACCAGTCTTTATTATACATTTCTAGCTTCTTAATGATTTTTTATTACATTTCATTAGATCTAGGCTTACAATATAGCTTTCACCACTGCTGTTTGAATAATAGTTTCCTTGGTTGTTTTTTACATATGGAATCAAAGATTAAGAGATAAGATTAACTTTGCCACACGTACTTTGAAACACACAATGAAATGTGTTGTTTCAGTCAGCGACCAATGTGATCCGAGGAAGGGCTGGGACAGCATGTGAGTGTCACCTGTTTTTGGCAGCAACGTAGCACGTCTTTCGTATGCGAGAGAAATAAGGAACACCCGGATGAAACCCATGCGGTTACAGGGGGAATGTACAAACTCCTTAGAGACAGCGGCAGGAACTTAACCTGAGTTGCTGCTGCTGCAATATCATACACTAACTGCTACACGACTATGCCGCCTCCAATCAAAGTGGCTGTTTGCCCATCCTCTGGTACCTATCCCGATCCTAAAGAACTATAAACATATAACATAGAACGTAAAGCTTTACAGCACCAAACAGGCCATTCAGCTCAAGATGTGCTAAGGTTTAAACCCTACTCCAAGGTCAATCTAACCTTTCCTTCCCACAAAGACCTCAATTTTTCTATTATCCATGTACCTATCTAGCAGTTTCTTAAATGTCCCTAACGTATCTGCCTCTATCCCCAGACCTGGCCATGTGTTCCATGCAACCACCACTTTCTGTGTTAAAAATGTACCTCTGACATCCTCTCTATATACTTTCCCCGAATCACATTAAAATGATATCCCCTTGTATTAGCCACTTTTGCCCTAGGAAAAAGTCTCTGGCTACCCACTCTATGCCTCTTATCTTCTTGTACACCCCTATCAAGTCATTCTCATCCTCCTTCACTCCAAAGAGAAAAACCCTAACTCAATCAACCTGTCTTCATAAGACATGCTCTCCAATCCTGGTAACTCTCCTCTGCATGCTCTCTAACGCTTCCACAACCTTCCTGTAATAAGGCAATCAGAAAATGAACACAATATTCCAAGTGTAGTCTAACCAGAGTTTTATAGTGCTGCAATATTATCTTTGGGCTCTTGACTCAATCCCCTGACTAATGAAGGCCAACATGCCATACACCCTCTTAACCATCCTATCAACTTGTGCGGCAACTCTGAGAGATCTGTGAATGAGTGCTCCATTATGATATATTTTAACCTGTGGAGTTACAACCCAACTGGATTAGAGCGTTCATCAATTGTGTTCCTGACTCTTTACATAAATGGCCTTGTGTCTGCTTGATTATTCATGTACTTTATGAGATATGGGAAGCTAGGGGGTGGTGGTGTTGGCTCTGTCTAGCATTTGGAGACACAAGACTCCAGATGCCGTAATTTGGAGTGATACAGGCACCCAGCAGGTCAAGCAACTTCATTGGAGGGAAATGGAGAAAATATACTTCTTGATGAAGGTATATGACCTGGATATCGACTGTTCATTTCCCTCCAAAGATACTGTCTGACCTGCTGAGTTCCTGCAGTATTTCAAAGTTCAAAGTATGTAAATGTCACCATATACTACCTGAGGTTCATTTTCCTGCAGATATTCACAGGAGAACAACAAAATACAACAGAATCAATCAAAAACTACACACAAAGACTCACAAGTATCTTAAGTGCAAAAAGGACAACCATGCAAATAAATAAATAGAACTGAGAACATGAGCTTCACAGTCTTTGAAAGTGAGTCCACGGGCTCTGAAATCAGTTAAGTGTAGAAGTGAGTGAAGTTATCCACCTGTCTGATAACAATTCCCATTGTAGGGTATCAAGAACATTATTGACTTCACAAGGAATAACAGTGTCAACTATACCAGTGACTCCTCTCTCCCTGATGCTCTAAACAAATTTTATGCAACACAATGCTGGCCATGAAAGCTACCCCCATCCTAGGTGAGCAGCCAGTGCCTGTAACAGCAGCAGACATGAAAAGGATCTACAGAGACTCAACCCTTGTAAGGCTGCCAGCTAGACAACTTCCCATGCTGAGTACTCAAGGAGTGTGCACACCAGCTCACTGACATGTTTATGGACATCTTCAACACTTCACTCACCCAGGCTGCTGTCCTTACATGCTTCAAATCAGCCAACATTATCTCTACCACCTTCAGAACTAAATGACTACTGTTCAGTGGGACTGACAGCAATCATCATGAAGTGCTTTGAACATCTGATAGTAGCACATATCACAAACTCCATTCCTGCCACATTGGACATTCACCAATATGCTTACTGACAGAACCACTCTATGACAGATGCCACAGCATTTGTCATTCACCTGCCCCCCGACACATCTAGGAAACAAGGACACTTACGTCAGAACGCTGCATCCAGATTTCAGTTTGGCGTTCAACACTATCGTCCCACAGAAGCTTCTACTACTCCTCAGTCTAAAGATACCACTGGACTTCCTGAGCCTATTGCTGTGCACTCTGCCCACACGACTGCATGGCCAAACACCCATGCAATCACATCGTCAGGTTCAATGATGACATGACAATGGTGGGGCTCATCACCAACAACGACGAGACGACCTACAGAGAGGTGGTGGAAGAGCTCGAGGTGTGATGGCAGGCAAATAACTTCTGTAATGTCAACAGGACAAAGAAGAGCTTCTGAAGAACTCAAACCATTCACACTCCTTGTTACGTTGGCGACACAGCAATGGAAACTGCGAGCAGTTTAAAACTCTTGGGAGTTCACATCACACGTAACATCTCTTTGTTACGTTGGCGACACAGCAATGGAAACTGCTAGCAGTTTAAAACTCCTGGGAGTTCACATCACACGTAACATCTCATGGTCAGACACCACATTGTACACAGTTAAGAAAGCTTACTAACACCTCTACTGAAAGGCGGAGCTGAGATGGCGCCAAACGACTGTCCCTTCATGCTCATCCTCTCTTTAATGACTCTTTTTTCCATTTCAAGGTGGCTGGGGTTCTATCAAGGTTCTTGATCTGCAACAGCACACGAGCTGTGGTTTCTCCATGGCAACAAATTCCCATTCTTGGAGCTCACTGACCAACCGGCTGTTTTCCGACTCTTCAGGTGTGGCATGGAAGACACCCTGCCGACAACTGATTCCAGGCTCGTATCGCCGACTGAGGTAACGCAGAAGAAGGGACATCAGGAGTTTGTAGCACCGGATGCTGCAGATGGATGTCTGTGTTCTCGAGCGATTGCTCCCTCTCTCTCTTTCTCTCGATGGTAGGGAGAGTTTCTGTCAACTCTTGAGTTGGAGAATCTCAGAATAAAAAGTGATGTGGCAGACTGTAACACTGTAATAGCAACTGTTTGTCAGTTTCCCCTTTCGCTGTGAAATGTCAAACTGTTGGGTAAACAATGGTTTTTGTTGACTGCCGATCATGGTCTCTCTTTGGGGACTTTGCAGTTGTTTGGTGGGAGGTGGGTGTTGATGGGGGGGAGGGGGGAGGAGGTTGATGCTTTGCTGTTGCCCGTGCCTGGGAGGGGGGAGAGGGGGCTTTGGGGTTCTACTGTTTTGCTGTCATTCATTCTTTTGGGGTTCTGTCTTTCATGGATCTCTGTGAAGAGCAAGAATTTCAGGTTGTGTACTGTATACATTCTCAGATACTAGTGGAATCGTTTGAACTTTCTGAGGAGGCTGAAGAGAGCTGGCCTTTGCATATCCATACTCATGTCATTCTACAGATGCGCAGTTGAGAGCATCCTAACAAGCTGCATCACTGCTTGGTACAGAAATTGCTCTGCGGTGAACAGGAAGACTTTGCAACTGGTAGTCAGAACTGCCCAATGCACCAGCCTACCCACCATCAATAACATATATACAGAAAGGTGTCAGAAAAAAGCCCCTAACATCATGATGGATCCCATCCACCCAGCTCATGGATTACCATCAGGGAGGAGGCTGCGTAGCATCCACGCTAGGCTCACCAGACTCAAAAACAGTTACTTTCCTCAAGTAGTAATATTGATCAACACCTCCACCCACTAACTCCCACCACTACTTTATTTCCTATCAGTCACCTTTATGAACATGCAATCAATCTATGTAGAAAAGCTATCTATCTTCTTATATGTATTGTGTACTTTATCTTTTGTGAGGTATTAACTGTTCCTGAACCTGGTGGCTCCTGTACCTCCTGTCCAATGGCAGCATTTTAAGTGAAGGCCACAGTTAATTGCCCATTTTGACAGCCTTCATGAAGGGAAGAGGTAAGCCGCCTTCTTGCCCTGATGCAGTCCTTCTGAAGGTGCTCCCACAGTGCTGTTGGGGAGCTGCCTAGGACAGAGCACTGTGTAACCATGCTGTCAATGAGGAAAATCATTGATAAAATAGTTAAAGATTGTTGAGCCAGAACCATTGCCCTGAGGTAGTCCCATAGCTGAGATAGTTCTGTCCATCATTCAGCCTGTCTGGTAAATACCACAGCAAGGTAATTATTTACTAATTCTGCCATCTTGCTATCATGACATGACAGTTTATTATGTGTTTCCCTTGGTAACACTGTCTCCAGATTTATCTCTTACGATATACAGCTCTGTGAAATATTAGTTTCATTTTTCTTAATTTAAATATTCCCCCATGATTACACTTTGCCATCTTCTGAATTCTTCTATGTTCTTGGTTTTCCTTCTACTGTTATCTAAGCAACTTGTAATGTTTTAACTTATTTCTTTAATAATTCATTGTGTGTAACTGTTAGCTGGATAGTTCTTGTGGATTCAAACACTCCCATTGCTGTTATTTTGCTGCATTTATCAGCTTTTATTTTTGCTTATTTTCCCAGGATCCATTTTAATTCCCTTAAAATCAGAATGTGGCTCTTTATCTTGACACACTCAGTCTCTTTCTTAAACTTTATAAATTGCTCACTGTTAGATGATTGTGATCTATGTATTTCCAGAATGTTCTGCCTTTGTTTTGTACATTTAGAAACCTTTATTCTTTGTACAGAAATCAAGTCAATTATCTATCAGCAGCAGTAGGAAGAGCAGGTCATTTAACACCTCCCACCTCTGAACCACTTTCCAAATTCATCCCGTATCTCGTGTATCTCGTAAAAGAGGGAGAATATTTTCTTTATGAATGTAACTGAGCCATCATTCACAATGCATATGTAAGGTTAACAAAAGTCAAGGAGAGATGGGATGACAATTTTGTTTTAAGAAAAGCAGAGTGCACGGATGATGTGGAAGCCTCTGCCTCTACAAGCTGTCCCTGGATAATGAATGGGTCCTAGTTTTACAGATGCCCCAAAGATGATTTTGCCCATAAGTCAGAAAATACACCGATGTTTGGAACTACATCTTCACAGCATAGTAAAGAATTGATAAGAAAGAACAATTATTAAACATGGAGAGCAAAAGCTAGAGAGAGAAAGAGAGATTGCCACTCCTTGGAACAAAAGGCCAGCACAACATCATAGCCTAAGGGTCTGCACTGTACTGTACTCTTTTATGTTTCTGAGGTTATAACTACAACATTCATCCTCTTCCTTCTACACACCACACCACTGTCTTTACAAACTCTGGACTTGAACACCATTTATCTGGTGGCTGGTTCTCTGATCTCTTTAAGTCTCTGGGCTTTCCCTGAAATATTCCACCTTTCATAATCTTTCCATAATTGCAATAGAGAACACAGAACAGTATAGTACAGGAACAAGCCCTTTAGCAGAAAATGCTGTGTCAAAGTAATTAAGTTGGTAATTAAATGCCTAACTAAACTAATCCTTTCTGCCCACACAAGCTCCAGATTCTTCCATTCTCTGCATATTCATGTGCCCATCTAAGAGCCTCTTAAATGCCTTTGTTTGTATTTGCCCGCACCCCTGGCAGTGCATTCCATGCACCCACCACTCTCTGTGTACTGCACACCTCCTTCTAAATGACCTCCTCTCACCTTAAATGAAGCCCAATAGTTTCCCAGATCGCTTAGAGTAATTGTCAATGACATTGTGCTCCTTATTAATATTATTTCCGGAGACTTCACTCATTCCCTCCTCCTCACTGCATGAAGTTCACCCCCAGCCCTCTCCCCAGACCATGACACGTGCCATTTTCTTTACAATGTCAAAAGTTTTTCAAAGATATTTAATACTGGCACATTGTCAGCCATACCAACCCCAATATGTACAGTATATTGGTCCACTTGTAATTATGGTTGTCCCTAATGCACAACTAATTTTACCAGATCCCCTAGCATACAGATTGCCAAGTTAACAAGCACACAATTCACAAGATCATTCCTTTAACCTTTCTCAAAGATTGGAATCTGTGACTACGTCCAATGAGCTGTAAAATAAAATTCCCATCACACTGTCCCAAGCCTCAGTTCTCATTTATTTAAGTGCTCTTGGACGCATTCCATCTGCTACTGCATTATTTGGGTTCAGCAAGGCATTTGTTTCTTAAATCAGCCTTTCTATTACTGACCTCTATTCTCTCCCTGAACAAAAGTGGAATAATAATTATCAGGGGAAGGCACCTACAGCATTTTTTTTTGGCTGAACAAAAGTCATGAAAGAGTGAGGGTGTGCGTCTTAAAGCTAGAAATAGAGTTCCATGAAAACACAGAGGAATATATCCGAGGTTCGGATATAAATTAGGGTTGCACCTTTGTGAAAAAAGCAAATGCATACCACATATTCAATATTGGAATTTGAATGTAAAATTTGCAATTAATGAATTTTCTTTTAATAAACATGATTTTTTTGTATTTAGTTAAAGGGTAGATTAGCAATGAAACATTTAGGCTAAACTGCTTGTAGCACTAGGGGATAAGAGCTAGGATAGTGATTACAAGGCAGTTGACTCACAGGAGGGCTTTAGACGACATAACAAAACACACAAGCAATCAAGCTGTTCATTTCATTTATATGAACTGTGAGATGAGACTGCAGACAGCGCATTAGCTGAGAACTATTTCTCAGTCTTTTCCCAACCCCTGGGGTGTCAAGGCAGATGTTAGCAACTAGCAGACTTATGCATTTGAGGTGTGAACATCTCTACTGAGGGATTGAATCTCTGAATATTACGGGTCAGGAGGAGGCTATTTGGCCAATCAAGTCAGTGCTGGCTTGTTCAAACAATAACTCAATTAATTCCATATTCCTCCAGTATCCCAGCAAATTTTATTTCTCCTTGGCATATTTATCCAATTGCCTTTTGAAGACAATCTCTCAAATCTATTTCCATCACCTTACCCTCCATCATATTCTAAACCATATCTACTTGTATGGTGAAAACAGCTTTACTCATGTGGCCTCGGATCTTTCTGCCAATCACCTCGAATCTGTTCCCCTGGCTACCTGCTAGCCACTTCACTACACAATTTTAAACACATAGATCAATAAACAATGCAGTAACTTGCACCAGAGGAATCCAATAGTGGGAAAATGTAAGAATGAACCTGTGCAGGTTTTAAATGAATGAGAGTTACTTGGATGAGCTATCAACCGTACAGCCCAGTAATTTTTATGTGTACTGGGTTAGCTGATTGTGGCTAGGTCACTGGTGGGAGAGAGCAGTTTATTTTGAAGTCTTTCTGCAAGAGGGGTGGGAAAATTTTCCTTTTCTCCCCGTACAATGGTTTATTGGTTTTACCTTATGTTCTCACCGGTTTAGGAAGGTGTCACACAATTCTAGTGACATAGGTTTAATCTGGACCATGGCTGCTGTCTGTGTGGAGTTTGCATCTTTTCTCTGTGACTGTGTGGGTTTCCTCGGGCTGCTCATGTTTAAACGCAAGTTAGGTTTAAGATTAACTTTAATTGCCATTCAACTATATAGATGAATACAGCCAAATGTAACAGTGTCACACAGAGCACAAGGCACATACATTACTGTGCAAAAGTCTTGGACACACACCTTTATAGCTGGGGTGTCTAAGACTTTAGCACAGTAATGTAGTAATGTTATGTATTGTGCTGCACTGCTGCAAAAATTCATGACATGTGAATTATGTAAACCTGATTCTGATATGGGTCTCGATTATGGACTGATAGTGGGAAGGGGCAGGAAGATGGGAATTATGGTTGGGAAAAGGAAAAGAGAGAGGAGAGGGAGCAGGAAGCACCATAAAGACATTCTGTAATGATCAATAAACCAATCAACTGGAATTAAATGATTTTCCCTGGTGTCTCAGTGCTGGGCGTGTCTGCACCCATGCCACCCCCCAACTCCAGTACTTCTTTGCCAACTGTTCCACAGTCCTCCCACATCACTCCACCCTCACCATTCCCAACTCCTTTGCTCCCTCCAGATTTACAAACTTGCTCTCCACCCTACATTAACAAACTGTACAAAGTCTTAGGTATCTCAGCTATATAAATGCCTAAAACTTTTACATAGTACTGTATATGGTAATATATAATTATGATAGCAAAAAAAAATCTCACAAAAAATAATAGAGCCTTAGTCCCTGAGCATCTTGTAGATTCCCTCATCCCACAATGATATGCTGGTAATTAACTGCTGTAAGTGTAACTGAGGGCAGAGAATGGGATGGGGTGTCATACTGAGGGAATTGCTGAGCATTAAAGAGAGAGCAGGGAAATAACAGCGGTGTGGGACTAATGGGATACTTAGAGCGGAAATAAACCCAATGAGTCAAAGACCCTGATGTCAGAAAATTGTAAATAAAATATGATATAATCAGCATTACACCAGAATGTGACTTCAATTCTAATTAATAATGACTTTTAAATAAAAGGTATTTGAATTTCCATGAGTCAGCTCAACTGGCAAACAGCTTTGCTCGATTATGTAAATAAATCGTATTGGAGGCTGTTTATTCACAAGAACACAAAAAAACAGGAGTACCAGTAGGACTGGATAGAATAAATGTGAAAAGGGTGTTTCCATCAAAGGGTGCAACCTTAGAATAAAGAGATGTCCCTTTAAAATTGAGATGAGGATTTTCTTTAGCCAGAGGGTGGTGAATCTGTGGAATTCGTTGAAACAGAGGCTAAGTCACTGGGTATACTTAAGGTAGAGATTGATAGGTTTTTGATTGGTAAGAAGGGTTAATGGTCTTGGGGTGGTGGGAGAATAGTGTTGAAAGAAGTCAGCCTTGATTGAATACTGGAGTAGACTTGATGGGCTGAATAGCCTAACTGTTGCTCTATACATTATGGTTCTATGGGCTGCTCCACCATTTAATATGACCACGGCTGATCTCAACTCCTGTTCTGTGTCACTTCTCCACATACCCCTCTATTTCTTGATCCGTCAAACATTTATCTGCGATCACTTTAGAAATGTTCCAGCTTCCATGCCCTGGCCCCATCTTTCATCAGCAATCAGGGAACCTCCCATAAAGTGGCAGACCACTGCCCAACTTGAGGACAAGCTGAGGAAGAGTTTCTAGAAAGCGATGACATCCTAGTTAATTTAAATAATTATATGTTAGAAGGAAGCTGCCAATCAAAGATACAATTGAATAACTCTCAAGAGACTTGCATTTCATTTGAAGTGACAAGCTTGACCTCTGTCTCAGCTTGTGGCAAAGCAACTAATCACTTGTCTTTAACAGGAGCACACAGTTTGTTTCACAGCAGCTACCCTCCCTGCAGCTTCATGGCAAAAACAGAACTTTGGAAATGGAGTAGCTGTTGGAAGGGGAACATGGGGGCTAATTCCCACACACCAATGTCCCAAAGCAATGGCCGGGCAAATGAAAGTTACACAGTTAGTCCTCTCTAGATTAAAGTGTATGCCTTATGAGGATAGGTTGAATGACACAGAGCTTTTCTCTTTGGAGAGAAGGAAGAAGAGAGGTGACTTGATGGATGTCTACAAGATGATAAGAGGCACAGATCCAGTGGATAGGCAGACACTTTTTTCCAGGGCGGAAATAGCTCATACCAGGTGCTTAATTTTAAGGTGATTTGAAGAAAGTATGGGGGCAATGTCAGAGATAGTTTTTTTTACATGGAGAGAGGTGAGTGGCTGGAATACACTGCCAGGGCTGGGGGTAATGGAAACATCCTCCCCACATCCACGTTATCTAGGCCTTGCAACCCCCAACTCAACACTGACCTCCAGCTACTGAACATACAGTTATTTGTTGGCATATAAAACAGCACAGCACAGGAAAAGGCCACTCAGCCCACAATATTTGTAGAAACATAGAAAACCTACAGCACAGTACAGACAGACAGACATACTTTATTGATCCCGAGGGAAATTGGGTTTTGTTACAGCCGCACCAACCAAGAATAGTGTAGAAATATAGCAATATAAAACCATAAATAATTAAATAATAATAAGTTAATCATGCCAAGTGGAAATAAGTCCAGGACCAGCCTACTGGCTCAGGGTGTCTGACACTCCGAGGGAGGAGTTGTAAAGTTTGATGGCCACAGGCAGGATTGACTTCCTATGACGCTTAGTGTTACATCTCAGTGGAATGAGTCTCTGGCTGAATGTACTCCTGTGCCTAACCAGTACATTATGGAGAGGATGGGAGTCAATGTCCAAAATGGCATGCAACTTGGACAGCATCTTCTTTTCAGACACCACTGTCAGAGAGTCCAGTTCCACCCCCACAACATCACTGGCCTTACGAATGAGTTTGTTGATTCTGTTGGTGTCTGCTACCCTCAGCCTGCTGCCCCAGCACACAACAGCAAACATGATAGCACCGGCCACCACAGACTTGTAGAACATCCTCAGCATCTTCCGGCAAACCCTTTGGCCCACAATGCTGTGCCGAACATGTACTTACTTTAGAAATTACCTAGGGTTACCCATAGCCCTCTATATTTCTAATCTCATGTACCTATCCAAGATTCTCTAAAACACCCTATTGTATCCACCTCCACCACCGTCGCTGGCAACCAATTCCAGGCACTCATCACTCTCTACGTAAAAAAACTTACCCCTGACATCTCCTCTGTACCTATTTCCAAGCACCTTAAAACTGTGCCCTCTCATGTTAGCCATTTCAGCCCTGGGAAAAAACCTCTGACTATCCACACGATCAATGCCTCTCATCATCTTATACACCTCTATCAGGCCACCTCTCATCCTCCGTCGCTCCAAGGAGAAAAGGCCAAGTTCACTGAACCTATTCTCATAAGGCATGCTTCCCAATCCAGGCAACATCCTTGTAAATCTCCTCTGCACCCTTTCTATGGTTTCCACATCCTTCCTGTAGCGAGGTGACCAGAACTGAGCACAGTACTCCAAGTGGGGTCTGACCAGGGTCCTATATCTCTGTAAGATTACCTCTTGGCTCTTGAACTCAATCCCACAGTTGATGAAAGCCAATACACTGTATGCCTTCTTAACCACACAGCACAGCTTTGACTGTCCTATGGACTCGGACCCCAAGTCCTTCTGATCCTCCACACTGCCAAGAGTTTGACCATTTAAACTACGAGGGGTGATTGATAAGTTCGTGGCCTAAGGTAGAAGGAGTCAATTTTAGAAAACCTAGCACATTTATTTTTCCTACATTTACACACTTAGTCCAGCGGTCGTGGAGCATACGGATCCCTTCTTTGTAGAAGTCGGCGTCTTGGACCTCCAGAAGTGGTTCACAGCATGGGGTGATTGATAAGTTCGTAGCCTAAGGTGGAAGGAGATGTTATTAACTTCAAACTTTCTGCATTCTCACTAAAAGAGTTGAATTGCATGTGCATGTAACGAGAGCTGTATAGCTCATCTCCTTTTACCTTAGGCCATGTACTTATCAATCACCCCTGCTGTGGACCACTTCTACAAAGAAGGGATCCATATGCTCCACGACCGCTGGACTAAGTGTGTAAATGTAGGAGGGGACTATGTTGAAAAATAAATGTGCTAGGCTTTCTAAAATTGACACCTACCTTAGGCCACAAACTTATCAATCACCCTTTGTATATTCTGCCATCATATTTGACCTACCAAAATGTACCACTTCACATTTATCTGGGTTGAACTCCATCTGCCACTTCTCAGACCAGTTTTTGCATCCTATCGATGTCCCGCTGTAATCTCTGACAGCCCTCCACACTATCCACAACACCCCCAACTTTTGTGACATCAGCAAATTTACTAACGCATTCCTCCACTTCCTCATTCAGGTCATTTATAAAAATCGCAAAGAGACGGGGTCCCAGTACAGATCCCTGAGGTACACCACTGGTCACCTTTGTATTGAACATGATTGCCAAAATAAAACAAATCTCTTTTGTATGCATATGATCTATATCTCCATTCCCTGTGCATCTAACAGCTTCGTAAACACCATTACTGTATCTGGCTCCACCATGCTCCCTGATAACCTGTTCCACTCTTCATATAAGAAATTGCCATGCACATAACCATTAGACTTCCCCTCTCATACCTTGTGCGTAGGATAGTACTGTAGCGTAGCGGCTAGAATGCTTCACAGCACTAACGATCAGGGTTCATTTCCCATTGCTGCCTGTAAGGAGTTTGTCCATTTTCCCAGTGGCCTTCCTCTGGGTGCTCTGGTTTCCTCAAACATTTCAAAGACATATGGATTCGTGTTAGTTAAGTTGTGGGCATGTTGTTTGCACTGGAAGCGTAGTGACACTTGCGGGCTGCCTCAAGCACATCACTGGATTGTGTTTGTCATTGGCACAAACAATGTATTTTATCGTATGTTTCAATGATTTGATGAAAATGTACTATTTAAAGCTACTGTAATCTGATCTAATCTCTGGTACTTGATAGCTCTATCCTGAGAAAAAGATTTGGACTCTCTATCCTATTCAAGTCTCTCAATTTTATAGGATTTTTCCTGATCACTTAAGTATAGGAAACTGATACAGGACTTTGTGATATGGTGCAACTCAAACTACCTGCGTCTCAATATCACCAAGACCAAGGAGATGGTGGTGGACTTTAGGAGATCTAGGCCTCATATGGAGCCAGTGATCATTAATGGAGAATGTGTGGAGCAGGTTAAGACCTACAAGTATCTGGGAGTACAGTTAGACGAGAAGCTAGGCGTCATTCAATGTCTGTAGTGAGATGCTGAAGATGTTCTATAGGTCAGTTGTGGAGAGCGCCCTCTTTTTTGTGGTGGCGTGTTGGGGAGGAAGCATTAAGAAGAGGGACGCCTCACGTCTTAATAAGCTGGTAAGGAAGGCGGGCTCTGTCGTGGGCAAAGTACTGGAGAGTTTAACATCGGTAGCTGAGCGAAGGGCGCTGAGTAGGCTACGGTCAATTATGGATAATTCTGAACATCCTCTACATAGCACCATCCAGAGACAGAGAAGCAGTTTCAGCGACAGGTTACTATCGATGCAATGCTCCTCAGACAGGATGAAGAGGTCAATACTCCCCAATGCCATTAGGCTTTACAATTCTACCGCCAGGACTTAAGAACTTTTTAAAAGCTATTATTAATGCTTTTTGAGATAGTGATTTAGATGCATATCATATTCTTTACTGAGTTAAGTATTGTATGTAATTAGTTTTGCTACAACAAGTGTATGGGACATTGGAAAAAAGTTGAATTTCCCCATGGGGATGAATAAAGTATCTATCTATCTATCTATCTATCTATCATTCAGTGTTCAAGGCATGCTTTTCGGAGATCTGAAGGGCACAAATCCTATTGCAGATGCTATAATCTGGATATAAAACTGCAACAGAAAGAAGGCACGGGAGTCTCAGGGCTCACACCACCAGGCTCAGGAACACTTATTTCCATTCAACCATCAGGCTCCTAAACCAGAGGGGAAAACTTCACTTACTACAAAACTATTCCCACAACCTATGGACCAGTTTCAAGGACTCTTCACCTCATGTTCTCGATACTTATGCTTATTTATTTTATTATTATACATTTTTTTTCTTTCTTTTTGTATTTGCACAATTTGTCTGCCCTGATGGTGCAGTCGTTCATTGACTCTATTATGGTTACCGGATTTACTGAGTATGCTCGCAAGAAAATGAATCCCAGGGTTGTATGTGGTATCATATATGTACTTTGATAATAAATTTACTTTGAATTGGAGGTACTCAGTGGGTGGAGCAGCATCTGTGTGAGGAAAGGGATTGTCAACATTTTTGGTCAAAACCCTGCATCGCAACTGGGATTAGAGAGAAAAGACAGCTAGAGTAAAGAGAAGAGGGGGAGGGGAATATAGATGGAGGAGGGGGGATCGTTGTCTTGCTGCTGCTTGTGCATTGGGGGGGCTTTGGGGTTCTAACGTTTAACTGTCATTCATTCTTTGGGGCACTCCTCTGTTTTCATGGATGTTTGTGAAGAGAAAGAATTTTAGGACGTATATTGTATACATTTCTCTGACATTAAATGTACCGATTGAATGATGGACAGGTGGGGGTGGGACGAGGGTGGAGACAGAGGATAGAAGGGGATAGGCAAGCTACCAGAGCTGGATTCAAACAAGGAAGGTGAATCTAGAACCATTATGAGAGAGGTGAAGGACAAATGGATGGAATCTGGTGAGCAAATTTGTGGGTAGGTAGCTAGATTGATCGGGGAGGGAGAGAGGGTCGAGAACGGGTGATGGGGGGCGTTCTGGAGCGAGGGTATGGAAAACAAAACAAAAATTCTACTTGGCTACTTCTACCTATCACCCAGCTACCTCTGACTCTCAATTACACCTACCTGTCGTCCCTGCCCTTTCTTTGATCTACACCACCTACTGGGCTCTGTCTCAACCTTCCACACTTCTTTGTATAAAAACATAGACAACCTACAGCATAATACAGGCCCTTCGGCCCACAAAGTTGTGCCGAACATGTCCCTACCATAGAAATTACTAGGCTTACCTATAGCCCTCTATTTTACTAAGCTCCACGTAACTATCTAAAAGCCTCTTAAAAGATCCTATCGTATCCGTCTCCACCACTGTTGCCAGCAGCCCATTCCATGCACTCACCACTCTCTGAGTAAAAAACTTACCCCTGACATCTCCTCTGTACCTACCCCCCAGCACCTTAAACCCGCGTCCTCTTGTGGCAACCATTTCAACCCTGGAATAAAGCCTCTGACTATCCACAAGATCAATGCCTCTCATCATCTTATACACCTCTATCAGGTCACCTCTCATCCTCCATCACTCCAAGGAGAAAAGGCCGAGTTCACTCAACCTATTCTCATAAGGCATGCTCCCCAATCCAGGCAACATCCTTGCAAATCTCCTCTGCACTCTTTCTATGGCTTCCACATTCTTCCCATAGTGAGGCGACCAGAATTGAGCACAGTACTCCAAGTGGGGTCTGACCAGGGTCCTATATAGCTGCAGCATTACCCCTCGGCTCCTAAATTCAATTCCACGATTGATGAAGACCAATACACCATATACCTTCTTAACCATATATCATATCATATATGTATATCAGCTATATAGTCATAGAATACTACAGCATAGAAAAAGGCCCTTCAGCCCTTGTGCCAAACTATTAATCTGCATAGTCCCATCGACCTCCACCTGGACCATAGCCCTCTGTACCCTTACCATCCACGTACCTATCCAAACTTCTCTTAAATATTGAAATCAAACCCAGTCCCATCACTTCCACTGGCAGCTCATTCCACTTTCACCACACTCTATCTTTCTTCCTCACTCCCAGTCCTGATGCAGAGGGTTGATATGAAATGTTGACAATTCCTTCTTCCTACAGATGCTGCTCAACAAACTGAGTTCCTCCAGCACGTTGCTTTTGGTTGGCAGTCTCTGTGTTTCTTGGGGTAGAATGGGAATCTGGAAATGCAGGGAAACACTACCCTGTTGGGAAGCAGGCTTCTTGCCTGGCTGATTTATGTGACATACAACTCAGTCTAAGTTCTCACAAGAAACCAAATAACTGATCATTCATTATAATGAGAAAGAACGGTCCTTGGCGACCTAGTGACACCACTGAGCATAACTCCGCACCATGGAAGCTTCTGTCACCCCATGGTTAAAAAGATCCACCACCAATCCACAGTGCACAGTATCACAAGAGCATGCAGAGGATGCTAGATTCAGCCAGCTCCATTTCCAGCACAACCTTCCCCACCGTTGAGGACATTTTCAAGAGGTAATGCCTCAAGAAGGCAGCATCCATCATTAAGGATCCTCAGCATCTGGACATGCCCTCTTCATACCACTGGGGACTTGAGATTAAAATGAGATTCATTTGCCACATGTGCATCGAAGCATACAGGGGAATACTTTGTTTGCATCAACAACCAACACAGTCCAAGGATGTGCTGGGAGCAGCTCGTGAGTATTGCCATGCTGTGTAGCATGCCCGTAACATATTATCCCTACCAGTACATCTTTGGAATGTGGGAGGAAACCAGAGCACCTTGAGGAAACCCACATGAACCTGGGTTGCTGGTGCTGTAAAGCATTTTGCTACCATGTCGCTCTGCTACACTACAGTAATACTGAAACCTGAAGAGTCAATGATTTAGTTAGAGTCTTTTCCACTCTGTCATCAAATTCTGAACGGTCCATGAACACTACTTCATAATTCTTTTCCCTTTTGCATTATTTATTTATTTTGTAATTTATAGTAGTTTTGTCTTTGCACTGAACTGCTGCCGCAAAACAACAAATTTCATATCATATATGTCAGTAATAATAATAAATCTGCTTCTGATTCTTCCAACAGTGTATTACAATGCCACTTTGTTCAATTCTCCACTCATCAGAAGTCCTGAAGAGACAGACCGGAGTTTAGTTTAGGATTTCATCCAAATGACAGAACTTGCAGAAATAGAACACTCTGTCATTATAACTTTTATTCTGCATTGGACCTGAATCAATAAGGTCATTTTTGTAAATGCTTTGTAAATGTACAATCCTGGCCTCCTGGATGCTGACTCAGTGTACACAACCATTTAAAAATCAAAATTCATTAGTGGTTCTGATCAGCGCGATACTGCCCATCTTGTACCTTATACATCTGGCAGCAGGCAACCAACTGAACTGAGACATCTGGGAGACATCGTAATCTGATGATGAAATAAACATGAGCATCTACATTAGCTGATGATTCTCTTTTGATGAATGGTTTGCTGGTTTCCTGCATGTGTTAATCCGAGCATGGGAATGTTACAATGGATGCAGTGTACTATTCAGAGACCTCATCCTCAATTCATTCTTCATGGCCAGATCTGGGCAGTGAACCTGGCTAGATTTTAGCCAGAGGAACCACTGATAAATATCCATATGATAATCAGTTTCTAATAAGAATCTGGGTCATCAGCAGGAGTGCTAACGAATTTTCTTCCTCTTGCATCTAAATCATTAAGTGTAAGATTCAGGTCATGTTGCAACATTAGTTAGGCCACACTTGGAGTGTTGGTTGTAGTTCTGATCCACATATTACCAGAAGGATATAGAAGCTTTGGAAGATGACAAAGGGTGATGTTAAGCGGTTGATGTTGTGTACTTGGATTTTCAGAAGGTCTTTGACAAGGTGCCACACGAGTCTGCTTAACAAGCTAAAAGCCCATGATATTACAGGAAAGATTCTAGCATGGATAAATCAGTGGCTAGTGTGCAGGAGGCAAAGAGCGGGAATAAAGGGAGCCTTTTCTGACTGGCTGCCTGTGCCTAGTGGTGTTTCACAGAGATCTGTGTTGGGACCGATTCTTTTTACATTACACTGAATATCAATGATTTGGATGATGAAATTGGTGGCTTTGTTGCAAAGTTTTCAGACGATATGAAGGTAAGTGGAGGGGCAAGTAGTTTTGAGGAAGCAGAGAGGCTAGAAAAGGACTTAGCACGATTAGGAAAATGGGCAAAGAAAATCAGAATCAGAATCAAGTTTATTGTCACCAGCATGTGACGTGAAATTTGTTAACTTAGCAGCAGCAGTTCAACGCAACACATAATATAGCAGAAGAAAAAAAAATAATTACGTATGTTGAATAGATTTTAAAACTGTGCAAAAACAGAAATATTGTATATTTTTAAAAAAGTGAGGTAGTGTCCAAAGATTCGATGTCCATTTAGGAATCAGATGGCAGAGGAGAAGAAGCTGTTCCTGAAACGCCAAATCTCTTCAAACTCCTAATGAAGTATAGCTGCTGTCTTGACTTCTTTATGACAACATCGCTATGTTGGGACCAGGTTAGATCCTCAGAGATCTTGACACCCAGGAACCTAAATCTGCTCACTCTCTCCACTTCTGATCCTTCTATGAGGATTGGTATGTGTTCCTTCGTCTTATCCTTCCTAAAGTCCACAACCAGCTCTTTCATCTTACTGACGTTGAGTGCCAGGTTGTTGCTGCAGCACCACTCCACTAGTTGGCATATCTCAGTCCTGTACGCCCTCTCGTCATATCTGAGATTCTACCAACAATGGTTGTATCGTCAGCAAATTTGGTATTTGAGATGGTATTTGAGCTATGCCTAACCACACAGTCATGTGTATATAGAGAGTAGAGCAGTGGGCTAAGCAGACACCCCTGAAGTGCCCCAGTGTTGATCGTCAGCGAGGAGGAGATGTTATCACCAATCCGCACAGGAAGTTGAGGATCCAATTGCAGAGGGAGATGCAGAGGGAGATACAGAGGCACAGGTTCTGCAACTTCTCAATCAGGATTGTGGGAATGATGGTATTAAATGCTGAGCTATAGTCGATGGGCAGCATCCTGATGTAGGTGTTTGTGTTGTCCAGGTGGTCTAAAGCCGTGTGGAAAGCCATTGAGATTGCATCTGCCATTGACGTATTGTGGTGATAGGCAAATTGCAATGGGTCCAGGTCCTTTTTGAGGCAGGAGTTTATTCTAGTCATGACCAACCTCTCAAAACATTTCATCACTGTCGATGTGAATGCTACTGGGCGATAGACATCAAAGAAGCCCACATTATTCTTCTTATGGCACTGGTATTTTTGAAGCAAGTGGGAACATCTGCCTATAGCAGTGAGAGGTTGAAAATGTGCTTGAATACTCCGGCTAGTTGGTTGGCACAGGTTTTCAGAGCCTTACCAGGTAGGTACTCCATCAGACCTTCCGCCTTGCAAGGGTTCAGTTTCTTTAAAGACAGCCTAATGTCGGCCTCTGAGATGGAGATCACAGGGTCATCAGGTGCAGCAGGGATCTTCACAGCTGTAGTTGTATCCTCCCTTTCAAAGCGTGCATAGAAGATATTGAGTTCATCTGGTACTGAAGCATCGCTGCCATTCATGCTATTTTGTAGGAAGTAATGTCTTGCAGACCCTGCCAGAATTGCCATGCATCCAATGTTACCTCCAACTTTGTTCGAAATAGTCTCTTCGCCCTTGAAATAGCCCTCTGCAAATCATGCCTGGTTTTCTGGTACAGGCCTGGGTCACCAGACTTGAACGCCACATATCAAGCCTTCAGTAGATGACGTGCCTCAGGGTTCATTCACAGCTTTTGGTTTGGGAATGTACAGTGAGTCTTTGTGGGGACATACTCATCCACACAGGTTTTAATGAAGTTTGTAACAACTGAAGCATACCCATCCAGGTTCGAAGATGAGCCCTTGAATACAATCCAGTCCACCGATTCAAAGCAATCCTATAGGCGCTCCTGTGGTTCCCTTGTCCAAACCTTCCTGGCCCTCATCACTAGTGCTGAAGTCTTCAGTCTCTGCCTATACTCAGGGAGTAGAAGTACAGCCAGGTGATCAGACTTCCTTAAGTGAGGGTGTGGAATAGCACGGTAGGCATTCTTGATGGTGATGTAGCAATGGTCCAGTGTGTTGTTTCTTCTGGTATCGCAAGTGATCTGTTGATGATAGTTGCTTAGTGATTTTTTTCAGACTGGCCTGGTTAAAATCTCCCAAAACAATGGTGAAGGCATTCGGGTGTGCTGTTTCGTGCATGTTGATCCCATTGCTCAGATCATCTATCTAAAGCCTGCTTGACATTGGCCTGAGGTGGAATGTAAACTGCTACCAAAATGACCCCAGAGAACTCCCGTGGTAGGCAAAAAGGATGGCACTTTACTGCTAGATATTCCAGGTCTGGTGAGCAGAATTGGGACAGCATTGATATATTTCTGCACCAAGAAGAGTTGATCATCCTCCACCTCTGCTTTTGAGAGACTCTGTAGATCTATCCTGATGGTGTATCACTGCATCTGGTATGGAAGGGGTTAACCAGGATTCTGTGAAACAAAGGACACATGTGGTCCTAATGTGCCTCTGCTTCAGCACCCTAACTCTGAGATCATTGATTTTATTCACCAGAGACTGCACATTCGCCAGCAAGATAGTCAGTATAGGGAGTTTAAAACCCCATTTCTTTAAACGCACTTGTAACCCCGATCTACATCCGCGCTTCCTCCAAGGTGTCCCCCGTGGGCACTTCCGACCACAACTGGTGTTGTTTCTGTCGGTTTTAAGCAGCAATAGTTCATTTAAATGCATTAAGACATCTTTGTTGACTGTACTGACCTTAGAAGCGGTTGTGCTTTTTAGCTGCATCAGGCTGAAATGGGAATATTTGATCGTATTCATTGAAAGTACTGCTGGTACTTGAGTAGAAGCAAGGCGCCCCGGAAGGCAGATGGAATACAGTATTGGGAGGTGTACGGCCAGGCACTTTGGCAGAAGAAATCAAAGGGTTGACTATATACTAAATGGAGAGAAAATACAAAAAACTGAAGTGCAAAGGGACTTGGTAGACCTTGTGCAGGATTCCCTAAAGGTTAATTTGCAGGTTGAGTCGGTGGTGAGGAAGGCAAATGCAATGTTAGTATTCATTTCAAGAGGACTAGAATATAAAAGCAAGGAATTAATGTTGAAGCTTTATAAAGCACTGGTGAGGCCTCACTTGGAGTATTGTGAGCAGTTTTGGCCCCTTATCTTAGAAAGGATGTGCTGAAACTGGAGAGGTTTCAAAGGAAGTTCACATGATTCTAGGGTGAATAGCTTGTCATATGAAGAGCGTTTGATGGCTCTAGGCCTGTGTTATTAGAAGTCAGAAGAATGAGAGGTGACTTCATTAAAACCTATCGAATGGTGAAGTGCCTTGATAGAATGGATGTGGAGAGGATGTTTCCCATGGTGGGAGAGTCTAAGACCAGAGGACACAGTCTCAGAATAAAGGTATATCCTTTTAGAATGGAGATGAGGAGGAATTTCTTTAGCCAGAGTAGTGAATCTGTGGAATTCTTTGTCAAATGCAGCTGTAGAGGCCAAGTCTTTATGTATATTTAAGGCAGAGGTTGATAGACTCACGATTGGTCAGGGCATGAAGGGATACAGGGAGAAGGCGGGAGATTGAGGCTGGGAGGAAAATTGGATCAGCCATGATGAATTGACGGAGCAATTGATAAGCCAAATGACCTAGTTTTGCTCCTATACCTTATAGTCTTATGCTGTGGGGCAAGTTCTTTCACGCAGGGAGTGGTGAGTGCTTCGAATGGGCTGCCAAAGGGGTGGTGCTGGAAACAGATATGATAGTAGTGTTTTAGGCAGGGAATGGAGGGATATGGATCATGTGCAGACAGAAAAGGTTTCAGTTTAATTCTGTATCATGTTCAGTGTATACATTGAGGTCTAAAAGGTCTATTCCTGTGCTGTAGCATTCTACGTTTAGCCGACTGTTAACACCAACCCTAAAGATCAATTCACAGCCAGCATCATGCAAAAAGTATGATTTAAAAATAAAAGTCTAGAAGAAAGTCAGTGAAAAGTCTGGGAGATACACAAGAACCCATCACACTTCTCTGTTCAGATTCTGGGTGACTGGGTGTATACTCCCCCGTGTGCTGACCACCGCTTGATCCACACAGGTAAGAGGCAGAAGGGTTGTTACTATTCAGTCGCCTAGGTGCTGATGTATCTGCTTATTATCAGATGGATGCACTGCTGGAGTCCCAGATGACTAACAGGACCTGTCTGGGAAAGCCAGCCCCCAGAACAGCACAGTGTAACTGACAGGGTCACTGTCTGGATCGCCCAGCTGTCGAAACTGCCACCGAGATTGAATGCAGACACAAGATATAACAGCTGCCCGAGTCTGCAGCAAAAAGCAATCAGATGGAGGAACTCGGCAAGTCAAGCAGCATCTGTGGGGGTGTGTGTGGTGAAGGGCAGTTGATGTTCAGGTCTCATACAACAATCCAGGAACAAGCTCTCCCACCCACAGTGCCTGTGCCAACCACTGATGCTGATATGCTGATTAATTTGCCCATGGTTGATACCCTTTCCATTCCCTATCTGTTCATGTGCCTCTCTAAATTTATTTGTGTTGATAACAGTGCAGAACAGGCCTTTCCGGCCCAACGAGCTGTGCCGGCCAGCAACCCACCTAGCCTAATCACAGGACAATTTATAATGACTAATTAACACACTAATTGGTGCATCTTTGGGCTTTATGAAGAAACGGAGAGGCGGAGTGGTCAAGATGGCACTAAACAGTGACTCCTTTGCTTGCATCTTCAGAAACAGCTCTATTTCTACCGTTGATATCTCTTTTTTCCTTTTCAAGGTTCTGTTGAAGACCCTGACCTGCAGTTACACTGACTTTGGTTCTTTGTGGGAATGGGACCCACTCCCAGGGCCTCAGGACCGGCCGCTTTTTGATATCCCAAGGACGCGGCCTGGAAGGCAAGCACACCTTCGGGGTTCCGGATTTTCCTGGCTCTGGAGACGGGCTCATCCTAGGCCGGTGCTCTGACTGAAACGTCACGGGAGAACACGGAACATTGGGAGCAGTGGGTTAGCTGCCGGGGGCTGTGTGTCCGGAAAGCTGAGCCTTTATGGGGCGACTCTCTGGATGCAGAGCTTGGAAAAAGTGACGCAACAGACTTTTAACATCGTAAATCAGTGAGTTGTTTGTTATGTCTCCCCTCTCGCTGTGAAATGGGGACACCTATTTTTCCCTTATTAGGAAGAGAGAAAGCCTATGGTATGTTGAATACCGGGCGAGTCTTTGGGGTACTGCAAGTCTGTGTCTTTATTGATGCTTTGCTGCACGCTTGAGTGCTTGATGGGGGGTGCTGATGCTTTTTTTGCTGGTGGGGAGTGTCGTTGCTTTGTTGCTGCTTGTGCGTGGGAGGGGGGAGTTGGGGGGGTTTGGGGTTCTAACATTTAACT
Organism: Hemitrygon akajei; assembly: GCF_048418815.1. Classification (NCBI taxonomy): domain Eukaryota; kingdom Metazoa; phylum Chordata; class Chondrichthyes; order Myliobatiformes; family Dasyatidae; genus Hemitrygon; species Hemitrygon akajei. The sequence goes on along the minus strand of NC_133146.1, from coordinate 16,746,070 downwards.
GTCGTTCATTCTTTGGGGCACTCCTCTGTTTTTGTAGATGTTTGCGAAGAAGAAGAATTTCAGGCTGTATATTGTATACATTTCTCTGGCATTAAATGTACCTATTGAACCTATTGAACTGGAGCACCTGGAGGAAATCCTCATGCTAACAGAAAGAATACACAAACAGCTTACAGACTGTGGCAGAATGGATCTCCGACTCTGATGCTCTGAGCTGCAACAGCGTTGCACTAACCAGTATACAACCATGGTGTGCCCCTTGGCCTCTAAAAGTCTCCAGCTGCTGATTTCCTCCCATGGTTTCATAATTTGCACTGAGCTTGAATTATTATTCATACTATTATTCTACTATTCATACTAAACAATTGAAAAGTTACTTGTTCAAGAAACCTAAATGAATACAACCCAGTAAACTTAAATCAGCTCATTGAAAATAAATAAGAAAGATATGACCCTGTGCACACTCTTCTCTCCAGCACTGTTTCCTCCCACTGCAATCAATGGGTGCACAAGACAGGGGCCACTTGGCCTAGTACAGGTTCAGCAGGCAGGTTTCCCAGTCGCAGGGCAAGAAGTGCAAGGATGATTTCATCTATCAGGGCTCCATCAGGAGTTCTATAACAGAGGTGTGACTGGGAGTATCGAACCACTGATGGAAGATGTGATTCTGCCTGTACTTGGGAGTCCGGCCTTTCTTTGTCAGTAAGGAAGGCAAATACAATTGTAGCATTCATTTTGAGAGGACTAGAACATTAAAGTAAGGATGGAACAATGCGACTTAATAAGGCATTGGTCAGATCACATTTAGAGTACTGTGAGCAGTTTTAGGCCTCATATCTAAGGAAGAATATGCTGGCATTGGAGAAAGTCCAGAGGAGATTTACAAGAATGATATTGAGAAAGAAAGGGTTAACATGTGAGGAACATTTAATGGCTCTGGGCCTGTACTGGCTGGAGTCCAGAAGGATGAAGGGGTAATCTCACTGAAACCCATAGAATACAGGAAGGCCTGAACAGAGTGCATGTGGAGAGGATGTTTCCAATAGAGGGGGAATCTAGGACCAGAGGGCATAGCCTCAGAACAGGACTTCTCTAGAACAGAGATGAGGAATTTCTTTAGCCAGAGAATGGTGATTCTTCGGAATGCCTGGTGAACAGTGGAGGCCAGTCATTGGGTATACTTAAAGTGAGGTTGATAAGTTCACAATTAGTAAGGGTGTCAAAGGTTCTGCAGACGATGTGGTTGAGAGGGAAAAATAAATCTACTATGATCCAATAGTGAAGCAGGCTCAGTGTACCAAATGCCCCAATATGGTCCCCTGGTTTATAGGTAAACACCAGCAGTTCTGAGCAGCCTTTGAAGCAGGATAATCACATCATTGTCTTTTCTTTCCCTGTTTAATTTTTCTCTTGGAAATCTCCCACACTGGTATTCATCTTATTTCTGATAGCAATATTACAGGCTGCTGGGCTTGGCTTAGGATCTTTGCTTTAGCATTGGAAAACTAATTAAAAACTTTAGATGACATTTGGCAAGGGTTTTCCCTAGTAAATAAAACACAGTGTCTGGAGGTTCAGCAGTTACATTAAATTATACACCTTACACATGTGTATATTCTGAAGGTATGGGATATTTGTCATTACATTTCACAGGCAACCATTTTACAGACTACACAGAAGATAATGTATTTAAGTACACCAAAGCTTTTACTGGCAATAGATTGTTCAGCACTTGGACTGCTACACTGAGTGGAGCTCCCATTCACATGAGTGGAAACTGAGAAGATAGTACATCATTTTTATTTATTTACAGATTCAGATTCAGATTATTGTCATTTAGAAACCACAAATGCAATGCAGTTAATAAATGAGACAACCTTCCTCCAGAATGATATCACAAAAGCACATGACAAAACAGACTACACCAGAAAATCCCCATAACATTTGGCAATCCCCAAACCAGAGTCTGGAGAGGCTGCTGCGTATTAATATCGCGCTACCGTCTTAGCACGTTCCCCGGAAAGGAGCTCCAAATCCACCAGACAAACAAGACCAAAAACTAAAGCTACAAGACCTGCACAAAACCACATAGTTAAAACATATAGTTGCAACAGTGCAAACAATACCATAATTTGATTAAAAAAAACAGACCATGGGCATGGTAAAAATAGTCCAAAGATGTTAAAAGACTATAAGTTCGAAAGAAACCACCACACAGTTTCCAGAAGTCCTCAGGGTCCCGATAGACTTGTCATCCCGCGCCGGCGGCAGAAGGGAATACCCCCGCTATGGACTTCCACGGCACCGCCTGACTCAGCCTCGCAGACGCAGCAAACAATGAAAGCTCCGTCGAACCCAGCCTCGCAGACACAGCACACACTGAAAGCGACCTGACCGCAACGGACTCCGAGTCCGTCGAACCTCCGAGCCTCCGACCATCCCCTCCGGCACAGCTTCTCCAAGCACCATCCTCTGCCGAGCGTATTAAGACTCCCCCGCCAGCAGCCACCGGCAATGCGACCCCGAGGACTGGGGGCCTGTTCTGTTCTGAGACCCGGACCTCACAGCAGCAGCAGCAATGAAGAAGGCCTTCCTGGAGATTTCCAGATGTTCCTTCGTGCTCCCACGTCCGTTTTTCATCAGATTAGGACTGTGCACGGCACTCCGCTTGACAAATAACAGATATCAACTCCAGACAGGCTGCTGCAGACTGAATTGCGCCGCCATCTTGAAGAGCAATACCATGCAGAACAGGACCTGTCGGCCCAATGCGCCACATAGCACAGCAAACCAGCTTTTTAACATTAGCCTATTCACAGGACAATTACAAATGGCCAACTAATCTAAATGAAGGGTCTCGGCCTGAAATGTCTACAGATTATTCACTTTCATAGATACTGCCTGACCTGCTGAGTTCCTCCAGCATTTTGTGTGTGTTGTTCTAGATTTCCAGTATCTGCAGAATCTCTTGTGTTTGATAACCTACTAATCAGTATGTCTTTGCACCTTGGGAGGAACCAGAGCACCTGGAGAAAACCTACATCCTCATGGGGAGAATGTGCAAATGGCTTACAGACTGAGCTGGAAGTGAACTCTAAATTCTGGAACGGCCGAGCTGTAATAGCATTGCGCTAACTGCTTTGCTACCCTGGCATCCTGTAAACTAAATTTTACACGGCAAATACAAATGATATTAATACCTTTACCCAACCTGGGTTACAAGGTTGTTGCCCACCCAACACAGACTGTTAATCAAGGTCTTGAAATGTGCCACACTCACTCACACAGCAGCTGCAGAGCTCTGAAAGCTCTAAGTCTCAAACCATTGAGTTTACCTCGAGCTGCCTTCAGCTTTTGCCGTTCAGCTTCGCGCTCTGCCTTGGTTTGATTGCTTTTTACGCCCAGGGCTCCAATAACCAGCCTTCGAGCCAGCATGGCGCTTGTCTGAGGTCGTTCCTTTGCTGGAAGGAGAAATTCTGAAACAAGAGAGGTGGGAACAGAGGACTTAGTTCTTTTTTTAAACCATGAATATCAAGCAGAGACCCCAATTGAACAGAATGGAACTTTTACACAGCATATTGGCAGAGAAAATAAACAGTAATTCATAGATAACAGCTCGTTTAATACTAGTATACACAGCGGTTATGGCCACATTAAAACAATTACATTCATTTTCAATTACGTGGCTTTTGTAAATCATACTATAAGATGTGAAAGAAAATTACTTCAGAGAATGTGATCTTATAATCTCATTGCAGAAGAGCAATGTTTTACTGTTTAGAGGTCACTAAATCTGTCATATTAATGGCTCAGAATGCATTTGCAAAGGAAATTATATTTGCACACTTTTGATCCCTCTTTCTTAAAATCACAACTTTGTGTGCTTTATTTAATGTCTTGGATGAAACAGCCTACTCTTGATTGATTCTTATGGTTCCGCAAAATCTGGAAAATAAAAATCCCTGCCATCTTAAATCACTTAAATAATTGGTCCCCTTCCTTTGATAGGTACAACATGCAAGCATACAAACAAATCTCTTTCCCTGCCACTGAATAAGCATATTCGTCATGCATTATTCAACTAACTGGTTACAAATTGCCAAATCATTACCACCTTTCAGTGCCTAATCATGGAAGCAATGCAGTTTTTTCTCAAGGATCTGCATAAATAATATAGAGTCAGGGAAATTACCTGTGAGCCCTCGTACTTCAGATAATAAATGCCATGGCTGTGTGCATCTCTAAGTGGGAAGTGGTGTGTGATTTTAAATTTAATCTAACTCTAACAGCAGTTTTAATGAGGCATTTTATCCGATTGGAAATTGTTATGCTCTGCTCTGCTTTATTTCAGAATCTATATCCATTTCCATATGGTAGTTTTACCCATTATATTGAGCCTGTGGTTCTACTTTGTTAGGAGTTTGAGGCAATATGGTATGTCACGAAAGACATACAAAAATTCCTATAGATCTATGACGGAGTGCATTCTAACTGGTCTCGTCACAGATTGGTATGCAATCACCAATGCACAGGGTGGAAAGAGGCTGCAGCGGGTTGTAGACTCACTAGTTCCATTATGAGAACACTGCTCCCCACCATTGAGGACATATTCGAGAGGCCTCTAGGAGGCAGCATCTGTCAGTAAGGACCCTCACTACCTGGGACATGACCTTATTACTACCATCGGAGAGCAAGTACATGAACCTGGAGACCCACACTCAATAATTTAGGAACAGCTTGTTCCTGTCTGCATCCAGTTTCTGAATGGACAACGAACCCATAAACAATATCTCACTTACTTGTTATTTCTGCACTACTTAATTAATTTATATAATATATATTGACTGTAATTCACCATTTTTCTCTATTATTATATAAATATAACTACTGTTATAACAACAAAGTTCACAACATACGCTGGTGATATTGAACCTGATTCTGATTTTGTGAACAGTACCTCATTATTCCTTTTTTCTGACACTATTTATTTTGCAATTTATAGTAAGGTTTACGTCTTTGCAGTCTACTGCTGGTGTAAAACATCAGTTGAACGTCATAAAAGTTGATGATAATAATTCTGAATCTGACATAACAAAACTTAATTGGATACCCACTCGTAGGTGTCAACCCTCTGATGAACATCAACAACTCTAAGTGGCCCAGCACTCAGGAATGGGTAGAACAGGGTATGACAGAGAAATGGACGTCATGCTCATAAAAATACCTCACACTCCTTCCTCCCTTTCTTCTTCTTGTTTTACGGCAGTTGGCACCCAGCTTAATGGGGAAATACCGCCACCTTCTGCTTCGGAGTGCGGATCAGACGATAGACTTACATTCCAAATCCCTTCACCCATTCACACACATACACACACCCCCACCCCAATCTACACTTTATCCTTTCTTCTTTGGCCATCCTAGTACCCTATTCCTATTTATCCATCATATCCTATAAAATATCCATTATATCATATCCTATATACCTCATATTCCATCTGGGCAGCCTCCAACCTGATTGCATAAACATTAATTTCTCAAGCATCTGACAACTTCTCCACCCCTTCCCCATTTTGTCTCCCCTCTTACCCTTTTATCTTCTCGTCACCTGTCCATCACCTCCCTCTAATCTCCTTCCCTTTATCCTATGGCCCACTCTCCTCTCCTATCAGATTCCTTCTTCTCCAACCCTTTCACCTTCTAACTTCTTACTTCATTTCCACTGCCCCCCCACCCACCTTCCCCCTCACCTGGTCTCAACTATCGCCCTCCAGGTTGCACTTCTCCTCCTCCCATTACATTCTGGCTTCTGCTCCCTTCCTTTCCGGTCCTGAGGAATGTCGACTCTGCATTCCTTTCCACAGGTGCTGCCTGATTTGCTGAGTTGCTCTAGCACTTTGTGTATGTTGCTCAACGTTTCCAGCATCTACAAAATCTCGTGTGTTTCTGCTTTGCAGGGATGTGGCCTGAGCTGCAGAGTAGTTCAGCATTTTCTGAAGATATTAAAGACTTTCAGCTTCTGCAGCAATCTGTTTTCGTGCTCTCAGATTCAAATCAGCCCTCCACCAACTTCTTGGGTACTTTTACTTCAGCAGACACTTCAGTAGGTACAGGTATGTACCTAATAAAGTGGCCACTGGGATAGAATCCAGTGTGGTCTTTAGCTGCTGTAGCCCATCCACTTCAACGTTTGACATGTCGTGTGTCAGAGATGCTTTTCTGCACACCACTGTTATAATGTATTATTATTTGAGTTACTGTCACCTTCCCGTCATCTTGAACCAGTCTGGTTATTCTCCTCTGACTTCTGTCATTAACAAGGCGTTTTCACCCACAAAACCGCCGATAACTGGATATTTTTTTGTTTCTCGCACCATTCTCTGTAAAGTCTAAAGACTGTTGTATGTGGACATTTGAGGAGATCAACTTCCTGAGATACTCAGACCACCTCAACAGGCACCAACAAGTCACTCAGATTACATTTCTTCCCCATTCTGATGTTTGATCTGAACAACTCAACTGCTTGATAGTGTCTGTATGTTTTTATGCATTGAGTTGCTGTCACATGATAGGCTGCTTAGATATTTGCATTAATGAGTAGGCATATTGATGTACCTAATAAAATGGCCACTGAGTGTACAATGGTGAAATCAGGGTGCTGCCTGCAATGCTCACACCACAAGAAATGTTGCTGAGAACGGGTACTGAATGATATATTAAAACTAAAAGCCCACTGGTTTTTAATTATAACATCTGTATTTTATTAATGCTTTGCACAAATGTGAACAGCTAATTTGGGAGTGGTGGATTAATTGAGAGATAATTCAGCTCCACACACTGGGAAGCATGCAAACCATGTCTTTCAGGACCGACTGTTGGCTTGCAGTTCCAGTACACTGGAGAATCTTAATGTACCGCTCAATGACAGGATTATTATAGCACAATCCCTGTAATAGAATTTAGAAGCGGTGATTTCAAGTGCAGCTTGAAAATTGCAGTTATGTCGATCATGAAACCATTCTTTCTGGCTGTTAATACATCAAGTTTCCTTAAAAGAAAAAAGCACTAATGTTGCAAATCTGAAATAAAAGCATCATGCGGGGAATGTGCATCAGCACGCATAGAGAAAGCAGGTGTTCTAACAGCGTTACATAACCAGTCTGCCTTTCCCATTTGTGCCTTCACTAACTGGCCTATTTCGCACTGCACTATCATTTCTTCCGTACTGAAGGGTGTTGACATTTGCAGGCTGCCCCCAGCACAATGCTCAAATTTCAAAGTTCAAAGCAAATTTATTATCAAAGTATATACACGGTATACAAACTTGAGATTTGTCTTCTTGCTGGCAGCCACAAAACAAAGAAACGCAATAGAACCTGTTTAAAGAAAAAGACACACACAACAAAGACCATCAAATACCTAATGTGTGGAAAGAAAAAGAACAAATTGTGCAGACAATAAAAAGTATACAAATAACATAACCGCAGGGTTCCCAAAGTACCTCAGTGCTGTGCTGGTGGTTGCAGGCCAGAGCTCCAGAGTCAATTCAGCACTGAACCACTCAAGCAAATCACACAAATAGTAAAAAAAAATAGACAAAAACAGAAGGAACACCAACTGCAGAGTCCACAGTTGTGGAGTGCGTTCAGTGCTGAGGCAAGTGGATCCTGTCCAGAAGTCTGATGGCAGCAGGACAACAGAACTCGGCGGCATGTGACTCAAGATGCCTACACCTTCCACTGGCACCAGCAATGAGAAGAGACCGGTCAAATGCAGGCAGATAGCTCTGAACAACTGCTTGTTTTTCGCTCTCGTCCTCGATCCGTTATTTGACATGGAGTAATGGAGCTTAGCATGGGTTCATGCTCCACTATTGGGGATTGACGCAGCATGCACCCCCAGTGTTGGCTGCCTCGGCATACTTGAGAGTCCAGTTCATTGAAACCCCCAGGAGATCGCAGAAGCACCAGATCATTTACCCAGCACAAAGGTACATTCTTAAAATGGAAATTACAGGCTGCAAACAATTGCAGTTCAGAAGAAGAAAAAGTAGTATATTTGGAAGAAGAGCCTCTAGTTGTTTTGTAAGCTGTCTACAAGGCGTCACTATTGGACCATAAGACATAAGGGCAGAATTGGACCATCTGGTCCATCGAGTCTGCTCTGTCATTACATCATGGCTGAACCATTTCCCTCTCAACCCCATTTTCTTGCTTCCTCCCCATAACCTTTCATGCCCTGACTAATAAAGAACCTACCAACTTCTGCCTTAAATACAACCAGTGACCTGGCCTCTACAGCTGCCTGTGGCCACGAATTCCACAGACTCACCACTCTCTAGTTAAAGAAATTCCTCCTCATCTCTGTTCCAAATGGATATCCCTCTATTTTGAAGCTGTCCTCTCTGGATGTAGTCTCTCCAATCAAAAGAAACATCCTCTTCACATCCAATCTATATAGATCTTTCAACATTTGATAGGTTTCAATGAGAACACCCTCATTCTTCTAAATTTCATATCTTCGTATTGTCTACAAACTTGGCCACAAGCCATTAACTTCATCATCCAAATCATTGATTTATAACGTAAAAGAAAACTGGTCCCAACACAGATCCCTGCAGAACACCGGCAGACAACCAGAAAAAGCTCCCTTTATTCCCACTCTTTGCCTCCTGCAAATTAGTCATTCTACTATCTTTACTGTAATACCATGGGCTCTTATCCAGTTTAACAGCCGCATGTGGGGCACCTTGTCAAAGGCCTTCTGAAAATACAAGTACACCACATCCACCGATTCTCCTTTGTCTATCCTGCCTGTTACTTCTTCAAAGAATTTAAAAAGATTTGTCAGGCTAGATTTTCTTTTAAGGAGACCATAATGACTTTGGCCTATTTTGTCATATACCACCAATACTCCAAAACCGCATCCTTAACAATCGACTCCAACATCTTCCCAACCACTGAGGTCAGGATAAATGGCCTATCATTTCCTTTCTTCTGCCTCCTTCTCTTCTTGAAAAGCAGAGTGACATTTTCAATTTTCCAGTCCATTCCAGAATCTAGTGATACTTAAAAGATCATAACTAATGCCTCCACAACCTCTTCAGCTACCTCTTTTAGATCCCTGGAGTATAGTCCATCTGATCCAAGAGACTTATCTATCTTCAGATCTTTCAGTTTCCCAAACACCATCTCACTCACAATAGCAACTGTACTCACTTCTGTTGCTAGTCACTCTCGAACTTCCAGCATACTACTAGTATCTTCCACAGTGAAGACTGATGCAAAATATTTATTTTGTTCATCCGCCATTTTCTTGTCTTCCGTTACTACCTCTCCAGCATCATTTTCCAGCGGTTTAATATCTATTCTCACCTTTCTTTTACCTTTTATATATCTGAAAAAACTTCCAGCATAATTTTTGATATTATTGGCAAGCTTACCTTCATATTTAATCTCCCCCCATGACTTTTTTAGTTGCTTTCTGCTGGCTTTTAGAAGTTTCCCAATCAGCTAACATCCCACCATTCTTTGCTCTATTATATGCCCTTTCTTTTACTTTTATGTTGGCCTTGACTTCCCTTGTTAGCCACGGTTGTGTTATCCTGTCTTTAGAATACTTCTTCTTTGATGTATCTATCGTGTGCCTTCTGAATTGCTCCCAGAAACTGCAGCCATTGTGGCTCTGCCATCATCTCCGCTAGTGTCCCCTTCCAATCAATAATACTGATATCTGAATTTAGTTACTCCCTCTCAAATTACAGAGTGAATTCTATCATATTATGATCACAGTTTCCTAAAGGTTCTTTTACCTTAAGCTCCCCTATCATACCTGGATCATAACACAACACGGAATCCAGAATTGCTGATCCCCTAGTGGGTTCAACCACAAGTTACTCAAAAAAAAAACACCTTGGAGGCATTCTACAAATTCTCTCTCTTGGGATCCAGCATCAACCTGATTTTCCCAATCTATCTACAGATTGAAATCCCTCATGATTAACATAACATTGACTTTATGACATGCTTTTCCTGTCTCCTGCTGTACTTTGTAGACCACATTCTGGCTACTGTTCAGAGCCTGTAAATAACTCCAATTAGGGTCTTCTTATCCTTGCAGTTTCTTAACTCTAACCAGAAGGATCTTCTGATCCTATATCACCTCTTTCCAAAGATTTGCTTTCATTTTTTCACCAGCAGAGCCACTCTTCCTCCTCCACAGCACACCTGTCTGTGTATCCTTGGATATTAGGCTCCCAATTAGAATCGTCTTTCAGCCACGAGTCTGTGATACCCACAACATCATACCTGCCAATCTGTAACTGCACTACAAGATCATCTACCTTATTTTGTGTGCAACATGCACTCAAATAGAACAACTTCAGTCCTGTATTTGTCACTCTTTTACACTGCAACCCATCCTAATGACTGCAATTTTACCCTATCATCAGCCTGTTCTTCCTGACAGTCTCACTATACACTACCTCTGCTGTAAACCAACATCCCTGACCTCAGCCCTATCACTCTGGTTCCCACCCCCCTGCCTAATTAGTCTAAACCTTCCCCAACAACTCTTGCAAACCTGCCCGCAAGGATACTGTTCCCCCTTGGGTTCAGGTGTAGCCCGTTCCTTTTGTACAGGTCATACCTTGCCCAGAAAGGATACCAGTGATTCATATATCTGAAACCCTTCCCTCTGCACCAGTTCCTCAGCCACAAATTTATCTGCCAAATCATCCTATTTTACCCTCACTGGTGCATGGCACAGGCAGTAATCCAGAGAATACCACCTTGGAGGTCCTGCTTTACAGATTTCTACCTAGCTCTCTAAATTCTCTTTTTAGGACCTCCTCTCTTTTCCTTCCTTTATCTTTGGTACCAATATGTACCAAGACATCTGGCTACCTCCCCCTTCAGAATGTTGTGGAAACAATTTGAAATGTCCTTGACCCTGGCAGCAGGGAGGCAACATACCATCTGGGTCTCTCTATTGTATCCACAGACTCTCCTATCTACTCCTTTAACTATGGAGTCACCCATCACCACTGCATTCTTCCTCTGCCTTCTTTGTTTCTGAGTGACAACTCAATGCCAGAGACCTCATTGCTGTGGCTCCCCCCAGTAGGTCATTTCCCCCCAAACAGCATTCAAAATGGTATATCTGTTATTGCGGGGAACAGCCATAGGAGTACTGGCTGCCTAGTTCCCTTCATTCCCCTAATGGTCACCCATTCACCTGCTTCCTGCAACCTCGGGGTGACTACCTCTCAGTTTCCCTTATGAGCCGAAGGTCATCGATTGCAGCTCCAGTTCTTTAACATGTTCTCTGAGGAGCTGCAGCTTGATACTTCTGGTGCAGATGTGGCTTTCTGGGATGCTGGACATCTCCCAGACTTCTCACATCTCACACACAGCCCCTGGAACCATTCTTACTGCCCTAACTATACAATTAAGAGATGAAGAATAAGCAAGAAAAAGCTTATCAGATACTTACATTGCCTACAACTATTACTGCCCAACCCTACTGAGCCAAAGCCAAAAGTCTCCCCACTCTAACATTGTCCCACTTTATCTCGCTGGCACCACCTTGGTGGAAGTAACTCAGACTATGTTGGTCATTGACTTAAACAATATATTTTACTATATGTTTATATATACATGTGATAAATAAAGCTAATCTTTAGCTTTGCCATTTAATCTTTCCTATGTCTCTGTCAGAAATGCTATTATATCTTCTAGGGTTCTTGGGAAATAAAATGTTGTCTATCTTAGAGTGAAAATGTTCCATGTTTGTGGGACTTGGGCTCATTAAATAGCCATAATTAAATCAGGAATGATCAAATCAAAGGGCAGGAAAAATATTGGCAAATTGGTTTTATACTTGCTTTTAGCGATAAGGCAGAATAACAGGCACTTAGGCCCAAAGAGCCCAACTACACCCATGTGACCAATTAACCAATTAAGAGTCTCTTAAATGCCTCTAATGTATCTGCCTCCTCCTCCACCATTTCTGGGAGAGCATTCCACGCTCTGCAATTTCTTACAGTCACAGGTTGAGCAGCTGCCATACTAAGTCGTGATAGATCAGGATTGGACCAATAAAAATTAATGAGGGTTATTGGAGAGGATATATCCAGCTTTTTACTGTTGTCAAATTCAGATACAGCTCCTGACAGGATTTGCTGTCAGACATTCCCAGTGGGATTTTAACAGAACTTCATACATAGTATTGAGAGGCAGAGAAAAAGAACAGAAAGTTTCTGCATAGCAATCACCACGGGATTCACTCCCACTTGTAATATCATCTTTACTAGACCCTGAACTTGTGCACAGGACTTACAGCATTTATTATGCTTTAATGCACTTCCAAACTGTTCCTGTCCTCAGCTCCCATGGAAATCAGCTTGTAAATTATCAGTGCATTTTACAGTAGGCATTGACTGTTTCATGCCAGGAGTGAGGTGACGGCAATCCAATGTGAAGAAGAGGACACATTCCACAAATAGCAAAAAAAAAGGAAATAAGTAACACATAGAAAGTACACTGCAGAGTTCCCAATAGTGAGTCCACAAGTTGCAGAGCCTGTTCAGCACTGAGGCAAGTGAAATGAGCTGAGGAGCCTGATGACCACAAGCCAACAACTGCTCTTGAACACGGCAATGTTGGACCCAAGACTCTTACAACTCTCGCCCAATAGTAGTAGTGAGGAGAGAGAGAGACCAGTCAAATACAGCAAGGCATGCTGTACACCGTTTCCATTTCCGCTTTTGGCTTTGTCAATTTTAATCTTGTTCAATGCTTTAACCGGCATAGAGTTTTGGAGCTAAACATGGGTTCATCTTCCGCTGTCTGTCCCCAGCAAAGGCTGTCCTGGCTGTATCTATCCTCAAGCGTCCAGTTTGCTGAATCCCCAAGAGATTACTATATCGCCAGTTCATTAAGATGGTTCAAAAGTACATCCCTTGAAGGAAAATTACAAGCTGCGGGCTGCAGCAATCACAGTTCAGGAGAAGTATAGCATCTAGTAGTTTTGTGAGCTGCCCGCAAAATGTCATTGTAGGTCGCTAGCGCATACAGAGTAAATACGCCTAGTCGTAATCCATATTGTGCATGTAGCACAGCTGTCCTGAGCACTCATCATGGCACTTCAGTCCTGTATCACAAGGTGTCACTGTGCATAACAACATCAGTCTCCGTGAAAATGAAGTACTGCAGGTGATTGAAATCTGGAATAAAAACACTAAATGCAGGCTATTCCACTTTTCTTTCATCAGCATCCTTCATAATCTTGAAGCTTATATAACTGCGGCTGGGGTCTCAACTTGAACTACATACCGTGCACCCAATAACCTTGTGCTTGCTGACGTTTACTAGCTCCCATGAAGCGAAGAATCAATTACTGATTTTATTATTCCCTTTTATTTCAGACTGTACTAGCAAAACCAATGCCCATCTCCAACTGCCCTTGAGAAGATCGCAGTGAGCTGCTGTTCCTCTGATAACTGGGAAGTAATGGCCATCTTGTTCCAGGAACTGGACTCAGCAATAAGTCAGGGAAGTGTGTGCCTGGGGAAGGGAAAACTGCATGTGGAGCTCCAGTGTACCTGAAGCCAGTATCCTTGGCAATAAGGGTTGTGGGTTTGGGAGGTGCAACTAAAGTTGGTTATTCCACTTCTCTAAATTCCTCCAGCTCCAAGATGGCTCTTTGTCTCTTTACTAGTTACCACCATGATTTGGCAGTCGTGTAATGGAAATTTAGAGATTTTATAAAGATTTATTTGTCCCATGTACATCAAAACATACACTGAAATGCTTTGTTTGCATCAAACCAAATCAGTGAGGTTTATGCTGGTCAGCCTGCAAATGTCGCTGCACTTCCAGCACCAACACAGCAGGCCCACAACTCACCAACCCCTAACCGGTACCTCTTTGCACTGTGGGAGGAAATTGGAGCACCCAGAGGAAACCCACATAGTCACGGGGAGAATGTACAAACTCCTTACAGACAGCTGCAGGAATTGAACCCTGATCTTACAGCTGATGCTGTACAGTGTTGCACTAATGGTGGGCTACCAAGCTGCTCTTTGTGAATTTACCCTTGAGGAATTCACAAATCACTACCAAGATAGTCAAGGATAAAAAAATAAGAGTCATTTCTCATGGAATTCATGTGAGCCAAAAAATAATTAAATGAGAACAAGAAAGGAATAATTTATGCCAAAGATTTGTGTTATAGAAACACTACAATTTGGACAGTTTTTCAGTAACACAGGGGTGAACTATACCAGTCCTTAGTGCAAATCTATTCTTTAATTCCTCGACCAGTAACAGCTTTGTTTCCCGATCCAAAGCTCTGAAATTCCCTTCCTAAACCACTTCCCTCCTTTAAATCCAATCTCTTGGACTTTTCTAATATATCAGACCATTGTTGATAATGCAGTTGCACAATGTTTCAGTATCATTTCATTCCAATAAAGGTGTTACATAAATGTAAGATGTTTTGACACACTGCGGATCCAATAAAAGGCCACGAACCTGCAATATGATCCCTACCCAGGTCTCTCCAAAAATGCTAACTGATGGAACAGTACAGCACTAGACAGGCCATTCAGCCCACAATGCTGTATCAACCTTGATGCCAGTTTATTCTAAATATTCTCCTCCGGGATATCATCCATGTCTCTCCATATTGAAGCGTCTTATCAAAAAACCACCATCCTACCCACTGCCACTACTACCCTCAGTAACCAGACACCCACCACTGCCTGTGTTAAAGAAATCTTTCCCTCATGCCACCTTTAAACCACCTCCCACATCCAACCTTAAAAGCATGTCCAAGCTTGAGTGTTCCAAGCATTTCCTGCCTCAGCTTTGATTTATCTGAAATCTCGATTGATAATACAGTATTTCAGAAGATGACTGCTATTTCCTTTGTCAGTCTGTTAAAGATACGGTCCTTATACAGTTTTTAAAAGTAAACAATGACTAAAAAACGATTATTTGAAATTACCAGCCCAAAACTTGGAAGGAATGCCAGACAGCTGGAAACAAGTGCAGCAAATAGCCTTTATCTTCAATTGTTGGTTGGTAGAAGGTGAGTTGGAAGATGAGGTGCTGTTCCTCGAGCCTCCTTGGAAGGGCAGGAGGCTGAGGATGGACTGGAAGTGAGATGGAGAATTAAATTTCAGATAACGGATACCTCCAGCATTTTATTCCAGATTTGCAGTCTTCCTATTATAAATTCAAACAGCTGTTGTACATTATTCCCACTTGGTTTCTGTTACCATGCATGCACTGTCTCCATTTTGTTATCTAATCACTCATCTTCTCCTCCCTTTCCTCTCAAAATCTATGAGCCTCCGACGGGTTTTCTACTTCTTTTGAAACTTATGAAATGAAACCACAGAACACAGGTAAACTTAGCAGGTCAGAAAATGTCCATGGAAGGAGCAATGTTTCAAGTCCAAGACACTCTGAACTGGCAACTGAGAAAGGGAAAATTCTTTTAACATTGAACTCACCCACCCATCCACCTTCCTCTTCACTTGGCTTCACCTATCACCTACCAGCTTGTACTCCTTCCCCTCCCCCACCACCTTTTTCTGGTTTTTGCCCCCTCTCTTTCCAGTTCTGACAAAAGGCTGCAGACTGAAATGTCGACTGTTTATTCCCTCCATAAGTGTTGCCTGAACTGCTGAGTTCCTCCAGTATTTTGTGTGTGTTGACTCTGCATTCCTGATAGAGGTTTTCTACACAAAACATCAACAATTGCTTTTCTCCGGCAGATGCTACTCAACCCACTGATATCTTCCAGCAGATTCTTTGTACAGGTGTCCCCCGTTTTTCGAACATTCGCTTTACGTCAATTTGCTGTTACGAAAGACCTACATTAGTTACCTGTTTTCGCTAACAGAAGGTGTTTTCACTGTTACAAAAAAAGGCAGCGCGTGCGCTGAGCAGCCAAGCTCCTCCCCCGGAACTGCATTCTAGCCGGCATCGCTTAAACACGTGCCTGTGAGCACCTGTGCTTTATGTCCATTTATTTTGTGCATCCGTCAGCAAGATGAGTTCTAAGGTATCGGAAAAGCTTAAAAGAGCGCGTAAGGGTGTTACACTTAGCGTAAAACTATAGACATAATTAAGCGTTTCGATCATGGTGGACAAAGTAAGGATATAGTGTGTTTGGCTAAGGGTTTGTGGAAGTTGACGAAGATGATGTTGAAGAGGTTTTGGCATCCCATGATCAAGAACTGAGAGATGAAGAGCTGATGAAGAGGAAAGGATAACAATTGAAACCGAATGCAGTAGTGAATGGCCCGAAAGTGGGTTCAGGAACTGGACGGGAAGCAATTGCGTGAGATTTTCGCTGTGATTGACAATGCTGCAATGATTGCAGAAAAGTATGACTAATTTTGAAAGGGTACGTAGGTTTAGGGCATGTTTGCAGGACAGTTTGAGTGCTTACAAAGAACTGTATGATAGAAAAATGCGCAAAGCTAAGCAGTCAAGCATACTGTCGTTTTTCAAGCCTTCCACATCAGCCACAGATGACGAAACTCGACCTTCGACATTGAGGCAGGCAGACATAGAAGAAGGTGACCTGCTTGCCCTGATGGAAACAGACGAAGATGACATGACACCCCAGTCTCCTCTACCTCCCACCACCCCAGCCTCCGACGACTCAGCCTAATACAGCATCATCAGTGTGCTCACTGTCTTCCCGATTCCGGTAAGTGAAACTACACTGGGTGTACATTACTTCTACTTTACATAGGCTGTGTATTTTTATGTGTTATTTGGTAGCTTCATAGCTTAAAGGTTACTGGAAAGACTGTTTCTGCCGGGAGCGCTTTGCACTGAGTGTTTTTGCCACGAGTACTGCCAAAAACGCTTGCATGAGATTTTCGCTGCGGTGGACAGTGCTGCAATAATCATAGAAAAGTATTCCTATATAGGCTAAAAGTATTCCTATAAAGTATATAGGCTGTGTATTTATCAGATCATTCCTGCTTTTACTATATGTTACTGTTATTTTAGGTTTTATGTGTTATTTGGCATGATTTGTTAGGCCATTTTTTGGGTCTGCGAATGCTCACAGATTTTTCCCATATAAATAAATGGCAATTGCTTCTTCATTTTACGACATTTCAGCTTACAAACCGTTTCATAGAAATGCTCTACCTTCGAACAGCGGGGGAAACCTGTAGCTGTTTTTACTGCTGATCTGCTGACTGCTTATTACCAGCTTTATTTCAGCTTTCCAATATCTTTAGTTTCTTGATTTTCTTATGAAAGGTACTTCGTACAATAAGATAGGCTCTTGACCTCACAATCTACTTAATTCTGCACTTTCTCTTCTACTAACTTAATACACTAATATTATGAAATGATCTGTTTGGATGGCATGCAAAATAAAGATTTTCACTGTGCTCGATGCAAGTGACAATAATAAACAAATTTGACCTGAAATGGTAAATCAGAATCACTTTCTGCAGATCCCATGTTTCCTTCATTGTCTCCATTTGTGTAGAGAAAACCTCTGTGAACAGCAATGTCTTATGATCAGAGAATCTGTTATTGATGTTGATTCAGGTATGAATATTGACCAGGAATTGGTGATGTCTGAACAGTTTTCTTCAAAATAGTGCCTTTTGATATTGTACAACCCCCTGAGAGTGCAGGCAGAGCTTACCCCAGAGAAATTACAGGAAGATCGGACAAGCCAGAAAGGGAGGGAGAGTCACAGCTGGAGAACACAGCCAGTACAGGACAGGAACTGGCCCTTCAGACCATGGTCTGTGCCAACCCTGTTGCCAATTTAAACTATACATCTGCCTCTTGAAAGGCCTAGATGGAGTGGACATGGAGAGGATGTTCTCACTAGCGGGATAGTCTAGGACCAGAGGGCACAGCTTCTGAATTGAAGGGTGTCCCTTTGAATAGAGATGAGGAAGGATTTCTTTCGCCAGAGTTTGGTGAATCTGTGGAATTCATTGCCACAGGTGGCTATGGAGGTCAAGTCATGAGTATATTTAAAACAGAGGTTGATAGGTTCTTGATTAGTAAGGGTGCCAAAGGTTATTGGAAGAAGATACAAGGATGGGGTTGAAAGGGAAAATATATCAGCCATGATTGAATGGTGTATCAAATGTCTTAAATCTGCTCCTGTGTCTCTCATGGTCTTAAGCATGTGGTACATTCCCTAATTCCCTGTCTATCTAAATGCTTCCTAATCTTTTTTTTTGGTGTGGCTGTATTTAACTGATAACTTACTATCTTGTGTTTTGACCTGAATGTGACTGTTTCTGTATTTTGCACCTTGGCCCCAGAGTAACATCTTGGTTGTATTCAGGGATATTCATGTACGGTTGAATGCAATTAAACTTGAATTGAAATGCTGGTATCATACCTGCTTCCACCATTTCTCCTGGCAGTATGTTCTAGGCACCTACCACACACTGTTTAAAAAAAACACTTTGTAACACACTTAAACTTTCTCCCTTTCATCTTAAAGCTATGCCCTCCAGCAATTCACATTTTACCCCCAAGGAAAAGGCTGACAATATCTACCCTGTTTCTGCCTCTCATAATTTTACAAGGCATTCAATAACCAATTAGCAAAATCAAGCATCTTTGAAGAGATTCTGTCACTGGGTTGGAGATACTGCATCCCATTTACTTTATTTATTTGGAGATACAGAGCAGAACAGGCCCTTCTGGCTCGTTGATCTGTGCCGCCCAGCAACCCACGTATTTAACACCAGCCTAATCACATGACAACTCACAATGACCAGTTAAATAAATAACTGGTACGTCTTTGGACTGTGGAAGGAAACCAGAGAACGTGAAGAAAACCCACGCAGTTATAGACAGAATGTACGAAGTCCTTACAGATGGCGCCAGAACTTCGACGCCCCTCTCAGTTGTGCTATCTGCTATGCTCCCATGGCACCCAATTTATCCCTGCAATTGAAATCATTTGGGATTACAGTCGGCCCTCCTTATCCGCGAGTTCTGCATCCGCAAATTCAAGCAACCACTAATCAAGAAAACCCGGAACTGCTCTTCCAGCACTTGTTGTTTGAGCATGTACAGACTTTTTTTTCTCAGGTTCGAAAAAAATCGAAGTTCCCTTACTAAGTAAGTCAGAACAGGTACATCCGGTATTATTTAGCGTCAGTTAGTCAAACGCTTGTCTTAATATATAGTATATATTTTACCTTTCTATGCATATAAAACACAAGAACGTAGGTTTCAGTGCCGGGCTCAGGAACAGAAGTTTTCGAGTTTGATCCAGTGACAGACCGCTATTGAGTGCGCTCTCCATCTGTGCTGGGTTGATGTGGAGGATCAAAAACTAAAAACCCCAAAACCCAATAATTAAACCACTGCATTGCTTAGTAATAATTGTAGCTTTCATCAGGGCAGAGCCTTTCTCACTTTATCCTTTAAAATTGTTCTGATCGTTGACTGACATAGCCTAACACTTTTCCAATGACCGATGGCATTTCACCTCTTTCCGATCACTTTATTATTTCCACTTTATTTTCAATTGTGATCGTGATTATTTTTGTGAACAGAAACACTGCGGATTCAGAGCTCCGCCGTCGGGTTCTAATGTCCACCGCACTGAGACAGGTTAAATAAGTTCTGGGGTTCCGCTGGGTCCTAAGGTCCACCACATTGAGACAGGTTGAATAAGGGACTTGAGCATCCGCATTTTTTGGGATCTACGAGGGAGCCTGGAACCAATCCCTCACGGATAAGGAGGGCTGACTGTACTAGCATTCTCAAGTGAGGGCTGGGCGTTTCACGCTAATTAAAAGCTTGATTCAATAAACACTTGAAAGATCAATTTTATTCACTACAGGCATTGACATGTACTAGGAACTTACTGTGGTGCGTTCGTGCGACATGCAATGAAAAACAACCATTAACAATTACAAAAATTATATAAGACTAAAGTTAATATATGGATATGTTATAAAATGTGCATAAATATCAGCATATATTTACAATTATTAAATGTGGATTATAGTGTTTACAGTGCAGTGACAGGTGTAATAGAGAGGGGATGGCGGTGCATGAACTAGAATAGTTAATCAGATTAACGGCCTGGGGGAGGAAGCATTTAAGCAGTCTTCAAGTTTGTTTTAAGGGGTTTTTGTGGGGAGGGCTAGAGGAATTATATTGAAACACCAGTCAATTGGAGAAGGAACCACCCACTTGGATTATTTAACACCAATGTGAAACATGCAGACACCAGCAAAACAAAGCTCTTGCACTAATTGCTTCAGTTTATCTGTAACTACAACCTGGTATGGGCTGTAAATACAGATGTGGGAGCCAAGCAGTATTACACCTGCAGGATACAAGCTACACTTTACTGTTTTTTTGACAAATGTGGGTCAGATTATTAAATTGTCTCTTTAATCAGCAAACTGTGGAAGCCTTAATTGACTGCAATTATATTCTTTTCCTCACCTGCACAGCTTCTGGCTTTCACCTTCGATGATCTAGATGCTTGTGACAGAGGTCGAGTCTTCAACATGGGATGCTTGGTACTGAGCGCGTCTCTAGCTACAGAGAAAACAGCCATGATTAATTGCCACTTGAGGAGCAGCAGTAAATACAGCTAAGCAAAGCATTTCTATCCTAATTAACTTTATTGAGCTGCCAGAGTTGGGTGGACTCCCAAGGTCAGTGGGCACATGGTGAAAATTACCAGGAAAGGGCATCAATCCATTTTGTGGATAGTGCTGCATGGGGACACCTCTGACCAAACGAGTACTGGACCAATGCTCTACAATGCTGTTACCCAAAGAGGAGCTGTCTTTTTGACATTTGAATACAAATGGAACAAAGAGATTCTGTATTGACGTGCAATTTAAAACAAAGCAAGTGCCAAGGGCAACCAATAATAGAAACAATGAAGACATTTGGTGAAAGAAAATCTTCTAGATGAGAATGAATTTCTTGTAACGCATGGGGAGAGTGGACAGTTGAAGCTACCAGCATGGAACAAAACAGCTTGTTAGTTGGTGAGGGAGAGAAAGAAATTCATACACAGTAAATTATCAGCATCCCTGCATTCAAAACAAATGTGGATTGAGCAGGGCTGATCTGATTTTTTTGACAAATGACTGATTGGAGAGAAAGTGCAGTATTACTCCAATCAATAATTTCCCCAGATTTTTTTCCCAGAAGAGACAAGCGATGGAAGTAAAATTGAAATGAGTTAATAAAGGAATGGAAGTAGTTTTGCGGTAGTCTGGTTTGGAATTATCTGTGCATCTGAGGTTGTGAATCTGAGTATTATCAGAATCAAGTTTATTATCACTGACATATGTAGTGAAATTTGTTGTTTTGGGCAGTACAGTGCAAACAAAATATACAGTATCTATAAAAAGTACTCCCCCCCTCCTTGTAAGTTTTCATGTTTTATTGCTCTATAACATTGAATCACAGTGGATTTAATCTGGCATTTTTTGACACTGATCAACAGAAAAAGACTCTTTTGTCTCAAAGTGAAAACAGATCTCTACAAAGTGATCTAAATTAACTACAAATATAAAACTATTATTAACTACAAAATATTTGATTGCATAAGTATTCACCTCTAATACGACACACAAAACGATCATAGGTGCCGCCAACAGGTTTTAGAAATCACATAATTAGTTAAATAGAGATCCTGTTTTTGGAGACCCATGTGCAGTCAAGGTGTTTCAATTGATTGAGGTAAAAATACACCTGAATCTGGAAGGCCCAACTGCTGGTGAGTCAGTATCCTGGCAAAAACTACACCATGAAGACAAAAAAAAACCACTCCAAGCAACTCCAGGGAAAGGTTCTTGAAAAGTACAAGTTAGGAGATGAATACAAGAAAATTTCCAAGTCACTGAATATCCCTTGGGAGTAAGTCAATCATCAAGAAATGGAAAGAATGTGGCACAGCTGTAAATCTGCCTAGAGCAGGCCGTCCTCAAAGACTGAGTGACCATGTGGGAGGCCACCAAGAGACCTATGACAACTCTGGAGGAGTTACAAGCTTCAGTGGCTGAGATGGGAGAAACTGCGCATACAACAACTGTTGCCCGAGTGTTTCACCAGTTGCTTCACCAGTGTCAGCTATATGGGAGAGTGGCAAAGAGAAAGCCACTGCTGAAAAAAACTCACATGAATTCACAACTAGAGTTTGCCAGAAGGCATGTGGGAGACTCTGAATTCAGCTGGAAGAAGGTTCTATGGTCTGATGAAACCACAATTAAGCTTTTTTTGGCCATCAGACTAAATGCTATATTTGGTGTAAGCCAAACACTGCACATCATCAAATATTCACCATCCCTACCACGAAGCATGGTGGTGGCCGCAGCAGGCCCTGGAAGACTTGTGAAGGTAGAGGGTTAAATGGAGGGAAATCCTGATGCAGTCTGCAAGAGAACTGCAACTTGGGAGATAGGTTTTCCAGCAAGACAATGACCTTAAGAATAAAGCCAAAGCTACACAGGAATGGCTTAAAAACAAAAAAAGTTAATGTCTTGGAGTGACCAAGTCAGAGCCTACACTTCAATCCAATTGAAAATTTGTGGCTGAATTTGAAAAGGGCTGTTCACTCACAATCCACATGCAATCTGACAGAGCTTGAGCAGTTTTGTAAAGAAGAATGGGGAGAAATTGCAGTGTCCTGATTTGCAAAGCTGATAGAGACCTATCCACATTGACTGTAATTGCTCCAAAGGTGCATCTACTAAATACTGACTTGAAGGGGGTGAATACTTATGCAATGCATTATTTTGTGTTTTATATTTGTAATTAATTTAGATCACTTTGTAGAGATCTGTTTTCACTTTGACACAAAAGTGAAACAAAGTCAAACAAAACCAAATTAAATCAACTGTGACTCAATGTTGTAAAACAACAAAACATGAAAACTTTCAGGGGGGGTGAATCCTTTTTATAGGCACTGTACTATAAATTATGCTGTTCAGTAAGGGAGTTATGAAGGTGAGGCATTTTAAGGCAGTAAGTCTAATCAACACTGAGTTAAGTTAACAGAGGCCAGCACTGTGTTAAAGCTGCAAACACTCCATCTGCTGTATCATAGGTCACGCAGATTTACGTAATGTTTGAAAGGGAACCAGATGGTAATATGCAATGAGAACTCCACTGCACAACATCAGTGCAAAATGAATCTAGCCAAAGCCCTGTGTGCTTGGACAAAACTCCCTTGACATGGATTGATACTTTTTGAACTGTCTGAACGTGATATGGGTGACATTTAGTTAACGGTCTGGGTATTGAACTGGGCACTGTACATTAAAAATTATGTATTTATATTAGTAGGGTTATTAACCTCATACTGCTACACCTTTAGAACTGATGCCAAATCATAGTGTCCAGCTCAGTGACTCTCACAGCTCATTCTCTGATGTCACTGCTTTACACAATAAACAATTGTTTTAGTCAGTTTACTAATGATAACAATTACTCCAGAATTCAACTTTAGAGAAATGCAACATTGAAACTGAATGTGGTATGATTCCATACACCTACAAATAAAACACAGATGTACAGGGTATTTGTGCTAGCAAGTCTGTTCGAAGCATTGGTTGGCAGTATGTAACAAAAAAGCCTACTGGTTCACTTGTGCTCTTCCATGTTCAATATTCAAAGTAAATTTATTATTAAAGTACATAGATGTTACCATATACCACCCAGAGATTCACCTTCCTGCAGACATTCACAGTACAACAAAGAAATACAACAGAATCAATGAAAATCTACAAAGACTGACAAACAGCCAATGTGCAAAAGACAAACTGTAAATACAAAAGTAAATAAATAAATACTGAGAATATTAGTTATAGAAGCAACACTCACAAAATGTTGGAGGAACTCAGCAGGCCAGGCAGCAACGACGGAAACGAGTACAGTCGATATTTCGGGCCGAGACCCTTCAGCCGAAACGTCGACTGTACTCTTTTCCATAGATGCTGCTTGGATTGCTGAGTTCCTCCAGCATTCTGTGTGTGTTGCTTGGATTTCCGGCAGCTGTAGATTTTCTCCTGTATGTGAGTTATAGAGTTGTTAAAAGTGAGCCTGTAGGTTGTGGAATCAGTTCAGAATTGAGGTGAGTGAAGTTATCCACACTGGTTCAGATCTTGATGGTTGATGGGTAATAACAATTCAATCGCACTTGCAAATTTCTACAGATGTACTTTGGAGAGCATTCTAACTGGCTGCATTACCATCTGGTATTGGGGGCTACTGCATAGGACTGAAGTAAGCTGCAGACAGTTGTAAACTTAATCAGCTTCATCACGGGCTCTAGTCTCTGTAGTATTCAGGACATCTTTGAAGAGCAGTGCCTCAAAAAGGCGGCATCCATCATTAAGGACCCCCACCACCCAGGACACGCCCTCTTCCCATTGTTACCATCAGGAAGGAGGTACAGAAGCCTGAAGCACACACTATGATTCAGGAACAGCTTCTTACCCTCTGCCATCCTATTTCTGAATGGACTTTAAACTCAGGAACACTATCTCACTAATTTTTTATTTTTACTACTTACTTATGGGGTAACAGGGAGGGGTAGCACCTCTGGTGGGGGAACATGTCGCGTCCCTTTCAGGTGGTGTGTCTACCTTTGGTCCCCACCTGGCACTCAGCTCTCACCTGTGGCCCCCTGTAGCTGTTTGCATGTGACAGCGGCCATATACCAGGCAATGGCTTCGACAAGCTGGCTAAACCAGGTGAGGGTAGCTGACGGGTCTCGGACCCTCGGTGAGATAGGGAGTTGTCTATCCCAGCATGTGAAGACAGACTCCAGCAGATTGAGCAGACGAGACCAATG
Organism: Hemitrygon akajei; assembly: GCF_048418815.1. Lineage (NCBI taxonomy): Eukaryota > Metazoa > Chordata > Chondrichthyes > Myliobatiformes > Dasyatidae > Hemitrygon > Hemitrygon akajei. Next base: position 16,721,218 of record NC_133146.1, on the reverse strand, counting down.
GAAGGTCCAATGGTCAAGAAGGTGGTCTCTGCAAGCGTCGTGGAACGCGTAGAGCGCGACAAAACACAGAAGATGTCCTGGTCATCCACTGCGCCTAGTCCCACCTGCAGCCGGCTCAACTCTTGTCTTGCCACTGGATCCAGATGGGAATTGGGAAGAGAGAGTGAGGCTGACACTGTTCAACTCTCCCTCACTTAAATCCAAACCAAGTGCTCGTGTCGACACTATCATCATCATCATAAAGGTGTCGAGGTCTTCATTGATGACGATGGATGAACCACTAACCAACTTAATTTAACTATTATATATATTTACTATAATTCACATTTTCTCTATTATTATGTTTTGCATTGTACTGATGCTGTAAAGACAACAAATTTCACTATACATGTTGGTGTTATTAAATCTGATTCTGAATTTGGTTGTGTGGGATGTAAGGCTCCTGTACCTCCTGCCTGATGGTAGAAGTGGGAAGAGAGCATGGCCTGGATGGTGGGGAGGGGGGGTCTTTGATGGTGGATGCTACTTTCTTGTGGTAGCACTCCTTGTAGAACTGCTCATTGGTGGGGAGGGCTTGTCCATGTGGTCAATCACCACTCCTGCCAGGTCTGACATATATGTGAATTCAGCTTCACATTGTTAATAGCACAGCAGGTTCCTCTCCCAGTTGTGTAAGCCATGAGCACTATCATCTGTTCAGGCAGGCAGCCTACCACTAACTTTCTCAGGGTAACTGGCAATGCACTGCACTGAGCAAAGGATGATCACAAACTTACTTTCTGCCTTGGAAGTAAGTGATCTTACTGAGACCATGTAGCCCTTCACACCTGTTCCCCATTCCATGAATGACACTTTGTCTTTTTTTCAAGCACCACACACAAAATTTCGGAGGAACTCAGATGGTCAGGCAGCATCTACGGAGGGCAATACTTAGTCAGCATTTCCTTCATCAGTACTGGGAAAGAAGGGGGAAGAAACTGGAGTTAGAAGGTGGGGGTTGGGAAGGTATATAAGCTAGCAGGTGATAGGTGAGGCCAGGTGAGGGGAAAGGTGGGTGGGTGCAGTGTGAGGATGAAGTAAGAAGGGAGGGGATAAGTGGAAGAGGTAAAGGGCTGAAGGTGGAGGAATCTGAATGGAGAGGACAGTGGACCTAGGAAAAAAGAGAAGAACACGAGAGATTCTGCAAATGCTGGAAATCCAGTGTAATACACACAAAATGCTGGAGGAACTCAGCAGGTCAGCCAGCATGTATGAAAATCTTGCAGAGAGCTTTAAGGCCTTCCTGATTGGGGGAGTAGAAGTGGAGAGGAAATGGACATCCATAGTGAAAATTAAGCAATCAGGGCCAGAGACCAGAATGTGGTCGAAAAGACTGAGAGCTTGCGAAGGTTCACGGATGTAGATGGGAAGGGACTGAAACAAAGGGGATAAAATGACATAGAGGTATATAAGGAGGAAGGGAACCAGAGGAAGGTGATGGGCAGATGAGGAGAAAGGGTGAGAGGGGAACCAGAACCAATTTTTCTCTTCCCCCAGACGAGCTCAATTTTAAGTGAGGTGAGATTCAACCTTCAGTAGATGTCAGGACATTTGAGAGATGTTGATCACCTATACTCTCGAGCAGTTGTGCGCCACAGATGCTGATAGCAATCAAATGCTGCTGGCTGGGAGACAAATCCATTTGCTGAGTGTGCAAAGGCGTTTCATTATCCATATTTAATTCAGTCTTAAAAATGATTTACTACTGAAAAGTCATCACACACAGGCCGGCAGAGCGGTGCCAGATAGAGCGTTCCAATAAATTATGCTACAGTGCAAACCTTTCCATAATAGCTTGATGTTAGTCCTCGATCTTCTGCTTAGGGGAAACATCGAAGGGAACAAAAATAAAATGCCTGGTTGACCCAGCACTTGAAATCTGACAGGTAAGAAAACAGCACCTGGTGCATCCCTTAATAGGATAACGGAATAGGAATAATTGAATAAAAAGAATTGGGGATAGAGTTTCTACATATTTTACAACCTTTCAATGCAATCTCTTTCAAAGGCAAAGAAACACAGTTCTCTGTGATTTCCAATAATCTTTGTGAGGTTGGAGTCCACAGATGCTGGAATCTGGAGCAACAAACAATTTGTCAGAGGAACTGAAGGATGCTCGACAACTGCGGAGGGCTTGAATGCTATCACCTCCTACAAGGTGAAACCAAGTGATATAGATGACAACAAGGTTTCACTCCCAGATGAGCTCAATGCCTTTAACACTCACTTTGACCATCAAAACATGGAAGCACATTCACAAACTCTCACAGCACCAGACGACCCGGTGATTTCAGTCTCTGAGCCCAACATGAGAGCATCCTTAAGGAAGTTGAAGCAAAGGGGGCATTTGGCACATACAAGGTACTGGCCGAATACTAAAGACCTGTGCTGATCAACTGGCTTGCTTGTTCACTGATATCTTTAATGTCTTGCTTCTGCAGTTTGAATACCCACCTGCTCCAAGCAGGCTTCAGCATGCCAGTACCTATGAAGAAAAAGGCAACTTGCCTCAATGACCATTGTTCAGTAGCACTAACATCCAATGTCATGAGGTGCTTTGAGAAGTTGGTGACGAAAATGATCAATATCTGCCTGAAATGTGACTTAGATCAACTCAAATTTGCCTACTGTCACAATGGGTCAACAACAGATGCCACCTAATTGGCTTTTCATTCAATCCTGGAGCATTTGGACAGTGAAGATCCATACATCAGGGTGCTCTTCATTGACTACAGCTCGGCATTCAATACTATCATCCCCTCAAAACTAATCAACAAGCTTCAAGACCTAGGCCTCAAAACCTCTGTGCAACTGGATCCTCGATTTCCTCACCTGCACACCCCAAGTCAGTTTGGATCGGCAACAATATCTCCTCCACAATCTCTATTACTGCAGTTGCACCACAAGGCTGTATGCCTAGTTCCCTGCTCTACTTGCTTTATACTCATCAATGTGAGGCTAAGCACAGCTCCTATGTCATAATTAAGTTTGCTGACACCACCACTGTTGTTGGCCGATTCAAAAGTGGTGACAAACTTGCACATAGGAGGGAGACTGAAAATCTGGCTAAGTGGTGCAACCACAAAAACCTCTTACTCAGTATCAGCAAGATCAAGGAGATGATTATTGCCTTCAGGAAGAGGAAATTGGAGATCTATGAGCCAGTTCTCATCAGGGATCAGAGATGCAGATGGTCAGCAACTTTAAATTCCATGGCGTTATTTTAGATGATCTGTCCTGGGTCCAGCATGCAAGTGCCATTAGGAAGAAAGCATGATAGAGCCCCTATTTTCTTTAAAGTTTGTAATGATTCAATATGTCATCAAAAACATTGACAAACCTCTATGGATATGGAGAGTACATTGACTGGTGGCATTCTGGCTTGGTATAGAAACACCAATGCCCTTGTAAGGAAAAGCCTGCAAAAAGTAGTGGATACAGCTCAGACCACGACGGATAAAGTGCTCCTCACCACGATGTGTTGACACAGGAAAGCTGCATCCATTGTCAAGGAACCCTCCCACTGAGGCATACTCTCTTCTTGCTGCTGCCATCAGGAAGAAGATACGGAGCCTCAGGACCCAGACCACCAGATTCAGGCATGGTTACTACCCCTCAACCATCAGGCTCTTGAACCAGGGGGAATAATTTCACTCACCCATCACAAAACTATTCCCAGAACCTGTGGACTCAATTTCAAGGTCTCCTAGCTCATGTTCTCGATATTTATTGCTTGTTTATTTACTTAATATTTTTTTTCACTTTCTTTTGTATTCGTACAGTTTTTTTGCACATTGGTTGTCCTGTTGTCTGGTTTTTCACTGTGTTTCTTGTATTTACAGTGAATGCCCACAAGAAAATGAACCTCAGGGTTGTAAATTGTGACATATGTGTACTTTGATAATAAATTAACTTTGAACGTAGTGGGTTGAGCAACATCTGTGGAGAGAAAGGAACTGTCAACATTTTGGGTTAAAACCCTACATTAGCACGGAGTCCTCTCACTACCTCCCACAGATGCTGCTCTTTCAGCAGGTTGTTCGTTACACATCTGCAAAGTTGCTGGGATTGGTTTGGGAGAATAATTCATCCCTATGAGGAAATTCTGACCCCAATCATGGCTTCAAGTACACATATATCCCTATCTAATAACTGGGGAAATTGTTTAGAAAGGACTAAGTAGACACAGAAAATGAAAAGGTGCTTTGAATGAATTTTTATGAACACAGTGTGGTGAATATGCTCCTTTGGTGCTGGAATGCTCTATAATTTAAGGGCCAGTAGGTAGCGTAGTGTTACAACGTTTGCAATTGGAGTTCAATTCCTGCCGTTGTCTGTTACTCCTGTGACTGCGTGGGCTTCCTCCAGGGGCTCCAGTATCCTCCCATATTCCAAAAAGATACAGTCAGGATGAGTTATGGGCATACTATATTGGTACTGCAAGTGTGGGAACAGTTGTGGTTTGCACCTAGCACATTGCACACGATGAAACAGGCAACGCATTTCACTATGTTTCAATGTAAATGTCACAAAGGAAGCTAAAATAAGTTACAGAAGCAGGTGAGGTGACATGCATGAAACTGCTGCGGGTTATGTTCACTGATTTATTTATGCAGCAGTGGTGCTTGAAGTTCACAAATCCACTTCCTCATCTGGCTGAGGGGAAAGGCAGATACCTACCCAGAAAGAGGCCTTTCTCCTCTGACCTCTCTCGTGAACTCATTTTTGCTCACAGAACTGCCACTCACTGGTTGCTTTTTATCTTTTCTGCATCATTTTCTGTAAACTCTAGAGACAATTGCTTGTGAAACCCCTAGGAGATCTGCAATTTGGGATACCGAAACCACCCATCTTGCACCAACAATCACTCCATTGTTAAATTCACATAGACGATATTCCTTCCCATTTTGATGTTTGGTGTGACAAGAACTAAACCTCTTGACCATGCCTGTGTGCTATTAAGCACCGAGTTGCTACCACTTGTTTGGCTGATTAGATACTTTGGGTTAACGAGCAAGTGTGGAGGTGTACCTAATAAAGTGACCACTGAGTGTATAAAGGCTCAAATCATCCTGCAAATTGAGAGTGATTTACCTGGAAGATGACCATCAAGCTAAGACATACTAACCACACTTTCATTGTTACTACATTAAAGTGCCTTAGATCAATAGGAAATTTCTATTGAAGGCTTTATTGAATAAAGCTCAACTATTGTTTAGCAGATCACAGTTACTTATGAGAAATGCATGCTTAAAAACATTTTTGGCGCCTTTTTGTCCACACCAAAAGTATCGTCACGGCTGTGAATAGAAACTAGCTTGACCTCTACCACTGCACATTGCTCCACGATCTTCCAAGAGGCAAGTGCCTGAGGCACAGATGCACTTCAGTTAAATTACCGAGGGAGAAGGATACTGTCAGTAGGTGAAATGAAGAGATGTGGGAATAAGTGTATGTAGAGAATTAACATGGCATGGACCATTTGGGAAAAATGGTTTGTTCAGTGGATATACAGTAATTAGGTACAGCAGGTTAGGTGAATCACGAGCTACAGCTCCTGAATATTGGGAATCTGGCCCTCGAAGGGCATCCCACTCAGTCCCACTCGAGCTCATCTCAATTCCCCTCTGCATCTTACCACTTACAGGGCAGGAACCCAAAAGTTAACAAGGTTGCTCACTGATAGGTGAATCATAAAATGGATCACTAAGATGAGAAATACATGGTGATTACATCTATTGAACCTGGTCTGAGATGGTATGCATGCTCCACTCCAACCTTCTCCCAATCCTCCTCACCTTTTAGTTCCTCCTTTGCTTAATTAGGTTCCCCATTGATATATCTCAGAATCAGGTTTATTATCACTGACATATCTTGTGAAATTTGTTTTGTTCAGTGCAGTACCTCCTCCCTGATAGTGGTAAGAAGAAGAGGGTTAGTCTCAGATAGTGAAGGTGCTTAGTGATCAATGACACCGTTGAGGTACTGCGTCCTGAAGATGTCCTCAATGGTGGGAAGGGTTGTGCTCATGATGGAGCTGGCTGAGTTTACAAGCCTCTGCAGCCTCTGGTGATTCTGTACCTTGGAGCTTCGTCACCAGCTTGTTACGTACATCATGGCAACTAAACCCCTGGCTAAAGAACTTAGCACTTACACAATCAAACAAGCACTTATGAAAGGACTTGCCTGAAGTATAGCACATCTTTTTCTTTCAGAGGCAGATTTCAGGTTTCTAGCTTTTGAGAACACGAGAAGAAGCAGTAATTTCATTTAGGTCTGTGGCCAAAGTTTAAAAAAGGCAGTGTTTCCTAGCAGTTTTTTGGAGCTGGACGGCGCCCAATTGTGAACAGGATTTATTAGAAAGAGCGAATAAAAATAAGGCAAGGGCAAGCGCAGCGACTACTGTGTGTGGGCCAGTGTTGGAGTGGCTTTGGTTCATCAGGCTTAGGCGAGGTAACCATCTGGTATTGTTTTTCAGTCCTCATCTGTTAGGGCGCAATTAGAGCGCTGAGAGTGTGTTTTGTTCTGTGTGTGAGATGTAGGAATTCCGGGAGACCTCCAATCTCCCAGATAACCACACCTGCAGCCGGTGCACCAAGCTGCAACTCTTCAGAGAACGTGTTAAGGAACTGGAGCTCCAACTCGATGGCCTTTGGCTCATTTGGGTGACTGCGGAAGTAATAGATAGGAACTACAGGGAGGCAGGTAACAGGATGCTGTCAGAAGGGAAGGAGATGCGCAGGCAGTGCAGAGTACCCTCGTGGCTGTTCTCCTCAATAATAAGTATATCGCTTTGGATATTGTTGAGGGGGACGACCTACCAGAGGGGAGCCACAGTGATTGGGTCTCTAGCACTTAGTCTGGTGCTGTGGCTCAGAAGAGAAGAGAGGTGAAGAGGACTGTCATAGTAATAGGAGATTCCATAGTCAGAAGAATAGGGATGAGATTTGGTGGATACAACAGAGACACCCAGATAGCACATTGGTTCCAAGGTGCCAGAGTCAGGGATGTCACGGATCGGGTTCATGGCATTCTAAAGGGGGAAGGTGATCAGCCAGAAGTCTTGGTATATATCGGCACCAATGAGAAAGGTAGGAAAGGTGAGAAGGTACTGAAGAGAGATTTCAGGGAGCTAGGTAGAAAGCCAAGAAACAGGATCTCCAGGGTAGTAATCTCTGGATTGCTGTCCAAGTCACATGGCAGTCAGGGTAAGAAAAGGATGATTTGGCAGATGAATGCATGGCTGAAGAACTGGTGCAGGGGGCAATGTTTCAGATTTTTAGATCACTGGGATCTCTTCTGTGGAAGGTATGACCTGTACAAAAGGGATGGATTACATCTGAACCCAAGGGGGACCAATATCATTGTAGTCTGGTTTGCTAGACCTAGCTGTTCAGGAAGATTTAAACTAATTTGGCAGGGTGATGGGAACTGGAGTGATAGTGTTGAGTATGGGGTAAATGGTTTACAACAGAGGCAATGTGTACTGAAACTGCTAGCAAGGAGAGGCTAATGATAGGCAAAATTGCAGTCAATGGGATGAGTTGCAGTGTAAAAGGAGGACAAAATTGAAAAGGGTGTTGAGTACAAGACTAAAGGTGTTATATTTAAATGCATGCACTTTACTGAATAAGGTAGATGAACTTGGAGCAGTTACAGATTTGCATGCATGACATTGTGGGCATCACTGAATTTTGGCTGAAAGAAGATTATAGTTGGGAGCTTAACTTCTAAGGATACACATTATATCAAAAGACAGGCAGATAGACTGAGGGCATGGGGTGGTTCTGTTGTTAAAAAGTGGGTTGAGCTAAAAATCTGCAAGAGTAAATAGATCCTGATAGAGTTATATACAGACCTCTGAACAGTAGCAAAGATGAAAGTCTACAAATTACAATGGGAAATTGAAAAGGCATGTTAAAAGGGTAATGTTACAATAGTCGTGGGGGATTTCAACATACAGGCAGATGGGGAAAATCAGGTTGGTGCTGGATCCCAACAGGAGGCATTTGTAGAATGCCTTCGACTTGGTTTTTTAGAGCAGCTCATAGATAAGCCCACTAGGGATGAGCTATTCTGGATTGGGTGTTGTGCAATGAACCAGAATTGATTAGAGGGCTTAAGGTAAGGGAACCCTTAGTAATCATATAATAGAATTCATCCTGCAATTTGAGAAGGAGAAGCTAAAGTCAGATGGATTATTATTATGGTAGAGTGAAGGGAATTACAGAGGCATGAGTGAGGAGCTGGCCAAAATTGTTTGGAAGGGGACACTACCAGAGATGATGGCAGAGCAGCAATGGCTGGAATTTCTGGGAGCAAATCAGAAAATACAGGATAGATACATCATAATACAGTACAAATTAGTGGGAAGTTAGCCCTTTGGGAAGCTTTTAAAAGCCAACAGAAGATAAATAAAAATGTCATAAAGAAAGAGAAGATGGAAAGCAAAGGTAAGGTAGCCAATAATGTTAAAGAGGCTACCAAAACCTTCTTCAGATATATAAACAGTAAAAGAGAGGGCAGAGTAGATACTGGATTGCCAGAAAATGATGCTGGAGGGGTAGTAATGGGGAACAAGGAAATGGCAGATGAATTGATTCAGTATTTTGCATCAGTCTTCACTGTGGAAGACATTAGCAGTATGATTACAAGTTTGAGAGGGCCAGGGAGCAGAAGTGTGTTAATTTGCCAATAATGGGGAGAAGTTTCTTGGGAAACTGAAAGGTCTGAAGATAGATAAGTCACTTGAACCAGGTGGTACACACACTAGGGTTCTGAAAGAGGTGGCAAAAAGTAATGTGGTGGCATTAGAAATGATCTTTCAAGAATCAGTGGATTTTGGCATGGTTCCAGAGGACTGGAAATTGCAAATGTCACTCCACTCTTCAAGAGAGAGAGGCAGAAGAAAAGAAATTATAGGCCAGTAGGTCTGACCTCAGTGGTTGGGAAGATGTTGGAATTGATTGTTAAAGATGTGGCTTTAGGGTACTTGGAGGCACATGATAAAATAGGCCGTAGTCAGCATGGTTTCTTGCCTGAGGGATCTGTTAATTCTTTGAAGAAATAAGAAGCAAGATAGACAAAGGAAAATTAGTGGATGTCGTGTACTTGGATTTTCAGAAGGCTCTTGATAAGGTGCCACAAATGAGGCTGCTTAACAAAATAAGATCCCACAGTATTACAGGGAAGATACCAGCATGGACAGCATTGGCTGATAGGCAGAAGGCATAGAGTGGGTAGTGGTTGACTAGAGGTCTTTCAGAGGGGTCGTTGTTGGGTCTGCTTCTTTTTACGTTATATGTCAATGATTTGGGTGACAGAATTCATGGCTTTGTGGCCAAGTTTGCAAATGATACGAAGATAGGTGGAGAGCCAGGTAGTTTTGATGAAGGAGGGAGGCTACAAGAAGGACTTAGATAGATTAGGAGAATGGGCAAATAAATGGCAGATGGAATACAGTGTCAGGAAGTGTATGATCATGCACCTTGGTAAAAGAAATAAAATGATAGACTATTTTCTACATGGAGAGAAAATCGAAAAATCTTAAGTGCAAAGGGACTTGAGAGTCTTTGTGCAGGATTCCCTAAAGTTTAGTTTGCAGGTTGAGCTGATGTTGAAGAGGAAGGCAAATGCAATGTTAGCATTCATTTTAAGAAGGCTAGAATATGTAAGTAAGGCACTAGTGAAGCCTAATTTGAAATGCTGTATTGTGACCAGTTTTGGGTGATTGACCTTAGAACGGATGTGTGGATATTGGAAAGGATTCAAACGAGGTTCACAATAAATATTTTGGGATTGAAAGACTTATATGAGGAGCATTTAATGGCTCTGGGCCTGTATTCACTGGAATTCAGATGAGGGGATCTCATTGAAACCTATCGAATGTTAAAAGGTCTTGGTCAATGTGGATGTGGAGAGGATGTTTCCTATGGTGCAAGGGTCTAAGAACTGAGGACACAGAGTCAGAATAAGGAATGTTCATTTAGAATGGCGATGACGAGGAATGTCTTCAGCCAGAGTGGTAAATCTGTGGAATTTCTTGCTACAAAGAGTGGAGGCCAAGTGTTTAAATACATTTAAAGCAGAGGTTAATAAACTCTTGATTGGTCAGGGCATGAAAGGATATGGGGAGAAGGCAGGAGGTTTGAGACTGAGAGGGAAATGGATTAGCTATGATGAAATGGTGGAGAAGACTCGATGGGCCAAATGGCCTAATTCTGCTCCAAAATCTTATGGCCTTATGGAATTTGTTTTTATCCCCTCTTGGTGTTTGTAAAGGTGGAAGCATGCTGTTCCAAAAACACTGAATGTGTGTCTTCAGACTTCTGCAGCTACTGTTTGACGACAGTAATGAGAAGAGGGCATGTCCTGGATGGAGAGAGACTTAAATGCTGGATGCCACCTTCTTGAGCAACCACCTTTTGAAGATATCCTTGATGCTGAGGAGGGCAGTGCCCATGATGGAACTGTATTCTAAACTTTCTGCGCCAACTTCTTTGGGTCAGCAGATTTCATGTTCTCTTTCCTTAATATATACATTTTCACTAATGGTGTTTATCTTCTTTGCTTTGTAAATTTATTTACTATTGTCACATGTACAGAGGTACAATGGAAATCTTGTGTTGCACACTGTTCATAAAGATCAAATAATTTTAACACTGCATTGAGGAACTACAAAATAAAACAATAACAGAATGCAAAATAAAGTGTTACAGTTACTGAGAAGGTGCAGTGCAGGTAGACAATGAAGTACAAGGTCAGAACAAAGTAATTGTGAGATTAACAGCCCATTTTATCGTACTAGGGAACCATTCAATAGTCTTATAATGGTGGGGGCAGAAGCTGTCCTTCAGCTTGTTAGTAGGTGCTTTCAGGCTTTTCTATCTTCAATCTGAAGGGAAAGGAGAGAATGCTGGGGTGAGTGGGGTCTTTGATAATGCTGGCTGCTTTACTGAGGCAGCAAGGAGTGTAGATAGTCTATGAGCTGAGCTGTGTCCACAAACCTGCAATTTCTTGTAGTCCCATACAGGGCAGTTGCCGTACTAAGCCGTGGTGCATCTGGAGAGGATGCTTTCTATGGTGCATCTGTAAACAGGAGCATGTGCAATGCTCACTTCCTAATGTGAATGACCAGATCTTTTGGTTTGTTGACACTGAGGGAAAGGTTATTCTTGTGACACCATGTGTTCACTGGGTGAAACTTCTCATCATTTTAGAGATCTCTGTTGGCCTCACTTCTTTAAGAGAAAGGAAATCTAATAATCTCATCTCTTTTTGAAAAGTCTCCAGATCTGTAAATCTTCTCTGTACTTATCTTGATGCTTTCATGTTTTTTTTGTAATACAACACTGTAGTTCAAGCATGGTGAAAGCAAGATGTGATGCAAGTTTAGTATTTCATTCTTCTGTCCTTCTAGAGTAACTGCCCATGATTAGTTGGTTTCAGGTACAGTCTTGGTGACTGCAACTTTAAACAATGATTGTTTAAAATTTCAGATCTCAACACTGTATCCACTACTCTGATAAATAGCCACAAGACTTAAAGAGTTGGACCTGGAGATATATGAGCAGTTGGTGTACAGACAGTCCCCGAGTTACGAACATCCGACTTATTCACAAGATTCACCCTGACCACCCCCCCCACCCTTTTCCAGTCAGCACCAGCCCCACTTGTCCCATTTAACCTGTCTCAGTGCAGTGGACTTCAGGACCCGGGGAATTCTGTGCGGTGGATTTTAGGACCTGGCAGAGCACGGGACCTGCTGCCCACAGTGTTTCTGTTCCGTTGATGGAAAATGATTATGATTGAAAATGAAGTGGAAATAATAAAGTGATCGGAAAGAGGTGAAATGCCATCGATCATTGGAAAAGCGTTAGGCTACAGTCGGTCAACAATCGGAACAATTTTAAAGGATAAAGTGAGAATAACGGAGCATGTGAAAGGCCCTGCTCTGATGAAAGCTACAATTATTACTAAGTAACGCAGTGGTTTAATTATTGAAATACCTGTACATAGGTTTCTTAAGTGTTTTATATCCATAGAAAGACAAATGTTTGACTAACTGATGCTAAAATAATACCGAATGTACCTGTTCCGACTTATGTACAAATCCGACTTAAAGAAGTAATCAGGAACGGAACTCGTTCGTAACCCAGGGACTGCCTGTAATGCTTTACAGTGCCGGTTGTAAAATCTGGGTTCAATTCCCGCCACTGTCTGTAAGGAGCTTCTATGTTCCTTCTGTGACCACAAGGGTTTCCTCTGGATGCACTGGTTCCCTCCTACATTACAAGGACTTGCAGGTTCGGGTTTGTAATTTCTGGGCACGCTATGATGGAGCATCCCCTTGAACTGTGTTGGCTGTTGACACAAATGATGCAGTGATGATTTGATGATTCGATGAACATGTAACAAATGAAGCGTATCTGGGTATCTTTAACCACACATGAATACTGAAGGAACTCAGCAGGTCAGTTCGCTTCTATGGAGAGGTATAAACAGTTGACGTTTCGGGTGAAGACTCTTCATTAGAACTCCTTATGAAGAGTCTTAGCCCGAAACAATGAATGTTTATTCTCTTCCATGGATGCTGCTTTACCTGCGGAGTTCCTCCAGCATTTTATGTGTTGCTTTGGATTTCCATCATACTGTATATACAACCTCGTCTTTATCTTTAACTAGCAGACACAAGAGAATCAGAAGATGCTGAAAATCTTGAGACTGAAACATTGACTATTTATTCCTCTCCATAGAAACTGCCTGATTTCCAACTTGTGCTGCTGACAGAACAGAAATCTTGCTGATTTCTCTAGATAGTGCTAGAATGGATGCAAAAATAATTGACAAAAAGCAACATTTTATGTATATGTGTGTGTACATGAGGTAGAGAAGAAGGGAATGCACACATTTGAAGAGAAAAGGTTAAAGGAAAGTTTAATAGAAGTGTTAAAAAAGTAAGGTTTCAATAGTGGGTAAGGAGAAACTGATTCCAGGAGGGTCGATGATTAGACACGTACTTCAGTTAATTGGTGAAAGAACCAAAGGGTAGACTTTTTAAATGCAAGTTATAACCTGGAATAAGCTGCTTAAAATGGATGCTGGAAGCTGATTCAATGTAATTTTAAGGGAATTGAACAGATGCTAATAAAGGAATAAATTGTTGGGCTAAGGAAGATAGAAGGTTGAAACTGTCAAAGTCAAAGTAAATATATTATCTAAGAACATATACGTCACTATATACTACTTTGAGATTTATTTTCTTGCAGACATCTACAGGAAAATAAAGAAATACAATAGAATTTATGAAAAGCTATACATAAAGAATGATGACAGACAACCAATGTGCAAAAGAAGACAAACTGTGCAAGTAAAAAAATAAATATTATTGAGAACATGAGTTGTAGAGCCCTTGAAAATGAGTCAGTTTAGAGTTGTGGTGAATGAAGTTATCCATGCTTCACTCAAGTTCAGGAGCCTGAGGTTGTAGGTTAATAACTGTTCATGAACCTGGTGGTATGGGACCTAGGGCGACTGTACCTCCTGCTCCCATTGCAGTAGTGGGAAGAGTATGGCCTAGATAGCATGGATCCTTGATGCAGATTTCTTGTGGCAGCACTCCTTGTAGATATGCTCAATGATAGATAGAGTTCTGCCTCTGGATGGACTGGGCTGTATCCATTATATTATGTAAACTTATTTGTTCCAGAGGATTGGTGTTTCCATAAAAGACCGTGATGCAACCTGTCAGGATAATCTCCATGTGCATCTGTAGCAGTTAGTTAAAGTTCTAGATGACATGCTGAATCTGTGCAAACTTCCAAGAAAGTAGAGGCACTGTCTGCCTTCTTTGTGATGGCACTTACACACTGGTCATGGGACAGATCTTCTAATAAAGCTAAGGAATTTAAATTTAACATAAGAACATAAGAAATAGGAGCAGGAGTAGCCCATCTGGCCCATCGAACCTGCTCCGCCATTCAATAAGATCATGGCTGATCTGGCCATGGACTCATCTCCACCTACCTGCCTTTTCCCCATAACCTTTAATTCCCCTACTATGCAAAAATTTACTGATCCTCTCCATCTCTGAGCCTCTAATGAGACTATCTCATGGACCTCTAGTTTCTTCCTCCTGCAGTTGATAATCAGCTCTTTGGTTTTGCTGCCATTGAGTGAGAAATTGTTGTTGTGGCACCATTCAACCATCCGTGGCAATACAATGAGTTGTTAGCAGAGATTTTTATGGTACTGTTGTGAGCAGTGGAGTAATTCTCCCCAGTCCAATTTTCTCTCATAGTTTATCAAGCAGATTATCTATTTTCACACTGCTGTCTTTGGGAGTTTCACCTTTCTTACATTTTAACAGTGACCATACTTCAATGGCTATTAAAGTTCAATCTTATTGTCATTCCACCATATACACTTGCCCACCTAATGAAATAACATTTCACTGGACCAAGTAGTACATATAACTCACACACAAGACATAAAGTAATATTACCACAAATAACAAAATATATTCCAGAAGACTGACGTTTAGCATTAGGTGCATTTATGACACAATAAAAGTGAATAGTAGTGTCACATCATGGGGGGGGGGGGGGAAGAAGCTGTTTCTCATTCTAACAATCTTTGTCTTAATGCTACTGTACCTCCTGCCTGATGGCAGGGGTGTTGAAGAGATTGTGGGATGGATGGGAGTATCATTGACAATGCTAATATCACTGTGTATGCAGTGCTCCGGTTAAATATCTTGAATGGGTGGAAGAGAGACCCCGATGATCCTTGCTGTAGTCTTCACAATCCTTTGTAGGGTCTTATGGTTAGATGCCTTGTAATTCCTTGGTGACACCTTGCACCATCACAATTAACATCTTCCTGTTTTATGGAGACGTCTGATACTGAAGGATGACAGTGGCTTTGAATGAAAAAACTGAAGACAGAGGAGCATGAGTTGGCATTCAGCTCTTTGAAACCACCCTGCTATTGAGTTAACTCAGAGATAGTATGATCTTGCATGGTGTGATCACAGGCTGGGAGACCACCATTCAGAGTGTCTGATTTAGAGAGGTCATGAATTCTTCTTGCAGAAACACAAGGACATGATAACTAAGAGCAGGAGTACCCATGTGGCCTTCGAGTCTACTCTGCTTCTCATTAAGAACTTGGCTGCTCAGCCTCAGTGTCTTTTTTTTAAGCGTTACCCCAGATCACTTAATACTCAGATATCTATGAATTTCTCTGTTCTGAAATAACACAATAACTGAGCCTCCAGAGTTGAGAATGCTGACGCTGTAAAGAAAAATTCCCTCATCTCTGTTCTACAGCCTTCCTCTTTTCTGAACGGCGCCCCTGGGTTGTAGATCCTCCTTGCATTAAGCCAATCAAACCCTTTAAGAATTTTGTAAATGCTCATCAGATCCTTTGTCAATCTTCCAAACTGAACAGAATACAGTGCCACAGTCAACATTTCCTCAGACAGTAAGCTTGGCATTGTTGGAATTTGCAGCTCTCTCTCAATGGCAAACACTTCCTTTCTTAGGTAAAGAGACCAAAGCCATGCACAATACACCAAGTGTGGTCTCTCTAAAGCTCTGTAACAATTGCAAAAACATTCCTTGCTCCTGTACTTTTTAATTAAGGGTAACTTACCATTTGCCCTCTTAATTGCTTATTGCACCAGGCTCAAAGATAAATTCTATCCCAGTGTTATCAGACTCTTGAATGGACCTTTTGAACATTAAAAGATGAACTTGAATTCCTAATCTATGTTACTGTAGTCCTTGCACTTTCTGCATAACTGTAACACTATATTCTACATTTTATTTTCTTTTTTCCACTTCGGTTAAATATTTATGGCATGGTATGTCTAGATAGCATGCAAAACAAAAGACTTTTATTGTATCATGCTATATATGATGATAATAAATCAATACCGGTTCTAAAGATCTTGTTAACAGTTCTATAGATACTGGAATTGATTCTGTATATTGGAAAGTTGTAAATGTGACTTCATTATATAATGAAGGAGGAAGATGGAAAACAGGGAAGCCTTCGCTCTTCCCTAACATTATCAGTGGTGGGAGACATGCTGGAATCCATAGTGAATGAAGTACTGAGAGAAATCTCAAAGAATAAGACCTTAAAAACACAAGAAATAGGAGTAGAATTAGACCACTTGGCCCATCAAGCCTGGTCCACCATTTCATCATGGCTGATTTATTAGCTCTCTCAACCCCATTTTCTTGCCTTCGCTTTGTAACCATTGACACCCTGACTAACCAAAAACATATCAACCTCTGCTTTAAATATACTTGACCTTCACGGCCATCTGTAGCAATGAATTCCACAGATTCACCACCCTCTAGCTAAAGAAATTCCTTCTCATCTCTGTCCTAAATGGATGTCCCTCTATTCTGAGGCTGTGCTCTCTGTTCCTAGGCTCACTCACTATAGGAAGCATCTACTCTGTTTAGGTCTTTCAATATTTGATAGACTTCAATGAGATCCCCACTTGTTCTTTTAAATTCCAGGGAGTACAGACCTAGAGCCAAACACTCCTCAAACTTTAACCCTTTCATTCCTGGAATAATTCTCGTGAACATCTTTTGGACCCTCTCAATGACAGCATATTTTTCTTGGATAGGGGCCCAAAGCTGCTTACAGTACTCCAGTGTGGTCTGACCAATGCATTATAAACCCTCAACATCACATCCTGGCACTTATATTTTAGTCCTCTCAAAATGAATACCAACATTGTATTTGCCTTCCATACCACCTTTGATTTTTGAATTTTCTCCCAGTTTAGAAAATAGCCTACGTTTTTATTTCTCCTACCAGAGTGCATGACCATTTGCTTCCCTGCACTATATTCCACCTGCCACTTCTTTGCCCATACTTCCAATCTGTTCAAGCCCTTCAGCAGATTCCCTGCTTAATAACAGGATTGAACCGGGTTAGTTAACATTAACATCTGAAAGGAAAGTCATACTTTGTATTAAATCATAGATGGGTCATTTGGAACATCAACATTTCCTAACTTCTCGCTTTCTAACAAATAACTTTTATGGTGCATGAACTTACTTACTGTTTGTTACAACGCTGGTGTTTAGGGCAACAATAAAGGTCCTCCATCTCTGGTGGTGTTCATGGCTTCCTTCATCATGTCTGTAGCTTCCTCTCGGTTTTCACTACTATCAGTCATGCAAATTCCAGAAAATTCAGGAATATCATCGCACTCAGATGTAGAGGGATTCTTCACTGCTGTTTCCATATCAATTGCGTCTTACCAGTCAGGGTTGTTGCTCTGAGCTGAACCCCCAAACCTGGAGGACCTGTAGACCACACTTAAGACTGGCCTCTACCCTTTGACCTGTTTGGCTTGGGTGACTCTCTGGGTCATTGAGACATGTAAGCCTCCACACCACAACAAGGTAGTGGTCCTCTTGGAGACTGCATGTACTAATTTCACATTTCCTACATATTTCATCTGCCATCTTTTCTACATACCCCCTTAAAGCATTTTAGAATATAGAATACAGGCCCTTTGACCCACAATCTTGCACAGACCTTTTAACTTGCTCTAGGATCAATCTAACCTTTCCCTCCTACATTTTCCCTCCATTTTTCTATCATCCATATTCCTATCTATCTTAAATGGCCCTAATATACCTTCCTCTACCACACGTTTTGCAGGCACTCCACACAGACATTTTCTGTGTAAAAAAAACTTACATCTGGCAGTCCCCAT
This sequence comes from Hemitrygon akajei, assembly GCF_048418815.1. Lineage (NCBI taxonomy): Eukaryota > Metazoa > Chordata > Chondrichthyes > Myliobatiformes > Dasyatidae > Hemitrygon > Hemitrygon akajei. Next base: position 16,703,427 of record NC_133146.1, on the reverse strand, counting down.
ACTTTCCTCCAATCACTTTAAAATTATGCCTCCCCACTGATCTAACCCTCAGCAGATTGCAAATCTTTTGGTTCATTTAGAGTCTCTGGTTGGGGAAAAAAGCTAAATAATTTTGTGGGGTCATGCTCGTGCACGAGTGCCTTTGTAAAGTCCATGCATTCATTCAGGTCCTCTGATGAGTTCTTGAACATGGTCCAGTCCGCTGACTTGAAGCAATCCCGTAGCTACTCCACTGCCTCCTGTGACCATCTCTTTGTTGTCCTTACTTCAGGTGACTTGCTCTTTAGTCTCTGCCTTTATCCAGGTAGGATAGTTAGTGGTCATATTTCTGGAGATGCGGTTGCAGTGGGCATTCTTGATGGGCAGGTAGCAGTGGTCAATTGTGTTGTGTCCTCTTGTGTTGCAGGTGAAGTGCTGGTGGTAGCAAGGCAAGAATTTCTTCAAGCTAACCAGATTAAAATCCCTGACAAGGATGTGAAAAGCACTATGTTCAGTAGTTTTTTGTATGTTAATCAGAGCTCTCAATCCATTGAATGCTAGCTTGACATCTGCCTTTGGTGGTGTGTAGTCAGGATCATAAAGGAGAAACCTCTTGGTTCTCAAATTAATGTTCGTAAATTAATCGTTAGATGTTCCAGGTTGGGAATACAGAAGTGAGATAAGGCTGCTAAGTATAGGCACTACAACGTATTTATAATGAAGCAGACGCCTCTGCCACTGCCCCTTTCCTGATGTTAAGAAACTGCAAGGGTTAAAAGACCCTGATGGGAGTTATTTATAGGACTTCAAACAATAGTCAGGATGAGAGCTTCATATTACAGCAGGAGATAGAAAAGGATGTAAAAGGGCAATGTTATGATATTCATGAGTAATTTCAATATGCAGGTATATTGGGAAAATTAGTTTGGTGCTGGATCCCAAGAGAGAGAATTTTTGGAATGCCTACAAGATAGATTTTTAGAGCAGCTCACAGATAAGCCCACTAGGGGGTGAGCTATTCTGGATTGGTTGTGGTGTAATTAACCGGATTTGATTAGGGAGCTTAAGGTAAAGGAATCCTTAGGATGCAATGATCACAGTATCATAGAATTCACCCTCAGTTTGAGAGGGAGAAGTGGAAGTCAGATGTATCAGTATTACACTGGAGTAAAGGGAGTTACAGTGGTATGAGACAGAAGCTGGCCAAAGTTGATTGGAAGGGGACATAGGCAGGGATGACAGCAGAGCAGCAATCGCTGGAGTTTCCAGGAACAATTCATAAGATGCAGGATAGATACATTCCAAAAAAAGTATTCTAAAGGCAAAATGACACAGCTGTGGCTGACAACGGAAATCAAAGCCAACAGAAAAGCAAGAGAGGGCAATAATAATACAAATATTAGTGGTATGTCCGTTTAGAATGGAGATGAGGAGGAATTTCTTTAGCCAGAGGGTGGCGAATATGTGGAATTTTTTGCTACAGGTGGCTGTGGAGGCTAGGTCATTGGGTTTATTTAGGGTGGAGTTTGATAGGTTCTTGATATGGGTCAAGAGGAAAATGGATCAGGTACGATGAAATGGCAGAGCAAACTCAGTGGACAAATGGCTCAATTCTGCTCCTATGTCTTATGGTCTTAAATTTCAAAGGTTCAAAGATCAAATTTAATGTCAGAGAAATGTATACAATATACTTCCTGAAATGTTTTTAAATTTCCTCAAATAATTCTAACAGATTTGTGAGGAAACATTTCCCCTTAAGACCATGCTGACTTCAGTCTATTTTATTATGTGCCTTCATGTACCTTGATGTTCCCCGAGCCAGGGCTGAGATGCTGCTGAGGATCAAATCACTAAAGCAGACTTCACTCCAGCAAGAGGAGCTTGGTAGGATATACCCAATGAAAGGGTAAACAAATATTTCCATATTTAGACAGCAATATATGCTGCAGCCTGTGCTCAGGGTTCCATATGCCATTAAACTAGAAAGCACTTCAGGGCTTCATGGGGTGTATGCATCCTCATGTATAAATTATATTACGAACACTGACTTGGACCCTGTTTTATTAGGAGAGTTATCAAGGCGTTACATATTTTATTATTTTTGAACCTGGAATTGAATGTAAAATCTGCTATTTGGATCTTTTGCTTCTATTTTTTTTTACAGTTAATAAACCTGCTTTTACTCTGATCCAACTCATTTGCCTGGAGAATGCAATAGGGCTCATAACATTTCTAGTGAGAGAATTATACCAAACATGGTATAATTTCTGTTGTCTGACCCAGGACAATGTAACACTTTAGAGTCTATAACAGCAAGCGTTATCTTATGGGAGTGAACTTCAGTATAGAAATATCTGACAACATAAAAATCACAGAATGCAATTTAACATTTCACCTGAAGATTGAGTACATAATGATCATAAGCAGTGCAAAATTTCCACCTCAGCACAGTTCATTTAAAGTTAATATTCGCAGCAAACCTAATGCTAAGTATTTAACCGCTGTGCTATATAAACAGAGTAGATGAGGAGCCATGAGGTATAATTTTTTATCTTAAATGCTCAGCCCATTATTCTCCCTCAGGCCATCCCATTTGTGGGATGATAAATCCAGCCCTGTAGCTTCTCTGCACATCTTCTGCACTCACCGAGTGGTTCAGTCCCAAATATTAGTCAGCTCCCTGAAGAGGAGTTCTTCAAAGTTCAAAGTAAATATACCTTGAAAGTAAAAATCTTAACCCTCTGAAGATGGATGTATCCTCTAATTAAAAGGCCTCCCACCCTGTTGTCACAATGTCAGAATCAGGTTTAGGCCTTACAGCCCACAATGTTTTGCTGACCCTAAACCTACTCCAAGATCAACCTAACCCTTCCCACCGACATAACCCTGCATTTTTCTATCACTTACGTGCCTAACCAGGAGTCTCTTAAGTGCCTCCAATGTATTTGTCTCCAACATTGCCTCTGGCTGCACGTACCACACATCCACTCTGTGTAAAACATTTCCCTCTGATGTCCCCCCCTATACTTCCCTCCAAACATCTTACAGTTTGCCTCCTCGTATTAGCTATTTCTACCCTGGGAAAAAGGCTCTGGCTGTCTATGTTGTGAAATCTGTTGTTTTGCGGCAGCAGTACAGTGCAAGCCATAAAAATTATTACAAGTTGGAAAAATAAATAAATAATTCACAAGACAAATAATGAGGTAGTGTTCATGGACCATTCGGTAATCTAATGGTGGAGAGGAAGAAGTTGTTCCTAAAATATTGAGTGTGTGGCTGCTAAAGTTTGGAGTGGATACAGACAGGTCAGTCACACCCTAAAAGAGGATGATGTGTTTGGCTCTTTGCACAGAATCTGCAACAGCAAATTAGGCTGCAGAGATGAGCAGCTAACAGTGATGCCCCCTCACATCTCAAATGACCTGGGATCAGTTGTAATCCTATGTGGAATTTTAATGTTCTCTCTGCATCCCCATGGGTTCCCCTTGGATTCTCTGACTTCCTCCTACATCCCAAAGACATGAAGGTAGGTGGATTAATTGCCTGTTGTAAATTGCTGCTAATGTGTAGGCAGGTGATAGAATCTGGGGGTGGGGGAGGAGGAGTTAAAAGGTATGTGGGGAGAATATAAAAAGGGATTACATATGATTAGTGTAAATGGGTGGTTGATTGTTAGCATGATCTTGGAGGGCCAATTGGCCTGTTTTCACTCTCTATGTCCTGGGCCATTCAGCCCAATTGTCAGTGTTTCTCCAAAGTGTCTCTTTCAACCCCTCGCTTCCTCTTAACCCATTACCACATTCCTCTCCCTATTCCTATCCCTCTCAAATACTTAAAAACAAGCGAAAATTTTCAGGTGCTGGAAATCAAAGTAATGGACAGAAAATGCTGGAGGAACTCAGCAGGCCAGGCCACATCTATGGAAACGAGTAAACAGTCGACATTTTGGCTCAAATACTTATTTGCTTCTCCTTAACTGCACTGGTGGTATTGATCTCAACTGCATAGGATAGAAAATCCTACTCCACAAACATTTCCTGGCTATGTCTCTCCTGAATTCCACATTTGATTGATGTTCACTGTTTGAATACCCTCACAACATGCAGTTTTAAAGACCTCTGATAAGTTTCTCCACTCTAGAGAAAGAGTCTCTCAGTCGAGCAGTAATTCTAGATAATTTAAAATCCAACCATAATGACAAATCTTTCTCTCATATGCCAACTCATCTGCTCTGCTGTTCTAGCATTCTCTGTTATGCCTAATTTTAAACTGTTGTTTTTTGGCTTTAATCTCACTGCCATAATGCAGTTGATTTCAGACAGGTGTCTCAGTGTAACTCCACTTTATTATCCGAACCATCCAGAGAGGATGGAGTGATGGCCTGTCAGCCTGTGATAAACCCTAAAGTCTGAATCTGTTAGTACACTACTCAAACACATCACAGTCACAATTTATACCACCGAAGGCCGACTCAAATGAATTATAGCTTTGCAGCTTTCCAACAGTCATCCATTATCCTACATTCATAGTCACTCTGCTACAAAATGGAGCAATACTCCTTTGGAGGGAGGACGAGAGCCAGGGAACATCAGTCCTGATGTTTGACTTTGCAACCAGCATGACTATGAACATTCCTCACCCTACTCCTTCTGTCAGTGGAAAAGACATGGTCTCCATGCACTCAATTCAGCACAGTACAACAAGGATAACTGATGAGGCAACTGGTTATAGTTGGACACATCCTACACAAGGACATGAGAAATTATGACTAGGCTACTCCAACCCTCAAGCTTCCCCTTAAATATGATCATGGCTGACTTGACCCAGGTCTCATCTTCTCTTTTATGACTGTTCCCCATCGCCATCAATTCTCTAGGCTTTTAACATTTTATCTACAGTACCTCTTCACTAAGTGTCCCCAGTGATCCATAACTCACTACGGTGGAGATTTCTGAAGATTCACCACCCTCTGCAAGAAGTTCTTCCTACACACTTCAGCTTTGAATGACTGATCTCAAATCTTGTACAATGTCCTCCCATTCGAGACCCTCCCACTTGTGGAAGCATCTCAATAACTAGCATGTCACAATCTCTTAGTGTTTTATGTTTAAGTGAGATCACATCGTATTTTTCTGAACTCCAAGGAATACAGATCTAATTTCATTGGCTGGTTGTGAAAAGACAAACCTTTGATTTGGGAATGAGCCTGGTGAACCTCTTCTTCACTGCCTCCAATATCAATATATCCTTTCCTACATAAGGAGAACAAAACTATGCAGAGTACTCTGTGACCTCACCGACAGCCTGGCCAATTATAACAATACTTCCCATTGTAAACTCCAACCCTCTTCCAATAAAGGCCTATACACTACTTTCCTTCTGAACCACAGTTGCACATACCTGCAAACATTCAGCAATGGATGTAGTAGGTACTCCTCGATCCCTTCCTACTTTGCTCACCTGCAGTCTTTCTCCATTTGGTAGCATAAAACAATATTAGAAGCTTCACTGGGAGGAGCTAAGAAAGATGGAGTCAGTAGTTTTTGCAGACCCAGGCAACTCCTTCCAGTTTGTCCATGAAACAGCTTATTCATCTCTCTTTTGTCTTTCTTTTCTTTTCAAAGTGGTTGGGGTTCTGTCAGAGTCCGTGATCTACAGCTCAAACTGTAGTTCTTTGCAAGTGGCAAGTCTTCAAACTGGCTGTGTGGCTTGGCACTTTGCTATCTCCAGGAACTGCCTGGAAGACATGCTCGTTCAGTGAATGGCTCTGTGGACCCGGTTCCCAATTTCGCTGACTGAAGTGTCATGGGAGACTGAAATATCAGGACAGCAGCAGGTGTGTGCTGCAGACAGAAGGCCCCCCTCTTTAACTCTTTTGATGGAGAGTGAGAGCTTGTCGTTTCTCGAGTCGGGGGATTAGAGAAGCAACATGGAAGATTATAACATTGGAACAGCCAGTTGCTGGTCTCTGGCCTTGTTGTTGCAGGAGTGATCTCTCCCTCGGAACTGTTTGAGATACCAAAGTGCTGGGTTATGGACTGTAGTTTTTGACTCTATATCAAGGTCTCTTTAGGGGGCTTTTGCTACTGCTTGCAGTGTGGGCGAAGTGGGGGGTTCAGTGCTTCTGCTGGCGCAAGTGGGGGGAGGGTTGATGCTTCTGCTTGTTTGTGGGGGGGGCTTTGGGGTGTGATGTTTTTATCATTCATTCTTTGGGCTTTCTTGTTTTGTGCATATCTGCATAGAGTAAAAATTCTCTGATATTAAACAATTTGAAGAGCCCTACAACCCCTCTGATTGAAGTGTTAAAGATAAATAGACTGGGGTGGGTGGTGACAAGTTACAGACAGAAGAATATAGACACAAGAGAGACTGCAGGTGCTGGAAATCTGGAGCAACACATCAACTGCTTGAGTAACTCAGCAGGTCAGGCACCATTTTTGGAGGGAAATGTACCAATGTTATGGGTAGCAACCCTTTGTCAAGACTGGGACATACAGACTTCCTCATGTTTGATGGGGCAGAGTAGTGAGTACACTACAGAGATGCACACCAAAGTACTGCTGTGCCATTTTGTGGCACTTTCGAGAGATCTTTCTTAGACACCATCTTCTTGCTCATCACCACCTCAGCCCCAAATATAAAAGCTGCTGGGGCCAGGGATCAATTGTAAATTTCAGATTTAGCATCAAAGGTAGTCAAAGCCGAAGGGTGGTAGTGGGGACGGGCTCCCACTGCTAAACAAATGCTCTTCATGGCGTGCGTCTCAAACAGCCTCTGACAACCAAGTCCAACTCCTGGCCTTCACGTGTGGCATAGTTCTTATGCCCGGCGGAGCTGTTCTCACTGACAACAGAAAAGGCAAAAGCGGACCACTGACGCCTTAAAACCAGTTGCTCCGGGCAGATGGGGCTCATTAACCATGGATGGTAGCTCATCCAGGTGAGGGAAAACTCTGATTTCAAACCTCCGCTGCCTTGCGGCTATACCCACTCACGGGAGAGGCTTTGGGAGTAAACCCGGAGGAAAATTCCAGAGTCGGAGTCCCGAAGGCGGCTGACTGCTGTACCCAGCACCTGTCATCAGCATGGAGGGGGGGGGGGGGGGGTCCCACTGCATGGGCAACAGAGGGATCTCAATATCAACTCTGCCCTGGCTTGCGCCCTGGAGAAGCCACTGCCAGTGACTACCAGAGGTGCAGTACCCATGGTCGACCACAACTGACGACAGAGGCCATATTGTATCAAAATTAGATTTAAACGACAATTGAGTTAGGGTTATGAAATAGAGTTCAGATATAGATCAGTTATGCTCTAACTGGACAGCACTGTAGTGCATTGGTTACAGTGCCAGCGATCTGCGACCCAGTTTCAATTTCTACTGCTGTCTGTAAGTTTGTATGTTCTCCCTCTGACTGCGTCGGTTTCCTTCAGATTCATACGTTGTGAAATTTGTTAACTTTATGGCAGCAGTGCAATGAAATATATGATAAGCAAATGTACAGGGAAAAGAAACTGAGCTACATTAAGTTTATATATGTCTATTAAATAGTTAAGTTAAAATAAGTATTGAAAAAACAGAAATAAAAATGTGGACAGGCAGTTCATGGGTTCAATGCCCATTTAGAACTTCTGGTAATTGCCCTCCCCCCTTCACCATTTCCCATTCCCATTTCCCTCTCTCACCTTATCTCCTTTCCTCCGGGTGACCTGGTTTCCTCCCACATTCCAAAGACGTACGGGTTAGGGTTAGTAAGTTGTGGGCATGCTATGTTGGTGTGGTGACACTTTCCATTTGCCACTAGCACATCCTCAGACTGTGTCAGTTGTTGATACAACACAACTTATTTCACTGTACGTTTCGATGTACATGTGAAAAATAAATCTAATTTTTCATCTTTAATCGGACAGAGCAATCATTTCTCAAGTTTAAGTGCTTTAATGTTTCTCTAACTTGTTATCATTATAAATATCATCTGAGAGTGTGTACATCTTCTCCATTTTCCCTTCTGCCTCATTCTATCCTAATAAATGCTGGAGGCTCAATCGAGTTTCTGAAAGAAGAGTTTCCAGATTTTGGCTTTTAGGTTTATCTGTAGTTCACAAGCTCCATTAAAGTATGGGTGGGTTGCTGATGGTCTATTTATAATAATGAATGCTGTCAAATGAAGGAGTGCTGTGCATCTGTTCTCTGTGACACTCCATCAATGCAAATCTACCTTTGACAAAAGAAGGGAAGTGCATTTTAATTTTTAGCACCAACATCGCTCAACTTGATGAGTGTAAAGCAATTCTCTGAAGGAAACATGATGAAGTGAATTCTCGTTAGTCACTTTACACATGTTACTTGCAAAAAGGCAGCAAAAATAAATGGCAAGAATCAGAAGCATTTATTTAAATGCCAGGCACATTTTAGTTATCAGTAGACAACAGCTGGCTGCACCCAATGCAACATTCAAATAACCTCCTCTGAAATAAGCCCTGCTGCCAAATTAACATTAGACCTTCACCCCAAATAAAAGGGTACTGCTCCCCATCATCCCTACCCCCAGGTGTTGTCTTTGTATCGGAATGAACACTTACAGGTGCCTACCTGTGGCGCTCAATTAGAATATATAATAACGGGACAGAAAAAAAGAGCAATTTTTAATTAAATTCATGCAAAAAGGAAAACCAATGTAACACAATGTAAAGAAAAGATACTCTACAGCACATATTTATGACTTTACTGGTTTTTCTTACCATGCATTGTCTGATTTAATCATTGGATTGCTATTTTAAAAAATTAAGATGTAATGACAAACCTTCCTATTTCTATTCCCACAGATTTGGACTGCATTCCCTTTAGCTGTAAACCTCTGCTTCCAGTACTTCCTGCTCACTCCAGCTGGCTGCTGAACATTGTCAGGATCTCATTTTCCTTCTGTAACTGGGAATTAGAACACAGAATAATACAGCACAGGAAGAGGACCTTCAGTCCACCGTGTCTGTGCCGACCACGATGCCAATTCAAAGCATTCCATCATGCCCTATATCCCTTCATTCCCTACATCTTCATGTGCACCATCCGGCTGGCTCTTGAACATTGCTGTTGTATCTGCTCTACCACTTCCCTGGTAATGCGTTCTTATTGCTGACCTACTAATCAATGTAAAAAAATACTTGCCTCCATACTTTAATTTTAAACTTACCCCCTCTCATCTTAAAGCTATGCCCTCCAGTGTTAGATATTTCTATGATGGAAAAAGGTCCGACTGTATCTATAGCTCTCATAATTTTATAAACTTCTATTAGGTCTCCCCTCAGCTTTCACTACTTCAGAGAAAACAACCCAAGTTTGTTCAACCCCTTCTTAGAGCTCAAGCTCTCTAATCTATGCAGCAACCTGGTGAACATTCTCTGCATCTTCTTTGAAGCCTTCACAGCCTTCCTGTAATGGGGCAACCATAGATCCACACAATAATCCAAATGAGACCTAATCAAAACTTTATATATAGTTGCAACACAACCTCACCACTTTCATACTCAACACCCTAACTAACTGAGGGAAGCATTCCAGACACTTTGTTTACTACCCTATCTACTTGCGTTACCACTTTCTGTGGACTGTGACTTGTGAGCTGTGGACTTGTCTCCCATGATCTCTTTGCCCATCAATTGCTACTAAGGGTTTTTAATCTATACTTTTCTATAACATTTGTTCTTCCAAAGTGCAACATCTCGTACTTGTTTGGATTAAACTCCATCTGTCTAAATTTACAACTGGTCTATATCCTACTCAATCCTTGACAACCTTCCTCACCATCCACAATTCCATCAGCTCTACCTCACAATCTACGTCATTATGACCTTGTACTTTATTGTTTACCTGCACTACAGTTTCTCTGTAGCTTTTACACTTTATTCTGCAATGAAATACCTGGACAGGTATTTCCAAAAGTGGGGGAGTCTAGGATCAGAGGGTACAGCTTCAGAATACAAGGACATCCCTTTAGAACAGAGATGAGGAGGAAATTCTTTAGCCCGAGAGAGGTGAATCTGTGTAATACACGGCCACTGACGGCTGTGGAGGTGAGGTGATTGGGTATATCTAAAGAGGAGGTTGATAGGTTCTTGATTACTAAGAGCGTCAAAAGTTACAGAGAAAATGGAGGGGAATTGGGATTGAGAGATATAATAAATCAGCCACGATGAAATGGAGGAGCAGTCTCGATGGACCAAGTAGCATAATTCTGCTTTTGTGTCTTTTGGTGTTAGAAACATAGAAAACCTACAGCACAATACATGTCCTTACCTGAGAAATTACCTAGGGTTACCCATAGCCCTCTATTTTTCTGAGCTCCATATACCTGTCCAGGAGTGCCTTATAAGACCCTATCGTATCCGCCTCCACCACCGTCGCCGGCAGCCCATTCCACACACTCACCACGCTCTGTGTAAGAAACTTATCCCTGATATCTCCTCTGTACCGAATGTTATTAATGTTTTAACTTATTCTACCTGAATACACTGTGCAATGAATTGATCTGTATGAACAAAAAGCAAGGTAAGGGTTTCACTGTGTCTAAGTAAATGAGACAATAATAAACCAATTCCAATTTTTGTGTCACCTACAAGCTTACTAATCAGCCCAGCTATAATTACAGCTAAATTGATAATTAGAATTTGCTGCTTGCACAGGGCAAGGATACAAAGGCTCTCCTCTTAGATGTTGAGAGAGCAGAAATGGTAAATACTGTATAACAAGGGGGATCCATTTGTGCAGAGGAATTAGAATTAGTTAAAAGTTAAAGTACTTCTAGATAAGGTAGATAGGCAGTAACAGCTTAAAAGCAAAATACAATTAATACTGGAAATCTTACAAAATAATCTTCAGAAGGAATACTCCTCCAATAGAGGAACTCACAGAGCAACATAAATACTTAAGACCAACGTCCTTTTATTAGAATTCCAGGTTTATTCAGTTCTGAGGATGGATCGGTGGTTTGAAACATTAACTTTAATTTTCTCTCCACAGATGCTGCCATCAACCTTCAACCATCAGGCTCTGGAACCAGTGCGGGTGACTTCCTCACTTCAACTCTGAGCGGATTCCACAACCTATGGAGTTGCCTTCAAGGACTCTAAAACTCATCTTCTCACTATTACTTATTAACTATTTATTATTATTATTTGTTTTTTTTTTGTATTTACACAGTTTATTTTCTTTTGCCCATTGGTTGCTTGTCAGTCTTGCATGCAGATTATCATTGATTCTACAGTATTTCTTTGTTCTACTCTGAATGCCCACAAGGGTAAAATATGTGACATACACGCACTTTGATAACAAATTTACTTTGAATTTTGGCTTATCAAGCACTTCCAGCAATTTGTGTTTACCAATAAATCTTAGCAAAGGTTTTCAACCCCAAATCTTTACAATCTGGAAGATTTGCTGGTTGGCTGCCCTATAGTAGAACAGGGATCTCAAAGATAACTTCTCAAAATGGAACTATTGATTTCATTTACAACAGATTTAATTTTTAAGTTTGCTTTGTTTTGTACAAACAATCTCTCCTGGAAAATTTCTACTGCTGAATATAATTTATTCAAAGATAAACCTACCTGCAATTGCACTTGAAAACAAGCCCAATGCATGCGTGTCATCCACCCATTTGATATCAAATCCTTTCTTCCTACCAAAAAAAATAGCACATTTGCAAAGAAGAATTAGACATTTGTTAAAAATCAAATGTATTGGGAGATGCAGAGAGACGGAATGCCCACTGGCAGCATTTGGCTGAGCTACATTGATTACTAACTGCCAAATGTTGGCCTTTGTGTGTATTTACTTATTTTAATAAGAATGTGTTAGAGATGGAGAAATTAGAATTTTGCATTTGGGTAAAGGACAGAATTGGCTTAGTCATGTAAATTGCCTCTTGCTGCCTTGGTAAAGTAGCCAACACAATGAAACACCCTATTCAGAATCAGAATCAAGTTTAACATCACTGATATATAGTAACGTACAAAGGATTTAGGCACATATATATAGCTAGGATGCCTAAGAGTTTTGCAAAGCACTGTAGTCATTTTATGTGTGGCACTGTGCTGCTGCAAAAAACACACTGCATATGCGAGTGATAATAAACCTGATTCTGATATGGGTCTTTTATGGACTGAGAGTGGGAAGGGGGCAGGGAGAGGGGAACCACATTGGGAAAAGAGGAAGGGAAAGGGGAGAGTAGGGGAAACATCAGAGAGACATTCTATAATGATCAATAAACCAAATGTTTGGAATCAAATGACCTTGGATGGTGTTTCTGGGCTGGGTGTGTCTGCAACCCTCCCCACACCCATGGCACTCTTTCTCTGTTACCTGTCCCACACCCCTCCCACAGCACCCCACCCTCACCATTCCCAACATCCTTTGCTCCCGCCAGATTTAGAAACTCGCTCTCCACTCCACATTGACAAATACAATACTGTGCAGAAGTATTGGGAGCCTAGCTATATATATATATATATATATATATATACACACACACGTGCCTCAGACATTTGCACAGTACCATTTGTCACAAAACTTGTTTTTTGTGACAGTAGTGCCTTGTAATATGGAACAATAAAAACATGATAAATTATAATAAGGAATATATAATATATTAAAAATAAATGAAATTAATAGTACAAGAGAGCAAAAATAGACAAAGAAGTGAGGTAGTGTACATGGGTTTATTGTCCTTTCAGAAATCTGATAGCGGTGGGAAGAAGCTGTTTCTAAAATGTTGAGTGCATGTCTTCAGGTTCACTCGGGACATCCTCTCTTCTCTCTTCCTCTCCCTCCCATCAGGCAGAAGATACAAACGCCTGAAAGTACCTATTACCAGGTCAAAGACAGTCTCTACCCTTCTGTTATAAGACTATTGAAGTATCATTAAGATAGACTGTTGACTTTACAATTTCCCGCATTATAACTTTGCACCTTACTGCATGCACTTGTTCTGTAACTTGCACTTTATTTGGCACTCTGATATTGCTTTACCTTGAACAATAGTAACTCTGCAGCCTCACGCAAGAAGTAATAGAACAGAGGAGAAATTGGAAGGTCAGCAGAGTATAGGGTCCTGTGCCCATGGAAGAAAACTAGAAAGATAGAGGGGAAAGTGTGGGAGGCCGAGGGGAATGGGAAGGGGGAAAGTGAGAAAGGGAGGAGGAGGGGAGACGGATGGGAGGGGGAAAAGAGTGGGGGAAGAAGGGGGAAGGGGAATAAGAGGGGAAGAGGGAAGGGGAAGAAGGGGAGAGGGAGAAAGAGGAAGAGGGGTGGAAGAGGGGAAGAAGGGGAGAAGGGAAGGGGTGAAGGGGAGAGAGGGAGTGATAAGGGGGTGGGGGTGGGAGGGGGTTAGGGGTTGAGAGGGTGAGGGGGGTTAGGGGTTGAGGGAGGGGGAGAAGGGGGTAGGGGTTGAGAGGGTGAAAGGGGGAGAGAGGGGAAGAGAGGAGCAGGGAGGGAAAGGGGAGGGGGAGGGGGAGGGGGAGAGAAAGGGGGAGGCAGGGGAGAGAGGGGGAAGGAGCAAGAAAACAATTTAGCCTCAAAAACTGTAAATAAATAAATTGATTTATTATTGTCACACAGACCAACGTAAAACTTGCCTTGCATGCTGTTCATAAGGATTAATTCATTAAAGAGGTAGATTGAGGTGGTACAAGGAAAAACTTAACAGAATTCAGAACAATATGTTACAGGTACAGAGAAAGCACAGTGCAGGCAGACGAGGTGCAAAAACCCTATGAGGTAGTTGTAAGGTCAAGGGATCCACCTTGTTGTGCTAGGAGATTTCAGTAGTTTTGTAGCAGTGGGATAGAGCCTGGTGATACATGCTTTTAGACTTTTTTTTATCTTCTGTTTGATGGGAGGGGAAGAAAGAATATCCAGGATGGGTGGCTCTTTTATTTTGTTTGCTGCTTTACTGAGGCAGTGAGAAGTCCACGGAGGGGAAAGTTGCTGAGCTGTATCCACAACTCTTTGCAGTTTCTCGTGGTCATGGGCTGAGCAGTGCCCGTACCAGCTATAAAGAGTGAAGCAAATGGAGATCAGTCTTCATTCTCTACGTGGGTGGGGTGGTGGAGGAGGCACAGAAGTAGCTTTGGAATTGCTCCTCTGCATCTTGAATCTATCTTTAATGATGCTGGAGCACTGTTGATCCACTAGAACAATATACAATGTACTTGATAAGACAACAGTATACAGACAAAACAGAAGAAAGCGTAACATTAACTCAAATAAAAATCATATTTCATAAGCAACAGATGTGAAGTTGAGTATTTAACAATAGCTAGATACACTCCCCATGTACTATGGAATCAAAAAACAGATTCTCTTCCCTCTAACAGAAATATAACAGTGAAACACTGCCATTGCAATGAATCTCGTTACTAATGTAATGGTATAATTACAAGGTGTTTAGAAATTAATTTTGCACAACTGAATACTGGATTTACAATCCCTGTTTATAATTCAAGTAAAAGTGGGGAGCACACAATGCAGCTTGATTAGGAAGTCAGAACTGGGTTTATATAGCACCTTATCAACACTCAAAATCACTTCACACTGAATAACTTTGAAGTCAGTTGCAGCTGTTTAGTGCATGGCAGTATTCCACAGAATAACAAGCAAACTATTTTTGGTTTAGCTGGTGAGAAAATCATTCTGTTCAGAGAATTAAGATAACTTTTTGCTCTGTATAATAACACCATGAGATGTAGGAGCAAAATTAGGTTATTCAGCCCATCCAGCCTGCTCCATCATGGCTGATTTCTTAACCCTCTCAACTCCATTCTCTTGCTTTCTCCTCATAAACTTTGATGCTCTAACTAATCAAGAACTTATCAACCTCCACCTTAAATATACCCAATGGCTCAGTCTTTGGTTAAAGAAATTCTTCCTCATCTCTGTACTAGAAGGACGTCCATGTATTCTGAGGCTGCGCCTTTTGGATTTAAACTCTGCCTGTAGGAAACATCCTCTCTACATCCACTCTCTATAGGCTTTTCAATATTCAATAGGTTTCAATGAGATCCTCCTTCATTTTCAAAACACCAGCAAGCAGATGCCCAGAGCCATCAAATGCTACTCATATATTAACCCTTTCATTCCCAGGATTATTCTAGTAAACCTGCTCTGGACTCTTTTCAATACCAGCACATCCTTTCTTCGATAAGGGGCCCAGAACCGCCCACAATACTCCAAGTGCGGTCTGACCAATGCCTTATAAAGGCTGTATTAAATGATACATTTTTGAGATTGGATGTAGAAAACGGGGTGCTAGATTTCTTGTTTCAATCTAAGAATTTGATCTTTGACAATGGAGAAAGAAGATGCTGGATTCTGGAGCAACAAACGGTCTGCCAGAGGAATGTAATGGTTCAAACAGCCTCTGTGCGAGGAAAGGAACTGTCGAGAGTTTGGGTCAAAACCTTTTATGCTGACCTTTTTCCCTCTCCACTCTGTCCTGATGCAGAATTTCAACCCAAAATGTTAGCTGCTCCTTTCCTTCCACAGATGCTGCTCAACCCACTGAGTTGTACTAGCTGTTTGAAGATCTTGGACAATGTATGTTGCCATAGCTCAGCCATGAACTTGGTGAGGGTCTTAAAAGCAGCACAATTTTCTCCATCTACCAATGACATTTCACACTGGAATTTTAATCTCAATTACCAAGAAAAGAATTTTAAGCACAATGGATACGTTACCAAACTTGCGTGTAATGTTGCACAGCTAAGTTAACAATCTCTGCAGGTCATGAAGGTGAGCACTAATGAAGGATGTCAATCAATTCACGTACGTCATCTTGCATTGAACCTTATGCTTCTCTCCCTCACTGCAGCCAGAAGGCCTGATTGCTTTGCCTACAGTACCTAACCAGGCATTCTCAGTATTAATCATTATTTGTGCTTGCTGACATTAGAGCTGTTGGCATTTACAGGTTACCTTCACGTCTCCTTGTTTGTGTTTTAACTTGAAAAAAATGTTTCTGGACTAAACGTCAGCTTTTCACATATCGACCTCTCGATAAGGTCCCCTATGATTACAGATTCTTGGAAGGTTTTGAAAACTACTTATAGTCATAGAGGAATACAGCATGGATAGAGGCTCCTTGGCCCAACCAGTCCATAACGACCCTGGCACCCACCCAGCTAGTTTTAATTTCCTGCATTTGGCCCACATCATCCAGGATCCTCCCATTCATATACATATCCAAGTGGTTTTTTAAAAAAATGGTACTATTATACCTACCTCAACCACTTCCTCTGGTAGCTCATTCCATATTCTCGCCACCCTCTGAATTATCCTCAGGACCCTTTCTTTCCACTCTTATCCTAAACTTAAGGCCCCTAGTTTGGATTCGATTGTTACCATCCACCCTATCTATGCATCTTATAAATTTAAATACTACTCTACTTATGGATGGGTAAGTGGATGATGAGGGCTATGTTCCATGTACATGGGACTAGGCAGAAAAACAGTTCAGCATGGACTGTATGGGTGAAGGGCTTGTTTCTGTGCTGCAGTGCACTAGGACTTAGAAGTTGCTCTTCATACTCCTATGTTGCAAGGCCACCTTCTCCCTACAACTCAGGTGCTCTAGTCCTGGCAACATCCAGTTAAATTATGTCTTGTCTATAACATGGTGACCAAAACTGTACAAGTGTGGCTAACTGACCACTTATAGAGCTGCAACATTTTCTTGTAATTCACTTAATTCTATCTGTGTATTGTGGGAAGTGGTGGAGGGTTAATGGAAGCTAGGTTAGGGACATCTTTAAAATAGAGCAAGTGTGTGCCAGTACACTTTACAGTGTACCCTGCAATGGAACAGCAATCAGTGCAATAAATGATGACTAGTATATTTCTGGTCAAAGGAGTATATCGGCTCTGTTATGAATATTTACTGATAATTGCACAGGCATAGCGAAAATCATTTAGTGAGATTGATGGACATCAAGAAAGAATTGGAAAGGACAGAATTTGGTTTTGTGTGCAGCCTTCCACAAAGCAGCTATGAAAATTGCTATATTGTCAAAAAGAAAAACCACTTGTTTGAGAAAGAATGTAACTTAGGACATGAAAAAAAATCTCTAGTGTAAGTTTAATAAAGGAAGCTCTTTGACTTTGCATATTGCTTTGTTCAGCAGAGATGCAAAAGGTCATCTTAAACCAAGAAATGCTTGCTTGTGTGTTGAATGTACAAGGTAACAAAATAACCCAAGGTCCTTTATCGTGCTAACTGACAAGTGAGGTAAACAACACTTGAGGTATAATAATTTAAAGAATATTTAAGAAGATGCACAAGGGTATTTCAGAGATGGTGAACAGCTGGTTGTAAAGTGAAGCTAATTGCACTACAAGTTAATCAACTTTTAAGGTGATTAACTTAAACCCAACTGGTTCTCTGTGCACTTCAGGGAGAGGTTCCTAACTGAACACAATCTGTTAAAAGCTGAACTCCAACTCTACTGTACATGGAATCGCACGTCTCAGCCTGGAAGAAAATAAAAAATTATCTATTGTATTTACACAGAAGAATGAATTTTCAGAGCTGCAATGTTACAGCCATGAAAATTCAGATTCATTTATTTATCACACGTACATGGAAACATGCAGTAAAATGCATCATTTGTGTTAACAATCAACACAACCTAAGGATGTGCTGGCCAACATAGCATGTCACATGGCTTGACAGAACAACACTGAACACAACAAGCAATAGAAAACCAACAGCAAAAGCTAGCTCCTTTCCTCCCTCTTATCCACACCCACAGTCTTCCTGCTCCAGGAGGGCAGTCTCCGGGCCTTTATCTTCAGACAACGGGCTTCTGATTCCCCAGTGGACTCCAGACTCAAAGTCCCAGAGCTTCAGCCGTTGTGCTTTGACTTCCGTACTTCCAATAGACTTTCCTGTATTGATCATTGGTATTGACCCTATAACTAATTGATGATGCAACTCTGAACTCCAGGCCTGCAATTCCAAACTCCACTGCCGAGGGGAATGTGGGAGCCAATACCTGCACACCATGATTCTAGACATAAAAATCTGTTTCAGAAGGACTGATTGAGTGATTAATTATATACGGATCTGAAAAGAATGATGGAGTTTCACAGCATAGAAACTAGCTCTTTGGCCCCATCACATCTACGTTGACCATCCATATAGAAGCTATCTGCAGTGATCCCATTTACTAGCATTGGTCTGTAGCCTTCTATGCTGTGCCAATTTAAATTCTCATCAAGATTATTCTCAAACAACACAATCCAGCTGTGTTCTGAGTGAAAATGTTCTTCCTCAGATCTTCTCTAAATACCTTCTCCCTAAATGTATATCTTCTAGCTTCATATAACTCTGCCAAGTTGAAATGTTTTCCACTTATCTGACCTATGCCTTTCATAATTTTGTGTACCCATTCGATCTTCCCTTAACCTTCACCTTAGGCCTTATAACCCTGTTGTTATTAGACTACTAAATATTTCCCTATCATGATAAAATGGACTCTTGACCACACAATCTACCTCTTTATGGCCTTGCACCACATTGTCTACCTCCACTGCACTATCTTTGTAACTACTGCAGTACCTTTCTTCTGCATCCAATTACTGTTTTACCTTGCTCCACCTCAACACATTATGTAATGAATTGATCTGTATGAACAATAAGCAAGACAAGCTTTTCACTGTACCTCAATAGGAAGAAGATGGCAGCGGCAAACAATGCTACCACAGGTGACATCCTCTTGATGGTCCACAAAACTGTTTCTTTCACTTCTTTAACATCTTCTTTTTCTTTCAAATGTGGTTCTGGTATTGTTGGGAGTCTGTAATCTACAGTTTGATGATGTGTTTTCAGGCAGATTAAGTAATCTGGCTCTTTGCTGTCTCTGAGAAGATCCTGGGAGGCGAGCAGCCTTGAGGCCAAGAAACTAAGAGCCCATAATCGACTCCATTTCTCACTAATTAAAACAGCAAGGAAGATCGAAAACATCGAGGCGAGTGCAGAAGGCGAGTGAGCGTTCAGTGCCTTCTACCAGCCTCTCGCTCACTGTTGCCAGAGGAAGTTGTCTGTGTGAGACGATCTCTCTCTCCCTCTCACTCACTCCTCCTGAGGGAAGGGCCCAGCGTTTGAACGGTGTTGATGCTTTCGGAGGATGGTACTGAAGTTCTGATCTGTGATTTGTGGATCGGACTATAGTTCCTGGTTGCTCCTTTTCCTGTTGCTATTTTGTGCAACTTTGAACTGAGGCAGCCTGCAGATAATGAACACTGAGCTGAATTGAATATGGACTCTTTGGAATTTGTGTTTTATTTTCTGTGTTTTCGCTCATTCTTTCTTTCTTGTCATTTGCGCGATTTTTTTGCGCGTTGTGTTTTGGGGGGGGGGTTTGATGTTCTTGATGCTGTTGCGCAGATTGTTTTTGTTTGGGGGTGGAGAGGTTGATGTTTTTCTTTGAAAAGGTTCCATGGTTTTCTTTGCTTTGTGGCTGTCTGTGGGAAGACGAATCTCAGGGTTGTATACTGCATACATAGTTTGATAATAAATGTACTTTGAATCCTTTAGATCCTACGTGACAATAATAAAAGCAATACTAATTCTACTCCGAGGAAAGTACCAATCCCTCCTGCAAACTGAAAGGCTTCATTGCAAGGATGATTATAGTGAAATTCTTCTCTGCTTATTCAAGGTGGGATCTGCACTTACATCTGTATAAAATAATGAGAGGTCTAGATCCATGGTGGATATTGTCGCAAAGCCAGGCAAGGGGGCTAATGATATGGAGGCAAGTGGGTACATGGATTCAATAGTTCAATTTAGTATCAGAGAACGTATACATTATACAACCTGAAATTCTTGTTCTTCGCAGACATCTACGAAAACAGAAGAATATCCCAAAGAATGAGCGACAGTAAAAACAGAACCCCAAAGCTCCCTACTTCCCCATCCCACACACAAACAACAGTAGAGCAACGGCCTCCCCCTCCCCACTTCTTTCAGCAAAAAAACATCAGCACCCTCCACCCACCCACCTCCACCCTCCACCCACCAAGCAAGCAACAGCAAAGCCTCCATGATCTACAGTACAACAAAAAACTAATCATTCATCCGACAGAGTACAGATACTCTGACTGAATAGTGGAAGAGAGGAATGGCCACTGTAGATGTAGAATATAGAAGTCTGGGAAGCCTAAACAGCACAAACAGGAAGGGTTTATCTTCCTTACCAGAGATTTGCTGAACCTTTTGCTCTTCTCTGAAAGAGTTCCTTTACTATCAGCATTGAACATAAGTGGATCCAGATTCAGATTTATTTATCAGGAGGCTTGTCAAGAAGGTTTATTAGCTCGGCATTCAGGATGAGGTAGCAAATTGGATTAGGCATTGACTTTGTGGGAGAAGCCAGAGAGTGCTAGTAGAGGGTTGCCTCTGTCACTGGAGGCCTGTGACAAGTGGTGTGCTGCAGGGGACGGTGCTGGGTCCTTTGTCATCTATATCAATGATCTGGATGATAATGTGGTTAACTAGATCGGCAAATTTGCAGAATGCACCAAAACTGGGGTTGTAGTGGTCAGTGAGGAAGGATATCATGGTTTGCAGAGGGATCTGCATAAGCTGGAAATATGGGATGAAAAATGCAGACCAGTGTGAGGTGTTGCACTTTGGTAGGACTAACCAGGGTAGGTCTTACACAGTGAACGGTAGGGCACTGAGGAGTGTGGTAGAACAAAGTGATCATATTCATTGAAAGTGGTGTCACAGGTTGATAGGGTCATAAAGAAAGCTTTTGGCACACTCGCCTTCATAAATCAATGTAATGAGGACAAGAGATGGGATGTTGAAGTTGTATAAGATGTTGGCGAGGCCTAATTTGGAGTATTGTGTTGGGTATAGATATGGTAAATGCAAGCAGATTTTTTTCCACTGAGGTTGGGTGGGCTACAACCCGAGGTCATGCGTTAAGGGTGAAAGGTGAAAAGTTTAAGAGGAACATGAAGGGAAACTTCTTCACTCAGAGGGTCGTGTTGAATGAGTTGCCAGCGCAAGTGGTGCATATAAGCTCGATTTCAATGTTTAAGAGAAGTTAGGATAGTTACATGGATAGTAGGGATATGGAGGGCTAGGTCAATGGGAGTAAACAGCTTAAATGGTTTTAGCATGGACTAGATGGGCCAAAAGATCTGTTTCTGCACTATACGTTTGTATGACTGTATGTACATCGAATCATACAGTGAAATGCAACGTTTGCATTAACAACCAACACAATGGTCTCAGACTGATAAGTATATTGTATGGTAAAGAAGATGTACATCATACTTGCTTTTATCAGTTGGAGCATTGAGTATAAAAGTTGGTAAGTCATATTTCAGTGATATAAATCTTTGGTTAGGCCACCTTTTGTATGTCATGTGTGATTCTGTTCTGAATTACCGGAAAGATGTGGAGGTTTTGGAAAAGGTGCAGAAGAGGTTTTGCAGCCCCGTTTAGAGTATTTCTGCTATGAGGATAGAAAAACTTAATCTGTTTTTTTCTCTCTGGAACATCAGAGGCTGCTAGACTACCTGATAAAAGATTATAAACTTCTGTGAGGTATAAATAGGAAATTTAGTCTTGTCCCCCCCCCCCCCCACCTCCCCAGAGTGGAAGTGTCAAATACTAGAGTTCAGGGATTTAAGACCATAAGACATAGAAGCAAAATTAGGCCATTCTGCCCATAGTGTTTGCTCCACCATTCCATTATTTTCCCTCTTCTCAATGCCATTCTCCAGTCTTTTATTCGTAACCTCTGATGTGCTATCACATCAGAGCTTAAGAAGCTATCAATATCCACTTTAAATTTGCCCAACGACTTGGCCTCCACAGCCATCTGTGACAATGAATTCCACAGATTCACCACCCGCTGGCTAAAGAAATTCCTCCTCATCTCTGTTTTAAAGGGGAATTCATCTATTCTGAGAGTGTGTCCTCTGGTCCTAGAAAAAAGGGAGGTGGTGATTAAAGGATATTTACGATTTTTTTTACACAGAGTGATGGCTGCCTGGTACACAGTGCTAGGGGAAGCTGTTGAAGCAGCTTTCATAGTAATATTTAAGAGGCATTTAGACAGACGTATGAAGAGGTGAACAGACCACATGCTGGCAGGTAGTCAGGTTAAATTGGAAGGGCCTGTTCTTGTGCCATACTGTTCTATAATCAGTCAGCTTGGTGAAATGCACAAAGATGAAACCCCCTGGTCAACATAACACAATTGCTCTTAGGCTAATTGAAAAGCCAAAAAACTGTGGATGTTGGACATCTAATATACCCACCGTAAGTGTTGAAGGTAAGCATGCTGTATACCATATTTACCATCTCTCTACTTATGTCCCCAAACTAACAAACATAGTAAAAGAAATACGATGAGGAGGCTTACAGGAGTGAGCTATTTGGTCTGATTGAGTGGTGTCACAACAACAACCTTGCATTCAAAATCAGGTTCAGGTAACTGGCCGTGGACTCCAGGAAGGGGAAGTTGGAGAACCAGTCCTCATCAAGGGGTCAGTAGTGGAAAAGGTGAGCAGCTTCAGGTTCCTGGGTGTCAGCATCTATCTTGGGTCTAACACTTCAATGCAATAAGAAAGAAGCAATCTGGTGTCTCTTGTTTTTAAATCAGATTTCCAGCATCTGTAGCATTTTTAAATATCTTTATTGTGGAACGATGAATTTGTTTTGTTTTCCTAAGTGTCACAATTTGTTTTCCATATTTCCAACATTCACAATATGAATGGGGCAGTGTGAAATTTAATTTTGTTTCTCCCATTTGCTCTTCCTGCAAATCAACTTTGAGTTATTCCCCAGACTTCACCATGTTCACTCCTCAGGCACCATCACTTCCGGCAGTTGGTTTCTACATGTCTTTATCCGATATCACAGACATTCTCTTTCACCTTCTTTTTCTTTTCCCTTTTTGTTCTGAACGTTGTCCAATGGCTAACATTTCCTAGTTCTGAACCTTACCCCATCTTTGCTTCCCAAGACTGAACCTAGTCCTATGTCTAGCTTTCCCTGGTTCTGAATCTTGTCCTATCTCTAACGTTTCCTGGTTCTGAACCTTGTATGGTCTCTAATGTTTTTCAGTTCTGAACCTCACCTCTCTCTAATGTTCTCCAGTTCTGAACCTCACCCATCTCTGATGTCTTCCTTGCCCATCTCTAACATTTCCTATTTCTGAACCTCATCTTGTATCTAACATTTCCCACTTCTGAACCTTGTCCTGTCTCTAACATTTCCCAGTCCTGAACCTTGCCTATCTCTAACCTTTGTGTTGCCCATCTCTAACTAACCTTTGTCTTGTCTATCTCTAACTGTCTCACCCATCTCTAACATTTTCCAGTTCTGAATCTTGTCCTGTCTCTAAGTTTTCTAGGTTCTGAATCTCATTTTGTCTCTAACGCTTCCCAATTCTGAAACTGTAACGTTTCTCTCACTTACGAATATCATCCTGTCTCTTGTGTTTCCTGGTTTCTGAACCTCATCCTGTCTCTAATGTTTTCCGGTTCCAAACCTCACCCTGTCTCTAATGTTTTCTGGTTCTGAACCTCACTTTAAATCTAATATCTTCTCATTCCAAACCTCGTCCTGTCTCTAACATTTTCCAGTTCCAGATCTCATCCTGTCTGTAACATTTTCTGCTTCTGAACCTCGTTCTGTTTCGAACATCTCCCAGTTCTGAACCCTGTCCTGTTTTGAACGTCTCCCAGTTCTGAACCTTGTCCTGTTTTGAACGTCTCCCAGTTTTGAACCCTGTCCTGTTTTGAACGTCTCCCAGTTCTGAACCCTGTCTTGTTTTGAACGTCTCCCAGTTCTGAACCCTGTCCTGTTTTGAACGTCTCCCAGTTCTGAACCCTGTCCTGTTTTGAATGTCTCCCAGTTCTGAACCCTGTCCTGTTTTGAACGTCTCCCAGTTCTGAACCCTATCCTGTTTTGAATGTCTCCCAGTTCTGAACCCTGTCCTGTTTTGAACGTCTCCCAGTTCTGAACCCTATCCTGTTTTGAACGTCTCCCAGTTCTGAACCCTGTCCTGTTTTGAACGTCTCCCAGTTCTGAACCCTGTCCTGTTTTGAACGTCTCCCAGTTCTGAACCCTGTCCTGTTTTGAACGTCTCCCAGTTCTGAACCCTGTCCTGTTTTGAACGTCTCCCAGTTCTGAACCCTGTCCTGTTTTGAACATCTCCCAGTTCTGCACTTTGTCCTGTTTTGAACTTGGCTATGTTTCTCAATTCCGAATGTTACCCTGTCTAACATTTCTCAAATCTGGCCTTGTCCTATTTTTAACTTTTTCCAGTTCTGAATCTTGTCCCTTTCCTGATTCTGGCAAAAGGTCACCACCCTGAAACGTTAGCACTGACTCTCCCAGTAGTGTCTGCCTGGCCTGCTAAGTATTTCCAACAATTTCTGCTTTTGCTCAGAGGACAATATTGCCGAGCTGTGGCCAACTTTAACAATAAAACTAAAACGAGAAGAGTGATATTGGGAGAGTAGAATCATTGGCAAAATCTTTCTGAGTATCATTACATTCCCTAGTAAAAATAATATTGACATTAATGTGAAGCACTGACTGGATTGGGCAGAGACTAATTTGTGACTTGTCAGAATTTCCAGAAATCAAGGCACTAAAGTTAATAAATCAATGGGATAGCCACATCCAAGTGTTTATTTTTAATATTATTACTTTGATAAGCTCTAATGAACAAATCCACCAGATACATTATTATGAAGAAATGAATATTGAGGAACACAGTGGTAGTGTAGTGGGGCATCAGAGTTTGGAGTTCAATCTCAGCGTCTTCTGTAAGGAGTTTGTAAGCCTTCCTCATTGAATGCATGGGTTTCTCCAGGTGCTTTGGTTTCCTCTGACAGTTCAAAGATGTATTGGTTAGTAGGTTAATTGGTCAATGTAAATTGTCCTGTGGTTAGGCTAGGGTTAACTCAGGGGTTGATGTTGGTGAGGTTCAAAGGGCAAGAAGGGCCTATTCCATTTAACACTTCTAAATAAAATATAATTTTCAAGCCATTGCCTAACTTGTGTGAACATGTGAAAAAAATACCACTGTTTGAACTTCTTAACTCTTCGTGTGCTGGAAGTTTTACTGGGTCTGTGAATGCTACCAATGTAAACACTATGTTCAAGGCTCAGTACAATTGTTCTCTACTTTGACTTGAACTTTACAACTGTCTCTATTATATCACTTTAGATGAAGAAAAGTTCAATTTCCAATGCTTTTTTCTTCTAATTTAAAGTTCAAAGTAAATTTATTAACAAAGTACATAGATGTCACCCTGAGATTTATCTCATTGCAGGCATTCACAGTAAACACAAAGTAACATAATAGAATCAATGGAAAAAACTGCACACAAAGTCTGACAAATCTCCAATATGCAAAAGACAACACATTGTGCACATATAAAAAGAAAAAACAAACAAAAAATTATAAATATTTAGACCATGAGCTGTAGAGTCCTTGAAAGTGAGTCTGCGGGGTTATGGAATCAGTTCAGTGCTGTGGTGAGTGAAGTTATCCACTCTTGGTTAGGAGTCTGATGGTTGAGAGGTAATAACTGTTCCTGAACCTGGTGGTGGGTGTCCTGAGGCTCCTGTACCTCCTTCTCGATGGCAACAATGAGAAGAGAGCATAACCTAGAATGGGGGAGGGGGTCCTTGACGACAAATGCTGCTTTTCTGCAACAGCGTTTCATGTAGATTTGCTACTACCATTACTGAGGAAGAAGCAGGGTTAGGGAAATCAGTTAACTAACATGTCTACAATGCCAGGTTCCTTTAATTGAGCTAGAAACAAACTTGAACTTTCTCAATATCATATCTGTGTCAGTAGTTCATACTCTTCAATAATTCCAATCAAAATCACACCAGCTGGTTGAATGAAGAGAAAAGAGAGTTTAGAATTTTACAATTCATTCCCTTCCAAGGATAAAGTGCAGAAGGTGCCAGTCGCTCCATTAACTGCCCAAGTAATATGGGCTTGCTGCTCACCTGGCTAGGCAAGGGTTAGATCTCCAACATTTTGGTCAGAAATACTCATCATTCTGGATGCAACATAAATTAATGAGCCCAGCATTTCATATTTCCTCCTCTCAGCAGCAAACCAGTCAAACATGGAATAATAAATCATCTTCAGGAGATGAATAGCAGATTCACAGAGTCAATATCATTTCTTTTGTAACACAGTATACTGAGACTTCTAAAAATTAGGTTCAAATATTAAAATGTCAGATACTTAATGTCTGTTAAACTCTACATTAATGCAGAATTGCAATGAGGGAACTTTCCTCCAGGATCAATTACCTAGACCTTCAAAAGAATCCACCTTCAAACCTAAACCTGTATTCATTAAAAAAAACTTATACAAAGAACTGCAAGAAGGTACTGATGAAAGCTTTTGCCTCCTGGTTCTAAAATCTACAGTCTAAATGGAAAGTAGATTCATAAAGAAATCTCGGTATTGTGCAAATTAGCACCTAAACACCAAATTATTTCTTATTCAATGTCTATACTGCACCTAACATTCACCCAATTAAAATGGTGAGTGAAGAAGTCACAACCATTATGGAAAAGTAAAATACGATCTATTAGGCTTTCAAATTGGCACAAAGTTGAGAGGAAATATCTGAACCCTCAATTTCCCATAAGATCAGAGAGTGAGACAGAAGTGAGTGAATCGTATACACTTTACAACATCTCAACTGAAATCTGGAACAGGGTCTTGGTGGAGGGGAGTAGTTCAAGGAAGAGTGGAGTAGAATGATAGTGAGAGTGTGAGAGTGTATGCGTGAGTATACATGTATGTGCATTAATGTTTCAGACTTATTGATGCAGTCTCTTGACTCCATCCATGAGAAGTCTATTGAGTCCAGCCTTGCCACCACTCTGGACTGACAAGACCTTTTAGTATAATCCCTACTAAAAGGTCAAAAAGCCTTGGGGTAACATGGGAGTGGACAACTCCAACCATGAATCCATAATCAGAGATGAGGAGGAATTTCTTTCACCAGGGGGAAATGAATCTGTGGAATTCATTGCACTGGACTGCTGTGGCCAATCATTGGATATGCTTAAAGTGAAGGTTGATAGATTCTTGATTAATCAGGGCATTGTGGTTATTTTATTTTATTGGGAGATAGAGCGTAGAACAGACCCTTCTGGCCAATGAGCCGAATTGCCTAGCAACCTACCTATTTAATCCTAGTCTAATCACAGAATAATGCTGAGTTCCTTCAGCAGTTCATTTGCTGATAGAAAAATTAGCACCTGCAAGCTCTTGTGTCTCCAGACTGGACACGGTGTTCACTCTGTGACAATGCTAAGCAAAGCAAAGGAAGCTATATAGCACTTACATGGTCTTTTTTTTAATCAATATTAAAGCTTTTGAACTCATCAATCAAAAGGGACCTGGGACATTCTCCACAAATTTGTCTGCCTACACTTTACCTTCATCTAACGTATGCTGCAATACACCAGCTGAACAGAGAGAAAGATGCTAGAATTTGCTCAAAGTCTCTGTGATGAAGTGCAACATTCCCATTGTACCTTTGAACGTGTTCCTGATCTAATGTACTAAAACAGGAGGATCTTTTGGATGACATTGTGAAAGTTGAGTCTATGCATGAGGAGCACAGAGAAGCACAGAAGAAACACACACTACCACACCTATCTTCCTACTCACCCCATCAAACACTTCCTGACCCGAGTGTGATGAAGTCTGAGGTTCCGATAATATTCTTAATCAATCACCTCAGAAGAGGAGCTGAAGTAATTTTCTGTCCTACACAGTGATAGCATGTTTGGGGAGTGAATTGGTTGGTTGTGGGAAGCAAAATCAACCAGGTCTAGTAAAGCACTAGCTGTGTACTTACTTGAGGAATGAAGATGACCATGGAAACTGGGTACAGCAACAACAGAAGATTCTGAAGATTACTATGAGAATATATAACAGTATAGAAGAGTACAGGCCCTTCGGCCACAATGTTGTGTCTGATCCAAATCTTCCCTCCTACACAGCCCACCATTTCTCATATCCATGTGATTAAAAGTTTCTGAAGTGGCCCAAATTTATCTGCTGCTACCACCACCCCCGCAGTGCGTCCCATGCACTCTGTATAAAAACAACCTACCTTATACATCTCCCCCATACTTTCCCCCAAACACCTTAAAGATATGCCCTCTTATATTAGCCAGTTCTGCCCTGGGAAAGTCTCTGGACATCCACCCCATCTATACCTCTTATCATCTTGTACACTTTTCAAGCTCTGAAGAGCACAAAGGATTTATTGCCTTTGAAATAAACTGGATAACTGTTTTGTACATAGGACACAGCATGAATGATAATATAGTTATGTGTTGCACCACTCCTACACTTGTCACCACTTCCTTTTAATCTAAGTTGTGAAACTTTGCTAAAATGTTGGCTGAAGCAGTCCTCCAGTATGTCATCAGTCTAGCCATCCTTCTACGTGAAATTGCAAAATACCCCTCCGATGGGACCACAACATCCTCACCCACGGGTTTTACCCTGGGCATCACACCAGATGCCCGAGCAGATGCTCCTGTTGAAATTGGTGGCTTGGTTAATTCAGTTAATATTGGAAATAATTAATACAGTAGTAACTGATCACAAAACTTCTGGAATATAAACCAGGATACCTGCTGGGATTAGTGAGCATGTTTTATGAGGAAGATTCAGCAGAATAAAGGAGAATGAGAGGCATACAAGATGATAAGAGGCATTGATCAAGTGGACTGATAGATACTTTCCCTAGGTGAAAATGGCTAACATAAGGTGGCATAATATTAAGGTGATTGGAGGAAAATATCGGGGGAATGTCCATAAGTCCATAAAACATAGAAACACACACAAAGTGCTGGAGGAACTCAGCAGATCAGATTGACGTTTTGGGCTGAGACCCTTGTTCAGGACTGAGAAAATAGGGGGAAGGTGCCAGAATAAAAAGGAGGGGGGAGGGGAAGGAGACTAGCTGGAAGGTGATAGGTGACATAGGAGCAGAATTAGGCCATTTGGCCCATCGAACCTGCTCCGCCATTTCATCATGGCTGATCTATTTCCCTCTGAACTCAATTCTCCTACCTTCTCCCCATAACCTTTCATGTCCTGATTAATCAAGAAACCATCAACTTCCACCTTAAATACACCCATCTGCCTAGCTTCCACAGCCGCCTGTAGCAACACATTCCACAGCTTCACCCTCTGGCTAAAGAAATTCCTCCTCATCTCCATTTTAAGTGGACATCTTTCTAGTCTGAGGCTGTTCCCTCTGGTCCTAGATCTGCACCCAACATAGAAAACATCCTTTCCACATTCACTTTATCTAGGCTGCTGAACATTCAACAGGTTTCAATGAGATCCCTCCTCATTCTTATAAATTCCAGCGAGTAATGGTCCAGAGTCATCAATTGCTCCTCATTCGATACGCCTTTCATTTTTGTGAACCTCCTCTGAATCTTCTCCAATGTAGACACATCCTTTCTGAAATAAGGGGCCCAAATCTGCTCACAATACTTTAAGTGAGGAGGCCTCACCAGTATCTTACAACACCTCAGCACCACATCTTTGTTTTTATATTCTGTTCCTCTCGAAATGACTGCTAACATTGCTTTTACCTTCCTCACCACTGACACAACCTGCATTTTAACCTTTAGAAAATCTAGCACGAGGACTCCCAAGCTCCTTTGTACTTTGGATAATTGAATATTCTCCCCGTTTAGAAAATAGTTAATGCTTTTATTCCTTCTACAAAAGTACATGACCATACACTTCCCAACACTATTCTATCGATATGCTACTTCTTTGCCCATCTTCCTAATCTGTCTAAGTCCTTCTACAGCCTCCCCACTTCCTCAACGTTGCCTGCCTCTCCACCTATCTTCGTATTGTCCACCAGCTTGGTCACAAAGCCATGAATTCTGTCACCCAAGTCATTGACTTATAACGTAAAAAAGAAGTAGACCAAACACTGACCCCTGTGAAACACCGGTGGTGAGGATGGGAGGTTCCCGTTATTCACACCCTTTGCTTCCTGCCGAACAGCCATTGCTCTATTCAATCTTGCATCTTTCCTGTTATATCATGGGTTTTTATCTTGTTCAGCAGCCTTGTGTGCACACTTTGTCAAAGGCCTTCTGAAAATCCAAGTACATAACATTCACCAATTCTCCTTTGTCTATCGTGCTTGGTATTTCCTCAAAGAATTCCAGCAGATTTGTCAGGCAAGATTCTCCCTCAAGGAGATCATGCTAACTTTGGCCTATTTTATCATGAGCCTCAAAGTACCCCCAAACTACATCCTTAACAATCAACTCCGACATCTTCCTAACCACCTTCAGGTTAAATGACCTATGATTTCCTTCTGACATTTGCAAGTTTCCAGTCCTCTGGAACCACGCCAGAATCTATTCATTCTTGAAAGATCATATTTAATGCCTCCACAATCTCTTCAGCTACTTCTTTCAGAACTCTTTCAGGGTGTAGTCCATCTGGTGCAGGAGTCTTATTTACATTCAGGCCTTTCAGTTTTCCAAGCACGTCTCTCTAGTAATAGCAACTGCATTCACTTCTGCCCTCTGACACTCTCGAACTTCTGGCATACTGCTAGTCTCTTCTACAGTAAAGACTGATGCAAAATTGCTATTCAGTTCACCTGGCATTTCCTTGCCCCTAATACTAACTCTCCAGCATCATTTTCCAGCGGTTCAATATCTACTCTCGCTTCTCTTTTACTCTTATATGCCATCTCTTTTGCTTTTCTGTTGGCTTTGATTCTCGTTAGCCACAGCTGTGTCATCCTGCATTTAGAATACTTCTTCTTTGGGATTTATCTATCTTGTACCTTTTGAATTGTTCCCAGAAACTCCTGCATTGCTTTCTGCCACCATCCCTGCTAGCGCTCCCTTCCAATCAACTGGCCAGTTCCTCTCTCAAGCATCTGTAATACCCTTTACTCCACTGTAATACTAATACATCTGATTTTCAGCTTCTCCCTCTCAAATTGTAGGGTGAATTCTATCATATTATGATACTGTGTCCTAAGGATTCCTTTACCTTAATCAAATATGGTTCAATACACAATGCTCAATACAGAACTGCTGATCCCATAGTGGGCTCAACCACAAGATACTCTAAAAAGCCATCCTGTAGGCACTCTACAATTTCTCTCTCTTTGGATCCAGCATCAACTGTACTTACTCAATATACCTGCATATTGAAATCCCCATGACTATCGCAACATTACCCTTTTTACATGCCTTTTCTATCTCCTGTTGTAACTTGTATCCCATATCCTGGCTACTATTTGGCGGACTGTATATAACTCCTATGAAGGCCTTTTAGAGTTTCTTAACTCTACCCACAAGGATTCCAACTTTTCTCTTTCTAAGGATTTTATTTTATTTTTTACCAACAGAGCCACCCAACTCCTTCTGCCTACCTGCTTGTCCTTTTGATACAATATGTGTCCTTGAATGTTAAGCTCCCAACTAAATTTTTTTTCAGCCTCAACACAGTGATCCTCACACCATCATACCTTATTCCGAATACCGCATGCTTTCAAATGTAACACCTTCAGTTCTGTATCTGTCATCCTTTTCAATTTTGTCACCCTTTTACACAATTTTGCCCTATGTGCTACCTGTCCTTCCTGACAGTCTCACTACACACTGCCTCTGCTTGTAAACCAACAACACTATCCTACTCTGTCAGAGGTAGATTTTTTACATAGAGAGTGATGGGTTCATGGAACCCCACCCTCCACTGGGCGGGTGGGGGGGGGGGAGCGGTAGGGCAGATACGTTAGGGGCTTTTGAAGCAACTCTTAGATAGGCACAAGGATGCTAGAAAATGGGGGGGGGGTAATTTAAGAGGGAAGGGTTAGATTGATATTAGAGTAGGTTAAAAGGTTGTACAACATCATAGGCTGAAGGGCTTGCAAGTGCTGTAACGCTCTATATTATGTTTGTCTACTTCAGTACTGGATCAGCTGACTTTTCCTCCTGAACATGTTGATGTCAAATTGCACAGCATCATATTCAGAGATTGGTGTGAGATGTGGAGCTGATAACATCATATGTGATGGAAATTAAACAGTTTGGTGGAGAGTTTTGATTAACATGGCAGTCATCTTAAAAGTCCTAAACTATTTTCATCTATTAACATTATGGCTGGATACCTACTGATAAGTGGAGAAAGCTCGCAGCAAATCTTCAGTCTTAAATTCTGAAGGAAAATCATAGATCTCAACAATGTGGGGAAATTCAGAATCATCTATTTCTTGTTCAGCTGGTTGGTAGTTGTAGTAATTGAAGGGAGGATCTTGAATATTCTTCTTAGACTTACTCTTTGAAGTTAACTGAAAGAGGAAAGGAGAGGTCGTTAGGCACAGATAACGAAAGTTTGAATCAAACAGACATTTCATATACTTATTATGCAATGATGTGAGATTTTAGTTTTTATTTGTTATTTTTTCCTTGCAATATCCCACCACTGATTCCTACTTGCCTGCCACTTTATTTTCTAAGGATGCAACTTATCCTGCTGTTTAAAAAATTCTACAAGGGAAATTTCTCTGTTATTCAAGCAGTGCAGTGAGTTTCACACTAACTACATCTCACACCCATTATACCCAGGGAAGCCAAAGGGGTAAAGATAAGGTCAAAATGCCAGCAGAAACAAAGATGAAGTCCTGCTCTTGGTTGAGAAGACAGGCTTACCTGGTTGGAGGCATAGCAGAATGAGAGGGCAACCTTGTAGACAAGTTTAAAATTTTAAGAGGCATAGGTAAGATGTATGGTAACAGCCTTTTCCTAGGGTAGGGGAGAGCAAAACTAGCAGGCACAGGTTTAGGGTGAGGAGGAAGATTTAAAGGCGCAGCTTTTTCATGCAGAGGGTGGTGAGTATCTGGAAGGAGCTGTCAGAGGAACTGGTGAGTCAGATACAATAGTAATTTAAGAAGCACTTGGACAGGTACATGCGGGGGTAGAAATTGGAGAGATATGGGCTGAATACAGGTAACTGGGACTAGCTAATTCAGCATTGTGGTTGGTATTGACTTGTGTCAAAAGGGCTGTACCCATGTTGTATTGCTTTGTGATCTGTACAATAAAATAATACAATTTATAGTACAAGGGTTTAAAACATGTATTCTCCCATCTTGTGCAAAAAGAAAGTTTTCAATTTTTACTTTTTAATTTTAGATGTACTGTACAGTATGGTAACAAGCCCTTCTGACTCAAGGAGCCCACGCTGCCCAATTACACCCATGACCAATTAACCTACTAACCCATAAGTCTTTGGAATGTGGGAGGAAACTGGAGCTCTTAGAGGAAATCCACACAGTCACAGCAGCAGAATTGAACCTGGATGGCTGGCACTTTTATAGTATTATGCTAACTGCTTTGCTATTGTGTCGCCCCGGAAAGTTAATTTTGAGTAAACTAAATTGTGTACAGCCTTTCCATACAGACAGATACATCCAGACAACACAAACAGAACCAACAGGTTACTTGCAACACACACAAAATGCTGGAGGAAAGGGTCTGGCCCCGAAACATTGACTGTACCCTTTTCCATAGATGCTGCCTGGCCCACTGAGTCTCTCCAGCATTTTCCCTGTGTGTTGCTTGGATTTCCAGCATCTACAGATTTTCTCTTGTTTGTCAATGGATTACTTGCCTAACTGCAACCAAAAATAATTACAAAAAATAATAACACCAAGCTACTGTCAGAAAAGGAAGGGGAGTGTTTGCCTACTTTAAGCACTGTGCTTCATCTTTGAAAAGACAACATTCTGGCATGTTAACACTAGTACTAATTGGATTTCTTTCCTGAGTGTGTCACATTGAGGTGCTGTATTATCCACCTGTCAAAAGAAACAAATATCCGCAGTCTTTGAAGAAGCACGATAATGCAGAATAATGGATGGTGAGGAGCAGCATCGCTGCGGTTTAAATCAACAAACCGGGGCTGTAAGCCACTGAGCCAAAAAGCTCAAGTGGCTTTTAAAGATTTAAATTGGACCTTAGAAATAAATTATGGCCCTTTGCTCATTTTCTATCATAGAATCTAATCATTATTATGGCCTCAATGAATGGAAAACTGTTGAAAGCTAAGCTGAAAGTATTTCAGTAATGGGTAAAACGATTTAAGGTATCAGAGAAGCCTTCCTACATGACCACTTTGATAGTGATGGCATTTTCAGGGACACCCAATACAGCTTCCGGAAAAGAAAACTGTGTTTTATGTATTTTAAGGAATTTTAATTAAAAAGCTACCAGGTTTGAGGAGGAGGGCAAGCAGGTAGAAATATCTGTCTAGATTAGAGGAAGTTCATAGTTTGGCACTTAACTGGAGGTTTCACTTTCAGATGAAATTCTGTGGGATTTCGGTAGTTCATTGGAGTAGATGGCAAATGAATTGAATATCCCTAAGATAAAAGCCTGCATCCAGATCAAATTTCAAAGTAAATTTATTATTAAAGTACATATATGCCACCATATACTACCCTGAGATCCATTTTCTTGAAGGCACTCACACTAGGTCTTGGAGCTTATTGATTAGTTCTGAACTGGTAGTTAACCATATAACAATTACAGCAAGAAAACAGGTCATCCCTTCTAGTCTGTGCCGAATGCTTACTCTCACCTAGTCCCACTGACCCGCACTCAGCCCATAACCCTCCATTCCTTTCCTGTCCATATACCTATCCAATTTTACTTTAAATGACAATACTGAATCTGCCTGTACCACTTCTACTGGAAGCTCATTCCACACAGCTACCACTCTCTGAGTAAAGAAATTCCCCCTCGTGTTACCCTTAAACTTTTGCCCCCTAACTCTCAACTCATGTCCTCTTGTTTGAATCTCCCCTACTCTCAATGGAAAAAGCCTATCCACGTCAACTCAATCTATCCCCCTCATAATTTTAAATACCTCTATCAAGTCCCCCCTCAACCTTCTACGCGCCAAAGAATAAAGACCTAACTTGTTCAACCTTTCCCTGTAACTTAAGTGCTGAAACCCAGATAACATTCTAGTAAATCTCCCTGTACTCTCTCTATTTTGCTGACAAAAAAAATGAAGAACAATTAATGAAGTTAATGAAGAACATCCTGATGTATGTACTCTTCACTGTCCAGCCACTTCAGGACTGAAGGAAAAGCCAATGAAAACACATTTGCTCCTGACCTGTGATACCAACAATATCCCAAGAGGTTTAGGAGCATTGCATTTGGTATGCATGTGCCCAGGAAGTGCTGTGACATCCTGGTATGAATGCAGATTGGACCGGATGCACCAATACTTCAAGCTGATATTGACATGTTGCAAGGATGAGAGCATGTTTGACAAGTGACATTTAACTTAGAAAAACAGTGTTTTCCATCAGGCTTAAAGCCAAATATTCAGACTTTCTGGAGAGAATAAAATTGAAAGCTGTAGTGACAGAGAGAGATAAGGATATTATTGTGAAGCACTGCTTATTCACCAATTTCATGAAGATGCAAATAAAACAAACAAGTTCTAGAATGTATTCACAGGACAATTACTACAACATAAAGATATCATTTTGTCCTTACACACATCTTTAGTGAGAACACTGTGCCAAATTTGGTAATGGTGCCAAAAAGGTTTGCCTGGCTAATGCCTAGTAGAGATTAGGTTTATTTGTCACACATGCCAGAAGACACAGGAGCAATATTAGGCCATTCAGCCAATTGAGTCTGCTCCGCCAGCCCATCATGGCAGATTTATTATCCTTTTCAACCCCATTTTCCTGCTTTCTCCACAAAATCCTTGAGGCCCTTACTAATCAGGTATCTATCAGCCTGCATTTTAAATATACCCAATGACTGCACCTCCATAGCCATCTGTGGCAATGAATTCCACACATTTACCACCCTCTGGCTAAAGAAATTCCTCCTCGTCTCTGTTCTAAAGGGATGTCATTCTATTTTTGAGGCTGTGCCCTCAGGTTCTAGACTCCCCCACTTTAGGGAACATCATCTCCACATTCACTCGATCTAGACCATACAGACCATCTAGACCATACATCATTTGTCTCAAATCAATTGTGAGGACTGCAATGGGCAGCATGCAAGTGTTGCTACACTTATGGTGTCAAAATAGCATGCTCACACTCCCTAACTCTAACTTGTATGTCTTTGGAACATAGGAGGAAACCACAACACCTGGAGGAAGCTCATTTGGGCATGAGAAGAAAGTATAAACTTCTTAAAGACAGCGGTGGGAATCAAATGATTGATGGTGCTGTAAAGTGATTGTGCTAACTATCTTGCTACCATGCCACCTAGTAAGTTTGCCTCTAAGTAATGCAGACAGACATGATGCTGATTTGATTGAGTTTTATAAAATGTCTGCAAATTTCCCAGACTATTCAAAATCTAAATCAATAATCTGATAAGAAAATAATGTGTAATAAATATGTTTGACCAAGAGACAGAAGGAAAAGGTTAAAGGGAAATAAGAGGGGGAAGAGAACAGAACAGTGCAGCACAGTACAGGCCCTTCTGCCCACAATGTTGTGCTTTAATCTAGTCTAAGATCAAGTTAAACTTCCCTCCCACATAGCACTCCATTTTTCTTTCATCCACGTGCCTATCCAAGAACTTCTAAAATGTCCCTAGTATCTTAATCACCACCCCAGCAGCACATTCCATGTGGCAACTACTCTGTAAAAAAAAAACTATCTCTGACATTTCCTGTATACTTTCCTCCAATTAACTTGAAATTATTCCCCCTATTAGCCTTTGCTGCTGTGGAATAAGGATGCTTCTTGTCCACTTGATAACATCTGGAATACCTTTATAAAGTCACCTCTCATCCTCCCTTACAAAGAGAAAATCCTTAGCTCACTCAACATTTCCTCATAAGACATGCTCTCTGATCTAGGCAGCATCCTGGGAAAGAGGTTAGATAAGAATATTTTGAGAGCTAGCGCAGAAACAATGGCCCAAATGGCTGTCTCCTACCATTAATAAAAATCCAATACATATATTGAGAGGCAATGAGAGTTGTGAGGGGGACACAGAAAGACTTCCTCTACTTCCTCACAAGCATAAGGAAATCCAGCATGTTCTGATTGACCCTCACCATTTTTAAAATATAATCGAAGCACCATAAAACGCCTCTTTCCTAGATGCATCACAGCTTGGTATGGAAACTGTTCTACTTAACACTGCAAGAAATTGCAGAAACCTTCTTAATGAGCAGAACATATCCCATTTATCACAAAAACAAGGCCTCCCCTCGTCCATTGACACCTTGCTGCTCTTGAAAAACAGCCAATGCATTGAAAAGCCCCAGCCAACACGGTCATTTTCACTTCCTCCCCTACCTTCCGTTGGGCAGAAGAAACAAAAGCCCGACAACACTTACCACCAGGCTAGGCTCAGGGACAGTTTCTATTCTGCTTTTATAGGATTTTTGAACAGATTTCTTGGATGATGAA
The DNA here is from genome assembly GCF_048418815.1 of Hemitrygon akajei. Classification (NCBI taxonomy): domain Eukaryota; kingdom Metazoa; phylum Chordata; class Chondrichthyes; order Myliobatiformes; family Dasyatidae; genus Hemitrygon; species Hemitrygon akajei. The sequence continues at coordinate 16,665,903 of NC_133146.1, read as the reverse complement.
GATGAACATTTAATCTCTCAATATGCCTTGCTGAGGACTTTGCATTTTATTTGTGTACTTGTACTGTGCTCTCTCTCTCTCTGTCTAACTGTAACACTATTCTGCATTCTGGTATTGCTTTTCCCTCTGAACTACTTCGATGTCTGGAATGATCTGTCTGGATCTCATGCAAAAAAGCTTTGCACTGTGTCTCTACATGAGACAATAATAATCCAATTATAATAGGATAAAGACAGTCAATGTGAATAAGCAAGGACTTGCAGCTGGAATATAATGTTAAAACATGAAGCTATCTTCTTTGATAGTAAAAGCGAAAAGCCAGCTATTTAAATGATGAGAGATTACCAAATGCTGGTCTTCAGAAGGACTTGAGGTCCTCTATACATGAATCACTGTGAGGTAGCATGCACATTCAACAAGTAATGCACTTGTGGTAGAGAGTGCAACAAAGATATATCAGTTTGTTTTTCCTGGTGGCTCAAGGCAGGGGAATTGTTCTGAGGAGAAATTATGCAGGCTGGCCACACTTCTCATAGAAACAGACAACATTCTTAAGCAGCAATGTAAATGAAACAATTCTTTTTCTCCTTTACTCTTCATTTTTGTTTGTTGGGGCTCAGTTAGTGCCGTGAGAATGGCTCCAGGAGCTGTGTTTTGTTCTGTGTGTGAGATGTGGGAATCCTGGGAGACCTCCAGTCTCCCGGATAACCACATCAGTGCCAGGTGCACTGAGCTGCAGCCCCTCAGAGAACATGTTAAGGAACTGGAGCTGCAGCTCGATGACCCTCAACTCATACGGGAGACTGAGGAAGTAATAAGAGCTACAGGGAGATAGTCACCTCTAAGTCGCAGGAGTCAGGTAACTGGGTGACTGTCAGGAGAAGGAAGGGAAATGGGCTACCAGTGCAGAGTACCCTGTAGCCGTTCTCCTCACTATTTCAGTATGTATACCACTTTGGATTCTGTTCAGGGGAACGATATACCAGGGGAAACCACAGTGACTGGGTCTCTGGCACTCAGGCTGCGACTGTGGTAAAGATTGTAAATTCAGTCAGCTCCATCCTGGACACTAGCCTACAAAGTACACAGGACATCTTTAGGGAGTGGTGTCTCAGAAAGGCAGCATCCATTATTAAGAACCTCCAGCACCCAGGGCAAGCCCTTTTCTCACTGTTACCATCAGGTAGGAGATACAGAAGCATGAAGGCACACATTCAGCGATTCAGGAACAGCTTCTTCCCCTCTGCCATCCAATTCCTAAATGGACACTACCTCACTTTTTTTAAATATACATAAAACCATATAACAATTACAGTACAGAAACAGGCCATCTCAGTCCTTCTAGTCCGTGCCGAACACTTATTCTCACCTAGTCCCACTGGCCCACACTCAGCCCATAACCCTCCATTCCTTTCCTGTCCATATCCCTATCCAATTTTACTTTAAATGACAATACCGAACCTGCCTGTACCACTTCTAATGGAAGCTCGTTCCACACAGCTACCACTCTCTGAGTAAAGAAATTCCCCCTCGTGTTACCCTTAAACTTTTTCCCCCTAACTCTCAACTCATGTCCTCTTGTTTGAATCTCCCCTACTCTCAATGGAAAAAGCCTATCCACATCAACTCTATCTAACCCCCTCATAATTTTAAATACCTGTATCAAGTCCCCCCTCAACCTTCTACGCTCCAAAGAATAAAGACCTAACTTGTTCAACCTTTCCCTGCAACTTAAGTGCTGAAACCCAGGTAACATTCTAGTAAATCTTCTCTGTACTCTCTCTATTTTGTTGACATCTTTCCTATAATTCAGTGACCAGAACTGTACACAATACTCCAAATTTGGCCTCACCAATGTCTTGTACAATTTTAACATTACATCCTAACTTCTATACTCAATGCTCTGATTTATAAAGGCCAGCATACCAAAAGCAAAGTATTCCTGTTGTTGCACATTTAAAAAAATATATTCAATATACGCAATTGATTTACTTGTTGATTTATTATGTTTTTATTTATTTATTTATTTATTTATTTATTTGTTTATTTGTTCACACACTGCTAGATTATGTATTGCATTGAACTGCTGCTACTATGTTAACAAATTTCACGTCACATGCCGGTGATAATAAACCCGATTCTGATTCTGGCTCAGAAGAGAAGAAAGAAGAAAAGATTGAAACAGTGATAGGAGTTTCCATAATTAGAGGAATAGAGACCAGATTCTGTGGATGCGATACCGGCACCTGGATGGTATATTGCTGGAAGGTGTCAGGGTCAGGGACATCTCGAATCAGGTCCATGGTATTCCACAGGGGCAGGATGAGCAGTCAGAAGACTTAGTACCTATTGGCACCAATGACATAGACAGGAAAGGTAAGGAGATCCTGAGAGGGATTTTAGGGAGCTAGGTAGAAAGATGAAAAGCAGGACATCCAGGGTAGTAACCTTTGGATTGCTACATGTGCCATGTGCCAGTGAGGGTAAGAATAGGAGCATTTGGCAGATAACTGCATGGCTGAGGAATTGATATAGGGAGAAGGTGTTCAGATTTCTAGATAACTGGGACTTCTTCTGGGGAAGATATGACTTGTACAAACGGGATGGGTTACACCTGAACTCATGGGCGACCAATATCCTCCCAGGTAGGATTGCTCGAGCTGCTCGGATGGATTTAACTTAATTTGGCAGGGCAATGGAAATCAGAGTGATAGGGTTGAGGACGGGGTAGATGGTTTACAAACAGAGACGGTGTGTAGTGAGACTGCTAGCAAACAGAGGCTGATGATTGGGCAAAACTGCTTTCAATGGGATGAGCTGCAATGTAAAAGAGGGACAAAATCGAAAAGGCAATACAGGAGTGAAGGTGTCACATTTGAATGTGCGCAGTATATGGAATAAGGTAGATGAACATGTAGCACAGTTACAGATTGGCTTGTATGACGTGGGCGTCACTGAATCGTGGCTGAAAGATGATTACAGCTGGGAGCTTAACATTCAAGGATACACATTGTATTCAAAGGATAGTCAGGTAGGCAGAGTGGTAGTGTGGCTCTATTGGTAAAAAATGAAATCAAATCCTAAGAAAGAGGTGACATAGGATGCATGGTGGAAAATTATTGTGGGTGGAGCTAAGAAACTGCAAGGGTAAAAAGACCCTGATGGAAATTGTATAGAGACCTTCAAACAGTAGCAAAAATATGGGCTACAAATTATAATGGAGATAGAAAGTGCATGTCAAAGGGGCAATGTTATAATCGTCATAGGGGATTTCAATATGCAGGTAGCTTGGTAAAATCATGTTGGTTGTGGATCCCAAGAGAGGGAATTTGTAGAATGCCTATGAGATGACTTTTTGGTGCAGCTCATGGTTGAGTCCACTGGAAGATCAGCTATTCTGGATTGGGTGTGTGTAATGAACTAGAATTGATTAAAGAGCTTAAGGTAAAGGAACCCTTTGGAGTCAGTGGTCATAATATGATAGAATTCACCCTGCAGTCTGAGAATGAGAAGCTAAAGTTATCAGTATTATAGTGGAGTAAAGGGAATTACAGAGGCATGTAAGGAGCAGGCTCCAAATTGATTTTAAGGGGACACTAGTTTGGATGACAGCAGAACAACAATGGCTGGAATTTTTGGGAGCAATTCATAAGTTACTGGACAGATACATCCCAAAGAAGCTGTAGCATTCTAAACGTAAGATGAGGCAATCATGGCTGACATGGGATGTCAAACCCAACATAAAAGCCAAAGAGAGGACATATAATAGAGAATAATTAGAATTAGAGGATTGGGAAGCTTTTAAAAACCTACAGAAGGCAACTAAAAAGACAAAAAGAAAGAAAAGATGGAATACTAGTGTACGCTAACTAATAATATTAAAGAGGGTATCAACATTTTCTTCAGATATATATAAAGAGTAATAGAGAGGGGACAGTAGATATCGGACTGCTGGAAAATTATACTGGAGAGATAGTAATGGGGGACATAGAGATGCAGAAGAACTGAATAAGTATTTTGCAACAACTTCATTGTAAAAGACACTAGCAGTTTGCTGGATGTTCAAGAGTGTCAAGAGGCAGAAATAAGAGAAGTTGCCTTTACTAAGGAAACTGAAAGGTCTGAAGGTACATAAATTACCTGGACCAGATGGTCTAATTCTGAAATAGGTGGCTGAAGAGATTGTGGAGGCATTAGTAATAATTTTTCAAGAATCAATAGAGACTGCCATGATTCTGGAGGATTGGAGAATTGCAAATGTTACTCCACTCTTCAAGAAGGAAGAGAGGCAGAAGAAAGGAAATTATAGGCCAGTTAGTCTGACTTCAGTGGCTGGAAAGATGTCAAAATCCATTGTTAAGGATGTGGTTTCAGGTTACTTTAAGGCACATGATAAAATATGCCAGCATGGTTTCCTTAAAGGAAAATCTTGCCGGCCAAATCTGTTGGGATTCTTTGAAGAAATAACAAGCCAGTTAGACAAAGGGGAACTGATGCACGCTGTGTTCTTGGATTTTCAGAAGACATCTGACAAGGTGACACGCATGAGGTTGCTTAACAAGTTATGAGCCCATGGTATTACACGAAAGATAGAGAATTAGCTGATTGGCAGTAGGCAAAGAGAAGGAATAAAGGGCTTTTCCTGGTTGGCTCCTTGTGTATAGTGGCATTTTGCAAAGGTCTGTATTGGGACCACTTCTTTTACGTTATGTATCAATAATTTGGGTGACAGAATGGATAGCTTTGTGGGCAAGTTTGCAGATAGAACAAATATAGATGGAGAGGCAGGTAGTACTGAGGAAGCAGAGAGGCTACAGAAGGACTTACACAAATTAGGAGAATGGGCAAAGAAGTGGCAAATGGAATACAGTGCCAGGAAGTGTATTGTCATACACTTTGGTAGAAAAAATAAAAACATAGACTATTTTCGAAATGGAGATAAACTTCAAAAACCTGGCGTGCAAAGGGACTTGGTAATCCTTGCACAGGACTCTCTAAAGGTTAATTTGCAGGATGACTTTGTAGTGAGGAAGGCAAATGTGATGTTGGCAATCATTTCAAGAGAACTAGAATATAAAAGCAAGGCACTGGTGAGGCCTCACTTGGAATATTGTGAGCAATTTTCTTATCTAAGAAGGGATGTGCTGAGATTGCAGAGGGTTCAAAGGAGATTCGCAAAAATGATTCTAGTATTCAAAGACTTGTCATATGAGGAATGTTTGATGACTCTGGGCTTGTACTCACTGGAAGTTAGAAGAATGAGGGGGTCCTCATTGAAACCTATCAAATGTTGAAAGGCCTCGATAGAGAGGACGTGGAGAGTATGTTTTCGATGGTGGGGGGAGTCTAGGACAAGAGGAAACAGCCTCAGAATAGAGGGATATGGCGATGAGAAGGAATGTCTTTAGCCAGAGAGTGGTGAATCTGTGGAACTGATTGCCACAGGCACATGTGGACGCAAAGTCATTGGGTATATTTAAGATAGAGGATGATAGGCCCTTGATTAGTCAGGGCATGAAGGGCCACAGGGAGAAGGCAGGAGATTGGAGCTGAGAGGGAAATGGATCAGCCATGATGAAATGGCAGAACCAACTCAATGGGCCATATGGCCTAATTCTGCTCCTATATCTTATGGTATTATGGACGATGCTTCCCCTTGATTGGAAGTTTAAAATTGGGACAACAAAACAAAGCATAAACCACTCTTTTTACAAAGAAATGAATGAATTTTTGGGATTCACCGCACAAGAGGGATGTAGAGCTTCAGTTTGGTGTATATTTTAGACAAATTTTTGAGAAGAATCAGGAGATATGGGATTAGTGCAGAAAAGAAACACTGAGATAAAACATGAGCCAGGAACACTTAAATAGCAGAACTGACATGAGGGGAAGACCAGCCTACACTTACTTACAATGTTCAAATTCAAAGTTCAAAGTGCATTTATTATCAAAGTATGTATGCGGTATATAACCCTGAGATTCGTTTTACAGACAGCCGCAAAGCAAAACCATGGAACCCATACAAAGAAAAATATCAAGCCCCCGCTGCATAAAAAAAATGACCCAATGACAACAAAAAACATTAATGCCTCTCCACATGCAAAAAACAAATCTCGCATACTGTAACAAGAAAGAACGAACAAAACACAAAATCAATAGAGTCTAATCGAACTACAGTCCAATCTGCAAACCATAGACCCAGTATTTCTTTACCCTTCTCAGGCAGCATCAAGAAGAGAGGGAGATAATTTGAAAGCAGGAGTTTTCCATTGGATGCAGCAGGACCAGCACATGCAGACACCTTCCTCTGGCAGCAGCGAGCAAGAGGCTGGTAGACAGTGCTGAACATTCACTCGCATTCCGCATTTGCCTTGATGTTTCAATCTTCCTTGATGGTTTAATTGGTGAGAGATGAAGTCAATCATAGGCCCCACACACTGCCTCTGAGCTTCTTGGCCTCAAAGCAGCTTGCCTCCTGGAACTTTTTGGAGACAGCAAAATGCCAGATTGCTCAATTGGCCCAAAAACACACCATCAAACTGTAAATCACAGGCTCCCGCAGTGCCAGAACCACATATAAAAAAAAGGGAAGATGTAAAAGAAGTGAAAGAAACAGCTTCACGGACCATCTGAAAAACGTCACCCATGGAAGCATTGTTTGTTGGTGCCATCTTGACCCGATTATTTAATGCCTCAATTGCTAGCCTTTGCTCTTTGAAAATTATTCTCATTTGAATCAGAAAGATCACAGTTTAAGTAAGGAACATACCTAGGTTTGACATTTGGCAGTAATAAAGGATGACTACTTTATACAGAATAGTACAACACAGTACAGGTCCATTGGCCAACAATGTTGTGTTGACCCTTTTTATTTCCCACATAGCCCTCCATTTTTCTTTCATCCACCTGGCTATCTTAAATGTTCCAAATGTATCTGCCTCTACCACCTGCTGTGTACAAGAACTCCTTCGTAAGGAGTTCTTTCTTTCGGATTAGATGCTGCACCACCAACTAGTCTGACCTTTCAGGTGGACTTTGCAAAATGATCACCAACTTCTCCAGGAATACCGATGAACACTTTTCAAAGACAGCAGCAGTTTGACAGATTGCAGGGACGAACAAGACATTCAATCACCAAGACCTAAGATAATTTGGCTGCAAAACCATTCCCTGCACTTCAAACATGCCTCATTCGTGGCATCGTAGTGTAGGATGTCCTGGAGTCAGTAAAAGCTCTATATAAATGCAAATTCCCTTCCTTTCCCTGTTTAAAAGATTTGCCTTAAAATCAGAGAATAAAGGCATGAAATGTATAAAAATTCTCTTTTGCATGCTAAATTATTTAATTAAAATATTGATTTCCTAATTATGACCAATCCAGTACAAATCTCCAGTCCTTGTATAATCTTTAGAATGGAACACTCCAATGTAATTGCCTCTGTGGCTATATACTTGAGGCTTATAAATACAGAAATAAAATTAAATAGCACAAAATCATCCAATCTGATCATTAACTTGCACTGGTGACACATCAGAAATACCTCAGAACATTTTACAGTACTGAGAAGAAAAAAAACTTCAATATTTTACTATCAGACTTCCTTTTGTGCTTTGAACATGTACACTAAAATGAAAATTACAACCAGAAAACAACCAGAAAGGAGCACCGTAAAATGAATCTATCATTCTGACACACAGAACTGATGGAGCATTCCAGCTTAGTTAGAGCACATGAATGAAAGTTGCTGATCAAGAATGTTACCAGCATCACAGGAAAAGCATGATAAATGGGCGATGCAAAGCTGTTGCCACCACTGTTGCAATGTGCGAGGGATGAGTCTGGTCGTGTACTACGCCGCTTGTTAGCCCTTTTACATCCTCTGCTACTGGCAGCTGTTTATTAGTCACCGTGCTCTAACCCCCACCATCCACGTTGCCTATATACTCAAGCTGTTTTGTTTGCAGCTTTGCAGATTCTGGCAGAATGCAGTCAACGAAGGTTTTGTTTTCTGGAGACTGCTTCTAATACCATCTCCCTCAGCAGTGGGCATCCAATATACCCATCCTCATTGCAACTGGGAAGAAAAAAGACTTTGCCCACTCAGCTGAATTATAACTGACTGAAAGAAGAATTCTTTGTCCAAGCAAAAAAAAGTTCAAAGAAAATGAATAATTGTCACACATTGTTTATTTATTTATTGTGATATGGCGTGGAATAGGCCTTCCAAGCTGCGCTGCCCAGCAAGCCCTGACTTAACCCTAGATTAATCAGAGGACAATTTATAATGACCAAGGAGGAAACTGAAGCACCCAGGGGAAACCTACTCATTCCATGGGGAAAACGTACAGACTCCTTACAGATGATGTTGGAACTGAACTCTGACGCCCAGAGGTGTAATAGTGTTGCACTAATTGCTATGTTACTGTGGTACCCCACAATTGCTTTGTATGCTACGATTTTCTTCCCAGGTTGTGAACAGCAGTGTCTTAAAAATCTGCTTCTGTCTCTCAGAGGTTCCAGGAAAGGTCTGGAACATCTGCAGCTTAGTCATTTTATAGGAGATGAGCAATGTTACAAGGAGTACTACTAAGTTATAACATTCCGTTTATTCTTAAGGAAATAGAACATAAATCATTACTGTGCAGGAACAGACCATTTGGCCCATGATGTCTGTAATGAGCATTGTATCTTCCACCTGCATGTAAGGCTATTAGATAAAGAGCAGAATAAGGATATATGGCCCATTAAGTTTGCCCACCCTTCAATTACAATCGATTTTTTAAATCACATTCTCCCTTCTCCCTGTAACTCTTAATCCCTTTACCAATCAAGAACATACTAATCTCTGTCTTAAATATACCCAATGGCTTGGCTTCCATAGCCCTCCATGGCGACAAATTCCACAGACTTTGGCTGAAGAAATTCCTGCTCATCTGAGTTCTAAAAGGACTATTCTAGAAACCAGCCCTAAGACTCTTCCACTAATGGAAACACCCTCCCCATATCAACTCATTCCAGGCCTTGCAGTATCTGGTAGGTTTCACTGGAATTCCTTTCATCTTTCAGCATTCTATCGAGTAATGGCCCAGAGGCATCAAATGCTCATCACAGAGTTAGCGTACACGATCCCTTTCTCTACATTCCCTACTGATTCATGTGCCTATCCAAAAGCCTTTTGCCACATCACTTCCAACCCAGGAAGCCCATTCCAGGCACCCGCAACTCTGTGAAAAACAAACCTGTTCCACACATTTCCTTTAAACCTCTCAACTCAAATGTATGTCTGTAGGTATTTGACATTTCTACCCTGGAAAAAAAGATTCTGATTGTTTACTCAATCTATACCCCTCAGGATTTTATAAACTTCTATCTGGTGGTGTTAGGTAAATTGAAGGGATTAAAGGCAGATAAATCCCCAGGGCCAGATGGTCTGCAACCCAGAGTGCTTAAGGAAGTAGCCCAAGAAATAGTGGATATATTAGTGATAATTTTTCAAAACTCCTTAGATTCTGGATTAGTTCCTGAGGATTGGAGGGTGGCTAATGTAACCCCACTTTTTAAAAGAGGAGGGAGAGAGAAACCAGGGAATTATAGACCGGTTAGTCTGACGTCGGTGGTGGGGAAAATGCTAGAGTCGGTTATCAAAGATGTGATAACAGCACATTTGGAAAGAGGTGAAATCATCGGACAAAGTCAACATGGATCTGTGAAAGGAAAATCATGTCTGACGAATCTTATAGAATTTTTTGAAGATGTAACTAGTAGAGTGGATAGGGGAGAGCCAATGGATGTGGTATATTTAGATTTTCAAAAGGCTTTTGACAAGGTCCCACACAGGAGATTAACGTGCAAACTTAAAGCACACGGTATTGGGGGTATGGTATTGATGTGGATAGAGAATTGGTTGGCAGACAGGAAGCAAAGAGTGGGAGTAAATAGGACCTTTTCAGAATGGCAGGCAGTGACTAGTGGGGTACCGCAAGGCTCAGTGCTGGGACCCCAGTTGTTTACAATATATATTAATGATTTAGATGAGGGAATTAAATGCAGCATCTCCAAGTTTGCGGATGACACGAAGCTGGCTGTGAGGAGGATGCTAAGAGGATGCAGGGTGACTTGGATAGGTTAGGTGAGTGGGCAAATTCATGGCAGATACAATTTAATGTGGATAAATATGAGGTTATCCACTTTGGTTGCAAGAACAGGAAAACAGATTATTATCTGAACGGTGGCCGATTAGGAAAAGGGGAGATGCAACGAGACCTGGGTGTCATTGTACACCAGTCATTGAAGGTGGGCATGCAGGTACAGCAGACGGTGAAAAAGGCAAATGGTATGTTGGCATTCATAGCAAAAGGATTTGAGTACAGGACCAGGGAGGTTCTACTGCAGTTGTACAAGGCCTTGGTGAGACCGCACCTAGAGTATTGTGTGCAGTTTTGGTCCCCTAATCTGAGGAAAGACATTCTTGCCATAGAGGGAGTACAAAGAAGGTTCACCAGATTGATTCCTGGGATGGCAGGACTTTCATATGAAGAAAGACTGGATCGACTAGGCTTATACTCACTGGAATTTAGAAGATTGAGGGGGGATCTTATTGAAACGTATAAAATTCTAAAGGGATTGGACAGGCTAGATGCAGGAAGGTTGTTTCCAATGTTGGGGAAGTCCAGAATGAGGGGTCACAGTTTAAGGATAAAGGGGAAGCCTTTTAGGACCGAGATGAGGAAAAACTTCTTCACACAGAGAGTGGTGAATCTGTGGAATTCTCTGCCACAGGAAACAGTTGAGGCCAGTTCATTGGCTATATTTAAGAGGAAGTTAGATATGGCTCTTGTGGCTAAAGGGATCAGGGGGTATGGAAAGAAAGCAGGTACAGGGTTCTGAGTTGGATGATCAGCCATGATCATACTGAATGGCGGTGCAGGCTCGAAGGGCCGAATGGCCTACTCCTGCACCTATTTTCTATGTTTCTATGTTTCTGGTCTCCCCTCAGCCTCCAACAAAAAAAAAATCAGATTCTATTTTATCAAAAGAACCACTTTCATTTCATTATACCTTAAGAAATATCTGTCCACTCTATATAGTCACATGGGTCTACAGTGTGAGTAGAGAAGGGAGCAGTTAACTGGATCAATTGAGCATTATGAGTATTAAGAGCATTAAGGTTGAGCTCCTTCCTCTTTGCTTTGTAAAGACATTAATGCGGGCACAGCGAGATTATTTAAAAATGATGGTATTAAATATCAGGAAGTTACCATAAGCAAAGGCCATCCAGCTTTCAATCATCAATAGACCATTTGATTTCCCGTGAGCACTTTCTCTATGAATGTTTAGTTATTGTCAAAACAAGTACTTAATAAGAAGTTTAGAAGAGTCAAATATTATTGTATCATTATTCAACATTTGTAGCCTCAGCAGCCTGAGAATCGCGTCTGGGATATCCTTTGTCAAATTGGACAAGACTTGGGAAAGTTGGCGTGTTCTTCCGGCAACTTTTCTGAGAATAGAAGCCCAAGACTTCTGCAAGCTCTGATTAAGAAATCAGTTCTGCCTGTATTTCTAATATTTCTGTTGACATAATAGTTATGGGCACATATTGGGAAAAGGAATGAAAATTTCACTGGGTTTAACTGTAATAATATAGCCCTGATGTCCTGAAGTGTAAGATTAAGTGGAATGAATTTCTAAACATTTTACATGTCCCTGTGAACAGCAAATGTATTTAAAACAGGATTTTATAGGGTATAGTATACCAGTAAAGCAACCTCAGATGCTGAGTTAAAGATTTCCAGTATCTGCAGGTTTTTTAAATTAGGGTTTAGACTTTGCTGGAACATATAAAAGACTACTCTCAGGGCAGATTGCGAACGATACACGTACATTGGATTTGGGCAATTTATTCTCTATTCCACGTTAACATAGGTCCACATGTAAAACTTAAAGAGCGTGACATAAAATGGCAACTTACATCAAAATAAGTTATGTGCAAAGTGAAAATGAGAAAATGAACATGAATTTAGATAATGGAAGTCTACTGAAATTGAAATATTTCAATGAGAACAAGCAGTTGGATTTTAATTCATTTCCACCCTTCTTTACTCTTGAACTATAGAGTCATAGAACAATACAGTATGGGTACAAGCCCTTCAGCCCAAAGAGTCCATGCTGACCATGATGCCCACCAGCTAGTCCTGATTTCTGCAATCTGTGCTTGTCCCTCTAAGTCCCACCCATCCACATACTTATCCATGTGCTTGTTAAATGATGCCATTGTACTTGCCTCAACCACTTCCTTTAGCAGTCCATTCCATTCCTTACCACATGCTGTTTGAAAAGCCTGCCTCTCGGGTCTCTTTTAAACCTCCCCCCCTCACCCTAAACCTATAGCCCTTAGTTTTTGACTCCAGTACCTGAGAAAAGACTTATTATCCACAACATCTATTCCTCTCAGAATTTTAAACACGTGTATAAGTTCACCCTTCATTCTACTTTACCCCATGGAATAAAGACCCAGCATGGCCAACCTCTCCCCATAACTTGGGTCCTTTAAATCTTTTCTATACTCTTCCTGGTTTGAAACATCTTTCCTGTAACAGAGCGAACAGAGGCAAAATGAGGGGCAACATTTATCTAAAATGGAGATCTCTGCCACAATGAGCACCAGTGTTAAAACTTGCTGTTAGTTGTTACCAGTGAAATGCCCTGGTTTCCTTGGGTGCGTAAATCTAGGGGAGACGCTCTCTGGTCCCGCCAAACTCGTGAGACTGAGAGGGCTCTCCCACCCTAAACCCCAGTCTGTGTGGATGCTGTGTAATTTGCTACCCTATTACAAATTAGTACCACAAAATTTCCCTCGGGATCAATAAAGTATGTCTGTCTGTCTGTCAAAATGACAGGCAGTACACTGCATACAATTAAAGAAATTATATTTATGAATCTTAACTTAAGGGTTAGTAAAGAAAAACAAAAAGAAAGGGGCTCATTTTCATTAAACAGTCAAATGTGTACAAGTTGGAGCTCAGCGTTTCATCATATTCATTGATCCTCAATCAATCATCTTCATCGAATCACAGTCCCGCTCCAGGTCGAATCCTACAACCTGTTCTCTCCAGCGCCTTCTCACTTCATCTCCCGCCAAACAAAAGACCCAAGCCCAAACTTAGTGTCCCTGATCTGAAAAATCTCCCCCCACTTCCACCATCCTAATTGGATGGCACACGTTTCCCAGCATACCTCATCATCAACAGTAACACAAACAGACTGCTCTTACAGAACTGCTAAATGAAATACATACAGCATAACAGTAAAAATATGAACCAGGGCATTACACTAGTATTATTATTTTATTTCAAAGAAAATGGATGAAATTGGCCACTTTAATTCCAGAAGTCGAAACATAATTGAGATCCGTTTTCTCCCATTCTGTCTCCAAATCTATATCTGCTGCCCTAAGCTCAGGCTAGAATTATTCCATATACTTCATTGATCACTCCTTTTTAGGCAAATAGTAGTCATTTAAAAGTGCCCTTTTTCTCCTAGAGCAAGTCTTAGAGAGCTGCTTGTTAGATTTTATTTCACATTATGAGATGTATTTTAGTATGGAGAGCACAGTCTATCCCTTCTAACTGGGATTAATCTTTGACATTTTACCAGCACTAATCCTTTTCTATAAGGGGCTAAAGTTAGACCTCATTAGCCTCACAAGGGTATTGCTTGCGAGAGAGTCTGAAGTGAAAAAGGCAAATTTGTGCAAATTATGTTGGAAGGATAGGAGGTGGACAACAGGTTCAAAGTGTCTGAAAAGAACCAATAACAGAAGTTCCTTTCAAAAATAATCAACATGTGACTCTGTTCAGATAAGATTATTTGTTACATATACATCAAAACATCAAAATATACGGTGAAATGTGTCATTGGCATCAACAACCACAGTCTGAGGATGTGCTGGGGGTAGCCCACAAGTGTCACCATGCTTCTAACAGCAACATAACATGCCCACAACTTACCAACCCTAACCCATAAGTCTTTGGAATGTCTGGGGAATGGAGCACTCATAGAAAACCATGGGGCCACGAGGAAAACGTACAAACTCCTTTCAGGCAGTGGTGGGCATCGAACCCCAATTACTCACACTGTAAAATGTTACACTGGTACAAAGATCTTAGATTCATTTATTGTGATATCCAGAGCTCACTTGGGTACATTCATAACTTTGGGTCTCCAGGGGTGCAAGTAATCAAATTGAGTGCGACATAAACACTCTAGATTTGGGGAAAAAAACCTTTTGGGTAAGACATTCCCCTGTTCTTTCAGGCCATTTCAGAGAGCAGAAAGGGAGTTACCTCTAGTTTCATATCTAAGTTGATTCTTTCTGTCATGATTTGGTCACTATCCTAATGTAGATTCTGGGAATTTGATATGTTCCAATTGGCAGCCATGAATGTTGATAGCCTGAAGCAAGAAGCAGCCCCGCCAATATTCCTTGGTCCTTCAATCAGTACTCAATTACCCACCCAATTAGTAGTCCAGGTGATTAGAATCGTTAACTGGACACCTCAAAAGTCTAGTTGCTGGTAGGGTATGGAGTGAATGCATACTGCATAAGGGTTCTTTTCTGAATTTCTCAAAGCCTCTTCGCCATCAGAACTGTACTGTGGGTGACAGCCTTGCTTCAGGATTTAATACTCATTCTGCCTTGTCGTGGCTCCAACATACAGTACAGTTGGCCCTCCTTAGTCGCGGGGGATTGGTTCCAGGACCCCCTACGGATACCAAACAACACGGATGCTCAAATTGGTGAACTTTAGGACCCGGCGGAGCTCCGGACCTTATTTAACCTATCTCAGTGTGAAGCTCCTGCCACCCTCAGTGTTTCTGTTCGGGAAAATGATCACAATTGAAAATAAAGTGGAAATAATAAAGCGATCGGAAAGAGGTGAAACGCCATTGGTCATTGGAAAACGTTAGGCTACAGTCGGTCAACTGTCAGAACAATTTTAAAGGATAAAGTAAGAATAATGGAGCATGTGAAGGCCCTGCCCCGATGAAAGCTACAATTATTACTAAGCAATGCAGTGTTTAATTATTGAAATACATACGTTTCTTAAGTGCTTTATATGCATAGAAAGGTAAAATATATACTATATACTAAGACAAACATTTGACTAACTGATGCGAAAATAATACCAGATCTACCTGTTCCGACTTAGAGAACTTACGTTTTCTTCCGATTCCCGATCCGCAGTAACCTATGCACATCCTCCCGTATACTTTAAATCATCTCTAGATTACTTATAATACCTAATACAATGTAAATGCTATGTAAATAGTTGTTATACTGCATTGTTTAGGGAATAATGACAAGAAAAAAAAGTCTGTACATGCTCAAACAACAAGTGCTGGAGAGAGAACTTCCGGATTTTCCCGATCCGCGATTGGTTGAATCCGCGCATGCGGAACCCGCGGATAAGGAGGGCCAACCGTATCCGCAATATTTACTGCTGTTGAATGCTCTGCAACAATCAGCAAGATTACTTCAACAACAACACCTTGCATCTGTTAGCTGGTAGTCTGGATGCTCCAGTCCCTCTTTATAAACATCTCCATGAGCTTCACACTATTCCAAGTCAAATTCATTGGCCATCAGACATGGTCATTACAATCTACTGTCAAAAATACAAGACCTGCCACATTTAGCCAAAGTCTTTTAGGAAAAGCTATTTGTCGATAATAAAAGTAGAATTTCTACCTTTAGCTTCTTCCCAAACAGATATTAAAAACATTATCCAGAAACATCAGCAAAGTTCTTACAAAATATCAAAATAGAATCGTATGATTGTTACGGCACAGACAAGAGCCTTTCAACTCAGTTCCATACAGTCCACTCAGTTTCACTCTGAGGAAGGGTTGTTGACCCAAAATGATAAATCTTTCTATAGATATTGCTTGACTGGTTGAGATCTTCCAGCACTATTTTCTTTCTTTCAGTTAGTTCCATTCCCTTTATGTAAAAGAATACATAAATGTATTCCCTTATTGTTATTTATGAAATGACATTTAGATATTTGTGTTGGCATGTTATGTTAGTCATGTAAAAAGTTGCAATAATTAGGGAGGATTTCAATATGCAGGTAGATTGGGAAAATCAGGTTGGTGCTGGATCCCAAGAGAGGGAATTTGCAGAATGACTGCAAGATGGCTTTTTAGGGCAGCTTGTGGTTGAACCAACTGGAGGAATGGCAATTCTGCTTTGGGTATTATGTTATGACCCAGACTTTAAAACGGGGAGAAAATTCAAAAACCTGAGGTGCAAAGGGACTTGGCAGTCCTCGAGCAGGATTTCCTAAAGGTTATCTTGCAGATTGAGTCAGTGGTAAGGAAGGCAAATGCAATGTTAGCATTAATTTTGAGAGGACTAGAATATAAAAAGCAAGGATGTAATGCTGAGGCTTCATAAGGCAACAGTCAGACCATACTTGGAATATTGTGAGAAGTTTAGATACCCTTTTCTAAGAAAATATGTGCTGGTATTGGAAAAGGTCTAGCAGAGGTTCAGGAGAATGATCCCAGGAATGCAAGGGTTAGCATACGAGGAGTGTTTGATGGCTCTGGGCCTGTACTCACTGGAGTTTAGAAGAATAAGGGGGAGATCTCATTGAAACCTATGGAATATTGAAAGGCCTAGGAAGAGTGGATGTGGAGAGGATGTTTCCCATAGTGAGGGAGTCTAGACCAGAGGGCAAAGCCTCAGAACAGAGGACCATCCATATAGAACAGAGATTAGGAAAAATTTCTTTAGCCAGAGGATGGTGAATCTGTGGAATTCATTGTCACAGAAGGTTGTGCAGGGTATATTTAAGGTGGAGGTTGATAGGTTCTTGATTAATCAGAGCATCAAAATTACAGGGAAATGGCAAGAGAATGGGGTTGAGAAGGATAATAAATCAGCCATGATAGAATAGTGGAACAGTCTCAATGGGGCTGAATGGCCTAATTCTGTTCCTTTGCCTTATGGCCTTTATTTCACCCAACCCTGTAATTTATTTTCCCTATTCAATTTCTTTCTGGTAACCTTGCCTCAGGTACCACTTTAGAATAGAGACAAGGAGGAACTTATTTAGCTAGAGGGTGGTGAACCTTTGGAATTCCTTGCCACATATAACTGTGGGGAACAAGTCATTGGGTATATTTAAAGCGGAGGTTGATAGGTTCTTGAATAGTAAGGCTGTTAAAGATCATGGGGAGAAGGCAAAAGAATGCTGTTCATTCAGAGGGATAATAAATCAGCAACGATGGAATAATGGTGCAGACTGGCCTAATTCTGCTCCTATGCCTTATGGTCTTCTGTATGTGGTATATATCCTCCCCAATTCCTTGTCTGTTTAAATGTCTCTTTAATGTTGCTTTCACATCTGTTTTCACCATTTCTCCAGGCAGCATGTTCTGGCACCTAACATGTGCTGTAAAAACACCTTGTAAAACTCATTTGAATTTTCTGCCTTTTATCTTAATGGCCTAATTTGTCTTGTAAACCATTAGACACAGGAGCAGAGAATTCCAATTGTTCACTGCTCTGAACAAAAAGATCCACATGGTGTATTTTGCCTATATCAATTTAAACCCATATCAAACGGTTCTGGACAGTCTGCTCATGTTGTCTTTATTTATTCTAAATCCAACATGATCTTGTGCATCTCATTCTAATCCACTGTTTGCCTCAGTGAGATCAAGCCAACTTTTATGGTCTAACATTGCAGCTGAAATTGAGACCAATCTGATAAACTGTCTTATGTCCTCTTAGGACCATATTGCTTTTTCATAATTCCTGTACAAGAACTGGAAAGTAATCACCTGGTTTTAGGCGAACCAGCACTGAAAAATAGTTTGACATAACCTTCTTACTAAGTTAATTATGAAGCCCAATATTCTTACTGATCAAATTTCAGAACAAAGAGAGGATCCTTGATTTACCTCTTCCAGAAGATGGGGGTTCAAGCAATCTCCATCATCGTTGAAAAGAGCATCCCAAGAGTCACCCTCTGGTTCTTCAACAAGTGACCTTTCAGCACATTTAGATTCTCCACTATTGGTAGTAGTTAACTGGGCCAAATCTACTGAGATCTCTTCTACACTTTGCAAAGCAGCACCAGTTTCAGCTTTCACCTCTGCACTGACTGGTTCACTGTTCATTGAGTCCACTGTGATACTGCTACCATATTTCAAGGACCCTGCTTCTTCAGCTCCTTGTATAGCCGATAAGCTAATAATTTTGGAATGTGGGGAGTCTGAGCAAACCACGTTTTCCAACGAAGCAGGCAGGGATACAAAACTCCCTTTTAGAGCTTGTGAAGAAGAATCATTATCTACCCTGGTTTCATGCTCTGTCGAATTGTTCACTTCAGCGAGGATCTTATAACTATTTTCTTCAGATGCTCCAGTGCATGGATATTGTGTACAGCTTCTTTCCATCTGCCATGGCTCGTTTACACCATTTGAGCAGCCTGATTCTGCACATTGCTCAGTATCTGAACATTCACAGCTGGCTAATTTAGAGGAGGCCAGTTCATTCAGTTGAAGAGTGTCAGAATCAGACCTCATGTTCAAAGGAGAGGCAACATTGAAAGGCAAAGATTTGTTTACATCAGTCTCCAGTTCTTCCACTGTTGAATCCACTGTGTTTGGTTGATTATTATTTCCCTGTTCATTGTTATATGCATTTGATTGAAGCTGCTGGGGATGGGTTTGAATTTCTCCATAACCGGATTTCATTACTTCTCTATTGCTCTCAGCTATCGAACTAGGAACGTTAAGTAAATAGTTTGCTGCTGCATCAATATTACATTTTTCTGACATTGCCTTTTTGTGCAGTGATTCCTTCTCTCTACTGTGTACTTTACTACTGTTTGATCCTACCCTACTTTTCTGCTGGGTTGCTTTCTTTTCCTTTGGGTGCTTTGATTCTAGTCCACGTCCTTCATCTGACACCTTCTCAGGTACAGCGTTTCCTATGTGCCTCTTTTCATCTAAATTCAATCTTCTTTCTGAAGCTCTGTGGCCACACTCTGTCTTACTGTCCTCCTGTTGGGGCAAGTTTGCTTCTGCAAACATTTGCTCATGGTGTGCGCCCAAGTCTTTAGACAAAGACTTTAAACTCGCACTTGTTTCATTTTTTCCTATTGCATCTGTTATTTTTGAGACAGTTTTCTGGTTTATAAGAGTACTTTGCCCTTTTTGTTTGGGACCACGATCCGTGTGCGGTTCTGCTCTCAAATGCCGACGGGCTCGAGGAACATACAGGGCTTTGTCTGGCCTCTTTGACCGTGGTTTGCTCTTGTCATGTCCAGGCTCCATGAAGTTCCTTTTTTCTTATCTGAAACACAATCAGGTAAGAGTCAAAAACTCAATACATTTTCTCCTGTCCATGAACAACAAGAAGTACTGGAAGTAAGAAAGTTGTGGGGACAAATTAATTATCTGTTCTGTCACATTGAATATTAGAGTAAGTAATTATTCCTCTTGCAGTAGTTATACATGGCAACCTTTTTCAATTCAGAAGTAGTTCTTTTCAGCAAAGCAGTTATTTCTTTCTGCTCTTTTCATGCTGCTTCTCACAAAGACCATAATGAACAACCTCAGACTGAAAGACTAGGTGTGCTGAGAATTAAGGAGAATATGACTAAGGATAGAAAATAAATTGCCATTACTGACTCTTATTGTAGGATGGTCAGACAACTGGTTACAAAAAAAACCAAATTATATCTGGAGGCTCCAAAAGCAGAAATTACAATACATTCTCAAACAACAATCACTTGAACTGCAAGAAGAGACAATCAGTAGAACATCTGTAGCTCCTGTCCCACGCAACTACACAAGGAAGCATTTTATGGTGAAGCCAAAGCAGGTGTAGGTCTCTCACTTGGAGTTGATGTGGTGAGAGGAACTGAGGAGAATTAAAAGTAGCATGCAACATTTAAAGTGTGTTAAAAACAAAAACAGTGGGAGATTACACAGCACCTCAAGCTGGCAATAAGATCATAGATGATCTTCCTGCCAAATTCTAGCATCCCACTCCTGCCCACTTGTTCAAATTCTTTAGTGCTTCAAGAAATCTGCTGGAAGTACTCAGTGGGTTGAGCAGCATCTTAGAGGAGGAACTGTCAATGTTCTGGATAGTAAAAGGACTAAGAGTAAGGGTGGTTGTGTGACAGGGAACAGAGGTCAATGGTGGATGGGGCAAATGAGTAAAGGATGCTGGGCAGATTGATCAGAGAGTGGGGGAGGGAAGGTGGAGAAAAAGGATGGATTCAGATTCACTTTTATTTATCATATGTACATTGAAACATAGAGTGAAATGCATCAACAACTGATACCCCAAGGATGTGCTGGGGGCACCGCACTCCCTGGCACCAAAATTGCATACCCACAATGCTTGGCAGAACAACATAGAACACAGTAATCAATAAAGCAACAGCAAAGCAAGCCCTGCTCTTCCTCCTCACCCACCCACCCACACACACACATACACACACATCCTGTAACCCCAGGACAAACCATCTTCAGCCTCCAGTGGGCTTGAAGATTCGCAGATATTGGGCTACCATCACTTGGTTAATTATGACTTATCTTTGCTCCACCCCCCCCCCCAAGTAGTAATAGATATCAAAATATTATATAACCTTCTAGACAACAACTTGAAGTGGGCCACATAGGAAATGGGACTGCGCTGGATGCAATTACAAACTAGCTTTTGAAATAAAGTCCTGGGCTCTACAGTGGGAGCCTGTATTTAGCCCATTTATGATGACTACCAGGAATTGCTGTTTCAAGGGGCATATATACAATGTAATCGGTATCACTGCAAAAGTCAATTACAAAATCAGGAGAATATTCATCCATGGTACTGCTAGAATGTGGTACTTGTCACCGAATGGCCAGCATGAACGAATTTCAGGGTAAAGTAGAGGAGGGCACGAAGAAGAAGGGAAATATGCGTTGTAGGGATAAAGTTTGGTTACAGTGTGGGAAGGGTTTTGGAGCAAGACTGTCAGCAATTTGCTCTTATTTCAGAGACTAGCATAGATGGGCCTATTTGGCATGGACAAGTTGGGCTGAAGGGTCCATTTCCAGGGTGTATTACTTGATGGCTGTAGCTGCCAAGTGGAATGAATGGTTTGTATTTATATTGCAAATTTGATGTATTGCACAAGTGTGCATCATTATTGAAAGAAAAGATTTCACAACCCTTTTAGCTTGCTCAGGGCTTTCCAACGTTCCATATTTTTGCCTTCTCAAGTCTCACACTCTAGCCCATATTCCCTGCTCTTCTGCCACACATTCGTCAATTCATTACAGTTTGCAACTCTTTTGTTTCCGCCTTCTCCTTTTAAAAAAAAATCCTCCAAAGATCCTATGCTTTTGATGCTTCTCCCCATACCTTCAATTGTTTGTCCAATCCTGATTATGAAAGCTTCACAGGGTCTTTTGCTACATTAATGCCCCTGTAAATGTAAGATAGTGTTGCTGAAGGTATCAGAGTCCTATTTCAATTTGAGATTATTAACCATCAATCATTTGGGATAAGAGTAGGCGAGAGACAGCACTTTTCATTCCCCATTTTATCTGTAAATGTTCACTGGCTACAACTGTTTCACAGGGACTTAAAATATCTATTGCACCTCAAATGCATCATATGTATTGACATCTCATTCTGTTCTAAAATACAACAACTCTGCCTTAAGAGAAAAGCAATGGCTCCGAATATTCAATGAAAATATCAGTGAGGCCAGGTTATTACCACTATTCCTGGACATCCCAGATTCGTTCTGAAAGACACCTGAATGGACATCAGTATGAGAAAGGGGAAATCTACACCACATTACTGAAGTTTTGTGGGTTGGTTACTTCAAGTGAGTGATGCCCTTTTCAATCTACTAGAAAATTCAAACAAATTATTGATTTAAGCCCATCTCTTGGGTCCTCAGCATCAACAAAACTCATGTAGCTTAGCACTTTGCAGAAGAAAAAAAAGCTTTAAAATCTTTTATATCAACTAATACACTGGCTTTACGTGTCAGAAATTTCTTCCAGCGCCTCTTACTCAATTCTGCACTAGACCCTAAAATGCTGAGGCTTTATAAGGCACTGGTGAGGCCTCACCATGAGTACTGTGAACAGTTTTGGACCCATCAACTAAGAAAAGATGCGCTGGCATTGGAGAGGGTCCAGAGGAGGTTCACAAGGATGATTCCAGGAATGAAAGGGTTATCATACGAGGAACGTTTGATGGCTCTGGGTCTGTACTTGCTGGAATTCAGAAGGCTGATGGGGGATCTCATTGAAACCTTTCGAATGTTGAAAGGCCTAGACAGAGTAGATGTGGAAGGGATGATTCTCATGGTGGGAGAGTCTAGGACAAGAGGGCACAGCCTCAGGATAGAGGGGTGCCTTTTCAAAACAGAGATGCGGAGAAATATTTTTAGTCAAAGGGTGGTGAATTTGTGGAATTTGTTGCCACGTGCAGCTGTGGAGGCCAGGTCCTTGGGTGTATTTAAGGCAGAGATTGATAGGTTCTTGATTGGACATGACATCAAAGGTTATGCTGTAGGTTTTCTATGTTTCTATGTTATGGGGAAAAGGCCAGGAACTGGGATTGAGGAGGAAATTTTTAAAAAGGATCATGATTGAATGGTGGAGCAGACTCAATGGGCCGGATGGCCCAATTCTGCTCCTTTGTCTTATGGTCTTTTAGAGTCAAAGAGCACCACAGCACAGAAATAGGCCCTTTGGCCAGTCAAGGCTGTACCAAACTGTTATTCTGCCTAGTTCCATCGATCCACATCTGGACCATAGCCCTCCAACCATCTCCCATCTACATATTTACCCAAATTTCTCTTAAATGTTGCAATCTAACCCACATCCATCCTAACCCTAGTTCCACACCTGCATCATCCTCATAGTGAAGTTCCTCACATGTTCCTCTTAAGAATATCACCTTTCATCCTGAACCTAAGAACACTAGTTGTAGTCTCTCCCAACCGCATTCGAAAAAGCCTGCTCACACTTCACTCTTCCACAGTAGCACAACAATTTACAGTACAGGCAACCCGCGTTCAATTCATGCCACTGCCTGTAAGGAATTTGTACATTCTCCCTGTGACCATGTGGGTTTCCTCCGGGTGCTCTGGTTTCCTCCCACTGTCCAAAGATATGCTGGTTGGTAGGTTAATCAGTCATTATATATTGTCCCATGATTAGACTAGGATTAAGTTGGGGGATAGCTGGGTGGTGTGGATTGAAGTGCCGGAAGGGCCTATTCCACACTCTATCTCCCTTGTAATTTTGTATGCCTCTATCAAATCTTCTCTCATTCTTCTATGTTCCAGGGAATAAAGCCCCAATCAATTCAGACTTTCTCTATAACTCAGGTCCTTGGGTCCTGGCAAAATCCTTGTAAATTTTTTCCTTTCAATCTTTTTGATATTAATATCTTACTTTGATTTTTTTTTCTTTTATGCACAATCTTTCTTGTTTTGCTCTTTTGATGCAAGGATTGTGTCCCTTTTCCCACTGAAATTCTATGTACATTCTCATACAGTCCTCGTCCTTCAAATCCAGTATAGAAATGAAGATTTAAAGCACCACTGCTCATTACTGTTGCATACTGGGAAGTCAGTGCAATGGTAGGCTAAAATAGTCAAACAATATTCTCACTTAACTAATGCCCTCTTCTCATTGTTGCCATCAGGAAGAAGATACAGGAGGCTCAGGACTCAGGACCACCAGGTTCAAAAACAGTTATTACCCCTCAATCATCGGGCTCTTGAACCAAAGGGAACAACTTCATTCAACTTCAAATGCCCCATCACTAAACTGTTCCCGAAACCTATGGACTCACTTTACAGGACTCTTCATCTTATGTTCTTGATACATTTCTTAAAATTCATTCTTTATGCATTTGAACTACTTGTTCTCCTTTGCACATTGGTTGCTTGTCCACCCTGGTTGTGTGTAGTCTTTCCTTGAATCTACTGTGTTTCTTGGATTTACTGTGTATGCCTGCAAGAAAATGAATCTCAGAGTTCTATGTGGTGACAGAGATGTACAACAAAAGCTTGGGCAGCCCTGGTCAAAATTTCTGTTTTGTGAATAGCTAAGCGAGTAAAAGATTACCTGATTTCCAAAAGGCATAAAGTTAAAGATGGGCAACACACACAAAATGCTGGTGGAACGCAGCAGACCAGGCAGCATCTATAGGGAGAAGCACTGTCGACGTTTTGGGCCGAGACGAAGGTTTCTGTAGCCAGCTAAGAGTCTTTCAATTCTGTGAGATTCTTGGGCCGTCTTGCATGCACTGCTCTTTTGAGGTCTGTCCATAGATTTTTGATGATGTTTAAGTTGGGGGACTGCGAGGGCCATGGCAAAACCTTCAGCTTGTGCGTCTTGAGGTAGTCCATGATGAATTTTGAAGTGTGTTTAGTATCATTATCCTTTTGTAGAAGCCATCCTCTTTTCATCTTCAGCTTTTTTACAGAGGGTGATGTTTGCTTTCAGAATTTGCTGGAATTTAATTGAATTCATTCTTCCCTCTACAAGTGAAATGTTCCCCGTGCCACTGGCTGCAACACAAGCCCAAAGCATGATCGATCCACCCCCGTGCTTAATAGTTGGAGAGGTGTTCTTTTCATGAAATTCTGCACCCTTTTTTCTCCAAACATACCTTTGCTCATTGCGGCCAAAAAGTTATATTTTAACTTCATCAGTCTACAGGACTTGCTTTCAAATTGCATCAGGCTTGTTTAGATGTTCCTTTGCATACTTCTGATGCTGAATTTTGTGGTGAGGACGCAGGAAAGGTTTTCTTCCATGAATGACTCTTCCATGGAAGTCATATTTCTGCAGGTGTCGCTGCACAGTAGAACAGTGCACCACCACTCCAGAGTCTGCTAAACCTTCCTGAAGGTCTTTTGCAGTCAAACGGGGGTTTTGATTTGCCTTTCTAGCAATCCTACGAGCAGTTCTCTTGGGAAGTTTTATTGGTCTTCCAGACCTCCACCATTCCTGTTAACTGCCATTTCTTAATTACATTACAAACTGAGGAAACAGCTACCTGAAAACACTTAGCTATCTTCTTATAGCCTTATCCTGCTTTGTGGACATCATTTATTTTAATTTTCAGAGTGCTAGGCGGCTGCTTAGAGGAGCCCATGTCTGCTGATTGTTGGGACAAGGTTTGAGGATTCAGGGTATTTATAAAGCTTTGAAATTTGCATCACCTGGCCTTTCCTAACAATGACTGTGAACAAGCCATAGCCCTAACAAGATAATTAAGGTCTGAGACCTTGGTAAAAGTTATCTGAGAGCTCAAATCTCTTGGGGTGCCCAAAACTTTGCATGATGCTCCTTTCCTTCTTTTCACTCCAAAATTGTACAAAACAAAAATAATACGCTAATCTTGCTTAAAATGTTGAAAAGAATGTTTCATCTTTAACTTTATGACTTTTGGAGATCAGTTCATCTTCTACTCACTTAACTATTCACAGTAACAGAAATTTTGACCGGGGTGCCCAAACCTTTGCATGCCACTGTACTTTGATAATAAATTTACTTAGAACTTTGAATTTTAGCACTCCTCTGCACTGTGAACTACATTATTTCCAAGCTAGCTCAAATAGCAGAGGTGAACATCACTTTCAAGGACTCTTCAAGTTCTTGATATTTATTGCATATTCATTTTACTTTACTTTTATTGTCACCAAACAATTGATACTAGAGCGTACAATCATCACAGCGATATTTGATTCAGCGCTTCGCGCTCCCTGAAGTACAAATTGAAGTAAATATAATAAAAATTTAAATTATAAATCATAATTAGAAAATAGAAAAGGGAAAGTAAGGTAGTGCATGTCAGGTCCAGATATTTGGAAGGTACGGCCCAGATCCGGGTCAGGATCTGTTCAGCAGTCTTATCATAGTTGGAAAGAAGCTGTTCCCAAATCTGGCTGTTCAAGTCTTCAAGCTCCTGAACCTTCTCCCGGAAGGAAGAGGGACAAAAAGTGTGTTGGCTGGGTGGGTCATGTCCTTGATTATCCTGGCAGCACTGCTCCAACAGTGTGCGGTGTAAAGTGAGTCCAAGGATGGAAGATTGGTTTGTGTGATGTGCTGAGCTATGTTCACGATCTTCTGCAGTTTCTTCTGGTCTTGACAGGACAACTTCCATACCAGGTTGTGATGCACCCTAGAAGAATGCTTTCTATGGTGCACCTATAAAGGTTAGTGAGGGTTTTAGGGGACAGGCAAATTTCTTCAGCTTTCTCGGGAAGTAAAGGTGCTGGTGGGCCTTCTTGGCAGTGGACTCTGCTTGGTTAGACCAAGTCACGTCATTTGTGATATTCACTTTGAGGAACTTAAAGCTTTTGACCTGTTCTACCTGCGCACCACCAATGTAAATGGGGTTGTGCGGTCCGCTACTCCTTCTGAAGTCAACAACCAATTCCTTCGTCTTGCTGACATTGAGGGATAGGTTATTATCTTCGCATCATGCTACCAGGTTCTTAATTTCCTCTCTGTACTCAGACTCATCATTACCCAAGATACGGCCTAGAATTGTGGTGTCATCAGCAAACTTCTATATTAAATTCGATGGAAACTTGGCTACACAATCATGGGTGTACAGTGAGTACAGCAGGGGGCTCAGTACACAGCCTTGTGGGGCACCGGTGCTCAGAGTGATTGTAGAGGAGAGCTTGTCCCCTATTTTTACAGCCTGGATTCTGTCTGTGAGGAAGTTGAAGATCCAGCTGCAGATCTGAGTGCTAAGACCCAGGTTCCGGAGCTTAGGAATCAGTTTATTTGGAATAATGGTATTAAAGGCAGAGCTGTAGTGAATGAAAAGGAGCCTTACATATGCGTCTTTATTCTCCAGGTGTTCTAAGGAGGAAGGTAATGCCAGAGAGATGGCATCTACCGTTGATCTGTTGCTCCGGTAGGCGAATTGCAAAGGGTCATGGTTGACCAGTAGGTTATGGTTGATGTGTGCCATTATTATTATTTCTGTTTTGCTTTTGTATTTGCACAGTTTGTTATCCTGTATACATTGGTCGGTTGTCTGCCCTGATGGGAATGGTCTTTCATTTATTTTTTTATGGTTCTTGGACATACTGAGCATGTCCGCAAGGAAATGAATCTTGGGGCTGTTTCTTTGGTGCCATATATGTACTTCAATAATAAATTTACTTTGAACTTTGAGTATAATCTCGACCAAACCATTAAACAGCCCAGCCCTCTCAAGCAGACTTCCTGTAAAGTAAAACATAATGACATTATGCTTGACCTGCCTGAAGCAGTTAGTTTCTAGTTGAAGATGTCATAAATTCAGAAAATAATCCGATCAATGCATGAGCTGACAGGAAGTCGACATTATTTTGACCCACAGTTTATTCTGTTATCAGGGTTCAAGTCTGTGCTTCGTATTTTTGCATGTATGGAATGAGTCTCCATTGCTCAGTATAAAAAAAACCTTTTAAGATGGTAATGTGGAGCCAAATATTGGTTTATAGTGTTATCTTGAAAGTACTCTGCCCAACCTGTGCACAGGTCTAGCTTAGTGAAGAGTGTAATGGAGCGATGCAAATTCAATTCCTTAACTGGTTTTCACACACTTGCTTCTTAATTAATTTACCATTTATCTAAGTCATGGTCCTGATGGATCACTTAATTTAGGCTTTGCATGACTCTGCTGCCTGTAACAGCCCGTTAATGTCGGATCTGAAAAGATTTGCTCCTGCAGCCTTTGCTTCCCGTATTCTACTCCTAATGTAAAAGATTTCCGAAATGTCAACTTGGCTCAGGGCTTAAACATTTCTCTTTTGAATTATGGGTTCAGATCACATCCCGGGGGAATAAAAACAGGCAAATTAAAACTTGCTGTATGGCTCTGACACCTGTTTGTCTTCTGTTGTACGACAGTTCTTGATGTTTGGCATGGAGACAGTTGTGGTATCAGCGAGTGGTATCTTTCTTAATTCACTTTCAGTTAACTTCATTGAAAGGGAAGTGGCATAGCTAGCCCTAATATCCTGTGCTTGGCCCATATCCCTCCAGGCCCCTCTTCTCCATCAAACTGTCCAAATGCTTTATAAATGATATTAATGTGCTTGCCTCAACTTCTTCCTGTGGCACCTTTTTCCATATACTCATCATGAAATTGCCCTTGAGATCCCTTTTAAATCTTTCTCCTCTCACCCTAAATTTATTCCTCCTGGCTTTGTACTCTCCATCTCAACTATACCTCTCATAATTTTAAATACTTCTATAAGGTCACTTCTTATTCTCCTCAATTCAAAGGTAAAAGACCTGGCCAACTCCTCCCTCTAACTCAGGCCCTCTAGATCTGGCAATAGTTTGTCTAAAAGCAAGCAGCTGCTCGGTGTGTGCCTGAAGTTTGAACTAAGGATTCGGAATGGACCAAGCTCATTATGATTTTTATTTTTTACTTAGAGATACAGCATGGAACAGGAGCTTCTGGCCCACCGAGCTACACAAGCCAGCAACTGATCAACTTAATCCTAGCCTAATCAAGGGACAATTTACAATAACCAATTCAAAGTTCAAAGTACATTTATTATCTAGTATGTATACATTATACAACCTTGAGACTCATCTCCTTACAGGCAGCCACTAAACAAAGAAACACCAAAACAACCCATTGAAAGACCGTCAAATACCCAATGCACAGAGAAAAAAAACCTTGTGCAAACGATAAACGTAAACAAATAGCATTCAGAACTGAAGTTTTACAAAACACATGAAGCCAGCTGAAGTAGACCACAGCCTCAGTTCATCACAGAGCCAGGTACAGTAAAATCGACCTACTAAATGGTATGCCTTTGGACTGTAGAAGGAAGCCTATCTGCACACAAGAAGGAATGTACAAACAAGCTTACAGAGGACACCAGAACTAAACTCCGAACTCTGATGCTGTGGGCTGTAATAGTGTCGCACTAACCATTACACTACCGTGGTGCCCCTAGACCCTAGGCAAAAAGCACTGAAGGGACTCAGCAGGCCAAGCAGCATCTACAGAGGAAATGGACAGCTGGCGTTTTGTTTAAGGACCTTCATCTGGAGCCCTTGTGTGTCCATGTGGTCTGTCATGATGAGCTGTAGAAAATTAAGCAACTGATGGGGAAGAAAACTTCATCCCGAATGACACTGGAAGCAAGCATAAGAGACATTTAAGGATTTGCAATCTTCACCCAGAACCATTCAGCAATCTCCTGAGCCCACCTTTCAGTCAATCTGCGTAAATTCAAGAAACACCTGAATTCAGCAGAATCACCAAAGGACCTGATGGCATCCTGGTTGCACTGAAGACTTGTGCTCCAAAACTAACCGTGCCACTAGCTATAACATGCCAGCACAGTTACAGCATTGGTACCTATCCTGTGGAAAGTTGCCTAGACATGCTTTAGGACAAATCTAACATAACCAGTTGCCATTCCATGTTCCTCCTGTCAGTGCTAAGTTCCCTGGTATAATAAAATGGACTTTTGACCCCACAATCTACCTCAGTATAATCTTGTACGTTATTGTCCACCTGCATTTTCTCTACAGCTGTTACACTTTACTTTGCAGCCTGCTATAGTTTTACCTTTTTCTACCTCAATGCACTGTGTAATGAATTGATTTATATGAAAAGTATAGAGGACAAGCATTTCACTGTATCTCAGTACATGTGACAACAATAAACCAATTCCAATAAGGGACAGCATAAATCAACAAAACAGAGGTATGTAGAGATGTCCTCTTGCTGAGGGTAGAGAATCTCAGAATTGGAATTAAGCTTAATATCTCTGGTATATGTTGTGAAATTTGCTGTTTTACAGCAACAGTACATTGCAATACATAATAAAAGCTCAAAATATTAAATTAAGTAAGTAGTGCAATAAGAGAGAAAAAAAAAGTGAGAAAAGATGGCGCCAGGGGTTTTTGCAGACCCAAGAAACTTTTTCCAGTTCATCCACAAAACAGCTTATTCTTCTTTTCTCATGTCTTTCTTTTCTTTTCAAGGTGGCTGGGGTCCCATCGGAGTCCGTGATCTGTAGCTGCAGTTCAAACTACAGTTCTCTGTGAGCGGTGAGTTCTCGGAGTCGTCGTGCGGCCTGGAAGATATGTGCCTTTGGGGTGCAGCTCCATAGACGACCCTGTTCCTTGTCAATGTCACTGACTGAAGCACTGTGGTAGCAGGCAGTGTGTGCTACTGTTGGAAGAAGACCCCTCTACTTGAACGATCCTCTCTTTCTCTTTTTGATGGTGAGCGAGAGCCTGTCGATGCAGAAGATTGTAAAATTGGAACAGTGAGCTGCTGGTCTCCCGCTCTTGTTGGTTCAGCAATGATCTCTCTCTCTCTCATTAGTGTGAAAGAGCCTATCTGAGACACTGAAGTGTTGGGCTAGGGACTGTAGATTTTGCTATTGCTTGCATAGTTGGGGGGAGGGGAAGTCAGTGCTTTTGCTGGTGGGAGGGAGAGGCAGGGTCAATGCTTCTGCTGCTAGTTGTGTGTGGGGGGAGAGGGGGCTTTGGAGGTGCGCTGATGTTTCTGTCATTCATACTTTGAGCTTTTCTGTTTTGAGGATGTTTGCAAAGAGTAAGTGTTTCAGGTTGTATACAGTATACATTCTCTGGTATTAAACTGAACCATTTGGAAGTGTTCATGCATTCATTGTCCATTCAGAAATCTGATAGCAGTGGAGAAGAAGCTGTTCCTGAAATGGTCAGTGTGTGCCTTCAGGCTCCTGTACCACCTCCTTGATGTTCGCAATGAGAAAAGGGCATGCCCTGGGTGATGGGGTCCTCAATGACAGATGCTATCTTCTTGAGGTATCGCCTTTTGAAGGTGTCCTCCAGTAGTGGAGAGGCTAGTGCCCAGATGCAGCTGGCTGAGTTTATAACTTTCTGCAGCTTTTCCTAATCCTGTGCAGTGACCCCTCTGTAGCAGAAGGTGATTAGCGAGAGGCTTTGATTACATACCAAGTTTCCTATAACTCCTAATGAAATATAGTCACAGTCATGCCTTCTTTGTAATAGCATCAATATGTTAGACCCAGGATAGATCTTCAGAGATGTTGACACCCAGGAACTTGCAACTGTTCACTCTTTCCACCGCTGATCCCTTAATGAGGATTGGTGTGTGTTCCCTCGACTTTCCCTTCCTGAAGTTCACAATCAATTCCTTGGTCTTACGGATATCAAGTGCAAAATTGTTGATGTGAGATTACTCAACCAGCTGATCTATCTTGCTCCTGTATACCTGCTCAACACCATCTGAAATTTTGCTTCTGGGATTCTCTTCCTCCTAGAGTGGTGGAGGTCAGATCTTTAGATATATTTCATGTAGCTGTAATATTAAGGGACTGAGGGTAATATGGAACTGGCACAGAGGAGTTGTGGCCAGCAAATTGCATAAGGAACTTGGTGGCTTATTCCTACACCGGTTTTCCTGTGTAAAATAATGGAAGGCAATATGCACATTACCACCTAGCTGCACTCATTCATCAATAACTTGTTCATTTCAGCTCAGCTAAGTTTCTGCCACAATCCATTTAGATGAAACATTAAAATGTGGTTAAATTAGTGGACTAGCTGCCAGAATTCTGGGCTACCAATCTAGAGAATGGAGTGATTCCCACCACTGCAGATGGGTTTTTTAAATATAGGTAATTAAGTAAATCCAGAATTAACTTAAAAGCTGGTCTTAGTAATAGCAATCAAGAAATGACCAAATTACCCAGCTAGTTTGTTTAATCCCTAACATGGTTCACCAACAGCATTCAGCAAAGGAAAGCTGGCATCCTTTCTCAATTTGACTGATGCACGATTCTAGAGACAAGCTAGTCCTAAGTGTCTTTGTAGTTCAGGGACAATTACAGATGGACAGGGAGAAGGATGGAAGGAGGCTTCAGGCAATATTGACAATCTAAGTAGGCAGATGGAATATTATATAGAAAAGTATGAAGTTATCCAGTTGAGTGTACATAACTGAGGAGAAAGAGTAAGTGATGAAAGATTGTGAGATATTGATGTTGAAAGAGAACCAACTTTCCTTCTACACTGTAAGCCAACATGCAGATCAGCGAACAATTAGCAATATGATATGTTTATTAAGAGAGAATCTGAGGTGCAGGTGCTTTTTCTTTCCCCCCACAGTTATATACAGCCTTGGTGAACAGTGTTTAGCTGCAGTCTCTACAGAGGGAGTGCAAGAAAGATTCACTGGACTGGTTCCTGGGGTGGCAGGATTACTTTGCAAGAGGTTGAGTTGACTGTCCTGTATTCTCTAGAACTTGGAAGAATAAGTGAAGATGCAACTGAAACATGCAACATTATTGTGGGGCTCACCATATTGGTGCAAGGAGTGTGTTTTCCTTCGAATAAAGGGTCAAAAACCACACTTCCAGAACAAGGAGCCGGTCACTTATGAATGAGATTAGGAATCACTGGGATTGTCTGCCCCAAAGGAATAAGGTGCTCGGTTGAATTCATTCAAAACAGAGACTATTAGATTCCTCAATCCTGAGGGAATTAGGGAATATGGGGATAATGTAGGAAAATGGACCACAGGCAGAAGATCAGCCATGACCTTAGTTAATGGAGGAGCAGCCTCCTCCTCTCTTGTTTATATTATCATGTCTATCTGGATTCATCACAGCTTGTTATTGAAAGACTCGATGGGCCAAATGGCCCCTATGTCTTATTCCTACACTGACTTTCTTGTGTAAAATAATGGAAGGCAATGTGCACATTACCACCAAGCTGCACTCATTCATCAATAACTTGTTCATTTCAGCTCTGCCTGTGGCCGTAAGAAACTGCAGAGTTGTGGACACAGCTGAACACATCATTGAAACCAAATCTCCCCTCCATGGACTCTGCTTCAGTAAAGCAGCCAAAGTAATCAAAGACCCCAGCCTCACTACTTCCTTCCCCACCTGCGCAGAACATTCTCTCTTCTCCCTCCTCCTATCAGGCAGAAGATACTAAACTTGAAAGCACATACCACTAGGCTGAAGCTTCTATCCCACTGTTCTCAGACTAGTAAGATAAGATGAATTCTTGATCTCACAAAATGCCTTGTAGTTGCCTTACACCTGACGGCCATTTTGTACTGCACTTTCTCTGTAACTGTATCCCATTACTCAGCATTTTGATGCTGTTTTACCTTGTACAGTCGCCCCTCCTTATCCGTGGGGGATTGGTTCCCGGACCCCCCGCAAATACCAAAAAACGCGGATACTCAAGTCCCTTATTTAACCTGTCTCAGTGCAGGTGGACTTTAGGACCTGGGGGAGCTTCGTAGTGTTTCTGTTCCATTGACGGAAAACAATCACAATTGAAAATAAAGTGGAAATAATAAAGCGATTGGAAAGAGGTGAAACGCCATCGGTCATTTGAAAAGTGTTAGGCTACAGGCAGTCAACGATCGGAACAATTTTAAAATAATGGAGCATGTGAAAGGCCCTGCCCCAATGAAAGCTTACAATTATTACTAAGCAACGCAGTGATTTAATTATTGAAATACATACATTTCTTAAGTGTTTTATAAGCATAGGAAGGTAAAATATATATTATGTACTAAGACAAACGTTTGACTAACTGATGCTAAATAATACCAGATATACCTGTTCCGACTTATGTACAAATCCGACTTAAAGACTGCCTGTATTTTAAATCATCTCTAGATTACTTATGGTAGCTAATACAATGTAAATGCTATGTAAATAGTTATTATACTGTATTGTTTAGAGAATAATGACAAGAAAAAAAGTCTGTATGTGCTCAAACAACGAGTGCTGGAGAGAGAACTTCCAGGTTTTTTTTTCGACCCCGACCCGCGGTAACCTACGCACATCCTTCCATATACTTTAAATCATCTCTAGATTACTTATAATACCTAATACAATGCAAATAGTTGTTATACTGTATTGTTTAAGGAATAACGACAAGAAAAAAAGTCTGTACATGCTCAAACGAGTGCTGGAGAGAGAACTCCGGGGTTTTCCCAATCCGTGGTTGGTTGAATCCACGCTTGCAGAACCCGCGGATAAGGAGGGCCGACTGTACTACCTCAATGCATGGTGCAATGAAATGATCTATAGGGACAGTATACAAGACAAGTTTTTCCAATGTACCTCAGTACATGTGACAATAATAAACAGTTTACTAACTTAAGTTTACCAAGAATGCATTCTGGTTGGAGACTTTTCATCTACCACTTCATATCAGAGATCAAAGCCTGAAGGTTGATAGAAACCCTGAAATCAAAGCCTAAAGCCTGGAGACTAGAAGCCTGTCCATCTGTGTGGTGGGTGGGGGGTAGGGAGGAAAGAGGATTGCTTTGCTTTTATTGTTTTGTTGCTTGCTGTGTTCTGACAAGCATTGTGGCCATGCAAGGTTAGCAATGGAGTGTGTGGAAACACCTGCCCCCAGCACATCCCTGGGTGTGTTGGTTGTCAATGCAAATGACAGATTTCACCGTATGTTTTGATGCACATATTGTCCATAAATAAATCTGATTCTGAATCTACAAGCAGACTCAACACAATCACAACCCGAGTCATCGTTCTGTCACGCAGCAATGTTCCTTCAACGTCACTGTACCACAGCTTTGTAGGAGCACCTTCAGACTGCAGTCATTCAAGGAAAGCAGCTGAACCATCTTCTCGAAGGCAATTAGAGATTGTCATAAAATATTTGGCTTTCCAGTGACATCTAATTCCAATTTGCTGGGTGGAGGCTAATTTAAAGCTGAATTTGACATTAGATAATGCTTTTTCTCTCGTATCATGCTCTGTAAATACTGTACTTTCGCACTGACAACCATGCAGAAGAGTAAACAAGAAGGAAATAAGCTACTCAGGCTCCCTTTGCTACTAAGCATGGGGTAAAAAAGCAAAGAGGGGAAGTTAATTTTTGCCCTTTACCCAAGTTAGCTAGATATACAAGGAGATGAATCAATCACAAGCAGACACGACCAAGGTTGGCCCTAACAACCTCATTGTCAGTAATCTGTAGAGCTGCTGTGGCTGAATTTTCCCCTCGTACACACAGGGAATCAGTTCTGAGCCTGATTGATGAGAATATGTTATTAGTGCCAGAGTACCATGTATTTCTGCACCTGATCCCAATACAAAGGACTGATCACAGACAAAAAGGAACAAGTCTCCTCCCCCTCTTGGTGTACAGTTTAGGCCTGATACTCTAAATCAGGTGTTCCCAACCTTTTTTATGCCATTGATTCCTACCATTAACTGAGGGGTCCATGGACCCCAGGTTGGGAACCGTGCTCTAAATGAACCAAAAACACTATATATCTTTTGAACACACACTATTTACATTGCGGATCACAGACTCTAAGTTTCAATGAGCAGTCATACTGTCAGCTGAGGTACAATGTCCTCAATAGATTTTCAATATCCAGGCAGTATGGTAGCATACCGGTTAGCTTAACTCTTTACAGTGCCAATGATTGGAAGAACAGCGTTCAATTCCTACCTCTGTCTGTGAGCAGCTTGTACATTCTCTCCAAGACCGTGTAGGTTTCCTCTCATATTCTAAAGATATATGGGTAAGGGTTAGTAAGTTGTTGGCATGCTGTGTTGGCACCAGAAACATGGCAAAATTTATGGGCTGCCCCCAGCACAATCTTTGGACTATGTTGGTTGCAAACAATGCATCTCACTTTATTAGTTATATGTTTCGATCTACATGTGACAAATAAAGCCAACCTTTAAAATCTTTGAAAAGATAGAGATCTTTTTTCAAATTTCAAATGGTCTCTCTTTTTATCTACAATTACCAGAACTAAGTTTGGGTTTTAGATGTTGCCTATATAAAGTAGCTTTGGCACACGGTCTTGCTACAGCATACCAGTGGCGAACAATTGGCTTCAGCACCGTGACCAGGGAACCACACCCCAGGAAATAGCTTCACCTTCCAGAAAAGTTAAGAGGGAAAAGATGCAAGCCTTGATAAAGATCAGATCTTTTGATATTTCTGAGCAAAATGAGATTATTATGGGTTTACACAACACTTCCTGAATGGCAAGATTAAAAGTCAAGATTACAAAGGCTTTGATAGATGGATGCAGGAAAAATGTTTCACTAGGGGACAGAAATGTAGGACAGCTACTAAAAAATTCTAAAGGAAATTCTGGAGAAATTTCTTTTCCCAGAGATTGGTTAGAATGCAGAGCTCACCTTTGTAAGGCATTGTTGAGGCAAATACCATGGTTGTATCCAATGTCAAGTTAACAAAGAAGAAAGGAAGGTTATGATGGCAGATCTAAAGCATGAACCCTTTGCCTATAAAGCCCATTCCTGCATGAAACTGCTACAAAAAGTGGAAAAGAAATGTCTACATCTGACTGAAAATCGCAAAAGAAGAAGATTGTGTCAGGCTCTGGCAAATTAAAACATGGTATAAATGAAAATGCTCTGATTTCCTTCAGCTACCCAGGAAAAGAATGCTGAGCCCAACTGTGATTCTGTTAGCCTGTAAACTCTACGTTGTTAAACAAAGAGGGTTAGATCAGGTCACTGCAGGCAGGAAGAATACGTACACAATGCTAGAAGAACTCAGCAGGTCAGGCAGGCAGAAGACAGTGAAGCATAATTAGCTGGTCATCAAGGAAAGATTATTACATAATATATTTCAGGTAAATACATACATTTTATATTAAAATATATTATGCATATAGTTTTTTAAATTTGTGTGACCTGCCTACTACCTTGGAACATGTAAATATCCCATTATATGCCTTGAACTTGTGAAACCTTGATGTCTCAACAGCAGGGTAGGAATTTATTTACGGAGTCTTGGAGTATTGTGTTCAGTTCTGGTTGCCTCATTAAAGGAAGGATGTGAAAGCTTTAGGAAGGGTGCAAAAGAGATTTACCAGGATGCTAACTGGACCAAAGGGCATTATCTATTGACAACAGGTGACTGAGACATGGTTTTTCTCTTTGGAGCAAAGAAGGATGAGAGGTGACTTGATAGAGGTGTACAAGATGATCGAGTGGACAGTCAGAGGCTTTCCCCAGGGTGGAAATGGTTAAAATAGGGAGCATATATATATGTAATTGGTGGAAAGTATAGGGGGATATTCAGAGGTAGGTTCTTTACATAGAGAGTGGTGAGTGCGTGGAAGGCCCTGCCACGAGGGGTGGTAGAGGCAGGTATATTGCAGCTTGTCCATAAGCCCACCAGGGGATCAGCTATTTTGGATTGGGTGCTGTGTAATGAGCCTGAGGTGATTAGGGAGCTAGAGGTAATGGAACCCCTTGGAAGTAGTGATCATAATATGATCGAGTTCAGTTTCAAATTTGAAGGAGAAGCTGGAATCAAGTGTATCAATATTTCAGTGGAACAAAGGAAATTACAGTGGTATGAGAGAGGAACTGGCACAAGTTGATCGGAAAAGTAAGCTAAATGAAAGGACAGTAGAGCAGAATTGGATGAAATTCCTACAAGAAATAAGGAGAGTGCAGGAGAAATATATTCCAAGAAAAAAAAATCATAAAAGGAAAAATGACACAAATGTGGCTAACGAGAGAAGTTAAGGCTAAAATAAAAGCAAAAGAGGCAGCGTACAAGGAAGCAAAAATTAGTGGGAAAACTGAGGACTAGATGAATTTTAAAAATTTACAGAAGGAAACTAAGAAAGTCATTAGGAAAGAAAGGATGAATTATGAAAGAAAATTGGCAATTAATATAAAAAAGGACACAGTTTTTTTTTAAATATATAAAGAGTAAAAGAGTGACACGGGTAGATATAGGACCTACTGAAAAGGATGCTGGAGAAATTATAATGGGTAACAAAGAGATGGCAGAGGAACTAAATGAGTATTTTGCATCAGTTTTCACAGTGGAAGACATTAGCAACATACCTGATAGCCAGAGGTCTCAGGGAATAGAATTAGGTACAGTCAAGATTACTAGAGAGAAAGTGCTTGAGAAGCTAAATGGATTAAAGATAGATAAGTCTTAGAATTAGAGGGTACCCATTTAAAACAGAGATGAGGAGAATTTTTTTTAGCCAGAGGGTCGTGGATTTATGGAATTTGTTGCCACATACAGCTGTGGAGGCCCGATCATTGAGGGTGTTTAAGGAAATTGATAGGTATCTAATTAGTCAGGGTATCAAGGGATATGGGGAAAAAGCTAGAATTTGGAACTAGATTGGAGAACAGTTTAGCTCATGGTGGAGTGGTGGAGCAGTCTCGATGGGCCGAATGGCCTACTTCTGCTCCTTTGTCTTGTGATCTTGTGATTAGGGACATTTAAGAGACACTTGAAAAGTCACTTGGATGATAAAAATGGAGGGTTATGGAGGAGGGAAATGTTAGATTGACCTTGGACTAGGTTAAAAGTTCAAAAGGGCCAAAGAGACCGAACCGTGCTGTAATATCCTATGATATACGAGATGTTAGAAAGCATTAATAAAAATGTTTCATAAAGTATTATTAAATAAGAGCACTTTGCTGTTTTGGAATACAGGCTTTTCTAGTTATTCAACCAATCTCTATCTGATTATAATCTGTTTGTGAGATACCCGGGTGAGAATATAAGGTACGATAACAGACCACAACATCTATATTACATCTTCTCCAGCAATGACAGTTGTTTCCTCATAGCTATAGCTTAAAAGAAACGGTATATTAAGAGTAACAAGCATTTGGCAGAAAACTTGAGGCGGTTAAAGCTTCACCATTATTTATGGCTCCAGCAACATCTGCCTGAATTATTACCTGCTTTATGCTTGCTATCAGTTATCCTCAATTGCCCTGTATTTACTAATGACTGCTCTGAAGGACAGATTGAAATTTCCTCCAGACTATTCCTGGTCGACGTTACTCATTCTATTCCAACAAGTAATCTTCATGCCCCCTGTAAAGCACACATCAGAACTAAGGGTGTCATTAACTTTTTAAAATCCAATATTGCATCTGTTTCACTATCCAATCAGTTTTACCTGATTGCACAAATTTGCCTTCTAGAGTATAGGTGATTAAAATGTGATCAGAATATAAGAGGATTTGGAGGAGCAAACTGGAGGGAAAAAACAAATCCAGAGTGAGGGATTAACTAAAATCAGAGGGAGGCTGTTGGAAGGAAAATGAGGACTTCCCCTCAGAAAGTGATGTGTAAAATCTGGAAAACTCTTATTCCAAAAAGATGCAAATATTGGGTGA
This sequence comes from Hemitrygon akajei, assembly GCF_048418815.1. NCBI lineage: Eukaryota > Metazoa > Chordata > Chondrichthyes > Myliobatiformes > Dasyatidae > Hemitrygon > Hemitrygon akajei. The sequence goes on along the minus strand of NC_133146.1, from coordinate 16,626,654 downwards.
ATTGATAGTTTCAGAATTGAGAGTGATAGATTGGCTTTAAGTAATGTTAACATGTAAAGTTGAGTTAAACATCCTCTTTCTTAGATTTGTTCCAAATAACTTATATCAAAATCAAATTTATTACTACCAACTTAGGTGTCATGAAATCTGTTACGCATCAGTATAGTGTAAAAAATAGAGAATTACTATAAATTATGAAAACAAATAAGTTACGCAAAGAAAAGAAATAACGAGATATTGTTCAGAAATCTGATGTCAGAGGGGAAGAAGCTGTTCATAAATTGTTGAATATGGGTATTCAGGTTCCAGTACTTCCTTCTTTGATGGTAGTAACAAGAAAAGGGCATGGCCTAGATAATGAGGGTCCTTAGTGATTGATGCATCTTTGAGGTACTGCCTCTTGAAGGTGTCCTTGGTGGTGTGGTTGTGCCACGATGGAGCTGGCTGACTCTACAAGCCTCTGGCGATTCTGTACATTGGAGCTTCCACACCAGGTTATTTTATGGTTGAAGCAAAAAATGCATCATGCTAACTAAACCCCTGGCTAAAGAACACATCTAGCACTTACACAATCAAACAAGCACAGTTTTGAAAGGACTCGCCTGAAGCGAAACACATCTTTTCCTCTCAGAGGAAAGTTTCAGGTTTCTAGCTTTGGAATTTGATTTTCCCTCCTCTCAGTGCTTTGTAAAGGTGGGGAAATGTGATGGTCCAGCACCAGATAAACAATGCCCTCAGGAAAAATAATCTCAGGTTTGTATTCTGGTGACATACATGTACTCTGAAAATAAATTTTACTTTGAACTTCTTTAAACTTTGAGGTAGGACCAGGGCTATGTCTCAAGGTCATGAAAGAGGATTTAGAGACAAAGCTTGCAGGAGAACAATGGTTAAATGGTTGAAGATAAAGCTCGAGCTACTGTGGCAAATAATTGTAGTAAAAAGGCTGAGAGGGATTTTTTTTACTAGATGAAGATAGATTTTTTTAAATCTCTGTTATACATCAATAAAAGGAGTATGCACAATATTATGCTTTCCTAATATGGGAAAGTATTATTTTGATCAGCAATGCACTAATTTTGAAATGCAAAGAATTTTCCACATCAAATAAATTAAGATCTGCATTCTCATTAGATGTTTAACAGAGCTGCAGACCGGGCTTGTGAAATTTTCATTGCATCCTCCACTTTGAGCGCCCTAGAGTACAATTAAACTTCATTTGTGTCTACAGACAGCATTCTGAATGAACACTAAGGTGAAGTTTCTTACAGGTCTCGCACGTGTGGTGCCAGCAGTGGAAGCAATTAGTGTTAATGAACTAAATGCACCACAGTAGGAAAGCACTGCACTTCACCAGTTACTGACTTAAAACTCTTTTCTCCAAGATATAGATGATAACAAACTTGCAAACAGTACATTTTAATTCCACGTCCCATTCCCATTCTGATATGTCTATCCATGGCCTCCTCTATTGTCAAAATGAATCCAAACTCAGGTTGGAGGAACAACACCTTATATACCAGCTGGGTAGCCTCCAACCTGATGACATGAACACTGACTTCTCTAACTTCTGTTAATGCCCCTCCTCCCCTTCTTACCCCATCCCTGACATATTTAGTTGTTTGCCTGTTCTCCATCTCCCTCTGGTGCTCCCCACTCCCCTTTTCTTTCTCCTGAGGCCTCCCGTCCCATGATCCTTTCCCTTCTCCAGCTCTAGATCCTTTCCCTTCTCTTTCGCCAATCACCTTTCTAGCTCTTAGCTTCATCCCACCCCCTCCGGTCTTCTCCTATCATTTCTCATTTCCCCCTCCCCCCACTACTTTCAAATCTCTTACTATCTTTCCTTTTGGTTAGTCCTGACGAAGGGTCTCGGCCCGAAACGTCGACAGCGCTTCTCCCTATAGATGCTGCCTGGCCTGCTGTGTTCCACCAGCATTTTGTGTGTGTTGTTTGAATTTCCAGCATCTGCAGATTTCCTCATGTTTGCAAACAGTACTGATGATTACTCCTGCCCTCTACTTAAACTGAACATTACACAGATCCTTTCTGAACTTGGTTTCTTGTATCTGCTCATCATCACCTACATTTCTACAGTACATAAGCAACAGACCATAGCAAATTCCTAAATACATGTAAGTATACACTCGGTGGCCATTTTATTAGGTATACCTGTACACCTATTCGTTAATACAAATATCTAATCAGCCTTTACATGGCAGCAACTTAATGCAAAAAAGCATGGTCAAGAGGTTCAGTTGTTGTTCAGACCAAACATGAATGGAAAAGAAATGTGGTCTAAGTGACCTTGACCATGGATGCCAGATGGGGTGGTTTGAGTACCTCAGGAACTGCTGATCTCCTGGTGCCTATCTCCAGCTGCCCCTGTTTTGCACTACTGTCGTTCAGAGCAGCAACAAAGTTCCTCCATCTCTGGCGGTGTTCAGGACTTCCTTCATCATGTCAGTAGTTTTCACTACTGTCAGTCATGCAAGTCCCGTGTGGAGACTCAGGAATACCATCGCATTCAGATGTAGAGGGATTCTTCTTTGCTGTTTCCCTAACAGTTTTATTTTACCAGTCAGGGATGTTAGCCCTGAGGTGAACCCCCAAAATGGAGGACCAGTGGACCTTTGGTCTGACCTTTACCAATTGTTTGGCAAGGGTGGCCCTACCAAGAGCCAAAGCATAAAGCTCTGACTCCAGCCAACATAGTTCTCTGGGTCACACAAGCCTCCAAACCCTATGATGTGGCTGTGATCCTCTTGGAGGATCTCCTGGTACGAACAACAACAAACATCTCGTGAACAGCAGTTCTATGGGCAAAAACGCATTAATGAGAGAAGTCAGAGGAGAATGGCCAGACTGGTCCAAGCTGACAAGAGGACAACAGTAACTCAAATAACCACATGTTACAACAGTGGTATGTAGACCAGCATCTCTGAAAGCACAACATGTCAAAATTGGACTACAGAACCACACTGGGTTCCACTCCTGTACCTAAAAAATTGACCATTGAGTATATATATGGGGAATAAAGTTTCTCCTTGATCTTTAAACTTCTTTCAATTCCTCCTCCTCGTCCCTCACTCCTCTGTAAATCCCCATTCTCTTCAAGAGACATGGTACCCATTGCTATTGAGGATAAAATGGAAATAATGAACAAGGAAGGGAAAATATGTTCAGCTTTGCAGACAGGAATCATCTAAAGATATTGCAAGGCAGAGTTACATATGCTAAATAAGTAAGCCTAAATTAGTGGAATAGCAGTCAGAATCTAGATCACTAAATTGGTTCTAATCCCAGAATGGCAAAAAGGGAAATTAGATTTAAATAATTATAGCTGGATTTTAATTAAAAGGTAGCTCAGAAATGGTGACCATAAAACCATTGAACTGCTTTAAAAAAAAACATCTGATTGGGGGAATTTTGGCATTCCTTTCCAGTTTGGTGTATGATTGACATCGTCTCCTCAGTTTATGAAACATTAGTAACAACACCCACAGACTGTGAACAAATAAGAAGCCTGTCAGAATGCATCTGGTCCAGGGATTATTTCAAGAAGAGGGGCTTAGTTTATGCATTTACCCCAGAGTTTAAAAGACTAAGAAGTGAATCCCACTGAGACATTCAATATTAAAATACTATTTATTTGTCGGTCAGAGCTAAGGGACACAATCTTAAAACAAAAGGCCAGCCATTATTTTGATGACTGGGTATCTGTGGCAACCACTATCACAGGGCTGTGACTGTTCAGTCATTGCATATGGCCAAGGCTGAGATCAAAAGATTTTGGGCAGCGGGGAATGACAGGATATAATGACCAACTGGGATTAGATTAGATTTGTCATATATCCATTGAAACAGTGAAGTGTGTTGTTTGTGTCAAATAACCAACATAGTCCAAGAACGTGCTGGAAGCAGCCTGAAAGTGTCACCATGTTTCCGGTATCAACATATTCGCCACTCACTAACCTTACCCTGTATATCTTTGGAAAGCGGGAGGAAACTGGAGAACCTATGTGGTCATGGGGAAAATGTAGCGACTTCTGACGGACAGCAACGGGAATTGAATCCCAACCTTCTGATCACTCATGCTGTAAAGTGTTATGCCATTTAGGTATTGAGATTCCATTGCTCAACAGTGAAGATTAGCTTTACGTTAAGCTAACGTGCCAGCCTGAAACCAAATCTGAAGCACAGGATCAACCTACGACTATACTGAAGAGAGAAGCAGGCTCAAGCCTGCTGCTGTCTGTATGTCAGCGTTCACAACAACTATTTTTCATTATCGTTGGTGGAAACACAATAGAAAAAGGTTCAAAAGTAAGTCTTTTATTGATATCGGATTGATGTGCTTAGTCATTAACCAGTCAAGGAACCATTTTGATTTGCCACTTTAGAGAAGTGTAATCTTTAAGAGGATATGGCTAAGTTCATGAAAAGATAAAGACACGATTCTGCTCGAATCTTGAATCTCTATAATAGGTTCCCTGTGACTGCAGTGGACGTGGGTCTGGAATAATTTCAGAGGGCTTGACAAGTCCCCATGAACAGATGATGTGTCAAGTTATAGTAGCTAAGTGGGTTAATGGGGATTGAGGTACCCATAAGACATAGGAGCAGAATTAGGCCATTCAGCCCATCAAGTCTACTCCATCATGGCTGATCTATTATCCCTCTCAACCCCATTCTCCTGCTTCCTCCCCGCAACTTTTGACACCTTTGCTAATCAAGAAGCTGTCTACCACCACTTTAAATATACCTAATGACTTGGCCTTCACAGCCATCAATGGCAATGAATTCTGAAGATTCACTACCCTCTGGCTAAATAAATTCCTTCTCATCTCATCTAAAAGGACATCCTTCTATTTTGAAGCTGTTTTGACTTCCCCACTATAGGAAACATCCTCTCTATTCCTGCTATTTTCCACTTGTTCAGTTAGATACATATGCTAGGAGAGAGAGTTGAATATCAGCTTAAATTTCTAGATCTTCTTTCTTGCACTGACTAAAAACTTGTTTTCCTTTCTTATCTACACACACTCTCAATTACATGAGAAACCAGTGGCTACAACAAATTAGCATGACACATGCTTGGTTATACAACTGCTGTTACATCTTCTCTTCACTTATTCCATTTTATTTCTGTTCTTCACAGTTGCAATTAACTTTACAGTTTGAGGGCTTGAGAATCTGTAAAAAAAAAATTATGCTTTCATTTTTCTATCAAGACCAGGAGATGCCTCAATACATCATGACGTTATATATGTTTTTTTTAAAACACCCAATTTTTCAATACAAAAATAATTCCCAATGGCAGTTAGCTAAATCAAACTAAGCACTGACAGCTTCTGTTAAAACTCTATTGTAACACATGAGATACATAAATTTTGAGAGGTAGCAGATTATTTAGATTTAATTAAATGTGACAGAAAGGACCTGGGGACTTGAAGATATGAGGCAGCAATGGGACCTTTAATCAGATAATCAGTATTACTACCCTCTGCAGCTGCTGACGCAGGCAGTATTGTGATACGCAACACAGGAACTCAGAGCGGTGGGAGGTGTGTTTATACTTCCAATACAGGAGAGGAAGGTTTTCCTAAGGAGTCTCTATGTTCTCCCCGTCACTGCATAGGTTTCACCTAGGTCCTCTGGTTTCCTCCTACATCTCAAAGATATACGGGTTAGGAGGTTATTATTGGGAGTAATTGGCAGGCTCATTGGGCTGGAAGGGCTTTTTGCCGTGCTGTACACCTAAATAAATGAAAATAAAAATCGAAGCCAAGACCAATGGAAATCTTGTTCAATATGAAAGAGGCACTGCACAGGGATACAAGGAATAAGCATGCTGATTATGCTATTGGAAGGAGAATAAAAGATGACTAGATTGATCAGCCAGCTAGTTGGACTAAAGATGGTGAACTGAGCCTGAGCTGTTTCAGGTCCAAGAGTGTGATTAATGGAAATCTGCGAATAGGCTGCCTGGTCCTAAATGAAAATTGGGAAGTGGTATTACTTCTTAAAATGGGAGATGGTGCTTTGCATCATTTGTTTGTTATATATCCTGTCGTATGATGTACACAATCATGGCCTTTCCATGACCATGATTGTTCTTGGCAATTTTTTCCACAGAAATGATTTGTCGTTGCCTTCTTCTGGGCAGTGTCTTTACAAGACAGATGACCCCAGCCATCATCAACACTCTTCAGAAAGTGACTATCTGGCTACAGTGGACACATAACCAGGACCTGTGATGTGCACCAGCTGCTCATATGACCATCCACCACCTGCTCCCACAGCTTCGCGTGACTGATCAGGGGAGACTAAGCAAGTGATACACCTTGCCCAAGGTGACCTGCAAGCCAGCAAAGGGAAGAAGGGCGTTACACCCTCTTTGGTAGAGTCTCATTTCCACCTGACCACCGAGTTACTTTGGACAGGAGTCATAACTTGTAGAGAATAATTCAGCAAGTCAGTCAGCAGCTGACATTTCAGGCAGAGACTCTTCATTTCTTGTGTTTACAATTTGTACAGGTTTGGGTATGAAGTTTTCCTGCAATTGTTCACAACTGAGCTATGCAAAGACGAAATGCTGACAGCCATAATCATGTCTACACAGCATAAAAGAACATAAAACGGGCCCGTTTGTGTGATATAAATCTGTCATTCTCTGTTGATAAGAATCTCTGAAACAGGCAAGAAATATTTTTATTTACATAAAACTTTGCTGAATTCAGGACAGGGCATATGAAGTATGGAGAGAATTTAATTTCACTGAAGGCTTGTGAATTTTGTACTTATTACTCATGTTCTATATTTGTTAATTAAACTGCTTTTTTTTAAAGAAGTATTTCAATTGACCTTTTGTTATTTTAAAGATTTGCACCATCTCAACTTAGTTCTTTCCCCATAATACAAAAAAAAACAAATATCTGAACTTTTCATCAGATATAATCACCAAACCCTAATATCATCCTAATCACTTCAAACAAGAATTACATTTGTCCCATGGCAATCTGTCTGGAAGAACTATAAAATTCTCCTGCTCCTGCTTCACAACTTATGCTTTGTTTCTTTTTTCAAATATTTATTTAATTTTCTTTTTAAAATTATTATTCATTAGATTATCTTAATTGTATCCTTGATTACTGGCTAGCCAGTGAAATGCTTTAGCTTCTCATTTTATCTATGTTCCCTTACACCCCTCTATGATTTAATGAAAAGAGCCACAACTTCTTCAGTTTCTCATCCTTGATATCACATTATTGGATCTTAAAATCTCAACAGCCTTGACTTTGTTCTTAAAATAGACCACTCAAAACTGACTACATTATTCTAACTGTGGACCAAATCAATGATGAGCTGGTTTAGCATTACTGCCTTTCTTTTGCACTCAATATCCTAATTTCAAACGGTGTCAATTTTTAGTTGGGATCCTGTAGTACTTTAAAGGCTCTAAATCAGTGGAAATTGTCATGATAACATGTGCAATCCTAATGAAGGGTCTCAGACTGAAATGTCAACTGTAAATTCCTTTTCATAGATGCTGGAGGGACTCAACAGGTCAGGCAGCCTTTTGTGTGTGTTACTCTAGATTTCCAGCATCTGCAAAGTCTTTTATGTTTCCAATATTCTTCCTCCCCTTTCCCACAACCTTCCAGCATGCAGCTCCCCCAAAATGAATGATTTAGTGCCACCTCAGCTTAACATTTGCTGAAAGCTGCATCTGTATCTTCATACTCAATGGGCATCCCTAGTCAAGTCCTTCTAAATTTAAAGCCATCCAAACCTGCTGGCTGTGGTCTAACTCAGTTAGGACCTCTTCATTGTCACTGCTATATTGGCTATCTACATTGGTCAACTTTTCTTGGTTTTATCCTTTGTTGTTTCAGTAATCACCTGAGTTTTCTGCACTCGCTAGATATAATCAACCCCGATGTTAATCACTCCACACTGCAGCTAATCTCAGGAAATCTCTTCCATTTCTCTTTCTGTACACTGAAGATGCTACTTACAACACCTCTAACCACAGTCTCAATCACCTATCCCAATTCCTTATGTAATTTTTATTAGAATATTCAGTACACGAATTGGGATATTAATATTGAAATTGTATAAGATGTTGGACAGGCCAAATTTGGAGTATTGTGTGCAGTTCAGATCAGCTACTTACAGGAGAGAGATCATATGATTGATAGAGTACAGATTTTGCAGGATTATGAAGATGTGAGGACTTTTTTCCCTGAAGTGTAGAAGAATGAGGGGACCTACCACCAAATACATCTTTACCTTGCCCCCCATTCTCTGCTTTCCATGATTTCCTTGTCCATTTATCCCTCCCTACTAATCTCCCTCCTGTCACATATCGCTGCAAACAATGGAAATGCTACACCTTCCCATTCACCTCCTCTCTCACCTCTACTTAGGGCCCCAAAAAGTCCTTCCATGTGAGGTAATATCAGAAACTACTGGTACCATATATTGCATCCGATGCTCCCTGTAAACTGGGGGACTGCTTTGTCGAACACCTCCTCTCCATCCACAAAAAGTGGAATTTCCCTGTGGCCAACCACTTTAATTCCTATCCCATTCCTGTTCTGATATGTTGGTCCATGGCCTCTTCTTCTGCCACAATTAGATCACTCTCAAGTTGGAGGAACAGCGTTTCATATTCTGTCTAGATAGCCTCCAACCTGATTAAGCTATCAGCAATTTACCTTCTAGTGTATTTTCCCTTCCCATTCCCTCTCCTTCTATTTCCCACTCTTTCCTCTTGTCCTCACCTCCCCCGGTGCCCCTCCTTCTCTCCTTTCCTTTTCTACTTATCACTTTCCAGCTTTTCACTTCTTTACCCCTCTCCCACCCACCTGGCTTCATCTGTCACCTTCTAATTTATCCTTCTTTCCCTCGCCCCATCTTTTTATTCTGACACCTTCTCCCTTCCTTTCCAGTTGTGATGAAAGATCTCGCCCTGAAATGTCAACTGCTTGTTCACTTCCACAAACGCTGCCTGATATCCTGAGTTCCTCCAACATTCTGTGTGTGTTGCTGCAGAGAACTTGGGGATGATTTGATAGAGGTATGCAAAATGATGAGGGTAAATACATGAAGGCTTTTCCCCTGTTGGGGGAGACTAGAACTAGAAGTCATAAGTTAAGGGTGAAATGAGAAATATTGAAGGGGAACCTGAGTGGGACCTTCTTCATTCAGAGGATGGTGCGAGTGTGGAATGAGGTATCAGAAGTGGTAGATGTGGGTTCAGTTGCAACATTAACGTAAAGTTTAGATAAGTACATGGATGAGGGATGGCTGAGGGTAGATGGGACTGGGAGGAAGATAAGGTTGGCACAGTCTAGATGGGACAAAGAGCACTACATCACAGAACCAGGCACTATGACTCTATGTGATTCATAAGCGCAGCAACAGAGGAGCATGCCCCTTGATGTTGTGCCCAAACTGTCATTAATTAAATGCTTAATTAAACTAAGCCTTTCTGCCTACATAATGTCCGTATCGCCTCATTCTCTGCATACTCATGTGCCTAAGAGTACCTTAAACACCACTATTACAATTGCTTCCACCTGCACCCCTGGCTGTGCATCCCACTGTGTAAATAAACTTGCACTGCACATCTCCTTTGAACTTAATGCCTCACGCTTTAAATGCATGCCCTCTAGTATTAGACATTTCAACCCTGGGGGAATAAATGGCAGCTGTCCTGTATTGTGCAGTAATGTTCTATTTTCTGTCTACTCTATCTATGCCTCTCATAATCTTATAAACTTGTATCAGGTCTCCCTTGGGCTCCATTACTCCAGAGGAAACAACACAAAATTGTCCAGTCTCTCCTTATAGCACATGCCCTCTAACTCAGGCAGGTAATTCCCTTGCTAACTCTCCCGTTAGTTTATTGTAATGGAAGTACTATTAGATCTTGTACATCCTCTCCTTGGAATGTGTGGGTTTCCCCTGACCTCTCTGTTCTCCCCCATATCCAAACGCATATCGGTTAGTAGGTTAGTTGGTCATTGTATGTTGTCTTGTGATTAGGCTAGGGTTAAATTGGTGGATCGCTGGGCTGTGCAGCTCAAAGGATCTATTCCACTTTGTATCTCTAAATAGATAAATTACTCAATGCATAAAAGCATGCAGACGTGATCAAGAAGTTCAATTGTTATTCAGACCAAACAATGGGGAAGAAATAGATCTAAGTGACTTTAACCATGGGATGATTGTTGGTACCAGAAGGGTTTGAGTATCTCAGAAACTGATTGTCTCCTAGGATTTTCACCTACAGCAGTCTCTAGAGTTTACAGAGAAGAAAAAAAATTCAATGAGTGGGAATCCTGTGGGTGAGAGAAGTCAAAAGAGAATGGCAGACTGGTTCAAGCTGTCAGGAAGGTGACAGTAACCCAAATAACCATGTGTTACAACAGAGCTGATTCTGATTCTAGTGTGCAGAAGAACATCTCTGAATGTACAACATATCAAACCTTGAACTGAATGGGCTACAGCAGCACAAGTTCACAGTGGATTTCTAATAAAGTGGCCACTGAATGTATATTTACTTTTGTTCCTCCATGGTGGAAAAGCTGTAATCAAAATGCCTGGTACAATATGAATCCCTCCAGCATTCTTGAATGCAATTCAGTGTAGGACGTTGCTTTCTCCATTTAGTTCCATCACCTTCAGGAGTATTGGTTTGGCCAAAATGACCTCACCTAAGCTCTTGGCTCCTTCTTTCAGATACTGGTTAATTAATCACATATAAATTGAAACATACAGTGAAATATCTCATTTGTGTTAGCAACCAGCACAACTTAAGAACGTGCTGGTGTAAGTCCAGTATGTAAGTATCACACACATTCCGGCACCAACATAGCATGCCCACAATGTTCACCAGAACAGCACAAGCAACAGCATTTCCCTTTCCTACTACTGTTCTTTCTTTAAATAGTCACAAAGCTTATTAATACTGCTTATTTCACATTTCCACTATTTTTTCCTTTAGCCAACTCAATTGCTCCAAATTCAATCTGGCAAAAAAAAATTACTGCTGTACCAGTATGAGCTTTCGTAATCACTGTTAACTATTTCTTTATCTAGGAATACTACTTTGATCCTTTCTCCTTGTGCTTACATTCATTAACAAACTAGAAGAAAGTTGAGTACAATCATACTGACAGCTCAATTCTTTTCTTTAACAGAAGAACTAGGACCTATAGTGCATGCAGCAAAGTCTAGAAAAGTGGAGGTGAATCAAAAGGCGATAATTAGCTTTTGCAATTCAATGGCTTGAACAGTATAAGTAGCAGAATGTAAAAGGGTTCAACGGTTTTAGGGGTTTGGGGTAAATCTAATTAAAAATAGTAATTAGTTCATCTCACGATTTTGGCTCTCTTTTTACACTTTTTATTTTATTGCTATTGCACGTTGGTTGTTTGTTAGAAACATAAGAGATTCTGCCGATGCTGAAAATCCAGAGCAACGCACAGAAAATGATGGAGGAACTCAGCAGGTCAGACAGCATCTATGGAAAGAAATAAACAGTTGACATTTCAGGATGAGACTCTTCTTCAGTTTGTTTGTCAGTCTTTGTTTCAATATAGTTTTTCATAAATTCTATTGTATTTCTTCATTTTCCTGTAAATGCCTGCAAAAATGAATTTCAAGATAGCATATGGTGGTACATACATTGATAATAAATTTACTTTGATTTTTGACTTTGACTTCATATATGTTTATATTTCTTACTGTAATTTAGAATATATTTTATGTATTGTACTCCACTGCGGCCACAAAGCAATGAGTTTCATGACATTTGTCAGTGATAATAATCCTGATTCTGATGCAAAGAAACCACAGATTACTCACTTCAGCTGGTTTCTGGTATCAATGCAATGCCAAAGGAAACCATTTAATTTTGTTTTTACATTATATGAAACTCACATCCATCCTACCCATCAGGGAGGACATGTTGCAAACAACTAAACAGAAATGAATGGCCTGGCCTAGAATCGTTCACCTATTTTATCACTTAATGACTTAGGGTGTGGATGGTGAACCGAGTAAAATAGTTTGCAATCAATAAGTCTGAATTTAAAAATATAAAATGGAAAAAAAGCAAAGCATTTTGCCCTGCCAGATAATAAATCATCAATAATGTTACTTCTGCTTTCTGAGGAGATTAATTACTTTTAACAGCAAAAAACAAGATCAAAGCAAGCCATTTCTTCTACTTCATGGTAAGTTGCAGGACTCATGTAGTAAGGAATTTTTGAATACAACCACTGTGATCATGTAAAATTTTTAACTATACAATAAACAACCAGCAACACCAATTAAAAATAGTATTAATTATCAAAAAAGGCAAACAAACTACAAACCTATTTGAAAAAATACTGTTGCTTTTGAAGAGCAAAATACACCTGAACTTACTTCAAAGTTCAAAGTAAATTTATTATCAAAGTACGCATACATCACCATATACAACCCTGAGATTAATTTTCTTACAGGCATTCACAGCAGAACAGATATACAATAGAATCAATGAAAAAGTATACACACTGCCAAGCAACCAACGTGCAAAAGACAAACTGTGTAAATACAAAAAAAAACAAACAATAATAAATAAATTACACTGAGAACATGAGTTGTAGAGTCCTTGAAAATGAGTCAGTTCAGTAAAGTTATTCATGCTGGTTCAAAGCCCTGATGGTTGAAGGGTAATAACTGTTCCTGAACCTGGTGGTGTGGGTTCTGAGCCTCCTGTACCTCCTTCCTGATGGCAGCAATGAGAAGAGCATGGCCTGGATGATGGGGTTCTCTGATGATGAATGCCTCTTTCCTGTGGCAGTGCTCCTTAGTAGATGTACTAAGTGATGGGAGGGCTTTTCCTGTGATGTACTGGGCTGTATCCACTACTTTCACTTGGGGCAATTGAACATAAGCTTCCAGGCAGATATTTTATTATTTTATTTTTAACTTTTTTTTATTACTTAGAAATATACCAAAGAGTAGGCCCTTCCCGACATTCCAGCCACTCCACCCCAGCAAACGTCTGGCAACCCCTATTTAACCCTAACCTAATCATGGGACAATTTACAATAACCAATTAACCAACCTGGTACATCTTTGGACTGTGGGAGGAAACCAGAACACCCAGGGAAAACACAAGCATTCCAAGGGGAGGATGTACAAGACTCCTTATGGAAGATGCCAGATTTGTCCTCCAAACACTGATGCCCTGAGCAGTAATAGCATCCTGCTAACCTCTACGCTACCAAGATGTCAGCACAATTCATGACCAGGGCAAACAAGTAGGGGATTCTGACATATAAATGTGTGTTTTGTTACCTTTCACATTATTTATTTTTTATATTTTTCAGTTTTATTGATAGCAAACCATAACAGTCTGCTCCAGAGCCACACCCTGAGACATAAAGTAATGAAAATGGTGAATGATTACTTCTGTTGCTTGCAGAATGTCATCCCTGCTGAGGAGCATGTGATAAAACAGCCAACATGCAAACCTAAAAGGTTCCACATTTCTTTTAACATAGCCATGATGACTGGGGCATTGAGGGACAATGTGGGGTGGTGGGAATTCAGTGGTAGTGGGATCATACTGATTGTTTCTGAACAGCTGCTCAAGAGTCAATGGAGGCTGCATAATCTTCAGCAGAATTACCTCTCTGCTGCTTTATGACTAACTGATGAGGAAAAACAATTCTTGTTTACTCTCAGCCCTGACCTGTTCTATTACTATTCACTCACATTAGCTCTTTGTTATCAAGGATTCCTCTCCATGTGTTCCTCTCTCACCTCATCAACATACACTGGATCATCACACTGAGTTTACAAAATTCTAAAATTCAAGAGAACTCATGAAATTCTAAAGAACAACATTAATGTCATTAAATTACATAATTAAGATTTTACCATTTTCCTAGTAAAATAATTTCTTAATTCTAGGCATTTCAATAGTTGGCTGGCTAGTCCACAGACACTGCAGTACATTATCTTCAGTTCAAAGTCCAGAGCAAAATTATTAGCAAAATACATAAACATCACCATGCATAACCCTGAGAATAATTTCTTTGTGGGTATTCACAGTGAATACAAGAAACACAATAGAATCAATGAAAAACCACCTCCAACAGGATGGCCAATCAATCTATGAGCAAAAGACAACAAACTGTGCAAATACAAAAAGAAAAATAAATAAGCAATAAATATTGAGAACATGAGATGAAAAGTTCTTGAAAGTGAGTTAATAGTTTGTAGAACAGTACAGTGATCATGGTGAGTGAAGTTGAGTGACATTATCCTCTGATTCAGGAGCCTGATGTTTGAGGTGTAATAACTATTCCTGAACCTAGTGGTGTGGATTCTGAGGGTCCTGTACTTTCTTCCTGATGGCAGCAGTGAGAAGAGAGTGTGACCTGGATGGTGGGGATCCATGATGATAGATGATGCTTTCCTGCAACAGTGCTATGTGTAAATGTGCTCAGTGATGGGGAGGGCTTTACTTGTGATGGCCTGGGCCATATCCACTACTTTTGTAGAGTTTTCTGTACAAGGGCACTACCAGGCCGTGACGCAACCAGTTAACATATGTTCCGCCAAATCCATGAATGTTTGTCAAAGTGCTGAATTTTTGTAAACTTCGAAGAAAATAGAGGCACTGCCGTACTTTCTTCGTAATGGCACTTGTGTTGAACCCAGGAAAGATCCTCTGAAATGACAGCACCAAACAATTTAAAGTTGCTGACCCTCTCCACCTCTGATTCCCCCAGTGAGAACTGGTTCATGGACCTGGTCAATAATCAGTTCCTTGGTCTTGCTGACATTGAGTGAGAGATTGTTGTGGCACCACTCAGATAGATTTTCAATCCCCCTCCTGTATACTGGTCCCTTAAGGTTGTTATAATTCAGGTGATAGTGGGAATAAGTTCTATTACCTATTAAATGCTCCCGATGGTGCGCATGTCAAATAGTGCCTGCCTACCAATTCCTGCTCCGAGCCTTCACATATGGCTTAGCTACTAAGCCTAGTGAAATTGCTTCTACTGACAGGAGGAGAGCTACAGGCAGTTATTGGAACCTTAAAACCAGTCGCTTCAGGCTGGTGGGGCGCATCTGCCATGGTTGTTAGCTAATCTAGCAGAAGGAAAACACTGACCTCAAACCTCTGTTGCTTTGCGGCTATACTCACACATGGGGAAAGCTTCAGGAGTAAATCCCAAGGAACAATCTGGAGCTGGAGTCCCTAAGGCAGTCCTACATTGAGCTCAACGCTGACTGGAAACTCCTGTGACACCACTAGTGTGAAACTGTATCGGTCTCCGCTGTTCCTTTGGAATCAACAGCTGCGTTGGAGAGAAGAAACCTGCTACATGGGCAACAACTTGCTCTCCATATCATATTGCCCGTAGATAGTTGGGATGCAACATCCAGGGTCAACCCCGACCAATGGAGGGCCCGATCCAGCTTCTCCAAAATGCTGACTCATCACCAGCTTTGATCAATGACAGTAGTGCTGTCAGCAAATTGTAATATGGCATTGGAGCTGTGCTCAGCCTCACAGGAATAAGCATTAAGTGAGTAGAGCTGGGGACTAAGCACACAGCCTTATGGTACATCTGTGCTGATGGTGATTGTGGAGATGTTATTGCAACCTGGGGTCTGCAAGTGAGGAAGTCAAGGATCCAGTTCCGTATCCCTAACACTGGTCTCATTTTGATCCAGATTCTCGGAAAGTATTATGATGAACCAGCTTTTAGTGTTTTACACCAGACTTCCTTTATCCTAGCAGAAAATTAAGCAAACAGACAAAACCTCTCCAGGGAATCTGAGGTGACATGATCTTATCTGAGGAGGATGGCAAACAAGCAAACTTATGAAATATGAAAAAATTTTGAGGTATGAAACAGAGAGAGAATGCACAGGTAATATCGGTTTTCTACAATGTATTCAGTACACAATCAATAGAGAATGACTTTTAAGTGTCAACATCAGAATGTTTAGAAGACAGAAGACCAACCGTGAGTACTCCAACAGCATGTTAAAGAGCTGAACAATATCTGAACAATATTGCAATTCCATTTTAATTACTTAAATGATAGAGGCAGCTACGTGAGCACTGGCATTCTTGGGAGTCTGCAGTTAACATTTTTCAATCAAATTTCTGGACTCTACCCATAAACAAAAGGGATATTGCAGATGCTGGAAATTCAAAGCAATAAACACAAAATGCTGGGGAAACTCAGCAGGTGAGGCAGCACCTATGGAGAGCAATAAACAATCGATATTTCAGGCTCAGACCCTTCATCAGAACTCATGAGGAAAGGTCCTGATAAAGGATCTCAGCCTGAAATGTCCACTGATTGTCCTCTCCAGATCTGCTGAGTTCCTCCATCATTTTGTGTGTTGCTCTGGATTCTTCCAACGGTTTCATGCTTATTGCTAATTAAATCACGTTATGGTTAAATGCAGGAGGGGTTTCTGCTTGCACAACCTTACAGAGCCTAAAAAGCCTCTTTACCCAAAGACTTAACCAGAGTTAATCAGCATGAATGCTAAAAAAAATTTCTGGAGCTAATCTTTAACGATTGCCAGTCATAATTTACATGGTAAGGGAAGAGCACAGTTATAATATTTGCAGAAGTGTCTTCCAATGTTAGACAGGAAACAAATCTTTAGACTCTGTATAAACTTTCAGGCGAAAATCTACCAGAACAGCATGATGCATGCTCTACTGCATTCATTCATCATTCAAGCTTTTTCCTCAGGAAGCAAGAACATTTTTACACAAACTTTTGATGTTTACCTCTACAATTTGAGGCAGCTTGGGAACAGTGAATTTCAAAGTGTAGAGGAGAGATAAAGCTCAAAGTAAATATACAAGCAAAGTACATGTATGTCACTATATGAAACCCTGAGATACGTCTTCTTGCAGGCAAATCTAAGAAACACAATAAAAGCACGAGGCTGTGACCAAAGCATGCAGCATGAAGGCTAGGAAACCAGGAGAAGGAACACGAGCCCATTATTGATCCTACATCTCGCTGATCTGGCCAGTTGAAGGGCTGAGGAAGATTGAAATCATCAAGGCAGGTGCAGAGTGTTCTGTGCTGTCCACCAGCCTCTCGCTCGCTGCTACTGGAGAAGGTGCTTATGTATGGTGGTCTCTCACTCACTACTCCTGAGAGAAGGTCCTTTCATTCAACTGTTCTCTCTCTCTCTCTCCCTTGATGCTGTCAGCAGATGGTGCAAGGTTTAATTGATGTGGATTATAGATATTAGACTCTAATTCAGGTTTCTGATGTGTTCTAGATTCTAGTCGCTCATTTTTGTTACTACTTTTGGTCGATTTTTGAATCAGGGTAGCCTGCAGATAATGAACACTGAGTTGAACTGTACTGAAACATGCCTTCTGATTATGAGTTTTATATTGAGTTTTGGCTTGCTTCTTTTGTTGCCATTTGAGACTTTTTTGTGTGTGGGGGGAGGGGGTTTCATTGTTTTGAACAGGTTGGTTCCATGTTTTTGTTTTGTGACTTGCGGGAGATGAATTTCAGGGCTGTATACTGCATACATATTTTGATAATAAATCTTTGAATCAATGTAAGACTGCACACAACAATCACCACATCCAATGTGGAAAAGACAATAAACTGCAAATAGAAAAATAAAACACAAAATAACGTAAGCAACACACATAAATTGTTCAAGGCACTCAGCAGGCCAGGTAGCATCTATGGAAAAGAGTAAACGGTTGACGTTTTGGACCAACGTCCTTCATCAGGACTGGGGAAAAAAAGGTGGTCAGAACAAGAAAGTTGTGGGAGGGGAGGAGAGGAAGAATACAAGGTATTGGGGAAACTAGGAGGGGGGAGAGGTGAAGTAAAGAGTTGGAAAGTCAATTGATGAAACAGATAAAGGGCTGGAGAAAGGAGAATCTGACAGGAGAGGACAGAAGGCCTTGGAAGAAAGGGAACGGAAAGGCACACTAGAGGGTGATGGGGGAAACAGGAAAGGGGATTGGTGAGGAGGGGTGGCATTTACTGGAAGTTTGAGAAATTGATATTCATGCCACTAGATTGGAGGTTACCCAGATGGAATATATGGCGTTGCTCCTCCAAGCTGAGAGTGGCCTCATTGTGGCAGTAGAGGAGGCCATGAACTGATATGTTGGAATGGAAATGGGGAGTAGAACTGAAATTGGTGACCACTGCGAGATCTGCTTTTTCTAGTGGACTGAGTGTGTAGGTGCTCGGCGAAGCGGTCTCCCAATCTATGTTGGGTTTCATCGAAATACAGGAGGCCACACCAAGAGCACTGGATACAGTAGATGACCCCAACAGATCAGAGGTGAAGTGCTGCCTCACCTGGAAGGACTGTTTGGGGCCATGAATGGTAGAATAATAACATAAATAAAAAATTAAGTAATAAATCACAAGAACATGAGATGAAGGGTCCTTGAAGGTGAGGCCATTGATTGTAGGAACAGTTCAGTGATGGACTGAGTGAAGTTATCCCCTCTGGTTCAAGACCCTGTTGGTTAAAGAGTATTAACTGTTCCTGAACCTGGTGATATGGGTCCTGAGGCTCCTGTGCCTTCTTCCTCATGACAGCATCAAGAAGAGAACACGGTCTTGATGTTGGGGTTCCTTGATGATGAATGCTGCTTTCCTGCGACAATGCTCTGTACTCAGTGGTGGGGAGGGCTTTACCCGTGATAAACTGGGCTGTATCCTCTATTTTTTGTAGGATTACATAGAGCCAAACAACAGCCTTGGAGTCTTAACAATGTGAATATAGCAGATTTTCCCACAGGACTGCAGTAGGCCACCTTGAGGGTCACAGGGTCAGGGCTTTGCTTAGTTGGGATTGAGAGTACCACCCACTCGCATATTCTGCATTTCTAAGTTATTGATGCTTATTGACTTGCTGTCCTTCACATGTGGCTCAGCTACTAGGCCCAGCAAAACTGTTTCTACTGACAGGAGAAGGGGTAAAGGCGGGTGACTGGCATATTAAAACCAGTTGCTTTGGGTAGATGGGGCTTGTCAACTGTGGTTAGCAGCTCAACCAGAAGGAAAACGCTGATCTCAAACCTCTGTTGCCTTGTGGCTATATCCACTCATGGGAAAGGCTTTGGGTGTACACCCCAAGCACCATCTCATTACAGAGTGCCTTCCTGCTTATACAGCAGAGATGGAAAGGACGATGTCTGCCTTCCACCAGGTCGACTTTCTGATAACAGCCACACATGAAGAATGGGGACTGGTACAAGGAAACAGAGAGCTTCATTGGAGTTGGACATTCATCTGCCACCACCCCATCAAACACCCAATTCATGAACAAATCTCAGGAACAAAATTACTGATTAAAAATTTGGAAAATATTTACCACAAACTTACCGTGGCAGGATTCAGTAAGTTGGTACTTTTGATTTATTTAAAAGCACAAGGAATGAAACTAGTATCACAGTTAACCACAGACACAGCTTGACAGCCATATTTATATACCACAAAACAATAATGATTATTGATTAAATGAGCAATGGATTCACTTTGTGTCGCTCACAACAAAACCTCATTTCATTTTTTTCTGAAGCCTTGTTTCTTGTCAACGTACCGGAATTACATGGCTATAATTGGACAACAGTCAGAAACTGTAACACTAGGAGCAACGATCAGACTTGATACATTGGCTGCCACTACCTTACTAAACCAGTTATTGATCCAAGTTTCATTACTGAGGTCAATAAAGGAGGGGAAATATTAAAAAAAAATCTTCCCATGCTGACAGACTCAGATACCCGATTCCACAAAAACTATTTCTCACTGACACACTGCTGACAAAATATATTTGAGCTCTCTTCTAAGTAATACGTCACATCAGCAGTATTGAACAGGCTTTGCTTCAGTTTATTTTTCTTCGTATTAGTGAATTGAACCGCAGAATATGGATAGATTATTAAGGGAAAGTTGAACTAATCACACAATTAGGAAAAAATAACAAAGAATTATTATCTTCAATATTAACTTATTTAAAATATATTTCCAGGCAATTTTCTTTGCAGCCAGTTAGTCTACACTGGAGCACACACTCTCAAAAGATGAAGTGGAACAGCAACATCTTTTATAACTTGTGTGTGTGAGATGTATACCATTGGTAAGGCTAGCATTTATTTCCCATCCCTTCTCTCCTCACCATCAAGAACATCTTCAAGCGGCGGCATCTATCGTTAATGACCCTCACCATCCAAGACATGTTCTCTTCTCATTAGTACCATCAGGATGAAGATACAGGAGCTTGAAGACCCACACTCAATGATTCAGAAACAGCTTCTTCCCCCTTGCTAGCAGATTTCTGAACGGTACCTTATAATTTAGTTTAGTTTTTGCACTCTTTATTTCGTAATCTATAAAAAACATTAAAAATCAGCTTTATTTGCAAAATGTACATCAAAACATGGAAAAATAGTGAAAGATGTCATTTGCGTCCATGGATGTGCTGGGGGCTGCCTACAAATGTCGCCATGCTTCTGACACCAACGTAGCATGCCCACAACATACCAAGCTGCACGTTTTTGGAGTCTGGAAAGAAGCCAGAGCACCGAGAGGAAGCTCACGTGGCCACAGGGAGAAGATACAAAACAGACAGAGGCAAGAACCACTGGCGCTGTAAAGCAACACGCTAGCCGTTATAATGTGCCCCCTCAGCATTAGTAATTTTGTCTTTGCGCTGTATTGCTGTCACAAAACAACTTCACATCATTTCAGTCAGCAATAATAAAACCTGACTCTGGTTCTTAAGTGGTGTTAATGAGTTCCCCCACCACCATACAGCTGCAGACCCTCTGGCGAAGATGCTCCCACAGAGCTGTTAGGTAAGGAGCTCCAACAATGAAGGACCCACTTCCAACATGGTCTGGTGTGTGGCCTGATCAGAAGCTTTCAGAAGGTGGAGCTGCCAATGTGCCAGCTGTATTTTGGTGATATGTCCTGAGGGCTTGGGTGCTGCTCTCAATGTAGCTGTAGATTTTGTGCATGGCACACACTATGCAGTGGTGGTGGAGCGAATGAAACTTATTAATGGATGGCAACGCAAATCAGCTGGACTGCTTTGGCTTGGATGATGCCAAGTGTTATGAGTTGCACCCCAGGAAAGATGAGCTCTGACTCGTTCTTGTAGCCACTCATCTTGGTCAAGATTAACTTTTCAGCCTCTCCAGCATCCAGCATCTGCAGAATTTCGCATGATTTTGATGTTGTAATGTTGTGCTAGATTCAGTTAATCGCCCAAAGCTTCCTTCTATCATTAGGGAGAAACCTACAACTCTGCTGTGCTTTGTTGGGAAATACTGAGGTTTTGGTACAGAGTGGATGGAGAAAGATGTTGTGTGATCATTATGTAAGATTTAAAGAACTACAAGGAACCTTTTATAGAAGGGAGAGAATAAATAAGGCAAAATGCAAGAATTTTGCTAACAAATAAAGTCAGTAATTCAGCAATTAATTCTCTTTCCAGGGAGAAGAACACTTTAAGTAGTTGAACACCATGACCCATGGATAAAAGGAAAATGGAAGACTATGTGGGAGGGAAGGATTAGATTGATTTTGGAGTAGGTTAAGGGGTTGGCACAAAATCATGGGCTGAAGGGCTTGTCCTGTGCTGTACTGTTCTAACATAACTGAATGCAGTGGAAAGTTATATAAACACATGGGAGAAAGAAACAGGTTGTACTCTTACAGTAAGATGCACAGTGATGGGATGGGCTGAGGTTGAGTACAAATACCGGCCAGAAAATTTTAAGTAAGAAGACTCTTCCACATTTTGCGGCTGTAGTACAGAGAATCAACTCTCCAACTGATGTAACAGCAGCTGGATCTCAGCCTAATGCTTAATTCTATAAGAACTTAAGACATAGGAGAAGAATTGGGCCATTCAGGCCATTGAGTCTGTTCCATTATTCAATCACAGCTTATTTATTATCCCTCTTAACCCCATTCTCCTCCCTTCTCTGTGTAACCTTTTACAACCTGTCAATGTCCGCCTTAAATACACCGAATGACTTGGCCTGCACAGCCATCGGTGGTAATGAATCCCACAGATTCACAGCCCTCTGGCTAAATAAATTTCTTTTCATCTCTGTTCTAAATGCATGTCTATATACTCTGAGGCTGCACCCTCTGGCCCTAGACTTCCCCACTACAGTATAGGAATCCTCCTCTCCACATCCACTACCTAAGCCTTTCAATATTCAATAGGTTTCAATGAGATTTCACCGTTCATCTAAACTCCAGCAAGTACAAGCACAGAGGCATCAAACACTCCCCATACATTAACCCTTTCATTTCTGGGATCATTCTCGTGAACCTCTTCTGAATCCTCTCCAATGGTCGCACATCTTTTCTTAGATAAGGTGCCTAAAACTGCTCACAACACTGTGCATTCTGACCAATACCTTATAAAACCTCAGTATTACATCCTTGATTTTGTATGGTATTCTTCTCGAAATTAGCTTTAACATTGCATTTGCCTTCTTTACCACTGTCTCAATCTGCAAGTTAACCTTTAGTTAATACTGAACGAGGACTCCCAAGTTCCTTTGCACCTCTGGTTTTGCATTTCCTCTCAATTTAGAAAACAGTCCATATTTTTACTCCTTCTACCAAACTGCATGACCATACACTTCCCTATACTATATTCCACCTGCTAGTTCTTCACCCATTCTTACAATCTGTCTAAGTCCTTCTGCAGACACCCTGATTCCTCAACACTACCTGCCCCTCCATCTATCTTCCTAACATCCTCAAACTTGGTTTGGCCACAAAGCCATCGATTCCTTTATCCAAATTATTGACATATAACATGAAAAGAAGTCGTCCCTAGAAAAGGTCCCCTTTATTCCCACTCTTTGCCTCCTGCCAGTTATGCTTGTATCTTTCTTGTAAATCCAGGTGCTCATACCTTATTAAGCAGCTGTATGTGTGGCACCTTTTCAAAGGCCTTCTGGAAGTCCAAATAAGTAACATCCATTGACTCTCCTTTGTCCTTCCTGTTTGTTACTTCCTCAAAGAATTCCAACAGATTTTTCAGGTAAAACTTGCCCTTAAGGAAACCAGGCTAACTTTGGCCTATTTTGTCATGTGCCTCCAAGTATCCCAAAGTCTTATCCTTAATAATAGGCTCCAACATGTTTCCAAACACTGAAGTCAGACTAATTGGCCTATAATTTCTTTTCTTTTGCCTTCCTCCCTTCTTGAAGAATGGAATGACATTTGCAATTTTGCAGTCCTCCAGAACCATTCCTGAATCTAGTGATTCTTAAAGATCATTTCTAATGCTTTAACAATTTCCTCAGCCACCTCTTTCAGAACCCTGGAATGTAATCCATCTGGTCCAGGTGACTTATTTACAATCAGACATTTCAGTTTCCCAAGTACCTTCTCCTTAGTAATAGCTATAATACTTACTTTTTCCCCCTGACACTTTAACGCTTTCGCATTTCTGGCATTCTGCTAGTATGTTCCACAGTGAAGACTAACACAAAATACTTACTCAATTCATCCGCCATTTCTTTGTCCCAAATTACTACCACTCTGGCATCATTTTTTCAGCAGTCCAATATCTACTGTCATCTCTCTTTTACTTTTATATATCTGAATTCAAAGTATAGAAGTGCGGCTTACACTGAATTCACACACTAATCATTGACACATGCATCATGTAGCCTCAATGGTGCTACCAATCACTCCACTGTGGAACTTTGTGAGACTTTAAATCAAATTTCCTGTCAGCAGGTCTACCATCAATATCCAATAGAAATCAGAATACACAGGTGTTAAAGCAGATTATAAAATACACACGCAAAACCAAGCAAAAAATATCGGGTATTTCTATGTGTGTGCTGTACTGTGTTCTACGTCCTCAACTGGCCAAAGTTAGAAAATAAAGTCCCGTCTACAAATAAGTCAAAGTAAATTTATTATCGAAGTACGTATCTGTCACCATATACCTGGAGACTCATTTTCTTGCAGGAAAGTAAAGAAATACAATATAATTTATGAAAAACTATAAAAAAAAGATTGACAAACAACTACTGTGCAAAAGAAGACAAATGGTGCAAATAATAAAAAAGGTAAATAAATAACACTGAGATCTTGAGTTGTAAGGAGTCCTTGAAAGTGAGTCTGCAGGTGGTGAAGTCAGTTTAGCATTGAGGTGAGTGAATTTATCCACGCTAGATCAGGAAGGAGTCTGTTGGCTGTAGTGTCGGGTAACATAATTGGTGGAAATGCACATAATACACAGCCACCAACATTGAGTTGGGGTTTCACTTTATGAGGCTGGTCTGATGTGATGAAGTTATTGTGTAAAGACTTTTAGTGTGCTTTTGTGTGTGCAAGTTTTGGAATTCAATAAAATGTGTTACAGGTTTTATTAAACATAAAATGCTTCACTTCATTTTATTTGTAAAAACCTACACTGCTCTAGGATGATTCCAGAATTATTGAACATGTCAGCCAACGCAGACGCTTTGAAACCACCAGAGATTTGGGAGCAAAGTGCTGTCGCTTGGTTCATTCATACAAGCAGATGCCTAGTTCGCTCTGCGAGAAATCACCACTGACAACACCAAATTCTACTACGTGGTAGCATCGCTCAGCAATTCCATGGCTCACCTTTTGCAGACTTCTGGACTATCGGAGTCTGAGTGCGCCAAACAATTGCTCTCCTTTACCTGGTCTTGGCGATGCTAGGCCTTCAGAGCTACAGGACCCTATGCTGATTCTCCGCAGAAATCACCATCCTTGCTTGATCTTTAAAGAATTCTTCGTGCTAATGCAGCCATGAAAGACTATAGGGAGCATGCTAAAATGGCTCATAGTCTACACTCAGCTAGGCACCATTTCTCCTCCTTTCTCTACCTCAATAAGTCCAGTCAGCAAAGCCCCCAACATAAGAACGCCCGCGACTGAGGAAGACAACCCCGAGGCAGTGCTTTTACCATGTTCGCTTTGATACATGTTCACCTTTTCCTGCCTCCTATCATGGCAACCAGCACTCTTGGGTTTCTGCTGACCTACATTCTCCCTCATTTGTTTTTGTCCGCTATAATACACACCAACTTTCCCATACAGCCCCCTTACGATGGCCTGTTCCACGTTTTGGAACAGGGAGAAAAGACTTCTATCATTGATAAGAGTGATAAACCTGAACCTATTTCAGTAGATTGCCTTAAACTAGCCCACCAAGATTTGGAGCATGCCACTGTGTGTCAACACATCTCTGAATGATCCAGAGTCACCTGCTGTTCCTCCACCCACGGAACACAGGACCCGTGCCAGGTAGCCCGCTGACCACAGTGCAGGTTTTAGTGAATTCTGGAGGACAGGGGGCAGGGGCTGCGTAGGGTAAAGTAACTGATGGAAATGTACATAATTCACAATCAACGACATTGAGTTCACATTTTACTTTAAGAGGATGGTCTGAAGTGATGACATTATTACGTAAAGATTTTTAGCGTGCTTTTGTGAGAGTAGGTTTTGGAGTTCAATAAAATGTTATGGGTTTCGCTAAACATCAAACACCACACTTTATTTGTGAAAACCTATAGTAGGATAATAACTGTTCCTGAATCTGGTGTGTGGGGCTTAAGGCGACGTTATGACGCTAGTAGCAAGAGGAGAGCATGGTCTTTGATGATGGTGCGGTCCTTGATGATGGCTGTTGCTTTCTTGTATATGTGCTCAGTGAAGTGGTGGTCTTTGCCAGTGATGGACAGGGCTGGACACACCACTTTTTATAGACTTCTAAGTTCCTGGTGTTGGTGCTTCCATCCCAGGCCGTGATGCAACCAGTTAGCATACTCTCCATTATGCATCTATAGAAGTTTGTCAACATTTTAAATGGCATGCTGAATCTAGAAAAGCTTCTGAAAAAAATAGCTTAGTATAACAAAGCACAAAAGGAAATTGTAAATTGTAAATTTGGTACGAGGGGTGCTGCACTGTCACCTGTGTCATCCTTTGAAACATTTAGCAGGTGGTCACACGTTCCCATGAGACTGCTGCTTTTCTTCTGTTACAACAGTGACAACATTCAGAAGTTTGCCAAAGGATGGAAAGCATCCTAGGCAAGCTAGGGAAGGCACCACAGAAACACAGGGCTTACTTTTTCTCCGAGGAAAGTATGAGGAATTCAGCAGGAGCTGCAATGGAGTATGTGCAATGGTTAAAAGATAAATGTTCTGCTCAACAGAAGTGAACAAGGTCACGCAGAACTACACTAATGAATTTACCGAGGGTTATGTCAACAAAAGTTCCAAAAGCACTAAATCATGGAAGGTAACGTGACCAGCTCAGTGCTAAGATGTGAACAATGCTGAGCGGGGCTTGAATACTTGAGATGAGCTTGCTATAACTGCTATTCAGTTCTCAAGAAAAACAAGGTTTGGAAAAGGTCCACTGCACAATTTTATAAGATATTTGCACTCCCCCAATTCTAACCTCCTGCACATCCATAATGTTATTTTAAATTGCTCCATCAGGTCTGGAATGCTTTTCCAAATGACTACCACTTCCTACCTCCTTTTTTTTTAAGCTGCTCATTAAAACATTGTTTATTCAAGCTTTTTAATTGCCCCTCTTAATTTCTCCAGGAGTGGCTTGGTTCTCACCTTTGCCCAAACACTGAAACACTCACTACAGAAAAAAAAGTACAAAGTTGCTGGTTGAGCTACATTATCAAGACTGGAGCAGGCTTTTTTAAACAGTTCAGGCTTCAGGCAGAGGCCATTCATCCGGTCCTGATGAAAGGTCTCAGCCCTAAATGGCAACTGTTTATTCCCTTCCATTGATGCTGTCTGACCAGCTGAGCTTCTCCAGCATTTTGTATGCTATATAATGGATTTCCAGCATCTGCAGAATCTCCTGTGCTTATGACAGGCTTTTAAAATGTTTGCATTAAACCTCAATGCCATTTACACAGAATGAAGAATATGTCATAACCTTATCACAAATGCATCGCTTCTGCAGAATGGCATCTCTATTTTATACAGCTGACATCTGTACAAATACTCATACTGAGATTATCAATTTAATATTAATTAACAGTAAATTATGACAGTATCATGCTCAGGAGTCATGCTTAATAAGAAGTGGTTTGAGAGACTCATTTCACCCAACACCTTTGTTGCCATCGAAAAGAGGAGCTAGTTGGCCCATCAGTCTGGATCCAATTCAATCCCAAAAGTCTTAAGGTGAAAGGAGGTCAAACTATGCACTACTCTAATTGCGTAGGAAAAGAGATGAACACCACTGGCACTTGATCCAATGTGTATAAATGGAGGATGAAAGGGGAGAATCACGTTTGTGCTAAGGGCATCTTAATTGCGTAGAACTAGCATATATCACTAATCCAAACCATTAGAACTGAACATTATATAATCCAGAATAAAGATAAAGATTACATTTATTTGTCACATGTACATTGAAACATACAGTGAAATGACCAACACAGTCTGAGGATGTGCTGAAGCAGCCAAGAAGCACCTGCTTTGCTTCTAACACCAAAAATAACATGCCTGCCACTCACTAACCATACCCAGATATTTTCAGAATGTGGGAGGAAACCCACATAGTCATGGGGTGAATGTATAAACTCCTTACAGACAGAAGCACAAATCGCACTGTACTACAGACTCCAAATAGCACCAGGATATTAAGGAACAGATATGTAAACAGATTAAGGAAAGGTGTAAAAATAATAAAGCTGTTGTCATGAGGGATTTCAACTTCCCTAAGATTATAAACTGGGACCTTCTTAGTGCAAGTGGGTAAGATAGGGCAGAATTTGTTAAGGGTATCCAGGAGGGTTTCTTAAATTGATATGAAGACAGTCTGACGAGAGGAGGGCTGTACTGGACCTGGTGTTGGTAATAAGCCTAGCCAAGTGGCTGACTTTTCAGTGGGTGAGCAGTTAGGGAACACTGACCACTACTCCTTAATTTTCAAGATAGATATTGGTAAGGATAGGTATGGTCATTGTGGGAGAGTCTTAAACTGGAATAGGGCAAACTTCAAGGATATTCAGCATGAACTAAGAAGAGTAAGTTGGGAACACCTTTTTCCGGCAAGTCCACATCAGACATGTGAAAGGTGTTTAAAGATCAATTGAACAGAGTACAGCAAAAGCATGTACCTGTCAGAAGGAAAGACAGGGATGGAAAGATAAGAGAACCTTGGATGTCCAGAGATGTGATTAATTTAATCAAGAAGGATAAGGATGTAAAGCTTTGGAAATTGGGATCAAACTGAGCACAATGATTATAAAGAAGCTAGAAAAGAATTCAAAAAGGGAATTGGGAGAGCCAGGAGAGGCCATGAAATATCTTTGGCAAGTAGGATTATGGTGAATCTAAAGGCCTTGCATACATACATCAAGAGCATAACTAGGGAAAGGGTATGGCCACTTAAGGATAAAGAGGGGGAACATTTACTTGGATGTAGGGAATGTGAGTGAGGTACTTAATGAGTATTTTGCTTCAGGATTTACAAAGGAAAAGGATATGAGATCAGTGCTGAGTGCATAAATATGGTATGGCTTTTGGAGACAATGGAGGAGAAAGTGTTAGGTCTCCTGATGAGTATTAATGTGGATGCCCCCAGGGCCTGATGTGATTTATCCCAGGTTATTGAGGGAGGCAAGGGATGAGATTGCTAGGGCCTTGACTAGTATCTTCATGTCCCCTCTAGCCACAGGCGAGGTCCCAGAGAACTAGCGAGGGCTAATGTTGTACCTCTATTTAAGAAGGGAACAAGGAAGTCCCTGGGAACTATAGACTGGTGAGTATCACGTCAACTGTGGGGAAATTTCCAGAGAAAATTCTTACCGTTGGGATATATGAACAATTGGAAAGCCATGGTGTAATTAGGGAGAGCCAGTTAGGCTTTGTGCAGGGTAGGTCGTGTCTTACCAGCTTGATTGAGTTTTTTGACAAGGTGATGAGAAAGATTGTTGAAGGTGGATGTTGTCTACCTGCATTTTAGTAAAGCGTTTGACAAAATCCCTCACGGGAGGCTAATCTAGCAGATTAGGTTGCATGGGGTCAGCAGCAAATTAACTGTTTGGATTCAGAAATGGCTTGCACATAGAAGTCAAATAAGTCAAAGGGACTTAATGACTGTAGGTCTGTAATTACTAAAGGTCTGTAATTAGTGGAGTTCTACAGGGATCTGTGCTGGAACCTCTGCTGTTTGTGATATATATAAATGACCTGGATGAAAATGTAGATGGTGGGTTAGTAAGTTTGTGGATGATACCAAGATGGATGGAGTTGTGGACAGTATAGAAGACTAGCAAAGAATACAGGGCAATATAGATCAGATACAGGTATAGGCAGAGAAATCACAGATGGAGTTAAACCCAGATAAATAAGACCATTAGATATAGGAGCAGAATTAGGCCATTTGGCCCATCGTGTCTGCTGTCATTTCATCTTGGTTAATCCATTTTTCCTCTCAGCCCCAGTCTCCTACCTTCCCCCTGTACCCCTTCCTGCCTGCCCAATCAAGAATCTATCAACCTCTGCCTTAAATATACATAAAGTGAATGCTAACATCATATTTGCCTTCCTCACCACTGACTCAACCTGCAAATTAACCTTTAAGGAATCATGCAGGTTGACTCCCAAGATCCTATGCGCCTCAGACTTTTGTATTTTCTCTCCATCTAGAAAATAATCAACCCTTTCATTTCTTCTACCAAAATGCATGATCATACACTTCCTCACACTGTATTCCACCTGCCTCTTCTTTCCCCATTCTCCTAATCTGTCCAAGTCATTCTGTAGCCTCTCTACTTCCTCAGAATGACTTGCCACTCCACCTATGTTCGTACTGTCTGCAAGCATTACAACAAAGCCTTCAATTCCATCATCCAAATCATTGACATACAACATAAAATGAATCAGTCCCATCACAGATCCCTGCAGAACACCACTAGTCGCCAGCTGCCAACCAGTAAAGGCTCCCTTTATTCCCACTCTTTGCCTCCTACCAATTAGCCACTGCTTTATCCATGCTATAATCTTTCCTATTATACCATGGGCTTGTAGCTTGTTAAGTAGCCTCATGTATGTCACCTCATCAGCTTTAAGTTCCTCAGCATCCACATCACCGAGGACCTCATGTGGTCTGCACACACCAGCTGTGTGGTGAAAAATGCACAACAGCGCCTCTTTCACCTCAGATGGTTGAAGAAGTTTGGTATGGGTCCCGAAATCCTAAGAACTTTCTATAGGGGCACAATTGAAAGCATCCTGACTGGCTGCATCACTGCCTGGTATGGGAACTGTACCTCCCTTAATCGCAGGATTCTGCAGAGAGTGGTGTGGACAGCCCAGTGCATCTGTAATTGTGAACTTCCCATGATTCAGGACATTTACAAAGACAGGTGTGAAAAAAAGGGCCCAAAGTTAGTGGGGACCTGAGTCACCACAACCATATTTATTTCAGCTGCTACCATCCAGGAAACAGCACCACAGCATAAAAGCCAAGACCAACAGGCTCCGAGACAGCTTCTTCTACCAGGCCATCAGACTGATTAACACACTGATTTGAGTGTATTTCTATGTTACATTGACTGTTCTATTTATAATAAATTACTTTGATTGCACATTGCGATGGAAACATAACGTAAAGATCTTTACACCTCACATACCTGAAGGATGTAAGAAATAAAGTCATTTCAAATCCACCTGAACAACTCTAATCAACCTGCCAGCAAGAATAGTGGACTCTCTCAGGTTCAAGTGTAACCTGTCCCTTTTGTACAGGACATACCTTTCCCAGATAAGATCCCAATGATCCAGAAACCTGAACCCCTGCCCCCTGCACCAGGTCCTCAGCCACACATTCATCTGCTAAATCATCCTATTCTTACCCTCACTGCCAAATGGCACAGGGAGCAATCCAGCGATTACCATCCTGGAGGTCCTGTTTCTCAACTTTCTACCTAGCTCCCTAAAACTTCTTTTCATGACTTCCTCACTTTGTCTACCTGTGTCATTGGTGCTAATATGTAGCAAGACTTCTGGCTGCTATCCTTGCCCTTGAGAATACCATAGACCCAATCCGAGACATCCCTAATCCTGGCACCAGGGAGGCAACATACCATCTCTATCACACTCACAGAACCTCATCTCTGTTGGTCTGACTAAGGAATCTCAAATCAACATTGCAGTATTCTTTACCTCTCTGCTCTTCTGAGCCACAGCACCAGACTCAGTGCTAGAGACGTGGTCACTGTGACTCTCTCCTTGTAGGTTGTCCGCCTCAGAAATACCTAAAGCTGTAAACTTATTATTGAGGGGAACGGCCACAGATGTACTCTGCACTGACAGTGCATTTCCCCTTCAAAGTCACCCAGTTACCTGTCTCCTGCAGCCAAGAGGTAACTACCTTCAAGTAGCTCCTGTCTATAATCTCCTTTAGAGTCAAAGTTCATCAAGCTGCAGCACCAGTTCCTTAATCTGGTGCAGATGTGTTTATCTGGGAGACTGGATGTAGAGAGTATCTTACAAGACAACTTACCTCACCCAAGTCTGATCTCACCTAAGCCTGATGAGCCAAAGCCATTCTAGAGACCGCCACAGTCCAAAAGAATGGCTACTTCCCATGTTCCTGGATTACTTGTATACCCCCTTTCTAATGAATCCCTCTTGCTGATTGGTCACTCCTCAACTCAGAGAAACTGCTGGAAAACTCTTCCTTTAAAATTTGCCATCCAAATTAAAAAGTAGCTCTTTTTACGTACCCCTGGCGTGGATTGTCCAAATGTGAAGCGTTGCATCTTGGTAGGGAAAATGCAAGGAACGGTACACTATTAAGGGCAAGACCCTTAACAGTGTTGCTGAGCAGAAATATCTTGGGATCCAAGTTCATAGCTCCATTGAAGTGGCTACACAGATCAATAGGTGGTTAAGAAGGCTTATGGAATGCTTGCTTTTATTAGTCAAGGCATCAAGTTCAAAAGTTAAGAGGTTATGTTGCAATTTTATAAAACTCTGGTTGGGCCACATCTAGAGTATTGCATACAGTTTTGGTCGCTGCACTATAGGAAGGATGTTGAGGCTCTGGAGAGGGTGCAGAAGAGGTTTACCAGGATATTGCCTGACTTAGAAAACATGTGCTATCATGAGAGGACTGACAAACTGGCATTGCTTTTTTTGGAGCGGCAGAATCTGGGGGAAGATCTGATAGAGGTTTATAAGATTATGAGAGGTACAGATAGAGTAAACAAGGTAGAAATGTATTGAGAGGGGGTAGGTTCAAAGGGGATGTGAGGGGTAAATTTTTTACTCAGAGAATGGGGGATGCCTGGAATGTGCTGCCTGGTATGGTGGTAGAGGCAAATACATTAGAGGTTTTTGAGAGCTGTTTGGATAGGAACATGAATATGAGGAAGATGGAGGGATGTAGACATTGGGCAGGTAGAAGGGATTAGTTTTTGTTTTTTTTAATTACTTTTTAGCTGGTTCGGTACAGCATTGTGAGCCAGAGACCTGTTCTTGTGTTGTACTGTACTGTTCTACATTCTGTGAACCCTCATTGGTGATCACTGACGCTGTAAAGCATTGCACTAACCACAAAGTCCAGTACTTGAATTATTAGGCTTATCAAGGAATGTTTTGCTTCTTACACTTGCAAAACTTTGTTTTTAAGCCCTTTATCTTATACATCAGCTCTAAAATGAAAGTATTCCCTATGATACAACTCATTTTAACACACCCATGACCTCAGATTGCTTAACCTTTGATTGTGCAGCACTCCTTGGACACTATGCTGGAGTACTGACATAAGAACAAAGAGTGAAAAGGAGGAATTGTATATCATGGAGTCAGAATGTTTGGCACCACTGCCCCCAGCACATCCTTAAGTGAGCTGTTTGTTAACAGAAATGATGCATTTCACTGTGTGTTTCAATGCACAAGTGATAAATAAATCTAAATCTTAAAGGCATAGGACTAGGACGTATTAATGATCACAAACCATTAGAACTGCAAGATTATATATGCACATCTAGGATCCACATGTATCTGGAGTGGATCTGAACCCTCTTCCTTTTTATTTTAGAGATGCAGAACCAGAATCAGAATCAGGTTTAATCTCACCCGGCATATGTTGCAAAATTGTTATCTTAGCAGTAGCAGTACAATGCAATACATGATAAATATAGAATAAATCAATCAAGCAATTGCAGTAGGTAACATGATAACAGGGCTTACCGGCCCAAATGAGCTTGGGCTGCCCAATTACACAATTAATCTACTGACTGGTACGTCTTTGAATGTGGGAGGAAACCGGAGCACCCAGAGGAAACCCACACAGCCACGGGGTGAACGTACAAATTCCTTACAGATAGTGGCAGAATTGAACCCAGATCTCTGGCACTGTAATAGTGTTACACCAACTGCTATGCTACTGCGCTGTCCTTTTGATTGAAGGTGAGGGTGGGAGCAACCGATGCTTTGGTTTTGTTTTCTTTAATTTAAACTGGGATCAGCAATTCTACACTGCAATCAGGTTTATCAACTGTGTTTTAGCTTCTCTAATGCTGATTTTTATTGGAAATTAATAGGCGCAGCCAGCTGTTGGCTGTGCTGCCTGGTCCCTCTGCAAGTTTGATTTAATGCCCCACTGAGCTTTACAGCTGAGCAATTGGTTGCAGCACTGAGGCTACATGATGTATGTGTCGATGATTAGTGTTCGAATCCAGTGGAAGCTGCATTTCTATACGCTAAATAAATTGTTAAGACTGAGATCCTGCTGATGGTACATTGGGCTGGATTTGCTCTGTGGTGCAGCCTCAAGCTCACCAGGAACTGCTTATTAAAATTCTAATGAAGATGAAACTAATTGTTCCAGTGTGGGAATTAGACTTTTTTCCTCTGCTTGTACATTAGTCATTTTTTCCTCCAATATTTAAATACACTTTAACAGCTTAGCAAGATAGCAACTGCTCTTTATCATGCTACGGCTTCAATTGCGCAGCCTTATTGTCAAGTCTGCGCAAACCTTATTTGAGACTTGAAACTAAAAGAAGAAAAATATTGCAGATGCTGGAACATAGGAAATGCTGAGGATACTCAGCAGGTCAGGCACGATGTAAGGCAATAAAAACAGATTTAACGTTTCAGATTGGTGATCTTTCACTGGAACTGTACAGCACAGTACAGGCCTTTCGGCTCATAATGCTGTGTTAACCTTTTAACCTGCACCAAGATTAAACTAATCCTTCCCTCCTGCATAGCCTTCCAATTTCCTATCATCCATGTGCCCAAGAGTTTCTTAAATGTCCCTAATGTATCTGCTTCCACCACCACCCCGGCAGGGTGTGCCACATACCCTCCAGTCTGTTTTTAAAAAACCCTGCTTCTGACATTCCTCAATACCTTCCACCCAATCACCTTAAAATTACACTCCTCATATTAGTCATTCCCACCCTGGGAAAAAACCTCTGGCTGTCCGCTTGATTTCTATCTATCTTGTACACCTCTATCAAGTCACCTCAAATTAAAGTTAGAAATCATAATCTCTGCAACCCACAACTTCTTATATTCTAACTGTTTCTTGTTCAGATGCAAGGTCATTGACCCAAAATGCTAATTCATTTTCTACACGTTGTCTAACCTTCTGAGTATGTCCAGTATTTACTGTTTTCATTTTAGTTTTGAGTTAATCTCTGCAGAAAGTGTCACCATATACTGCTATCTCTTTTCAAGAAATGTTGTTTCAGGAATAAACTGTAATCCTTTGACAAACACCACAAAACCTTTTCTGAACATATTGCATGTAGACATTTAAATAGATTGTCAGATTTTGCAGAACAAATCACCTTCTGACAAAGTAATTGTCACTTTTCCGATCTCATTGTGCTTGCACCATTTCCTGACTTAAGCTCACCCGGTGCCAGATATTCTGCAACTGAACACTAAAACAAACCTGTGACTGGAAAATAAAAAGATTGATGCATTTATTCAGCAATGTTTGTAACCTTAGAATTTCTCAAACCACTTTACACATAAAAATACCATCAAATTGTTGACTTTTAACAGAGATAATTATGTTAGATACATTAGGGACATTAGGGGCATTTAAGAGACTCCTAGACAGGCACAAGAATAATAGCAAAATGGAGAGCTATGCAGGAGGGAAGAGTTAGATTTATCTTAGCGAGGTTAGAAAGTCAGCACAACATTGTGGACTGAAAGGTCCGTACTGTGCTGTAACATGTCATGCTATGTTCTAATATAGGACACAGGGGCAGCACAGTAGCATAGGGGTTAGCATAACACTATCACAGTGCCAATGATTATGGTTTAATTCCTACTGATGTCTGTAAGGAGTTTGTACATTCTCCCCATGACTATGTGGGTTTCCTCTGGCTGTCCCTGTTTCCTCCCCTGTTCCAAAGACATATGGTTAGGGTTAGTGAGTTGCAGACATCCCACCTCTCACAGAAGTTCCGGGAGTCTCCCGCATATTGATAGCGGTTCCCTGACGCCCGCAAATTATATACAATATCCCGGAAATCGATTTTTTTGAGAGGGAGCATCCTGATTGGTCTCTTTTCGTGCTAAGTAGACCTGTCAGTTTTCTCCATGGGCGGGCTTTACAGTTGACCTCAAAAATAATGACAGAGTTGCTCGTTGCATTGCTTGCAACAGTGACATGTTGAGGTGAGTTTAACAGGTGTCATTTGTTCATCAGCATAGCTAGCGTTATTTAAACTAAGGAGCTACTCTACTGATGTATTACGTGATAAGGCCAAACTCCCTGTAGACTTGCTTAAAGTTGTAATCAAATAAAGAACAACACCATGATAATATAAGTACATACTATAGTGTCATATTTTCTGCATATACCCAACTTGGTTTACAGATTAGACAAAAATCACTAAACAAAGTATTACATACACCCCTGGTGGTCGACTGGGGGGGGGGGAGCAGGTATGGGGTTGCGGGGAGGGGGCAGGGGTGCTACCTCCCTGAAATGAGTTTTTGCAGGGTGGGATGTTTGGAGTTGTAGACATGTTATATAGCACTAGAAGCGTGGCAACACTTGGGTGCTCAGCACAATCCTCACAGGTTTGATTTGATGCAAACAATACATTTCACTGCATGATTTGACATACATGTGACAAATAAAGCTAATCTTTAATTAAACATCTCTGTTTTTGTAATGGGATAATGACCAATTCATATTTTGATGATATTAGGCCAGGATACTGCTGAGAACAACTGCAGGTCTTCTATAAAATTAACCCATGTGACCTTATAGGAGGCAGAGGGAGCCTTCTATCCAAAAGCTGTACTATGCTGACAGTTCGGCCAGATTGTTGCTATGTCCCTGGAAAGGGCATACAGCTTTCTAACTCAGTTTGGAGTGCTACCAACTGAGCCACAGATGGCAGAGTATTTTAAATTGACCCACTTGACTTCACTGTTGAAATTAATGCAGAATTGTCAAATATTGAAAGGCCTATATAGAATGGACGTGGAGAGGATGCTTCCTACAGTGGAGAGTCGAGGGCTGGAGGGCACTGGCTCAGAATAAGGAAGAATTTCTTTAGCCAGAGAGTGGTGAATCTGTGGAATTCATTGCCACAGATGGCTATGGAGGCCAAGTCATTGGGTATATTTAAACTGGAGGTTGATAGGTTCTTTATTAGTAAGGGCATCAAAGGTTGTGTGGAGAAACCAGGAGAATAGGGCTGAAAGGAATATATCAGTCATGATAGAATGTGGAGCAGACTTGATGGGCTAAATGGCCTAATTCTGCTCCTATGTCTTATGGTTATGGTCTGTTCAAATGTGTGAATTAGGTGTGGGCATAGATCATCAGGATCTGCAAGCCTACTCTGCCATTTAAAAACATCAGCTGATCTGAGAGTAACCTCAACTTTGCATTCCCATACCCCCAATAACTTATCAGATCTTGTTCATCAAGAACCTGTCTGTCTGTCTTAAAAATTTTCAAATACTGTTTCTACAATCCTTTGAGAATGAGTGTTCCTAAAACTCAGAAGCTTCTGAAAAGAAAAAAATCTCAGTTCATTTGGTTTGAACAGGCAACCTTGTTATAAAACAGTATTGTGCTCTGCTTTCTCCCACTAGAGGAAATATCTACTCCATTCTCTTATGACGGTTTGGGATCTTGTTTTGATCATTCCCTCTCAATCTTCTGAACAGCAGGAGATACCAGCAGAGCCTGTCCAAGTTTCCTTGTGTGACAACTCACCTACCTGAGGTACCAATCTATTAAGCCTTCTTCCAACAAGTTAATACCCCTTCCAATGTAAGTTTACCATCACTATACACAGTACTCCAAATGTAGTCTCATCACTGAGGTAAAATTTTGTTGTTTTTGATTTTAATTCTCCTTACAATAAGGAATAACATTGCTCGCTTTCCTTGCTATTTGCATAATCTAAATGCTAGACTTTTGAATATCCTGTGCTAAGACATTGAGATCATCTCTGTAACTCAGAGCTGTGCAGTCTTACTGGTGCTATAATCTACTTCATTTATTTTTTCTATCAAAAGGAATATTCCAATTCCTCCTTTTTATTCCAGATGGCTGCTAAATGCAGTGCTAGAGTCTCATTCTCCTCCCATAATTGGGAATTAGAACTCAAGAACAAACTCTTTGCCCATCATGTCTGTGCCATCCATGATATCAATTCAAACTTATCTCATCTACCTACATGTCAGAATCAGATTCCGATTAATCACATGTATCTCAAAACATAAGAGTCAAAAGTGTTGTTTATGTTAACAACCTATAAACCCAAGGATGTGCTGGGGATAGCCTGCAAGTGTTGTGACACAATCTGATGCTGACATAGCACTGCCACAATGTTCAACAGAACACAAGCAGCAACAACAAAACAAGACCTTTCCCACCCACTTACACAGTAAGCTTCCAACCCCAGGGCTCCAGTCTGTAGTCTTGGGCTCTGTGACATTGGGCCTCCAACATCCAGTTCCTGGCTCAGACTCACGGAAATTGGGCTTCTACCTTCAGACTCACCAAGCTCTGGACTTCAACCTTTGACATATGACCTGTAACTCTCCATTTCCTGCTTGTTCATGTGGCTGTCTAACTATGTCTCCCACTTTGCCATCATGGTTGCTTCTCCCCCTTCCTTTGACAGCATATTCAAAGCATCTACTATTTGGCATTGTGTTTGGCACACACTTGGGCAAAAGGAACTGATCCTGTGCTGTATTGTATTGTTCTATGCCTTTAGCATTTATTTGACTTTACCACCCTGGGAAAAAGGCTACCTACCCTTATCATTTCTGTCAGTTTCTATCAGGACAATTCCATATTTTACCAGGCCTATTATATCCCTTTGTAAACTGCTTCTGTCCCTTTTGTAATTTACTTTTCAACCTGTTTTGTGTCATTAGTAAATACAGCAACTTCAATGTCCACATACAGTCATTGTTATAAATTGTAAAAAGGTTTTTCTTTAGATACACAAATCCTCACACGCAGTTGCATTATATTAAACTGGCCCAGGTAGTTGGAGGGAAGGGTCTCTGCTTCCACTCCGGCACCAGCAATCACCAATGGAGGTTTGATTCCCACAGCTGCCTGTATGGAGCTTCTCCATTTTTCTGGTGACTGTATGAGTTTCCTCCAGGTGCTCCAGTTTCCTCCCATATACCAAAGATGTTTGAGTTAGGGCTCGTTAGTTGTGAGCATATTTTGTTGGTGCCAGAAGCGTGGAGACACTTACAGGCTGCCCCCTGCACAATCCTCACTGATTTGATGCAAATGACATATTTCACAATATTTTTCAATACACTTATGATAAATAAAGCAAATCTTTCATCTTTGATAGGTTTCAGTTGTTTTCACTACAGGCTCAACTCTGAAGGATACTACACACCAGTCTCTCTCCTCCACCTCTCCCCACCTCAGCTTTCTTTATTATTTTGATTCACAGTCATCTCCTAGTACATTGTTCATTTGTTGATCCAACCTGAACACACTTTTCCAGGTCCCATTAGGGTCGAACTGTGTAGCAACATTATTGTGTCAATGCTGAGGTCTATAGTGTTAATCAATGTATTATAGGCCCAGGGAATATGAAAGTGCATGAGTGATCCACTGGTATTATGTCATTTAGTCATCAGTCATAGAAAAGTACAGCACAGAATTAGACCCTTCTGCCCAAATACTCTGTGCTGATCCATTTAAACTGCTGACTCCAATTGACCTGCACTGGGACCCTCCATATCCCTACTATCCATGTACCCTTGTTGCATCTTAAACATCATTATGTCTTTGACTACTCTCAGCTTTGATGAAAACTAAATCTCTTCTCCTTGCTCAGATGCTGGCTGATTCTGAATGTTTCCTACATTGTTTGCTTTATTTCAGGTGGTCAATATCTGTAATATTTAGTCTCCCTACACTCTCTGTCTCTCTACATCGCCCTGCCTGCTGAGGCATTCAAAAGATTCAAGATTGTTCAATGTCATTTCCAGTACATTAGTGTAAAAGGAGAACAAAATATGTGTTACTCTGGATCCGATTCAATGCAAAAAAAAAGCTAAGAACACAATAATAAAAAAACACAAATATAGCAATACAAAAGATAGCTTATATACATAGATTGACTGTATGTACATAAGTAACGCTATGTACAGGAATGTCTATACATAAGGTGACTGACAGGAAATAAGAAAGTAGTGGTGGTG
This sequence comes from Hemitrygon akajei, assembly GCF_048418815.1. Classification (NCBI taxonomy): domain Eukaryota; kingdom Metazoa; phylum Chordata; class Chondrichthyes; order Myliobatiformes; family Dasyatidae; genus Hemitrygon; species Hemitrygon akajei. Next base: position 16,586,855 of record NC_133146.1, on the reverse strand, counting down.
GGGTTGGGGTTGGGGTTGGGGAGGGTTAGTGGTGAAGGTGTTGATTAACCTTAGTTTGCTCTTTGGCAAATTGTTAATACTCCTCCCTTTTACTTCCATGCTGATTTGATGCTCCTTTTTGAACAGCTACAGACAGTATCTACATTCAAGGCGGCATACAGCATGCAAGTTGTTATTATGCTCACATTTTTGCATAGACAACACCACAGGTCACCTGAGGATTTTACTGACTCATATTCCTGGCAGAAGATTGAGCCTTTTAACTTCAAGTAGTTGGCAGGTTTCCCATAATTCAAACTGTTGTGCATTCATATGAAATGATATTTTATTTAGATGCATCAGAGACAGCACTCGCACCAAACTTAAAACCCTGTTGATAACCAACACTGAAAATCAGTGATATTGCAACTAAGAAGATAGATCAAAGTAACTGAATCTCACACAAAATACTCAAATGAGTAAATGGAACAAAGGGGGGTTAAGTGGGTTAGTTTCTGATTAGAAACATTATTGGCACGTTAGTTTCTGATCTCAGTAATCAAAATTAGTATTTGACAATGAAAAGTTATTGTGTTAAATTAGCAGTACTGGAACACTGTTTAAGAAATAAATGCGGTAAGGAGTAGAAAACCTCACCAGTGCACCTCTTCTTCAATCAATATTTAGACTAACACAACGTGATGAGAACCCAGTCTTTCCAGCTCTTCACTAAAAACAGCCTGCCCTTTCTCTCACATAGAACAGTTGCCCATTGGCAAGGCACCAAAACGGAGACAACATCTAAGAAACACACCAGGAAATATGGGAAAATTGATCTGGCAGGTTGGGTTGGAACACTGGTTAGCGTTCCTTTATACAGTATCTCCCCAACTCTGTTATGGAAATCTTCGAAGAAGCTTTAAAGCAGCATGGTTCCTATTTGTTCAATAATTTGAGAATGTATGCATTTATGAAAAAACATATGTCTGTAATCAAATTAATACAAGCAAACTGCACAGGTGACCAAATGAAACACAAGAATAAGCTATACAATTTACAGCAACACAATTTGTAGGCTCTGATATTAGAATGCACTGCTTTAAAAGGAATGACAGTTTCAGAAAGTATAAATGAGTAACAAAACTACTTTATAAACAAGGAAAATCCATACATTTTATTGGATTTCTTTTAATGATGATGATAATGCATAATTCAAGGATAATTATTGCAAACTTGATACTACCAGAGAAAAGATTAATGACATCAGTACTTATAATTAGGAGAGAGGGTGAAGTTTTAAGGGGGAACTAACATCTAATATTTTACCCTATTTTAGAACCGATGAATCTCTGGAATTAAAAACTCTCCAGCATATCAAAAGCCATTTTGTATCAGGTTATATTCAGTGTTTTTAAAGTAATGATCCACTGGCACACGAACGGTATTTTGGAAGTTTCATTATGAACAACAGCCAAAAGCAATTTTCTGAGAGAGGGAAGACTCGTGTACATCCTTTCAAGGCTTTGTGAGAAATATATGTGTGAGACAGAGAGAGAAAAAACAGCAGCAACATTCAAACACAGGCAGCTGTACTTTGGGTGAGATGTTAAATGTAGAATCACCTATTTGATCAGTTTAATGGAAAACCATGGCATAATTTTAATGTTAAATGGTAGCTTGGACTTGAGTTTCTCTCATTCAACAGTGCAGAAATGGACAGAGCATTCATTAATCTCCTTGCTGATTATTCCTAGTATATAGGTCTTGCCAACATAGTAGTTCACAGTGATAAGGGGAAATATATTGAGTTCTTACAAAATAAACTATAGCCCACAAGGTAAACCTGGAAGGAAGAATTCAATACAAATATTATGTAGAAACTAATCATGTGAAAAAAACTGCGAGGCACATTGGGCAAGGAAGAGACTATGAGGCTTCTTTAGAAATTGGGAGTTTTTTTATAAACAGTTTTTACAAGTGGCAGGTTCATCAATTTGAAAGCTGTTCAAGATGATCCACCTGATCTCTGCATTCTTCCCCTTGCTTCCGCCCCTGTACATCCTACACCAATCTCCAGCATTTCAGGATTTTTTCCCTCAATTCTGTCACTTCACTCCTCTCCAACATACTCAAACCCATCATTTCAAATCTTGCCCCAACCATCTCCATCATATCCTGTTTACTAATCTTTGTTCACTTGCCTTAGATGTATCCAGGTATATTTAATGACAAGCTTGTAAATGGAAGGATCTCCAGGATTACTGGTTTACAGTGGAGATTGTTTCAACCTGCTGACTAAATACTTTGTAGATACAAGATACTTTGTTTCAAATATTTTCCAGAAAGTAATGGTTATTTTCCAGCTTATCTAAATGTATGAAGAATTTAGATACTTCTCCTTATACATGATAAACAAATATTCAGTCAGGGTCTTTTATTTATTTAGAGATACAGTGCAGAACAGGCCCTTCCAGACCAACAAGCCACACTGCCCAGGAGCCCACCTATTTCACACCAGCCTATCATAGGACAACTTACAATGACTAATTAACCTACCAACTGGTACGTCTGAGCACACAGAGAAAACCCATACATACATGGGAAAAGCCTACAAGCTCTTTTCAGATGGCACCGGAATTGAACTCCGAAATGCTCCAAGTTATAATAATGTCACACTAATTGCTATGTAACTGTGGTGCCCTTTTGTAGAAAGGAAATGACAAAAACTCTAGACAGAACAATGTCCTGGACACAGAACTGCAAATACATGGTGAATAAACTTTATTTTTTTGCTAATACATTTGGTGCCTTGTAGCATTGAGTTTACTTGATAAAGTTTGCTGAGGTTAACCTAAATGGATTGATGTAACCTCTGAAAATCCTCAGCAGTAGTATTCAGTCTGGCCACACACAGAAACATTCCACTTGCCCTATTTGGAACATGTGCAACTTAACTCACACATTAAATCACAATGACAATCTCTGCTATAACAGACATTGTAAAAGGCAAATTCATTAATGCTGTGGGACATGGATTTTTTCCCTCAACATACTCAAACCCATCATTTCAAATCTTGCCCCAACCATCTCCATCATATCCTGTTTACTAATCTTTGTTCACTTGCCTTAGATGTATCCAGGTATATTTAATGGTTGGGTTTAGTAGTCTGTAGTCTGGTTTAGTTGCAGCCAGTTATGGCAAAATTCAGGTTGGCTAGAGGAAAAAAACCCACCAAAGACATTGGAGACACAAGTTTGCTTTGTGTCACAAGAAATAAATTAATTGCAAATGGTGGTCATGTGCTACATTTAAATATTGATTAAACTGAGGGGGTGATCATGAGACAAGAATAAGGCCAGCTATGTGAGGACAGAGGAGGAAAAACTAGAATCAGAATTAAAATATATATATATATATTTCTGATTTATTCTGTTCATTAGGAGAGTGATGAATTATAATTTGTTCCATGCAACCTTCAACTCTGCACGTTTGGGTCAAATGGCTTATCTATAGGTAACATTTACTGTCAGGAGTGGGAGTGGAGGAGGAATACTGATCATGTTATTAAACAGATGGACATCCATAAATCAGAGAGAATGAGAAAAGTAATGACAATCTTTTTTTAAATTCTTCAACCACATTTTCAATTTTCCATCAGCAGTCATCCCTTAAATGAAGACTAAATTGTTCAGTGATAAATCAATATAATAATCAGTAGTGGCATGGATTAGACCAATAATCAAAAGAACTCCACTCTACTTTAAAGCCACAGGTAATAGGTGCAGTCAGTCTAATTTATGAGCACAACAACTAACTCTTCACTGCACCTTAAACCATTTTAAGGCAGCCAAGGATTCACTGTTCTCATGTACATTTACCAAAATGCCTGTGATGAAGAAAACTGGAAGCATTTCCAGCAGCTTATAAACACACAAACAAAACAAGTTGCCTTTGAAAGTGCTCAAGTTATTTTTTTACACTGATGTGCAGAGAATAAACATCTGTGCATATCAGTAAAAGACTGCATTATTTTGTTGACTTTCACTGCCCCAATGCTGATAAGTACTCCCCATAGTGCTTACGTTAACATAGTACTAAAAATGATACTTACAATGTGTGCAATGAGGCAAAATATTTGTGCACAGTGTGTTAAAAATGGAATGATCATATAATCTTTTTTTTTTAACCTAGAGCTGACTAAGAGATAGGTATTAGTCATGACACCTAGGGATGGCTTCCTCACTCTTCAGGACAGTGTCCTGACCGAGATCCAGCTGAGAGAATTGTGGTCCGACTATTCAGTAACATCTCATCTCAAAGAAAATACATCCATCCATATAAGCACTCCTCAGTAAGACATTGATTTTTGAGCCTAGACTTTTGTGCTCAAGGTTCTAGAGTGGGACTTGAACCCAATACAGTACTGTGCAAAAGTCTTAGCCACCCTAGCTATATATATGTACCTAAGACTTCTGCACAGACTTCTCAGGATAGGATCTTCCCATGGAACTAGAACTGGCAGTAAATGGAAGAGGCCAGTGGAACACACTAATGGCAATGAGGAAAGAAGAATAAGATGGATATCCAGAGATTTGAAACGTTTTTCCATGAACATCATCTAGAGATGTTGGGGCTTCTGCTTACCTACACCACAGTGAAATTTCTTCACTTAGAGGATAGTGCAAATGTGGACGAGCTGCCAGCAGAAGTGGCAGATGTAAGTTCACCTGTAACGTTTAAGAGGGGTTTGGATAGGTACATGGATAGGAGGGGTTTGGAGAGATATGGTTCAGTTGCAGGTAGTTGGGACTATGCAAATTACCAGGTTGGCTTGGATTAGATGGACTGAAGGTCTGTTTTTGTGCTGTAGTACTCTATAACTCTAGTCAGTTACCAACTATTATATGTTAAGTGCAACATTGAGCTATGCTGAACAGACAATTCCTTGGCCTGTCTAGTCACAATACAAGTGACAGAAAAATTTTTCAGAGAGTTATGGTAGCCATGCCAATAATGAACTGTCAATGAATGGATTAATTCAACAATCTGCCTGCAGGATGGAAAAGCCAGGGGGTCAACAACTGATTAAGCAGTGTCCTAAGAAACATGTTCAGGACACGGGTCATGTCAAATTCTATTTTTATTCAAATGGTATCAGAATTTTTAATCGGTTATATTTTGTCCAAATATCATTAAATTGCAGTGTATGAGAACTAAATAAGCAAAACTATTTTCCCTCTGTGAAGTTATTAGGATTTTTTAAACCAGCATTCCACAATTCTACCCTATTTTTATAAGGAAAGTCAGTGGACTTCATTATGTTACATTAACTATTTTAAATTTTCATTCCATTATGTCTGGAGGCTGAGAGAAAATTCTAATTCCAACTTTGATCTGAAGTTAATCACCTGCATCAGAAGATAAAACAACATGAATCAATGCAAAATGGCTGTGGTACCGCTTGCAGTCAATTTAAGTAGTTTACTGCTCTACACGATTTTAATGAAGTTGGAAGCTTTCAGAGATTCATTCCTGGTGTCCAGGGCTGCATCATGACTGGCATAGTGGTGTTGAATGAGTAATGTTGACAAGGCAATTTACAAATATCAACGGTCAACAGAAAAGTGTACCATAAAATGGTTACAATGAGGAGTAAAAGTTTGCAGACAGAATTTCACACTCTTCAGAAGATGTTAATAAACAGATGGCCCACTGGCAGAAAGTGGACTTAATGAGTCAAATTAAACTTCTGAACATTTAGTCTGTTCATGATTTCCATTCAAGAGTCAATGGCAAATAACAAGTCACATGTTTTTTTAAAAATTTATGAGCTAAAGTGATAAAGCCAGTTGACATTGTCACTGTTGATAACAGTGGCAAAAATACCTACATGAAGTGAAGATATTTGAGGACAGCGTCAAGTTACACGATCAAAGAGTCTTCCAATAGCTCCTGTCACACAGAGGAGACTACTTGGCAAAATGTGTACTCAAGCAGCCAACTACCATCTGTTAGTCTCTTCAGGATAGGAAAGCACTATGACATAGAAGTGCTCTGCATATGACATCTACATGCAAGTTAACACGCATAAAATGCTGGAGGAACTCAGCAGGCCAGGCAGCATCTACGGAAAAGATAAGCAGTCGACATTTCGGGCCGAGACCCTTCTTCAGGACCGGAAAAGAAGGGAAAAGTCATCCAAATTATTCACTTGTCCCTCTTCACTGACCTACTTCTTGGCAATTACCCTTGCAAGCAGCACAAATGCTACACCTGCCCTTACACCTCCTCCCTCTCCACCATTGAGGGATTCAAACAGTCCTTCCAGGTGAGGCAACACTTCACCTGCGAGTCTGTAGGGGCCATCTACTACATCTGGTGCTCTTGGAGGGGCCTCTTCTACATCGGGGAGACCTGGCATAGATTGTGGGACTGCTTTGTTGATCATCTTCCCTTCATCCGCCATAAAAGACAGGATTACCTGGTGGCCACGTATTTTAATTCTGCTTCCTCCAGCAATGTGTGTGTGTGTTGCTCAAGATTTCTGGAATTTCTTGTGTTTATGACATGGGAGTGATTACCAATCCAGAGACCTACACTAAAGTGCAGTTTCATATCCTAATATGACTATTTGAGAATTTGAATTAACCTCTAAGTCTGAAAATAGGAGCTGCACAATAAAAAGCAGCAATGAAACTGCAAGTTAATAAAAACCCAACTTGTTCAGTAATGCCCTTTAGGGATGGGAAGCTGCTGTCCTTATCAATATTCTTGTCCGCATCAATATTCTTGGTTTTTAATTGCCCCTGAAGTGGTTCAGCAAATCACCAAGCTGAACGTTGGGCACTATTTGCCTACGGTGCCCAATGAATAAAAAGATTACGGCAGGTATCGACGTATTGAGAAGATCACTGACACCTAAAACTCAGTGTATGATTAGCAGCTTGTAATCAATTCCAGCTATTTATTTACTGAAGGAAGCAAGTGTTTCCACCAAATTTGCAGTGCACACAATGAATTTTAACACTTCAGAAATTCTAACTAAGCCCTTAACATCATAAATATATTCCAAGATTATCAAGGTTTGTGTTCCTTTACATCTCTCCAACAGTCCATTTTCAATCGGCAAGAGAACACTGCTGTGAAGTGCTCTTTTGATCGAGGGGATTTGTCCTACATGTTACATGATACAATGTAGGGAAGAAATGTAAGCAAATGTTAACGGTCTTAAAAGCTATTCTGATCACTAAGTCAGAATTCTCTGAAACTTGAATATTTTATCTGTATTTATCTAAAAATGTTATCTACGTAATGGAGATATTAAGACAGTTATTGGTCTCAATTACAGCTACAGACATACATTAGATGCTCTCCAGGGAGCCATACACAAGTTATACAGCCTTTCTGTTGGACAAGGATCCATACCCCTGATGTGCAGTTCGGAGTCTGGGGAAGTGCTGTGTACACAGTAGTTCAACTTTTAATTTAACCTCTAAACAGAGATGAGGAGGAATTTCCTTAGCCAGAGGGTGGTGAATGTGTGGAATTCATTGCCACAAACAGCTGTGGAGGACGTCATTGGGTGTATTTAAAGTGAGACTGATACATTTTTCATTAATCAGGGTTTCAAAGTTTATGGGGAGAAGGCAGGAGAATGGGGTTGAGAGGGATAATTAATCAGCCATGATGAAATAACAGAGCAAAGTCGATGGGCCAAATGGCCGAATTTCTGTTCTTATATCTTAGGGTCTTATGGACTCTGATGAAAGCTGAGAGCCACGCTGCAGTGCCAAAATAGTCATCTTAACAACATTCATGTTTTAATCATTGATTAGAATTTGCTTGAAATGGCCTTGATGCATGTGAGCAATAGGCACACAAATACACTTGTACATGTAGTACTTTATCCATTTTTCAGCAGCAAGAAAAGCTCCTAATGCAGTCCCACAGTTATTTTTATCTGCTCAAAATACTGTGTCACCCAGTTTTTCAAATAGACAATGTTAATAAATAAGCACAGTGGGTGTTTTAATTTGTACAATTGCAAATTGAATTCAAAGATAATTTGTGTCACAGACCCTTTAAACAAATGCAACATTTGTGGCACACTCATGTTAAAACCAAATCTATTGTTAGGAAAAGCACTAAATTTGATAAGACTTTTAGAATACACAGACATCTCTCTTGATCTTTTGCAGTTATGCAGAAACAGGCCAACCTACCGTCAAATATCCATTACACTAAATCTAATTCTATTCTCCCGACATTCCTGTCAGCTCCTCCCAGATTCAACCACCCATCTACACGTTAGATCCACCTTCCATGGCCAATTAACCTAGCAAGCAGCATGTCTATGGGATACATGAGGAAACCTGAGCACCTGGAGAAAAACCCATGTGGTCTAGGGAGAAATGTGCAAACCAAACAAATAGCATTGGAAATTAGATTGAACACGGGTCACTGGATTGTGAGGTAGCACTTCTGCTAACTGCACCACTGTTTCTCATTTCTCAACATCAGTTTATGTGGATAAGCATTTAGAAGCAATTCAGGCGTAACACCTCATACAAAGCCAAACTGCAGTGGAGATTGTAAACTGATAATGGTCAAAGAAACAAACACATTGGGTCATAAAGGTAAGGAAGTGAAGAATAGCTTTAAGTAGTTTAACAGTGCTTAATACTTCAATGCAAAGAAAAGCTGTCACTGATAGACTGGGGAATAAAGGGGTTACAAAAGCAGCTTGTATTTTCCCAGTTACAGGATTTTCACACAAGATAGGGAGGGAACATAGGAAGACTGAGAGGAGGGATGGTCTGTTAGAAAGTTACAAATTAGCCCAAATGCACTGAACAAGGATAAACATAGGTAATCACACTACTAAAGCCTTCCAAAACTCTAAGAGAGGGAAGAAGAAAGCATGAAATGATTCAGAAAATACAGAGCTGCTAAGTGAATGAGTAAGGATATATCTGATCATTCACTTTGGTATAAATAAAACAAAGAAAAGCAAAATATGGACAAAGCTTAAAAGGTCAATGTATTCAGCAAAGCCTTGGTGTCCTTGCACACAAATCACTGGAATTTACAAATAAAAATTAGGAATATAACCAATACACAGACCTTGGTTGCAAGCGAACTTGACCATAAAAGTAAAAGTATCTTTCTGTAATCACACAGTATGCTGGTGAAGCTGCATCAGGAATTGTGTACACAGATCTAGTCTCCTTATGCAAGAATGGATAGACTTCCAAAAGGGAAATATCAGTGTGTGTAGAACCAGAATCACAGGATCAAACATTCAGGACTAAAACTCAAATAAGATGTCTCTACTCAAAAGAGGAGTCTTTGATATTCTCTACCGCAGAAGGCTTTGAAGTCCAAGCATGTAAATGCTGGGGTCAAGAAAGCTACCAGTTCCTCTACTTCCTCAAGAATATGAGGAAATTTGGTATGTCCTCGTGACCCCAAAGAGCTTTCACTGATGCACTACAGAAAGCATCCTATCTAGATGTATCAAAGCTTAGTATGGCAAAACTGCAAGGAATTGCAGAGAGTTATGAACGCTGCCCAATCTATCATGAAACCCAACCTCCCCTCTATTGACTCCATCTACACTTCTTAACGCTTCAGGAAAGCTGCAATGCATCAAAAATTCCTCCCACCCTACTTATTCTCTCTTTTCTCTCCTCCTATCCAGCAAAAGATACAAAAGCTTGAAAACATTTACCTCTAGGCTCAAGGACAGCTTCTATCTCTACTGTTATAAGACTCTTTAATGGACTTCTTGTACAGCAAAGATGAACTCTTGATCTCCCTATCTAACCTTGTCATAACCATTGCACTTTGTATATTTGCAGTACATTTTCTCTGTAACGGTAACACTATATTCTGCATTCTTCCATCAGTTAATCCTTTTGTACTACCTCAATATAATAATGTTTGGAATGATCTGTCTGGGTGGCATGGAAAACAAAGCATTTCACTGTACCTCGGTACATGTGACAATAATTAACCAATTAACCAGTCTCAGATGCATACACTTTCAAAAAGATCAGTAGACTTTTGTTCATTAAGGGAATTCATTCATATGATGTTAGTGCAGAGAAGTAGCACTGAAGAGAAAGATCACCCCAATTTTACTATATGGCAGGGCAAGTAAGAGGTATCAAACAGCTGACTCCTACTTCTATTTCTTATGTAGGAGGAGCTAAAGAATTATAAAACCATAAGACATAAGAGTGGAATTAGGCCATTCTGCACATCTGAAATGGCAGAGTCTGCTCCACCAATCCATCAGGGCTGATTTGTTATCCCTCTCCAGCTTTCTCCCTGTAATCTTTGATGCCCTTAGTAATCAAGAACCCAATAATCTCCACCTCCATAGTCGTGTGTGGCAATGAACTCCACAGATTCACCACTCCCTGGCTAAAGGAATTCCTGCTCATCTCTGTTAGAAAGGAAATCTGAGGCTGTGCCCTCTAATCCCAGACTCCCCAACTACAGGAAATATCCTCTCCACATTCACTCTTTCTGGGCCTTTCAATATTCAACAGGTTTCAATGAAATCCCTTTCATTCTTCTAAACTCCAGTGAATAAAGGCCCAGAGCCATCAAACACTGCTTGCAAATTAACCCCTTCATTCCCAAGATTATTCTTGTGCCCTTCCTCTGCACCCTCTCCAATGCCAGCACATCCCTTCTTTGATAAAGAGGCTCAAAACTGCTCACAATACTCTAAGTGTGGTCTGGCCAATGCTTTACAAAGCCTCAGCACTACATCCTTGTTTTTATATTCTAGTCCTCTTGAAATGAATGCTAACATTGCATTTGCCTTCCTCACCACCAACTCAACCTGAAAGTTAACCTTTAGGGAATATTGCATGAGGACCACCTACCTGGGGTTCTGAGATAATATATTAATAGTAGGGGTGTTTATCCAGGGAAGAAACAAAGAAAAAGATTATACAACAGCAGCAAATTCTTAAAATGAATTTTTAAAAATGTTAAGGATAACTGCCGTCCTAGACTTACGTTTAGTCATATCTGGGAAGCTGGAAAGGATAGCATTAAGAAAGAGCATAAATAGTATTCACAATTAGTAAGACGTAACATTGATGTGGAAAAGTTCAAAAACAGAGCAGGAGTACAACTGAGTGAAGGCCAATTTTACCATGCTGAGGTGTGATTTATCAGCAGTGGACAGGAAACAGCTACTTGAAGGTATCAGAGTAATGGGGAGCCTTGAAGAACTGATAGTGAGGGTTCACACCAAATCTACTCCAAATGAAAAGAAGTTGTTTCACACTTGTCACTGTATTTATCAGTCAATTTATTACTACTAAGAAAACTGCTTACTCTGTGAACTTTACTTGAACAAGGAATTTCATTGCACTCTGGCACATACAACAATAAAATGATCTGAATTTGAAATGAGAGGGAGGCTCTCAAATCTAGAACTACATGGATGGTAGAGTCACAGAGCGATACACTATAGATACAGGCCCTTTAGCCCAATGAGCCCATGTCAATTATGTTAATCCCAATGTTTTGCATTCAACCTAAATCCCTCCAGGTTCCACCCATCTATTTACCAATCCAAATGCTGTTTCAATTATACTATTGTACCTTCCTCAGCCACTTGCTTGTTTCATACACTCATCACCCTCTGCATGAAAAGGTTACCCCTCAGGTCCCTTTTAAATTTGTACTCCCCCCCCCCCCACCCTAAATCTAGGCCTCCTCATTTTAATCTCTCCTGGGCAAAAACTGTTACTGCCTACCTAATCTATGCCTCTCGTAATGTTAACGACTTCTATAAGGTTGTTGCTCATTCTCCTATGTTCGAAAAAATAAAGATTTTGCCTGGCCAACCTCCCCCTATAACACAAGCCCTCTAGCACTGACAACAGCCCTGTAAATCTCTACTCCACTCTTTCTAGTTTAACCATGTCTTTCTTATAACAGGGCTGCCAAACTGTCCACAGTACACACAAGGTGTTAACATTGAGCAGGTCGAAGCAAAAGAAAGAAACTTATGACTGATAATGCATGGTTAACACCATAGAATGCCCAAAGGAACAAAGAAAGTTCAAGCAGGAAATTAAAAAGAAAATTGGGAAGGCAAGATGTGTGCATGAAGAACTCCCCGAGATATTTTATAAATATGAAAAGAGTAAGAGGGAAGAACAGGGCCTATCGGAGACACATGAATAATGTTTTAGTGAGTATTTTACTAACCTCTTTACCAAACAGTGACAAGACAGCTACTGACATTAAGGAGGAAAGGTGCCAAATATTGATATGATAAATATACAGAGGAAGTGTTTGGAATTCTAACGTAATTAAAAATCGATATCTCACCAGAGCTGCATAAAAATGTACCTCAAATGAAAAATCAAATTACTAGAAACCTGAAACACAAAAAGAAAATGCTGGGAACACTTATTAGGTCAGGCAGTATCTGCGGGGCAAGGAACAGAGGGTCTGAGACTAAAATGCATCTTTTAAAAGAATTGAAATAGTGGAAGACCATTATGTGCTGCTGTTGGAACAGACAGAAAAAAGAGCTAGGCCAAATAGGTAAAGCCAGATAACCCAACTTTGGCAATGGGGCAAATTTCTGGAATATAATTCTAAGATACAGCATATATCAGAAATAACAAAGTTACAGGTCATTCCAGGATTGTTAACATGATTTTTTTCAAGGAAAATTTGTGTCTGACTAATTTTTCAGATTCTGTGCCATTATGAAAGAGAGTGAGAAAAATGCACTTGGTTTACATAGACTTTAGCAAAATGTTCTAACAAAACTGTTCCTGCAAAGTTTGGGATCAAGGAAAAGGTGGCAAGCTTGATCCAAACTAGCACAACATGCATAAATGTCCAAAGAATATCAGTAACTGGACAGCTCTGGGTAGAGTGGTACAGTAGGGCTCTGGTCAGAAGTGCCTGATTTGTGCATCACTGCCTGCTACGGATGAACAAAGAACATGATCTGAAGAGGATGCAGAGGGTTGTGGAATCAATCAACCAGCTCCATCACAGGCACAGCCCTTCCCACCATCAAGGATATTTTCAAGAGGCAGTGCCTAAAGAAGGCAAGATCCATCATAGAGAAACCTCGCTATCCAGGACATGTCCTTTTCTGGATAGAAAAGATTTAAAAGGACAGGTGCTAGAGGCAAATAGGATACATTGGTTTGTGTGGACAATGGCTTCTTTCCATACGATATAACTTTAGTACTGTATTAGACTTGGATTTATAAAATTATAAGAGACCAAGATACATGAAACGGGAAACCATTTAAGACCATCCCTCCACCATTTCATCTTGGCCGATTCAATTTTATATGCTTTTATATGGGTACACAACATACTTATTCAGTTCATCCACCATATTGCTGTCCCCCATTACCTCTCCAGCATAATTGCCCAGTGATCTGATATCCACTCTTGCCTCTCTTTTGCACTTTATGTATCCGAAGAAACTTGTGGCATCCGTTTTAATATTATTGGCTAGCTTACTTTCTCATTCCATCATTACCTTATTAATGACTGCTTTAGTTGCCTTCTGCTTTAAAAGCTTCCCAGTCTTCTAACTTCCCACTAAATTTTGCTCTATTATATACCATCTTTTTGGGTTTTATGTTGGCTTTGACTTCTCCTGTTGTGTCACCTTTCCTTTAGAATACTTCTTCCTCTTTGGGATGCATATATTCTAGGCCTTCCAAATTGCTTTCAGAAATTCCAGCCATTGCTACTCTGTCGTCATCCCTGCCAGTGTTCTTTTCCGATCAGTTCTGGCCAACTTCTCTCTCATTTCTGTAATTCCCTTTACTCCACTGTAATACTGATACATCTGAATTTAGCTTTGCCTTCTCAAATTTCAGGGTAAATTCTATCATATCATGATCACTTTCCCCTAAAGGTTATTTTACCTTGGGCTCTTTAATAATTTCTGATTCATTGCACAGCACGCAATCCATAATAGCTGATCCTCTAATGGGCTCAACTACAAGCTGCTCTGAAAAGCCATCTCGTGGGCACTTTAGAAATTCTTCTTCCTGTAATCCAGCACCAACCTGATTTTTCCCAATCTACCTGTATATTAAAATCTCCCATGACTATTGTAACACTGCCCTTTTGCCATGCATTTCCGATCTCCTGTTGTAATTTGTAGGCCACATCCTTACTACTGTTTGGGGGTCTATATACAAATCCCATCAGGGTCTTTTTACCCTTGCAGTTCCTTAGCTCTATCCACAATGATTCAGCATTTCACCTTATGTCACCTTTTTCTAATGATTTGATTTCACTTTTTACCAACAGAGCAACGCCACCCCTCTACTTTCCTGTCTGTCCTTTCGATACAACGTGTATACTTGGATATTAAATTCCCAGTCATGATTCACTAAAGCCTACAACATCATTCATGTCAATCAGCAAATGTGCTGTAAATTCGTCTACCTTATTCTGTATACTGTGCAGCAAAAAAAAAGGATATGGAGACTCAAAGCAACATACAAAAAGGGCTGGTAGAACTCAGCAGGTCAGGCAGCAACTCTGGAAATGAATAAACAGTTGATACTTTTGGCCAAGAGCCTTCGTTAATAAAACTGATAGGAGGTTTAGAGGTGAGTTAAAGAAAAACTGTGTTCACTCAATGATTGCGGAAGCAATGGTGGGGGTAGTAATTGTTGCCACATTGACAATTTGCCTAATGTGGCTATGGACTGAATGTTGCGATGAGGGAATGTCTGAAATAGCTGTTTCTCCTGGCATGGACAAGATTGTTCAATGGTCTCCTCTTAAGATGCAAATATTGATGATTCTATGATGTTAACAGTCAAGGAAAGCTGTGGAGAGGAAAGTCTAAAGGAGAAGGCCTCTAACAGCATGAAAGGGAATGGCAGGAGCAATGGTGTAGAGCAGCAGTGAATTGCGACAGAAGACCTATTTTCATCACCATGCCCTCTATTCACTACTCACAGTATCACTGCCTCTGCATCAGAGAAACCAGAACCAGAATGGGTCATTACTTTGTTGAATATCACCATTCAGTCCACAAATACACCAGCATGACTAGGCATCCTATTGTTAATTCCTGCCATACTCCCACACTGTTCCAATGAAACCCCAAGAATAATATCTCATTGTCCAAGAAGGCATCTTACAGCCTTCCCGATACTGAACACACCATTTCAGAGAAAAAAAAAAGCCATTGCCAATATCATTACAGAATCCAGCGGTGGTGAAATTTCTACCTTCTCTAGGCACATCCTTTGTTCCATTTTTTATCCCACTTTGGTCTTGTAGTGCCTAACCGTTTGTAAAGTAATCTTTCCTACCTTCCACCTCTCTTCTGGTCTTTCAAATTACTAATGCACATATTAGAACATAGAACATTATAGCCCGATACAGGCGCTACAGTCCACAATGTTGTGCCGACTTTTAATCTAACTGTTCAGTCCTACATAGCTCTATCAAGTCACCTCTCATCCTCCTTTGCTCCAAAGAGAAAAGCCCTAGCTTACTCAACCTACCTTTATAGGACATGTTCTCTAATCCAGGCAGTAAGGTGGTAAATCTCCTCTGCACCCTCTCTGAAGCTTCAATATTCTTCCTATAATGAAACGACCACAAGTGAACACAATATTCCAAGTGTGGTCTAATCAGGGATTTATAGAGCTGCAACTTAACCCAACTAATGAAGACCAACACACCATATGCTTTCTTAACCCTATCAACTTGCAATAGCAACATTACAAGGAATAGGAATAAGACTCAGCTCATTAGCCTGCTACACCATCAGTAAGATTATAGCTGCCCTGTCCTTGGCCTGACTTTCCTGTATGATCCCCACAACTGCTGACTGCCCTACAGTCTAAAATCTGATGAAGTGGTCGGAATTGTTAACTCCGCTCTCCACAGAGTTCTGTCTGTCCAACCAGACAACCATTAACAGAGCTTTTTCTGTGCAAGGTGCAGCATTAACAAAAAAAAAGAATAAGATAAACATCAAGAAGCATCTAAGTCAGGAGAATTGGAATGACATTATGCTCAAAACACCCAACTGGCAAGGCAGCATCTGCAGAGAGCAAAAGAGGGATTGTCTTTTCAAGTGGAAAACATGAAAAAATAGGGGTATGGATAGGGTAAATACAAACAGATTTTTTCCCCAATGAGTTTGGGTGAGACTAGAACTAGAGGTCATAGGTTAAGGGCGAAAGGTGAAATATTTAAGGGGAACATGAGAGAGATCTTTCACTCAAAGAGTAGTGCGAGTGTGAAATGAGCAGCCAGTGGAAGTGGCAGATGTGGGCTCGATCTCAACATTGAATAGTTTGGATTAGAACATGGATGAGAGGGATATGGAGGGCTATGGTCCAGGTGCAGGTTGATGGGCAGAATAATAGCTTGGCCAAGGGGCCTGTTATGTGCTGTAGTGCTCTGTAACTTAATAACCTGCTAGAGGAACTTAGTGCGCTGAGCAGCATCTGCACAGGGAACAGGAAGTGTCCATGTTTTGGATCAAAACACTGAATCAAGACGAGAGAAAAGACGTTTCAGGTTGAAACGTGGAATTGTTTGCTGCTGTATAATCACATCATCTGTAGTCTATTGCCTTTTAGGGTGCCAGAACACATTCAGTTAAGGGTGGAATTGTTAATTTAGAATAAGATGGGCATTTCAGTTTGTTAATGTAGATTAATATGAAAAGGTGTATGAAGTAACAATGCTGCAGCCAGTCAAACAAAAGAACTGGGCCAATCTTCTTCAAGCATGCTTGTTAACTACTCTGCTGGAAGTGACGGAGATTGACTATGTACATAATTTTTATGCAATTACCCTCCATACCCTGTATTTTTCTGTAAAATTTTCCCCGCTTTTACTGGGTGAAACCATTGCAGTGTCTGCACTGCCTAATGACTGAAGTGATTAATAAAGGGCGAATTATTACCCACCCTTTGCTTTCTATTAATCAAGTCTCAATCCATGCTAGTATCTTTTCCTCAATTTTATGTGCTCTAAACTTGTTCCTTATTCACGTTTGGCTTTCTGAAAATCTAAATGAACCACACTCACTACTTTTTTTTCTCTACTCAAACATATACATCCTTAAAAGAACTCATACAGATGAGTCAAACATAATTTGCCTTTCATAAATCCAATTGACTCTACTTTATTATTATTTTCAAAGCATTTTAATATCATATTCTTTCTGATCAATTCCTGCAAAACAAAGCAAAACAGTTACAAACAATCTGAGCATTTTTTCTCCCTAAAACCTTCATATTGTCTACTGTAGTCTTTTGACATAAAAGATCCAAAAATTTTGAATTAATCCTGGTGAAGAACATAAAGAAGTAGGAATTTAATACAGAAAGCTGGCATATCAGAGATTGAATAAAGCTACTTCGAATTAAAAGCTATTCATTTCATTTGCTATCAGTTGCACTGGCTTGTAGGCTCTAACAATCTTCATTTGGGCAGTGTTTGAAAACTCCAACTATACAAGGAGCAAAAATCGTTGATTTACAAAATTCGGCCAGCATCTGATTCTTGAAGGTGTGTTCTGTTTCTTTTGAGTGGGACATTACTAGGGAGAATGGGAGAACTTATGAAGATTTTGTACATTGAAATAGACTTTAAAAGAGAATCCAACTACAGTTCGTAAGAGCAAATTCAAGGTGTCATCACAACTCAAAAGGATATAAGGTGGCACTTAAATTTTCATTTTCTTGGGGAATAACTTTTGTGAATCCCCCAAAGACATAAAATGAAAGAAAACACCTTCTTTCAGCTACATACTGTATGTTTAATTCCTCATTCACTGAAACATTAGTGGAAGCCAAAGGGAGAGAATCCAGGTAAATTCAATGAGCCTGCTAAAATCTCAGCACGATTTTATAATTTGTGGCACATGTAAAATTAAAACTGCCTATGATGCGCTTTGACATTATACCATTCTCACTAATCCCAAAGTACCATTATATCCTCAATTTATTGCTCCTTTGAAAGTTCCTCCCGTGCTCCTCCTAATATACACTTCAACATAGCTTCTTACTCCGGTTCTTGTATTACAGACACATTCATCATACATCCCTTCTCTCTTCCCAGGATTTCCAAGCTGTGGAATCGTTGGCCTCTCTTCTCTCAACATGGTCCCTAATCTATAATCTACACATTTGATTCATGCTGAACTCTGAATTTCATCAGTTGAGAAACTTTACCAAGTGATACTCCAACACCTCAGCTTCTCATTGCATTGATGAGAAAAAAAGCCACATCTAAATGCAAATACTGCCAACTTTATTACTTACCTCAACCTTTATCGCTTCCTTTACTATGTGACGTGACTCAAGTTTCTTGATAGCTACTGTGTTCTGAACTAAAAAAGCAGCATACTCAACAATTATGTTAATTGAAATGCAGTTCCTCGAAAAATTGACACTAGTTACTGAGAAAATGAAATTCCATTTAAGTTTCCATTGCAGGCAAGCTGTATGTTGCCAAGTGCTGTTGCCTGGAAAAGTGGGTTATAATATTTTAAAGGGAAGTATTCAATAAAATGCAAAATCTTCCAACCAGGAAGATTTGCATTATTGGGTTTGCAGTTTATAGAAAAGGGATCATAAAAATACTATCACATTAAGGTCCTGAGTGATTATATAATTAAAACCATTCAGCTCTAAAAATTGCAGAGATTTTGCATTCCTTTTCACTTTTCTTATACAATTAATGTCATCGCTGGAGCATTTGTTACTGAATCATCTGTCATCCCAAAAACCTTGAGCCCAGCTAGCTTGCAAAAATCTGCAGCCAATCTAGAGACAACAGATACTTTAAATGCATTCAGTCTACTCTCTTTATCTGCTCAACACCTTGGGTACATCTCTGGGTGTAAAGTTCAAACTTGAGATCAGCTTCACATGTATGGTGTCATTAACACTGCACGTTACCACCTTGGTAATGTCAACCACTGTGCACTAGCTTCAACTCATCTGATGCTGAAACCTTCTGGGTTTTACTATTCTAACGTGATTCTTTATTCTCAATTACTCCTCACCTATTCAGATTTATTTATCATGTGTGCATCAAAACATACAGTGAAATGCGTCATTTGTGTTAACCACCAACACAATCTAGGGATGCGCTGGGGACAGCCCACAAATGTCACCACACAGTCTGCTGCCAACATAACATATCCACATTGTTCACAGATCACACAAATAACAACAGCAGCAGCAAGACAGGTCCCTTACCTCCTTCCCACCCACACAGACAGGCTGTGTCCGGGCCTCCAGCAGACTCACAGTTATAGACTCAGCCAGCTCCATCACAGACATAACATTTCAGGTACATGAGCCTGGAGACTCACACTTAATGATTTAGGAATAATTTCTTCCTTTCTGACATCAGATTTCCAAACGGTCTGTGAACACTACCTCATGATCCCTTTCCTTTTCACTATTTTTGTCATTTATAGATTATACAGTCTTTGCACTGTACAGCTGCTGCAAAATAACAAATTTCATGACATATGTCACTGGTAATAGATCTGAATGACTTTCCTCAACAGTCTCTTTGAACTGCAGATTCCCAAAACTGGTCTTCATATTCCGGTTTGCATCATAGCCTGTTTGCTCACCTGCTCATAACCTGAACTAGGATGTGCTAATCTATTTGAAAGATTCAAAGTACATTATCAAATTATGTACTGTGCAGAATACAACCCTGAGATTTAGCTTTTCATAGGTAACTACGAACAAAACATTCAAAGAAAACATTAAACACCAAATGTGCAAAAAAAGAACAGATCTTGCAAATGACAAGATCTTACTATCTTCTAATTTTAAAAATCTACCTGTTATTTAATTGTTTCTCTCTTCACAGATGCTGCCTAACTTGCTGTGTATTTCTAGCATTTTATTTTTGTTTCAGACTTCCAGCATCTGCAGTTTTTTCTTATTTGTCTTATAACTGCATGGTTCAAGTCTTTACCAAATTATCTCAATTGGGCTATTTTAGCTGGACCCAATACAGTCGACCTTCACTAATCCGATTACCTGTAATCCAGTTCCTTTGATAATCCGGCACTGATTTCAAATTTTCCACAGGCCACCGTACCAATCTGCTGCGCATTGTTTTGGTTCCACTAGATCTGTTCACACTTGTAAGCACAGACAGGCGATTTCTGCTTGTTTTCCTGCATTTATTAATATCATTTGCTCTTCTTTAGCCCGAATTACGGCCCCAGTGAGTAAAGGAAATGCACCTCGTGCTGTGAAGCGAAAACACCGCACATTATCCATTAAAGATAAGGTTGAACTCTTGAAAAAACTGGACAGTGGTGTGTCGGTGAAAAGTTTGTGCGAGTGTTACAACATTGGCTCTTCCACAGTGTATGATATAAAGAAACAGAAAGAAAAACTGCTATTTTTTTTGTTGTTAGTGGATCAAAGAAACAGTAGTGCATAAGAAAAACAATGAAAGATGGAAGAAGTTTGGAAGTAGATAAAGTGCTGATAACGTGGTTTAATCTTCGTGTAAGTGAAGGTGTTGAACTATCTGGAGATATTTTGAAGGAACAAGCAAAAGTGTTTCATGAAGAACTAGGACTAGATTATGAGTGTGACTATAGTGAAGGCTGGCTTCATTGGTTCAAGCAGCGTCATGGCTTACAGTTTCATGCAGTGTATGGTGAAAAAAGTTCAGCAGATAAGGAAGCAGCAGCAGAGTTCGTTGACGAGTTCGCCAAGTTAGTCTCCAATGAAAAATTAAGCCCCGAGCAGGAGTACAATGCTGATGAGACTGCTTTGTATTGGAGATGTACACCAAGAAGAACACCAACAACAACAGATGCAGAATCACCAACAGATCGCCAATGATGTTTTATAACTGAGCAAGAAATAATGAGTGTTTATATGCTGCAGGATAAGCTAATGAGAGACCAAAATATACAAAACCGCTTACCTTGAAAGATATGTTCAAAAAATTGCTAGAAAAAAGTGCAACAGGGGAGCTAACACTTCAAAATCCAGTGCCATCAACTTCTGCTCACCCAGATGTGCTTCCACCAACATCAACAGTTTTTGAAGAAACTGCTGTGCCAGTTTCAGCACAAGTTCCTGATACTTCACTCATTTTTCAAGATGAAGATGTTGATGACCCTGACAACTCCACACTTGCAGACATGTATCTTTGCCTGAAGGTATATTATACGTCTCATTTTAGAAGCGGAAGTACTCAACTTTTCCGCATAAGTTAACTCCTGTATGTTTACCTGTACCCTTTATTTTATCTGTGCCTGTACAGTATATTACTTTATTAAAATTTCACTTGCTACTCATTTAATATTTCTGTTTCATTATTATCTAACTTGTAGTGATTTACATTATATTTTAAAGGTATGATGAGGCTGTTAGCTATTGCTTAATGTGATCCTTCTGTAATTCGGCATTTTCACTAATTTGGCACTCCTCAGGTTCCAATGGTGCCAGATTAGTGAAGGTCGACCTGTACTTCCAAATTAGGGGAGAGGAAGTGAAGCGGCTTTCCTGTTCCTGATCATCAGCCCTGCTGATATCATATGAGGACAACACACACACCCAGCAGATTAGGTACAAGATGCTGACAAGTGCTTATGAAGCTGCACCCTAACAATGACTGAGTCGTTCAGCAAAGGTGAGAAAAAAACAGCTATAAAGGGGTTCTGTCCTGTCCAAATAATAATTTTATTCAAGGTTTGCTGCTTTTAAAAAAGGTCACTACATTCAACTTTTGCATAATGCTCCACGTACATCATTTTCTTGACAAATTTCATTTAATGTTGCAATACAATTTTTATGGGCTCATAAATAATTCCGACAGCCAAGTACTGCAGTCCTGCTGCAGTTACCTGCCTCTAGCAAGTTTGCAGGAAATGTGAAAAGCCTGAATGAATGCTAACAATGTCTGACAGTGTAAGGATTTAAGTTAGATTGTCTCCTGCATTTGCAACTGTATCTTTCAAATTTTAACGAACATTGAGGAATAAAAAAGGAAATATTTGAATGAGACACCAAATATATAGTACAATACCAGTAAAATAGTTTCCCACAAATAACTAGCTTCCTAGCATTGGAGAATAATTTTAGTCTCAAATGATTCCTTAAATTACATCTAATCTATAGCTCTATCAATAAAAATGAATTAACCTTGCACCTACAAAATATGGCAGCAGCAGATCAAGACAAACATTTTCAACCTCCACTTATTGCATTGCTGGAACATTGCCTCTGTCCTTGAACGAGTGAAATTCTAACACATCCTGGAACAAATGATGTAGCTTCCCATTAAAGAATGACTTTTGCATTAAGGACCTACTGGCAGAAAGTCCTTAGCTGACAACTGAAGCAATTGTAAGCAGGGTTGCCAGTAGGCATAATCAGCATAATGATAACAGTCATTGGGAGGAGACACAATATTTAGCACGTGCACTTTAACAGCCACTTTTCCTCCTCTTTACTAATCTTCTGACTAACAATATGTGGCCATTTTACAATGCAGGAGCATCAGAATAAACCTCTGGTTCATCATATAATACATCTTGCTGGCTGCCTGCCTTGACAGTGCCAATGGACAGACTCTCCTACATCAGCAGCTGACACTGGTACATCAGGTGGAAAACTCCTAATCCATTCCCTCTAATCTGTGGAAAGTCCAGTCAATTACATTCAGGTTTCACTCTTATTTTGAGCTCAATCCAAATTTTAAACAAAGCATTAAATATTAAGATATTTACTGTCAAATGTACACCGAACAACCAATGAAATGTGTTGTTTACCTTAACAACCAACACCGTCTGAGGATGTACTGGGGGCAGCCCACAAGTGTTGCCGTGTTTCCAACACCAACATAGTATGCCCACAATTTAACCCATACATGAGCAAAAACCAGAACACCTAAAGAAATCCATGCAGTTGTGGGGAGAATGTACAAACTTCTTATAGAGAGCATCAGGAATTAAGCCCTGATCTTACAGCTAGCACTATAAAGCACTACACTGCCGTGCTGCCCTAGAACTGAACCACTGGCCATTTCCACCTTAATGATGGGATATACAAGTTCACTGCTTCAGAGCAAGTGACAATATCCATAGATTGATAATTGAGTACAGAACAAACAGCAGCACTCTCCTTACTTAGGCAGGCCTACTCAGTACAAACTCTGTAAAGTTAGTATGAGGTAGACCCACCAGAAAAAGCTTTAGTATCAGAAGATTCAGAATCAGGTTTATTATCACTGACATGTATCATAAAACGTGTTGCTTTGCAGCAGCCTTACAGTGTAATATATACTATTCAGCAAGTAGTACAAAAAGTGCTCAAAAATAGTCCAGTAGTGTACATGAGTCCTATGTCCATTCAGAAATCTCATGGCAGAAGGGAAAAAAACTGTTCCTAAAATGCATCTTTAAAGTGGATCTTTAGGCTTCTCTATCTCCTCCCTGAGAGTGTTATTGAGTCATAGAAAACTACAGCACAGAAACAAGCCCTTCAGCCCATCTAGTCCATGCCAAACCATTTAAACTGTCTAGTCCCATTGACTGACATCTGGACATGAGCTCTCCATATCCCTCCCATCCATGTACCTATCCAAACTTCTCTTAAATGTTGAAATTGAAATTGTATCCACCACTTGCATTGGCAGCTCATTCCACACTCTCACCAACCCGAGTGAAGAATTTTTCACTCACGTTCCCCTTAACCTTTTCAGCTTTCATCCTTAACACATGATCTCTAGTTGTAGTCTCATGCAACTTGAGTGGAAAGACCTATCTATACCCCTCATAAATCTGTATACCTCTATCAAATCTGCCCTCATCTTCTATGTTCTATGGAGTAAAGTTTTAACCTATTCAATGTTTCCTTATAATTCAGGTCCTCCAGCCCCAGCAACATCCTTGTAAATTTTCTCTGTACTCTTTCCATCTTACTTCCATCTTTCCTGTAAGGCAGGTGACCAAGACTGCACACAGTACTCCAAATTAGGCCTCATCAACACTTTATAAAACTTCAACATAAAATCCCAATTTCTGTACTCAGTATTTTGATCTATAAAGCCCAATGTGCCAAAAGCTTTCTTTATGACTTTATCTATTTGTGGCGTCACTTTCAATGAATTATGTATCTGTATTCCCAGATCCCTTTGTTCTACCATGCCCCTGTGTGCCCTACTTCTCACTGTGTAAGATCTACCCTGGCTGGTCCTCCCAATGTGCAACACCTCATATTTGTCTGCTTTAATTCCATCTGCCATTTTTCAGTCCATTTTTTACAGCCAGTCCAGAACCCGCAAGCTTTGATCATCTTCCTTGCTGTCCACAATACTCCCAAACTTGATGTCACCCGAAAATTTACTGATCAAGTTAACCACATTATCATCCAGATCACTGATCTAGATGACTTACAACAATGGACCAATCCCTGTGGCAGTCCACTAATCACATGCCTCCAGTCAGAAAGGCATCGATCTACTACCATTTTCTGGCTTCTCCCACAAAGCCAATGTCCAATCCAAATTACTACCTCTTCTTGAATGTCAAGCAACGGAACCTTCTTGAACAACTTCCCTTGGGGGACCTTGTCAATTGTCTTGCTGAAGTCCACATAGACAACATCCACTGCTTTGCCTTATCAACTTTTCTGGTAACTTCCTCAAAAAACTCTATCAGATTGGTTAGACATGACCTACCGAGCACAAGGCCATGCTATCTGTCCCTAATCTGTCCATTCCTATCCAAATACTCAAATATCCTGTCCCTTAGAATACCTTCTAATAACTTACTCCTGAATACATTTGACAAACTCTATCTCATCTAGTCCTTTTACAGTATGGGAGTCCCAGTCAGTATGTGTAAAGTTAAAATCATCTACTATTCTGTTCACAACCTTCTGTTTCTTGTAGCAGTTAGCGACCTCTCTACAAATTTGTTCCCTTAAATCCCATGGATTATTGACTGGTCCATAATATAGCCCCAATAACATGGTCACACCTTTCTTAAACCTCAGTTCCATTCATAAAGCCTCACTAGATGAGTTCTTCAGTCTGTCCTGCCTGAGCACTGCCACAACACTCTCCCTGACTAGTAATGCCATCCCTTTCCTTTTAACCCCCCCTCCACTCTATCACAACTAAAACAACAGAACCCTGGAATATTGACCTGCCCCTCCTGCAACCGTCTAATCTGCCTTTCACACAATACTTCTTGCATTGAAATATAGGCAACGCAAAACATTCATCCCACCGTGCTCACCTTTTGAGTCCTAACTTTGTCTGAGGTCTTAAAAAAATGTCTCCACACCCATTCCATTAACTATTCTGGCATTCTGACTCCCATCCCCCTGTAACTCTAGCTTAACCCACCCCAACCCCCATGCAGTACTAGCAAACCTCTCTCATATTAGTCTCTCACCAGTGTAGGTGCAAACCATCTCTTCTGTACAGGTTCCTTCTTCCTTAGAAGACAGCCCAATGATCCAAAAAATCAAGGCCTCTGTCCTACACCAACTCCTTAGCCATGTGATAAACTGTATGAGCTTCTTATTTCTGGCCTCACTGGCACGTGACACAGGGAGCAATCCTGAGATCACAATCCAGAATGTCCTGTCCTTTAACTTACTGTAACATCTAACCCATTGAACTCATTTTGCAGAACCATGCCTTTCTTCCTACTTGTGTCATTAGCAACTATATGGACCACAAGTTTTGGCTGCTCACCCTCCCACTTAAGAATGCTGAGGACTCAATCCAAGATGTCCAGGACCCTGGCAACTAGGAGGCAATATATCATCCAGGAATCTTGACCTCATCCACAGAAGCCCCTTTCAGTTCCCCTAACCATTGAATCCCCTATCACCACAGCTTACCTCTTCTCCCCATTTCCATCAGAGCCACAGAATCAGACCCAGTGCCAGGGACTGACTGCTGTGATTTTTCTCTGCTTGATCATCCTGTCCAGCAGTACCCGAAGTGGTATACCTGTTTATAAGGGGGATAGCTATAAGTGTACTCTGTACTGGCTGTTTAACCCTTTCACCCTCCTGACTGTCATCCAGTTTCCTGTGTGCTACACCTTAGGTGTAACTACCTCTTTATATGTCCTGTCTATCACCCCTTCAGCCTCCCAATTGATCCAGAGTTCATCCATTTCCAGCTCCAGCTCCGTAATGCAGAGTATTAGAAGCTGCAGCTGGATGCACTTCTTGCAGGTGAAGTCACCAAGGACACTGGAGGTCTTCCTGCCTTCCCATAACCTGCAAAAGAAGCATTCAACTCTCCTGCCTGGCATCTCTACTGCTCTAACTGTGCAATAATAAAGAAGGAAACAATTAATAAACAGAAAAAAAATCTACCTACAGCTTTTCACCTTCTCCCACTCAGGCCTCTCCTTGCTGGTCTCAAAGAGCTAAAGCCTCAAATCCCCACTCTAACACCGTCCACTCCAACAAAGGTCCCTCTCCTTGCCCCCACCTTATTTTTATTTGTCCTGGCTAATGAACCATGATCTCTGATGGCCACTGTTCAAACAAAAAAACTCCCGCAAAGCGCTGCTTTTTAATGTACACTTTCCAACCCGCTCCCAATCTCTGACTGGTTGCTGTTCAAACATAGTAAACGGCAAGTCCTGTGTGGTGAGGGTCCTTAATGATGGACCTTTTTTGAGGCATTACGAAGGCTAGATAGCCAAAATAGTTTGAATCTTCCACGGTCACAGTATCCTCACTTAAATTTAACTTAAGTTCCGTCTGGATGCATTTTTTTCTGACAGGTTTCTACAGAAACAATTACTTTGAAACTAACTGGTTTTCTTTTTAAATGGACCATACTAACAAAGATTCTTTCTAAAGAAATCAACTCCAGATTAAAGATAAAATGAAGCTGAATTTGTTCTGAGCCAAAGGTCAAAGGTTTCTCCTTCCTGAGATGTTACATTACATTTACACTACTCTTCCCAAAGCTGTATCTTTAGGCAGACAATACAATGTCTGCAAGCACAGCAGGCTTGACAACAGTATCTAGATTAGATTTATTTTGTCACATGTACATCGAAACATAGTGAAAAGAGGGTGGAGCTTAGGAGGATGATGGCACCTAACAGCGACTCCTTTGCTTGCAGCAAACAACTCTATTTCTATCTTTAATATCTCTATTTTTCCTTTTCAGGGTTCTTTTGAAGACCCTGACCTGGAGTTACATGCTGACTTCGGTCCTTTGTGGAAATGGGATCCGGTCTCGAGGTCTCAGGATTGGTCGTTTTTCAATATGCCAAGGACGTGGCCTAGAAGACTAGCGCACCTTCAGGGTGCCGGAGTTTCATGGTTCTGGAGGCAGGCAGATTCGAGATCATTGCTTGCTGTTGCTTATGCCTGGGTGGGGGGAGCTGGAGGGGGCTTTGGGGTTCTAACATTTAACTGTTATTCATTCTTTGGGGCACCCCTCTTTTATTGGGATGTTTGCAAAGAAAAAGAATTTCAGAAGGTATATTGTATACATTTCTCTGATATTAAATGTACCTAGTGAAATACATTGCCTGCATCATTGTTTTGTAATGTGCTGGGGGCAGCCGACAAGTGTCACACGTGTCTGGTGCCAACGTAACATGCCCACAACTTACTAAGCCTAGATCATATGTCCTAGGGATGAGGCAGAAAACACATGCTATTATAAGGTGAACATACAAACAGCGGCGGAATTAAACCCCAATTAGTGTTCACTGGCACTGCATAGTAATTGATTTATCCTGCTGTTTTAAGACTATTGAACAGTTCCCAAGAACAGTAAGATAGAATTTTGACCTCACAATCTATCTCCCTAAGTATGTTTAACTGCACTGCACTTTCTTTCTAACTGTAACACTTTATTCTGCATTCTGTTATTGTTTTATCTTGTATTGTTCAACAAAGATCAACTTTATTTGTCTTGTACATGTACTAGGAACTTGCTATGGTGTGTTGGTCAGGGTACAAAATGCAACACAAAAAACAATCAATAATTATAAAGTATGAAGAATTATATAAAAATAAAGTTAGAAGCTAAAGTGTGTGTGTATATGTAAATAAATACCAGCATGTATTTACAAAGTAAACAGTATTAGTACGACACTATTACAGCCCAGGGCATCAGAATTCAATTCCGGTGACCTCTGTAAGCGAGTTTGCACATTCCTTCCCATATGCACATAGGTTTCCTCTGAGGGTTCTGGTTTTGCCCCACAGTCCAAAGACCTACTGGTTAGTTGGTTAACTGGTCATTGTAAATTGTCCTGTGATTACACCAAGGTTAAACTGATGGGTTGCTGGGTGGCGTGGCTCAGTGGGCTGGAAGGGCCTGTTCCGTGCTGTATTTCTAAATAAGTTAGTGGTTTAAAGTCTCTACAGCACACTGACAGATTAACTAGAATGACTGACTAGATCAACTGCCTTGGGGAAATGACATCTTTAAAAGGGTATAAGTTTTTTGTTTTAATAGCCCCGTAAGTGCTTTCCAGAAGGGGGCTTATGGAGAAGGTAGTTGTAATGAAGTGATCTGTATAAACGGTTTGTAATGCAAGTTTGGTACATGTGACAATTTACCATATCCTTATATTTAAAAATAGCCCAACAGTGAACAGCTGATCCGACATGACCTTTTTCCAAATGTGAGATCCTCTCTTTTTGTCAACCAAGTATCCACCTCTATCCACCTGCTACATCCTCTGCAATCCTTCGAGCTCAATTCAAATTCCTAACATCCTAAAGACAGTCACTGAGTAATTTTATTGATTCACCACAAGGTGAAAATATGAAAAATTGTGACATTAAAAATAACAGCAAAAATAAACATATTGCAAACTTCTAGTGACGAGAAGGAATTAAATTTAAGAGAGTTGCTGCAATTAGCACACTGATATAATGCAAAAGACCGTAAGCCAAAAAAGACTTTTATATTTTTCATCCTCAATGGCATTGTTTGCTCAAGTTCAAGATGGAACCTATGAGGGGAGAAAACCCTTTGGCTAAAGGTCATTGCCAAACAGCATCATCAGCAAAGCCATCTTTAAAACAAACACAAATTCTTTAAAAAGTGCAATTATTTGATGTTGGCAAGAGGAATGTAAGAAAAGCTAAGGCAGAACAGGACATAGTTACTAACATCAGGCTATTTCTGCTTGAAGGTAGTGTGAAAAAGGAAAGCCCCAAACTGAAATACTTATACTTTCCCTTGATTAAGTGTCAAGAATTTCTCTGCTGACGTTCCAGTTCAACACTGAAAATACTTTACACATACTGACTATACCCTGAGGGGAGAAACCATCAAATCAGGTATTATTCTAGTAATGTGGAGAAGATGGGTAAAGCAAATATTGTACATGAATTGCACCTTTATGCAGCTAGTACACAACAAATGCCATGTCTTCTACATATCACCTCACATAAATCTGCTGGAAGCACCTTAATGCATTTCAATGCATGAAAAGATACTTATCTTCAATCACACCATATTCAAATTATTTTTCAAAATATTTTGTATTTTTTGCAATACTGAGTAAGATCCACACAAGCTCACCCTATATCTCTATGAAGTCATAAATCCTGCTGATAAAAATATTCTGAATTTAGGGAACAATCTATTAGTTATCTGTGCAATCTTACAACTGGAAAATATATATGCATATCTCCAAAGTGATCTTGTCTCGAAATGACAGTAATCCAATCAATATCTAAACCCTGTACAGCAAAATCCTTTTTAAATCCACGGTCCAGTCACATGGATGAAGCAAATGCTTTATGTTGTGAGGAAAGCAGGGGACTAACACGAATCATCCAGACAGAAGCTGAGTTTAGCTTGAATTTACAGAAGTGACAACGGTGGTGGTTTAACAATTAAATTCTCTGACCAATAATCCAGAGGCTCAGACCAATATTCCAGTGCCCCAAATTCAAATCCCACCATGGCAGCTGTAAAATTTAAATTCAATTTAAATCTGGAATTTGGAACAAACTAATTTCAGTCAATATGACCAGTACTGCATTGCTAATAATTATATGGTTCAGTAATTTTTTTTGTCCTTATCCAATCTGGCTTATATGGGGCTACAGACCTACTACGACAGCAAACTTGTAACTACCGTACAGTCCACACATACCGTATACTGAAACAGGCTCACTAATAACCTGCTTACTGATTCCTAGTTTAGTTTTTACTCCCATTACAGCTTTGGCCCAAAGTGATTGCTCTTCAGATCAAGGTGGAATTTGACAAGGGGTGGGATCAAGCAAATCGGTAAAACCAGACATCAAGGGGAGAACTCTCCAATGGCTGGTGTCCTACCTTGCACAAAATGGTTGCTATTATTAAAGGTCAATCACCCCAGGCCCCAAATATCACTGCAGAGTCTAACTTAGGACAGTGTGCTTGGCCCACATATCTTCCGCTGTTTCTTTAATGAACTTCCTTCTATCATAAGCAGTAATGATTACTAATGACTGTGCAATGCTAAATTCCACTCACAACCCCCCCACATATAAATCACCCTTTGCTTGGTGCCACAGACTTAAAACCATATCCAGGTACAGTATATGCAGGTAAACGACACAGAACTGCCAGAAAATAGCAAGCCTTATCCTTGAACTCAATAGCGTTACAATTACTCAGTTCCTCATCATCAGTGGGTTCACCATTGGTACTAAACTCCACTGGACAAGCTGCAGTGATGAAGAGATAAAGATAAGCTTTATTTGTCACATGCAAAATGAAATATACAGAGAAATATACAGTTTACATCAATGATTAACAGAGTCGGAGGATGTGCAGATCACGAGTGTCGCCATGCTTCTGGCGTCAACATATCAAGCCTACCACTTACTAACTGTAACTCGCATGTCTTTTAGTAATGTGGGAGGAAACTGGATCACCCAGAGAAAACAGACATGGTCACAAGCACGTACAAACTCCTTACAGACAGCAGTGGTAATTAAACACAAATTGCGGTCACTCTAAAGTGTTATGTTAACCACTACAGTGCTACCCAGTACTGCTGCACAGTGATACAGTGACTATGAGAACAGGTCAGAGGCTGGGTAAGTAACTCACCTCCTGATACCCAAAGCCTTTCTAATGGTTACACAAGAGTCATTCTGATGAATACCCTCTGATGAATTTGGTGAATTCATCTCCAAATCTCCAAGAAGTTCAACGCCACCAAAGACAAGGAAGCGCACTTCACTGTAACTTTTCAACCAAATATGAACTGCAGTTATTCAACTGGGCCACGTTGAGACCTCTTCCACAAAGATGAGAAAAAGCTCTGCCCAAAGGTCAGCCTCCAGCTGTACCCCATCCAAACTGAGAAATACATCACTGTTATTGAGTTGCACAGCAATACAGCACAGATGCAGGCTCTTTGGCTCAATGAGTCAATGCCAACCATGGTGTCCAGCCACCTAGTCCCATTTTCCAGCATTCAGCCCATATCCTTCTAAGCCCTGCCCCTCATGTACCTTCTTAAATTATACTATTGTGCCTGTCTCAACCACTTCCTCTGGCAGCTCATTCCACAT
Source organism: Hemitrygon akajei (assembly GCF_048418815.1). Lineage (NCBI taxonomy): Eukaryota > Metazoa > Chordata > Chondrichthyes > Myliobatiformes > Dasyatidae > Hemitrygon > Hemitrygon akajei. The sequence continues at coordinate 16,555,286 of NC_133146.1, read as the reverse complement.
ACTCTCCACCCTCTGCTTGAAAAAGCTGCCCATCTGGTCCCTTTTAAACCTTTCTCCTCTCACCCCAAATGTATGGCTCCTAGATTTGGTTTCCCCTGCCCTGGAGAAAAATTGTAACCATCTATCTATCCTTCCATTAATTTTAATCATATCCTGTAGTGTAAGGTCTCACCTCATTCTCCTCCATTGCAGAAAATAAAGACCTAGCTTAGCCAACTCGGACCTTCTATTCCAGACACATGCAGTTTAAGTATGGTTTTCCAACAACAGGTTAACTAAAACAGCACACAATATAGTTCTTTCATCGTTACTGCATGTAATTCCTGGATTTCCTTGACCAACAGAACAGCACAAGTATCTTCACCACAAGGACTGCAGCGGTTTAAGAGCGGTTTATCACCACCTGCTTGAGGGCAGTCAGGGATGTGCAATAAATGCTGGCTTTGTCAATGATGCTCGCATCTTGGGAAAAAATTGCTACTTGACTCTTAGGAACACCTTGAGCAAGAGCAAATTTCATAGCCAGAGGCAACACAAGGAAAGGACATCCAACTTAAACAAGTAGCAGCATCAAGCTTGTGTTTTTATGACTACGTTTTGATACTACACAGAATCCACTTCACAATGCAGCAAGCTAAAGGCTGAAGTCACATTACAAGTGCACTGATGTTCTATATATAAAAGTGTACAGCAGCAGAATGATTTTAATAATACTTGGATTGGTGAAGGTTAAGAGATAACCTATGAAAGGATTTCCTAGATAATTAAATTTTTCAATAGATGTTTCGGTATTTCAACATTACGACAGCACTACATAAAAACCTTTGGTGTGCGCAACAATAGCCTGAAATCATAAATTTAAATATCGGCAAAAGATCCAGATCGAGGCTTCCTTCTCTCAGGGTCTACCCAAAAATGCTAAAAGCTGATAATTGTTTTTTAAAAAGGAGTTAACAGGTAATTGAGGATGAGAGGTTACAGGTTAACCTAGGTATGTCTACTCCTTTTTGGAATACTACAGCATGGACAGGCACTTTGGCCTATTGAGTCCATGTCAACCTACATTTGCTGCCTCAGTAAAGCATCCAGCATAATCAGCTGATAAGTTCTTGATTAGTAAGGGTGTCGAAGGTTACAGGGAGAAGGTAGATCAATGGGGTTGAGGGGGGACATAACCAGACATGATCGAATGACAGAGCAGACTCAGTAGCCAGAATGGCCTAGTTCTGCTCCTATGTCTTATGGTTTAAGGACTCCAGAAATTCTCTCTTTTTCCTACACCCCCATGAGATCCTGCTGTTATAAGACTACTGAAAGGTTTCCTAGTATGATAAAATGGACTCTTAAATTCACAATCTACCTTGTATTCTTTTGTTTCCCCTCATACTACCTCAATGCACTGGTATAATGCAAAACAAAGTTTTTCACTGTGACAATAGTGTACACTGTACATGACAATAATACACAAAGCACCTGAGTACCTGTCCTTTAAAGTTTTGATTCTACTGTCCAACTTCAATTTTAATAAATGAGCACAAGAAAATTAGGAACTGATTATAAATAGTGTGTTTGACACCCTCAGAGTGCAATACAATTAAAATCATTACTGTTTTGTGAGAGCAGTTACCAACAGCTTCTGTTAAAGTGGAGACACAAGTAGCTTTCATTATAAATGCTGTGAAACCCAACACAAGTTGTGCAAGCAGAACCTCAAAAATAACAGTACAGTACAACAAGAAACTGGAACACCGGGAGATCACTGGACTTCTCTTCAGCAAACCAGACCTCATTGAGAGGTCAGCAGTGGAAAGGATGAGCAGCTTCAATTTCTGGGGTGTCAAAATCTCGGAAGATCTATCGTAAGCCCAGCACGTTGATGCAATCCCAGAAAAGGAGTGCCAGCACCTGTGCTTCATTAGAAGCTTGAGGAGATTTGGTATGTCACCAAAGATTCTATCAGATTTCTACAGAGGATTCTCATGGAGAGCATTCTGACTGGTTGCATCCCAAAGACTCCAAAGCACAGGTCATAAGAGGTTGCAGAGGTTTGTTGGCTCAACCAATTCCATCACAAGTATAATCTTACCCACCACTACAGTATTTATTTTTGTAATTTATAGTAATTTTGTCTTTGCACTGTACTGGGGCATAAAACTACAAATTTCACATCATATAAGTCAGCGATAAGTCTGGTTCCTGAACAGCATTTGCAATCATTTCAACACACATATGTCCCTTGGCTCAGCTTTGTAGGGTCCGAAAGCAGAAAATATTAAGCCTTCTAAACATAAACCAAAGGGCAAACTTCCCCAACAAAGCAATCCTCCAACTTGCCGATTTCAAAACAATAGCCACTGCAATCCACACCTGTAACTTCCCTTTGGGAGTTGTGATTTTGAACTGTCTGTAAAACCTGGTGTTTTTGTGGTATCCTAAAGGATTTGGTGAACTGGACTCTTGAGAAAGCAGGTACAGCCATGGTGGGCATTGCTGGAGTGGACCAGGCTGGACTGAAGCGCCGGAGGCTGAGCCCAAGAGAGAAAAATGAACAAGAGGTATAGCTGACTTAAGGACTGAGCCAGATTAAAAAGATTAAGACATCAAGGCTGAGGACAAAGGAGAAACTGGTGTTCAGCTCACTACTCCATGAGGTTTTACTTGCCTCAGTGCTAAACTGACTTTGCAGCTGTGGCCTACTGCCATCAGCTTTTACATTCAGCGCTGTATTGACTCTGTGGCTGTAGATTCAACTTACAGGACTTCTGTGTATTATTTCTTTACTTTTTTATGTTTTGTATGATTTGCTCTTTTGCTGCACGTTGGATATTTGACAGTCTTTGTTACGTGTTTTTTCATAAATTCTATTGTGTTTCTTTGTGGCTACCTGCAAGAAGATGAATCTGAAGGTTGTACATGACATACATACTTCGATAACAAACGTACTTTGAACTTGAACATTTTTGAATCCAGTTCGGAGTTGGGATCTAGAGTTATAACAACTCCTGTCTCAGATTTGGTTGCCAAAGAAAAAAAAACGTTGAGTACGTTAGGGATGTTATTTGATTTAAAACTATTACCCAAAGCTCAGGTGAGGGGCTGATACGCATTTAATGCCAAAAGTTGCTGTCCAAGGCACAATGGACAGTCAATGACCTTGTGAAAGTGTTGCAATGGAATAGTGCACTAGCGCTCAATGCCCATGGATTCAATGGAACAGATGCAAAGCAAATCCGCAGCTGATATTTAGTGATAATAATGACAAGTGCAAATTCTATTTAAACAAAATGTTAATGATTTTCAATCATTCTTCAGGCACACTGAAAATTAAATGTAACAAGTGCAGACTTGAAATCCTTCAGGTTGTGAATTGTTTCAAGATTTAGAAATATTATATACATAGATTTTGTCATTTTATTCCATTTGTCTTCGGCACTCGAATCCTTAATTGAATTCAATACCAACCACCCACTCCCCCCAACTTTAATTCATTCTGCCTCTCAGTGCTACTGTTTTAAGTACCTAATCAAAGGCATCCTGTCATGGACATCCTGTTTGTTTGACTCTCAGATGCCCTGGTCCTGTCACTATGCCATTATCAGCTTTCCCTTTTAGATAATCAGCAGTCAAAATTATTTTGAGGCAATATTAAGTAAAAACAGTTGCACTAAGATACACCACTTTAGCAAAAACAGTTTTTTTTCCCACAAATTCAAAAATGGCAAAATACAAAGGGTCCACTTCAAAATTAATTACTCATTATGTACATGGCAGGCCAGGATAATTTGATGCTGATTGGAGTTCCTGCAGGTAATATGGTTGCGCCATAACTCCAGAGACCCACGTCTGACTCCAGTCTCTGGTGTTACCTAAGTGGCTTTTGCAGTTTGCTCAGGGTTTCCAAAGGTATCCTAGTTGGCAGGTCAATAGAGTACTGTACTTCACCTTGGTGGGTGATTAAATCAAAGAGGAGATAATGGGCAAGTGAGAGAGAACAGATTATGGGGAAATAAGCAGGTGATTAGAATTGCTTTGAGACCTGACAGAAACTCCAATAAGTCATATGACCTCCTATCAAAGAAATATTGAAGTATGTTAAGTTTCACAGATATGAAGCAACACTGGATGACAGGACAAAGATTTTGCTCAAGGATTATTGTGTTTATCAGAAAGGAAGGAAGAGGAAACATCTTTTTTAAATTTATTCATTTATGGGATGTGGGTGCTACCAGCTAAGCCAGCATTTATTGCCCATCCCTAGTTGCCCTTGAGAAGGTGGTGATGAGTTGCCTTCTTGAAGCACTGCAATTCTTGAAGTGTAGGTACACCCACAGTGCTGACAGGGAGGGAATTTCATGATTTTGACCAGGCAACAATGAAGGAATGGCGAAATGTTTCCAAGTCAGGATGGTGAGTGACTTTGAGGGGAGTTCCAAGTGGTGGTGTTCCCAGGTTTCTGCTGTTCTTGTCCTTCTAGATGGTAGTGGTCGTGGGTCTGGAAGATACTGCCTTAGGAACTTTGGTGTGTTGTTGCAGAGCATCTTGCAGATAGTGCACACTGCTGCAACTGTTTGTTGATTGGGCACCCAGTTTGGAAGGGCGCAGGGCGTAAGGAGGATCTCCTGGTGGGCTTGCTCCTGGGCCTGGCCAATATGGCCATTCAAGGGTCTGGGCGGCAGAAAGAGGAGGGCGCTGCCCGGTTGACTGCCTGCCCCTTTTCTGAGGATACGTCTGTGCCCCGCTGTCCTTGGAGAGTAAGCATGCAGTTGCAATGAGTACAGTGGGGCACTTTTGGGAGTGGAGGCCCCCCCCCCCGGGGTATTGACTGTTTTATTGATGGTAGTAACCATATTTTGAGTGTACTTACTGTCTTGTAAATATTGAATGTCTACATCTTGTGTATATGTGTTATAATTAAACTTTTATAGTTTTGTAAGAAAAACATTCGTCAATGGTGGGGGGATTGGATGCTTGTGGAGAGGGTACCAATCAACTGGCTGCCTCGTACTGGACGGGGACCATTTTCCTTGCCCAAACATTTTACAACATGTGTTAATATGTCTCACATTTTCAAATGTTCAGTACGCTTCCCTCTCACCACCTCCACAACACTATTCAACAACTAAAAGGCCATAATAAAGCATAGGGGCAGAATTAGTCATTCGGCCCAAGAAGCCTCCTTCAACATTCCATCACAGCTGATTTATTATCCCTCTCAACCCCATACTCCTGCCTACTCTTTTTGATGCCCTTACTAAACAAAAGTCTATTAACCTCTGCTTAAATATACCCAATGACTTGGCTACCACAGCTGTCTGTGGCAATGAATTCCATAGATTCATCACGCTCAGCTAAAGAAATTACTCCTCATCCCTGTTCTAAAGGGACATTCTTTTATTCTGAGGCTGTGCTCTCTGGTCCTATACTGCACCAGCTAGTGTCCAGTATAGGCTCAAACATTGCAATACACAAAAAAATGCCCTTACTGAAATTGGACCTCAAGGATGGTAGTGCTTTAGAGCACTTTATGCCATTTCTTTTTAAACTCGAGTTGTGCACTTTAGATCAATAAGCTTATGTGATTTAGCACAGCCTCACACCAAGCACTCACAACACTTGCCTCTGCACGTCATGTTACTAAAAATCTGTAACACTAGAATGGCAGGAAGTTACCACTGCAACGAGAGCCTGATAAATCTGTTCGATATCCCCAAAAGAATTTTCTGTTAAGCGAGTTAATATTATTTCAGCAGAAAAGGTTAATTGAGGTGTTAGTTAAAAAAAACCAACAAGCAGTAAATTAATCTTACAGCAGCAATTTTGATCTGCACAATTTCAAAATAATTGGGACTGTGTATTTCTTTACAAAGTTAAGTTTAATATCCAGTTACATTTTTAGAGGTCAAAATGGTAGTTATATATAAATAAATGAAAAGAGCAATTCAAGATAAAACTAATAACAGTTGAATGAATATGCCAGAGGGGTACAAGTGACAACTCTCAAAGATTCCAGTCCATCAAATATTTAAACTATATATTTTTTAATATGTAAAGTTAATTTACCTTCAGTCGTACCTCCAAAATGCATGGCTTTATAAAATTTAAACCAACTGCTGCAGGAGGACATGTGACTTTTTTTTAACCTACAATCCTGAAAACAAAACAGGAACAATCTCCAAAAAGGCAGTCAGTAATCATTTTATCTTGCATACTGCAGTAACCAAATATTGCCTTTCTGCAGTTATTTTCCTCCTGTTCCTGTCCCTGCTACATTCCACTTATATTGTGTTAAACAGGTGCTATTGAGCGGATGACAACCCAGGTTCAAAGAGGTCAAAGGCAAAATAATATTTATGAACAAAGTACATATATGTTACCATATACAACCTTTAGATTGTTTTTTTGCATTTACAGAAAAATAAAGAAATAACATAGAAATTATGAAAATCTATACATATGACTGACAACCAGATGTGCAAAAGAAGACAAATTGTGCAAATAAAAAGCAGAATAATACTGAGAGAATGAGTGGAAGGATCCTTCAAAGTGAGTCTGTGGATCAAAGAATTACTTCAGTGCAAAGGTAAAAGGTTATCCATGCTGGTTCAGAAGCCTGGTGGCTGTAGGGTAACAAATGTTCCTGAACCTGCTGGTGTGTGTGCCTCCTGTCCGGGCAGTGCTCCATGTAAATACGCACAATGGTGGGGTAGATTTTCTATTTGATCGTCTTGGCTCTATCCACCACTTTCTGCAGCCTTTTCCATTCCTAGCCATTGTCGTGTTTCCATACCAGACTGTGATGCAATCAAAAGTTGAGAAGGTACAGGCACTAATCCTTTACTTTCGGTACAAAGGAGGCTGTGTGGTCAGTAGGCAACATTGGAAGCATATAGGTTTATTGAAAAAGATGCCACAGCTCCAAGGAATAAAAGCAAAATGAATACACTCTACAAAAGAAACTACAAATAAAAAAGGAAAGGTAAAAGTTGTCAAGAAAATTAGGAGAACTTCAAAATGAAATGAGAATATGCCGCAGAAATGGAGCCAATCGACTTCACCAAGGGTGGTTATGATCCGGGCAAGTTGATTTTGTGCAAGTTTCAGCAAGCTGAACACCAGAAAAGCCAAACCTGGGAAATACATGAACAAGTCTTCAGCAGAGTCACGAAAAAAAAACATATTTTTGGAAGTGGATGTCAATGCCCATACTTCCCTCTCTGTTATACACATGCTCCACCCTACTTGTCAAGATTCTGTGCAATGGGCCTATGAGTGTTGCCTACTCAACAATATCTCAGTTCAGTGGTCCATACATGTGAGGGTTTAATTAATGAGGGTGGAGAGACTGAGGGAAGCCACAGAAAAAGGAAGAAATAAAATTAAGGCAAGTCATAAGCTAAGTGTGACTGACATTTACTTCAGCAGGGATTGACAATTAGAAATCGGGAATCAGTTCAAAAACATGCAGTTATGTTCCTACATTCATACTAGTGCTCAACAGTGCTCCTGATGCCATTACAGCTCAGGGTGTTCTGAAGTTTGGAATTCAAATGGTTTCCTCCCATACTGGTTAGTAGGTTGATTTGACTTTGTAAATTGTCCTGTGATTAGGCTAGGGTTAAATAGGTGAGTTGCTGGGCAGCACCTCTTGAAGGGCTAAAAGGGCCTGTTCCCACTGCACCTCTAAACAGGGGTTACCAACCTGGGGTCCATGGTCTCCTTGGTTAATGATAGGGTCTATCTCATAAACAAGTTTGAGAACCCCTGCTCTAAATAGTTCAAAGTAACTTTATTATCGAAGTTCATATGTGTCACTGTATACGGCCCTGAGATACATTTTCTTGTGGTCATACTCAATAAATCCATAATAGAATAACTTGAATGTTCAACCAGTCTGCAAAAGTCAAAAACTGAGTAAATACAAAAAGAAAATAATAATTATAAATAAATATCAAGAATAATGCGATGAAAAGTCCTTGAAAGTGAATAGTGGAAACATTTCGATAATGGGGCAAGTGAAGTTATTACTTTGGTTCAAGAGCCTAATGGTTGAGGGGTGTTCCTGAACCTGGTGCTATGAGTCATAGGGCTCCAGCATCTTTTTCCTGATGGTGACAGTGAGAAGACAGCATGACCTGGGTGGTGGGGGTCCATAATGATGGATGCTGTTTCCCTGCTACAAAGCTCCACGAATGGTGGGGAGGAATTTCCCCAAGATAGATTGGGCCATACCCTCTACTCTTTGTGGGGTTTTCCCATTAAAGGGCATTGGTGATTCTGTACCAGGATGTGTTACAGCCTGTCAATATACTCTCCAGCACACATCTATACAAGTTAGTCAAAGTTTTAGATGTCATGCCAAATCTTAAACTCCTAAGGACGTAGAGGCATGGCCAGGCTTTCTTCATAATTGCACTTCCGTGTTAGGTCCAGAAGTCTTCAGAAATGATAATACCAAGGAATTTAAAGTTGCTGATCTTCTCCGCCTCTAATCCTCCAACAAGAACTGGTTCACGGACTCTGATTTTCTCCTCCTGAATTCAATAATCAGCTCTTTGGTCTTGCTGACATTGAGTAAGAGGCTGTTGTCACGGCACCACTCAGCCAGATTTTCAATCTCCCTCCTACATGCTGATTCATCACCACTTTTGATTTGACCTGTGACAGTGGTGTCATCAGCAAACTTAAATACGGCATCGGAGTTGTGCTTAGCCACACAGTCATACTGTAAAGCGAGTTGAGTAGGGGGACTAAGCACACAACCTTGTGGTGCACCTGAGCTCATAGAGATTGTGAAACAGATGTTGTTGCCAATGTCTGCAGAGCAAGGATTCAATTGTAAAAGGAGGTACTGAGGCCAAGGACATGAAATTTATTGATTAGCGCTGAGGGGATGATGGTATCAATTGTTGCACTATAGTCAATCTTGATCTATGCATTTCTGCTGTCCAGACATTCCTGGGGTGAGTGAAGAGCCAATGAGATGGCATCTCCTGTGAAACTAATGCACCGGTAGGCAAATTGGAGCAGACCCAAGTTGCTTCTCATGAAGGGTTTGATATGTTTCATCACTAACCTCTCAAAACACTTCATCACTGTGGATGTAAGTGTTCAACAGACAATAGACTTTGAGGATGTTACCATGTTCTTAGACACTGGTGTAAGTGAAGCCTGCTTGAAGTAGGTGGGTGGGTATCTCATACTACCAAAGTGGGAGGTGAAAGATCTCAGTGAACACTGCAGCCAGGTGATCAGCACAGGTCTTTCGTACTTAGCCAGGTACCCCATCTGGGCCAGAGCTTTCCATGGCTTCACCTTCCTGAAGGCTGCTCGCATGTCAGCCTCAGAGATTGAAACTACAGGATCATCATGGCCTATGGACGGTAATGATGGTTCTTCCATATTTGATAGTAAAAATGAGCATTAAAGGCATTGAACATCTGGAAGTGAAACTCTGTTGTTGCCTGTATCACTTTATTTACTTGGTAAGAGGTGATAGCATTTAAGAACTGCCACAACTATCAAGCAGCCTTCATTGATTTAAGTTTAGTCTGGAATTAATACTTCGCCTGTGAGATGGCTTTCCAGAGATTGTACCTGGACCTTACTTGATCACCAGACTTGAATGCCTCTAATCTGGCCTTCAGCAGATTGCAGATCTTGTGGCTCATCTGAATGATTTTGTGGGGACACACTCATCTACAACTGTTTTAATAAAGACTGTGATAACTCATGGTGTATCATTCAGATCCATTGGTGAGTCCTTAACAGGACCCAGTCCACTGACTCGAAGCAATCCCATAGCCGCTTCTCTGCCCCCTGCCACCACCTCTTTGTTGTCCAAATCTTTGGAGCTTTGTTCTTTAGTCTCTGCCTGTATATGCAGGTAGGAGAAGCACAGCCAAGTGATCAGATTTCCCAAAATGATATCTGGGCATAGAACGGTAGGCATTCCTTATCTTAGTATAACTGGTCTAGTGTGTTCAGACCTCTAGTGCTACAGGTTATATGCTGTTGGTAATTTGGCAGAGGCCTCTTCAAATAAGCCTGGTTGATCTTCCCGACGATGATCCGAAATGCATCGGGATAGACTGTTTCTTGTTTGTCATGCAGCATCTCAAGCACTTGACTATAGTCAGCAGTTGGCCTGCAAACTCTGGTGAGGATCACAGATGAGAACTTCTTAGGTAAACAGAATGGACAGCATTTGATCATTAGGTGTTCAAGGTCGGGAAAACACAAGTTCAACAAAACCGCCACATCACAGCACCACTGGGAGTCTATGATGAAACACACAGCTCCATCTTTTGCCTTTTCTGAATCAGCATCTCACTCCATCCTGTGAACTCAGAAGCTTTTACGTCTGATTGCTATATCTGGCAATGCTGGGTGTAAGCCATGTCTTGGTCAAACATAGAACACAATAATCTCTCATTTCCCTCCAAGAGCAATCTTGCCCTCAGGTCCTCAATTTTGTTCTCCAGTGACTAAACATTTGCTGACAAAATACTGGATAGAGGGGGTTTCATCCCTCTGTGTTTCACCCCAGTTTAGAGTCCCCCCCCCCCACCTCCACCATGCTTCCAGCCATGGCAATGAACCTTCGTCTACTTAAAGGTGTCATACTTGCTTGCTTGAGAGTTAAGTCCACTAAATCCTTCAGAAGATTGTAAAATCTATAGTTCATTAAGTTGATTTAAAAGAACATTGCTTAAGGGGAAATTACATATTTCAGATTGCAGTGAGTAAATCAACAGGTATATTTAGAAGTATAGCACACAGTCTGCAAACATCATCAATAGAACAATTTTTAAAAATAAACATAAAAGATTACCTCTATTGATATAATACCTATCCACCGCATCTCATCCCAGGGTAGGTGCTGCAAAAATATTTCCCTTGGTTAAGGAGTCTGACTAGGAGCAAAATGTCAGGATAAGGAATTAGCTAGATAAGACTGAGATAAGGAAGAATTTCTGCTCAGAGAGTTAAGCCTTTACAATTCTCTGACATAGTGAGCTGTGAATGCCAAGTCACTGAATAGATTTAGGCCAGAGACTGATGGGTTTTTGGATGAGGAGAATCAAGGGGGTTGAACAACAAAAACTGAGTGGAGGCCAAAGAATAGATCAACCACAAAATTAAATGGCAAAGCAAAATTAAATGTCATATGGGTATTCAAATTCGGTCTGAACACCCATATGACATACTTCTGCTATTCTTATCCTCTTAGTTTATGCTCTATAGACAATTATGTCTAAAGTCACTGTAAGAAGCAGAGCAGCAAATAAGCTTCTACAAAGAGCAGTGCTGTAATTATCCAAATTGTTTTCAGTGATGTTAATTAAGGTATAAAGTTCAGAAATTGCCCTAGCCAGATAAAATCTGAATATATGATAATTCTCAATAGCATCTTTAATGTGCAAAACACTGGAAGATTCTTAATATGAGTATTAATAAAATATGAAAGTGAGATATTATAGCATCTCATTTGATGAAAACAGAATCAAAGATATGGGCTTCAAGAATCATTTTCGAGGAGGGAGGCAGAGAGAGATATAGTGAGTTTAGTATAGCAACTAAAAGCACGGTTAGCTTTGACATAGTGACGAAAATTACAACAGGAGATAGAGAAGGTATGTACAAAGGGCAATGGTACGATAGTCATGGCGGGTTTCAAAATGCAGGTAGACTGGGAAAATCAGGTTGGTGCTGAATGCCAAAGGAAGAAATTTGTAGAATGCCTTTGAGATAGTGTTTTAGAGCAGCTTGTGATTGACTACCACTAGGAGAAAGCCAAATCTGGATTGGCTGCTGTGTAATGAGTCACATTTGATGAGGGATCTTAAGATAAAGGAACCCTTAGGAGGAGGAGATCGTAAAATGATAGAATTCATCATGCAGTTTTAGAGGGAGAAGATAAAGTCAGATACATCAGTATTACAATGGAGGAAAGAGAATTACAGAAACATAAGAGAGGAGCAATGATTGAAAGAGATGACAGCAGAATAGCAATGGCTAGAGTTTCTGCAGCCAATTCGTAAGACACTGGATTGATGCATATCCAAAGATGAAGAAGTATTCTAAAGGCAGGATGAGGCAACTGTGGCAGACAAAGGAAGTCAAAGACAATATAAAATGTAAAGAGAAGGCATCTAGTATAGCAAAAATTAGAGGATTGGAAAGTTTTCGAAAACCAACAGAGAGCAACTAAAAAACCATAAGGAGAGAAAAGATGAAATATGAAGGAAACCTAGCCAATAAAATAGAAGAGTATACAAAATGTTTTTTTTTTCATATAGATAAAAAGTGAAAGAGAAATGAGAGTGGATATCAGACTGCTGGGAAACGAATGAGAGCTAGTAATGGGGGATAAAGAAACTGTGAACTAACTTAGTAAGTATTTTGTGTCAGTCTTCACTGTGGAAGACACTAACAGTATGCCAGATATTCAAGAGTGTCAGAGGGCAGAAGTGAATGTAGTTTCCATAACTAAGGAGAAGGTACTTGGGAAGCTGAAAGGTCTTAAGGTAGATAAATCACTTGCATCAGATGGACTACACCCCAGGGTTCTGGAAGAGGTAGTTGAAGAAATTGTAGAGGCATTGGCAATGATCTTTCAAGAATTCAAACTCAAGGAAATCTGCAGATGCTGGAAATTCAAGCAACACACACAAAATGCTGGTGAATGCAGCAGGCCAGGCAACATCCATAGGAAGAAGCATTGTCAACGTTTCGGGCCGAGAGACTTCATCAGGAATCTTTCAAGAATTACTAGTTTCTGGAATGGTTCCGGTGGACTGGAAAATTGCAAACTCTACTCCATTCTTTAAGAAGGGAGGGAGGTAGAAGAGGGAAAATTATAGGCCAGTTAGTCTGCTGAAGAACTTAGATAGATTGGGAGAATGGGAAAAGAAGACACAGACAGAATATAGTGTATGGACTTACACTTTAGAAGGAATAAAGGCATAGGCTAATTTTTCAACAGGGAGAAAATTCAAAAATCAAGAGGTGCAAAAGGACTTGGGAGGCCTTGTGCAGGATTCCCTAAAAGTTAACTTGTAGGTTGAGTCGATGGTAAGGAAGGCAAATGCAATGTTAGCATTCATTTCGAGAGGGCTAATATAAAAAAAAGATGTCATACTGAAGCTTTATCAGGCTTTGGTCAGAGTGCACTTGGAGTACTGTGAACAGTTTTGGCTCCTTATCTAAGAAAAGATGTGCTGGCAATGGAGAGGGTCCAGAAGTTCACGAGAATTCTGGGAATGAAAGGTTAAACATATGAGAAGTGTTTGATGGCTCTGGGCCTGTACTCGCTAGAGTTTAGAAGAATGCGGGGGGGGGTGGATTTTGTTGAATCCTATTGACTGTTGAAAGGACTAGAGTAGATTTAGAGAGGATGTTTCCTACAGTGGGTGAATCTAAGACTAGAGGGCACAGTCTCAAAATAGAGGGATGTCCATTTAGAACAGGTATGAGGAGGAATTTCTTTAGCCAGAGATGGTGAAACTGTGGAATTCATTGCCATTGATAGCTGTGGAGACCAAGTTATTGAGTATATTTCAAGTGGAGGTTGATAGCTTCTTTATTAGTCAGGATGTCAAAGGTTAAGGGGAGAAGGTAGAACAATAGGGTTGAGAAGGATAAATCAGCCATGATGGATTGGTGACTTGAGCCCAATGGGCCAAATGGCCTAATTCTTTTCCCAAGTCTGATGGAAATAACAAAAGAAAAGACTGGAATTGGAGGAGCAGAAATCTTAATGTGACGGAGCACCAGCAGAATGCATACATGGACAAGGGTGAGGCTTTGAGGTGTTTAGAAGGGAGCCTTCTATCACCAAGTTTACTCACTGTCAAGCAAACAATTCAAAATTCTGTTCGATAGCCAATTAAGAAATAAAGTGATGCATCCTAAGCACAACTGTCCCGATCAAAATACTCCATCATTTATCCACATCTGTAAACAAATGACTGCAGTCCACAACTCTCAAACCAGCTGAACACGGGCATTAAGTTATGTGCTGTTAGGATTTCCAAGAGTCTATTTTGCTTTTGAATTATGCAGAGCAAATTTTTACAGCAACAATGGGATCCAAGCACTTTGTGCTTCGGCTAACCTGGATCATCAATCAATGAGCAAAGGTCTGACAAGCACCTTTTATTAAAGACCCTTTAAAGAGGCTCCATCTTTTGTTGTCTCCCTCGCCCCAAATGATAAATGAGTTGCAGTTATTAGCATCTCATTTAATGACAACCCTGCACCCAATTCACAGTACTTGCCCAGATATAAAATTAATTTCCTAATTACTAAAGCCTCTCCCGCAATAAAAAAGTGTGCAACACAAGGGTTAAAACCTTGATACTCTGAAAACAGTCTCCAATATTTTTCATAAAGTTCAACATATCAATACTAATAATTAAAGCTTGATGAATAAGATGTAGCACCCAGCAGTTTCTACATCCTTCACACTGTGAAACTTCCATATTCACATATCTGGTCAAAAAATGTTGCAGATTCAGATTAATTTATTTACCACATGTACATAGAAATATATGATGAAACGTGTTTGTTGCAATAACAAGTGTCACACATTCCAATACTAACACAGCATTCCCACAATGTGTAGATCTTATCAAGTGGCTTAATTTGCTCTAACATCCCGGAGGTTAACATACAAGCCCGTCCCAACCAAATATGGCAGGGGGATGGGAACCAGTATGATAGAGCTGAGGATGAGCCAGCAGGTTGACAAGTAGAGGATGGACGTAACCTGAATGTAAGGAAGGACAAGCCAATGACTGGGTACAAATGTAGATAGAGCAAAGAGTTAAATTGTATGACAGAGGTAAAATTCAAAAGGGCACAGAATGCAGGACTGAAGGTGTATTTGGAATAAGGTGGACGAATTCTTTGCACAATTAGAGATTGGCCAGTATGAAGGTGTGGGCATCACTGGATTGTGGTTGAAAGAAGGCCATAGTTGTGAGTTTAACATCCAATGATATACTTTGTACCAAAAGGACAAGCAGGAAGGTGTAGGCAGTGGTGTGGCTCTGTTGGTAAGAGATGGAATTACATCTTTAGGAAGAGGTGAGTGGGTGGAGTTAAGAAACTGCAAGGGTGAAAAATCATTATGGGATTCATATATAGGTCTCCAAATAGAAGCCAAGATTGAGATTGCAAGGGGAGCTGGAAAAGACATGTAATAAGGGTAATGACACAATTGCAATGGGGGGACTTCGATATGCAAGGGGATTGGGAAAATCAGTTTTGTGTCGGATCGCAAGAGAGGGAATTTGTTAAGTGCCTCCAAGATGCCTTTTTAGAGCAACTTGTGCTTGAGTGTATTCGGGAAAAGGCTATCTTAGATTAGATGTTGTGTAATAACCCAGATCTCATCAGTGACATTAATGTAAAGGAACCCTTAGGAGGCAGCAATCATAATATGATTGAATTTATACTGCAGTTTGAGAGAGAGAAGCATAAGTCACGTAAATTAGTATCACAATTGAATAAAAGGAATTACAGAGGCACGAGAGAGGAGCTTGCCCAGGTGGATTGGAGGAGGATACTGCCAGGGATGATGGCAGAGCAGAGATGGCTGAAGTTTCTGGGAATAGTTCACAAGGCACAGGAAAGATATGTCCCACAGAAGGAGTTCTCATATGGTAGGGGTTGGCAACCGTGGCTAACAAGAAAAGTTAAGGACTCCACAGAGCCAAGGAAAGGGCATATAAGGTGGCAAAAGTGAGTGGGAAGTTGGATGATTGGGAAGCTTTTAAAATTTAACAAAAGGCATCTAAGAAAGCTGTAAGAAGGGAAAAGATGAACTATGAGGGCAATCTAACCAATAATATAAAGCAGGATACTAGAAGTTATTTCAGTTACATGAAGAGTAAAAGAGAGATGAGAGTTGATATTGGACCACTGGAAAATTATGCTGGTGAGGTAGTAAAAGGGGACAAAGAAATGGCAGATGAACTTAATAGGTCCACAATCCCTTATCCGAAATTCTGAAATCCAAAAAGCTTTGAAAACCCAAGTTTTTTCATCAACAGCTGACGTCACTCATGTGTGATGTGGCAGAGGCTGCTAGACATCAGTTGTGGCTCAGCACTCGTACTGGTTACACAAGCATTTGCTGTTCGCTGATATTTTGTGTTCACTGTTGACTTTGTGTTTAATTTCACTGTGAAAATGTCAAAAAAAGCTGCAGATACCCCTATGGGTAACAATGAGAAAAACAGAAGGAAGCATCTATCATTATCAATTATGCAGAAAGTGGAGTTATTGCAGAAGCTTGATCGTGGTGTGTCTGTGCGGTGTCTTACTGAAGAATATGGTGTCGGAACTACCACTGTATATGATTTAAAGAAACAGAAAGACAAGTTACTGAAGTTTTATAGTGACAGTGACGTTCTACAATAAGTCATTTACCATGTGCTTGATTCCGTTCGTTTGAAGCTGTTTATTTTTATGTTTTATTGAATGTTTTTGTTGGAAATAAAATATTTTTCTCATCATTATTCCCTAAACAATACAGTATAACAACTATTTACATAGCATTAACATTGTATTAGGTATTATAAGTAATCTAAAGATGATTTAAAGTATACGGGAGGATGTGCGTAGGTCTGGAGCTCCACCAGGTCCTAAAGTCCACCGTACTGAGACAGGTTAAATAAGGGACTTGAGCATACATGTTTTTTGGTATCCGTGGGGGTTCCTGGAAACAATAAGGAGGGATTCTGAAATCCGAAAAATTCTGAATTCCGAAATGCAACTGGCCCCAAGGATTTTGCATAAGGGATTGTGGACCTGTAGGTATTTTGCATCAGACTTCACTGTGGAAGACACTAGCAGTGTGCCAGAAGTCCGAGAGTGTCAGAGAGGGGTGAGTGCCATTGCTAGGAAGACTAGGCAGAAAAATGGTTCGGCACAGCCAAGAAGGGCCAAAAGACCTGTTTCTGTGCTGTAATGTTCTATGGTTCTATTACAAGGAAAAAATGCTAGGCAAACTCAAAAGTCTTCAGGTGGATAAGTCACCTGGACCAGATGGACTACAAACCAGAGTCCTGAGAAAGGTTACTGAAGAGATAATGGATGCATTAGTCATGATCTTTCAAGAATTACTTGATTCTGGCATGGTCCCGGAGGACTGGAAAATTGCAAATGTCACTCCACTCTTTAAGAAGGGAGGAAGGCAAAAGAAACAAAATTAAAGGCCAGTTAGCCTAACCTCAGTGGTTGGGAAAGTGTTGGAGTCTATTATTAAGAATGAGGTTTTGGGGTACTTGGAGACTAATGATAACATAAGTCAAAGTCAGCATGGTTTCTGTAAAGGGAAATCTTGCCTGACAAATCTGTTAGAGTTTTTCGAGGAAGTAACATTGACTTGGATTTTCAGAAGGCATTTGATAAGGTGCCACACATGAGGCTGCTTAACAAGATAAAATCCTATAGCGTTACAGGAAATATACTGGCATGGACTGTGGAATGGCTGACTGACAGCGAGTGGGAATAAAAGGGGCCTTTTCTCGTTGGCTGCTGGTGGCCAGTGGTATTCCTCAGGGGTCAGTGCTGGAACTGCTACTTTTCACATTGTTTGTTAGTGATTTGGGTAATAGAATTGATAGCTTTGTGGCAAAATTTGCGGATGATACAAAGATAGGTGGAGGGGGTAGGTAGTGCTGAGGAAGCAATGCGATTGCAGCAGGACTTAGACAAATTGGAAGAATGGGCAAAAATGTGGCAGATGCAATACACTGTTAGGAAATGCATTTTGGTAAAAGGAACCAAAGTGCAGACTATTATCTAAATGGGGAGACGGGTCAAACATCAGAGGTGCAGAGGCACTTAGGAGTCCTCAAGCAAGACTCCCAGAAGGTTAATTTACAGGTGGAGTTTGTGGTAAAGAAGGCAAATGCAATGTTGGCATTTATTTCAAGGAATCTAAATCTAAAAGTGAGATCGTGCTGAGGTTTTATAAGATACTAGTCATGCCGCATGAAGTAGTGTCAACAGTTTTGGGCCCAGTATTTTGGAAAGGATGTGTTCTCATTTGAGTTAAAGGGGGTGCTGTAGTAGCCTGGCAGACTGACCTCTACCTTGCTGAGCAACAACTCTCAAGACACCACCTCTTACTTACCCCTCGAACAGGATTCCACTGAGGACCATTGTCTCCCACACAATCACTGACCTTATTAGCTCTGGGGATCTCCCATTCACTGCCACCAACCTCATAGTTCCCACACCCCACACCTCCCATTTCTAACCCCTACCCAAGATCCACAAACCCGCTTGTCCGGGTAGACCCATTGTTTCAGTTTGTTCTTGCCCCACTGAACTCATATCTGCATACCTGGACTCTGCCTTATCCCCCCTAGTTCAGTCCCTTCCTACCTACATCTGTGACACTTCACATCCTCTGCATCTTTTCAATGATTTCAATTTCCCTGGCCTCCATCATCTTATTTTCCTTATGTACGTCCAGTCCCTATACACCTCCATCCCTCATGAGGAATGTCTCAAAGCTCTCCGTTTCTTTCTGGACACCAGACCCAAACAGTCCCCCTCCACCACCACTCTCCTCTGTCAAGTGGAACGTCCTCACTCTTAATAATTTCTCTTTTGGCACCTCCCACTTCCTTCATATAAAAGATGTAGCTATAGGCACTCGCATGGGTCCCAGCTAGGCCTGCCTTTTTGTCAACTATGTGGAAAAGTCTATGCTCCAAGCCTGCACTGTGGACCACCCCCCACTTTTCCTATGCTACACTGAAGACTGCATTGGTGCTACTTCCTTCACCCATGCCAAGCTCGTCGACTACATCAACTTTGTCTCCAACTTCCACACTGTCCTCAAATTTAACTGGTCCATTTCTGACACATCCCTCCCCTTTCTCGATCTCACTGTCTCGGTCTCTGGAGACACCTTACATACTGATGTCTTATAAACCCACGGACTCATAGCTACCTGTTTTCCCACCCTGTTATTTGTAAAAATGCCATCCCCTTCTCTCAATTCCTCCATCTCTGCCATATCTGCTCTCAGGATAAGACTTTTCATTCTAAACCAAAGGAGATGTCCTTCTTTTTCAAAAAAAAATAAGGGGCTTCCCTTCCTCCACCATCAACACTGCCCTCAATCACATCTCCTCCATTTCACACACATCTGCTCTTATCTCATACTCCTGCCACCCTACCAGGGATAGGGATCCTCTTGTCCTCACCTATCACCCCAACAGCCTCCACATCCAGCACATAATTCTCCGGAACAACAGTCATCTCCAATGGGATCTCACCACCAAGCACATCTTCCCCCACCCCCCCCACCCCCGTTCTGCTTTCCACAGGGATCACTCCCTACCTGACTCCCTTGTCCATTTGTCCCTCCCCACTGATCTCCCTCCTGGCACTCATCCTTGCAAACGGAACAAGGGATACACCTGCCTGTACACTCCTCCCTCACTACCATTCAGGGCTCTAAGAAGTCCTTCCAGGTGAAGCAACACTTCACCAGTGAGTCTGTTGGGGTCATTTACTATGTCCAATGCGGCCTCCTGTATACCAGTGAGATCCGACCTAGATTGGGAGACCATTTTGCCAAGCACCCATGCTCTGAATGCCAGAAGAAGCGGGATCTCCCAGTACACCCATTTTAATTCCACTTCCCATTCCCATTCTGATATCTCAATCCACACTCAGGTTGGAGGAACAACACCTTATATTCTATCTGGGTAGCCTCCAACCCGATGGTATAAATATTGATTTCTCAAACTTCCAGTAATGGCCTCCCCCCACCCCCAACTTCACCATTCCACATCCCCTTTTCCCTCTCTCATCTTATCTCCTTACCTGCCCATTGCCTCCCTCTGGTGCTCCTCCCCCTTTTTCTTTCTTCCATGGCCTTCTGTCCTCTCTTAAAAGAATCCCCCTCCTTTAGCCCTGTATCTCTTTCAACAATCAACTCCCCCTCCTAGCTTCACCTATCACCTTGTGTTTCTCTCTCCACTCCCCCACCTTTTAAATCTACTCATCTTTTTTTTCTCCTTTCCTGCCGAAGAGTCTTGGCCCGAAACGCCGACTGTACTTTTTTCCATAGATGTTGCCTGGCCTGCTGAGTACCTCCAGCATTTTGTGTATGTTGAATGTTGAAAGGACTAAATAGGGTGGATGTGGAGAGGATGTTTCCTATGGTGGCAGTATCCAGAACTAGAGAGAACAACTTCAAAACTGAGGGGTGATCTTTTAGAACAAAATAGGAATTTTTAGCCAAGGAGTAGTGAATCTGTGGAATGCTCTACCACAGACTGCAGTGGAGACCAGGTCCATTGAGTATATTTAAGGTGGAAGTTGATCATTTTCTGATTGGTCAGGGTATCAAAGGATATGGCGAAAAGGCAGGTGTAAGGGATTGAGTGGGATCTGAGATCAGCCATGATGGCAGACTTGATGGACTGATTGGCCTAATTCTGCTCCTATGTCTTATGGTCTTGCCAAAAGTTAACATACAAGTCCATCCCAACCTACCTAAAACCTAAAATTAACATACAAGCCTGTCCCAATCTACCAAAAGTTAATATACAAGCCTGTCCCAACCTAACCAAAGTTAACATCCGAGCCCATCCCAAACCTACCTAAGTTAACATACGTCTGTGCCAATATACCTAAAGTTAACATTAAAGCCCCTTCCAACATTGCTAAAGTTAACATACAAGCCTGTCCCAATCTACCGTAAGTCATTTACGTTAATTATTTTGTCCTTCAAAGAAGGACCCTCTAAATTTTCCCTAATCATCTTTTTCAATGCCTTTCCCTATGGCTGACTCATATAATTGTAAATTTTATGACATTGAATTCTACATATTGGGTTCAAATCAATGAACACTTTGACATAATGCATTTCACATCTTTTATCAAGCTTTCCCATGCTCTGATATGTACAGGAATGTTACACAAAGTTCACTGATACAACGCAAATCTCGCTGCAGGCGATACTCTACTAACAATACTCAAGTTTTTCCAGAATACCCACCTTACCCAGATACAAAACTAATTCAGCAAGATACTTATTTTAAACAAAGGATTGAAAATTTATTGCAGCTTAGAAGTGATCCATTGCAAACACAAACTATTAATATTGTGTTACAATTATAGCTCCCTCTGAATCCATATTTATCCACAGATGAGATCCAATCAATCCATCCAGAGAACAAATGCATTGAAACACTTCATTAACAGCGGAGACACAAGATCAGGCATACTATGCACCTACCATATACTTGTTATTGCTAAAATGCAGTTCCCAACTCCATTTTCATCTGTTCCAAGCAGGCACAATTCAATCTGTTCTTCAAGCCATCCAAGAACTGTTTATTCTTTCTGATCACTCAGTATACAAACATCAGAAAAAGACTATTCTATCCCTTGAGCCTGCTCTGCTAATATGATTGTAACCTCAACTGCAAGTTCTCATCCATAAGACATAGGAATAGAATTGTGTCTTTCAGCCCATTGAGTCTGTGGCTGTAGTACAGAGAATCTAGCTGATTTGCAGCAACTGGATCTCAGCCTAACACTTAACTCCATAAAACATAGGAGCTGAATTAGGCCATTCAGCCCATCAAGCCTGCTCATTATTCATCATAGCTGACATTAATCCTCTCAAGCCCATTCTCATGCCTCTTCCCTGTAACCTTTGATGCCCTGACTAATCAAGACTTATAAATCTCTGCTTTGAATATACCCAATGACTTAGACTGTAATCTTTCCACCTGCAGTAATCTGCACTAATCTTTCAGTTCCTAGCTTATCAACTATCCATTAAATTCAACCTTTAAAATATTCAAATACTGCTTCCATTCCTTTGGAAGAAAATTCCAGTGACTGATGGCCAGCAAAAGAATTTCAGCTCCCCTCACTACTTTCGTATTCAATTTTCCACAGCAATAAACAAAACAACAGTAAACTGAAATGTGATAGAGGCATCTCGAAACATATCAATCCTCTGGTGATGTTGTCACCCTTAAAGATTTCAATTTTGAGACAGTTCCTTTCATGTATTCACTTGCTCTACTGCATTTCAGAGCTGATGCAGAGTGAAGACCACATTTCAACTTAAATTTACATATAAAGAGCAATGAGCAGGAAGAAAAGCAAGGGAGGTACATGATAAGAATAGAAAATGCTAGAAAGACTCAGCAGGTCAGGCTACATCTGTAGGAAAGCAAAATGGAGCAAATTCTTCACCAATCTCCAGACCCTAGGAGTCAACACTTCCCTCTGCAAATAGATCCCTGACTTCATGACCAGGTGAGAGTCTTCGTCAGTCAGAGTTACACATGGATATTATGTCCTAGTTGTCTAGATACGCAAGCCTGGGCAGTATGATATGGAGAGCCAGCTGTTGTCCATGTAACAAGTCCTAGCTCTCCACGCATCTGATGAACCCAAAGGAACTTCAAAGACCGATAGAGTTTGGTACCAGCAGCGTCTCAGGAGTTGCCAGTCAACATTGAACTCAATGTAGGGCTGCTTTAGGGACTCCAGCTCTGAGCTTTTTCCCCTCGGGGTTTATGAGTGGGTATGGCCATAAGGCAGCTGAAGTTTGAGATCTAAGTTTTCCTTCTAGACGAGATGCCAACCATGGCCAACCAGTCCCATCTTCCCAACCAACAGTCTACAATTAGTATGGATAGGCAGCTTCACATCTGCCCATCAAAAGAATCGGAAGCTGACTTCCGTGATGTCCCAAGCTGAGTCCACAGACCTCTGCAGTTCCATGTAGTCATAGGCAGAGCAATTGCCATACCAAACTGTGATGGATCCAAATAAGATGCTGACTGTGGCGCATTGATAAAAATTGGAGAGAGTCAAAGAAGACATGCCAAGCATAGCCTTCTGAGGAAGCAGAGGTCCTGGTGACCTTTCTTGGCCATGGTTGGACCAGGATAGGTTGTTGATGTTCACTCCTAGGAACTGGAAACTCTCAACCTCAACAACATTGATGCAAACAGGAGCAAGTACATCACTCCCTTTCCTGAAGTCAATGACCAGCTATTTCATTTTTCTGAAAATGGGGAAAGATTGTAGTCATGGATGCCATGATTATCTCCTTCCTATATTTCCTGTGTCTCTATCTCATTCCTGCACTCAGAACCACCACTATTTGAGACATGACATCATCTGCAAACTCATAGATGGAATTAGAGCAAAATCAGGCCACGCAGTCCTGACTATATAGGGCGTAGAGTAAGGAGTCTTGTGTGGCAGTAGTGTTGAGAATAATTACAGCAGAAATACTTCTGCCTATGCTTACTGATTGTGGTCTGCTGGTCAGGAAGCCAAGGATCCAACTGCAAAGAGAGGTATTAAGTTCCAGGTGTTTGAGTTTAGAGATGAGCTTGCTTGGAATTATTGTATTGAAGGCAGAGCTGTAGTCAATAAACAATACCCTAACATAGGTTCAAATGCTCCAGAGATGAGTGTAGGGACAGGGAGATGTCATCTGCTGTAGACCTATTTCAGTGGTGAGCAAATTGCATGAATCAAGGTTGTCTGGGAGGCTGTATTTGATACATGCTATGACCAAAGTACTTCATTATTGGGGATGTCAGAGCCATTGAGCTGTAATACATTACCCTGATTTTCATAGGTACCAGAAAGATAGTGGTCTTCTTAAAGTAGATTGGAACTTCAGACTGAAGCAAGAAGAAGTCAAAAATGACTGCAGGTACCCCTGCTAGCAGCTGCATAGAATGCAAGGACAGGGGCAGGCTCATCATCTCAGCCAGATGCCCTCCATGGGTATGTTCACTCCCCGAAGTCTGATTTTGCTTCTGCAATGATGATTGTGAGTTCAGATGCATTGGAGATTGTTTGAGTAAGTGGTGACTTCCCAATTCCATTTCCGTTCTAAATGTGTTATGCTCATCGCAGAGGGATGCATTGTCATTGATGATGCTGTTTAACTTAGTTTAGTAGCCCATTATAACATGTAAGCCCTGACACAAATAATGGCTGGGCTGGGACTCTATTTTTGGACTGACATTATCTCTTGTCATCCCTGATAACTTTACAGAGATCATATCTTGATTTCTTTTGGAAAAAAAAAGAGGCACCTGATTTGAACAGTATCGTTTGGACTTTAGTATCTACTAGTTGAGCCATGGTTTACAGTTTGGAAACACCCAGACAGTCACTGTCCTCTTTGGACAACACACTTGTTGATGAAGTAGGTGACTGTGGTGACATACTCATTTCGGCTAAGTACTGAATCTTTGAACATGGACCAGACTACTGATTCAGAGCTCAGCTGCTTCCTCAGACCAACACTGTACAGTTTTCTATGAGCTCTTATGTTATTTTTGCTTATTTTAAAGTTAACAGGCCCTACCAGCCCAACAAACCCATGCTGTCCAATTACAACCATGTGATCCATTAACCCACTAACCTGTACATCTTTGAGACGTGGGAGAAAACTGAAGCATCTGGAGGAAATTCACGCAGTCACAGTCACAAAGTCTTTTCAGACAGTGATGGGAATTGAACCTGGGTCATTGGCACAATAATAGCGTTATGCTAATCGTGACACTTACAGTGCCAGCCCATACAATTTATGCTCTACATTAACTTTTTGAATGTAAAAACCTTTAATTTCTTAATCATTTTGTTAAGCCATAAACCAACTCAAAGTTATCCTGTAGAGTCACTACCATCTTGTAGAGAACACACACATTTTGCCATCATTGGTAACTTTGCCACTTCTTCAAATGATTGCAAAATGTTTATCAAGCACAACCTCTTCTCATGAGCAAATGTTAGCTTACCATTATTGCTTTGCTCTGCCAAGTAGTTCAGAATTTATAACCATTTTCAGTATTTTCTGCCTCTATGCACATCAAATTAATACCATTCCAACCCCCAAGCTTTTCCATTTTATTAGAATATTAAATGTTTTCAAACGCTGCAGCTCCACCCTACACCTAATGAGCTGTGAATAATTTCTGCCGCTAATTTTAACCATATTGTTAGTACTTGTTATAGTGCTTTATAAATGCAGAGAACTATGAACGGAGCTTTGGTGCAGCTAACCACACAAGTCTCTGCCAACAACCAGGTGCACAGGACAGCTATCACCTGTTACTACTCATTTAGTCGTAGCCATTGAACCCTCTGCAAATCACTTCATGGCCCCAAATCCTCATCTCCAGAGACACTCAGATCTGTCACTCTCCCCATCTTAGTTCGAGTCTGTAAGCTCTCCTCATTGTTGTCATGCTGTCAATTTCAAGGTTTAACTGCATCACAATTATTTCTTAACTCCTCTGCTTGTTCAATGCAGAGAGATGAGTAACAATTTCTTAAGAATAAACAATAATTATCTTTGGTCCTGGCATCAATGGGGAACAATGAATACAGAGGTGGTGGTGGTGGTGGTGGTGGTGTGGAGGGAAGTTAAGCTGATTTTATAAAAGCTTGAGCAGACCTCAGTTCTGGACACCAGGTTGTAGGAAGGATGGGATAGCACTGGAGAGGATGCAGAGAAGGTTCACCAGGATGTTGCCTGGGAAGAAGCAGTTATGAGGAGAGGCCGTAAAAACAGGGTTTGGAGTGGAGGAGGTTAAAAGAAAACATGACTGAGGTATAGAAAACACTGGTCCTGCTGAAGGGTCTCTGCGTGAAACATCGACTGCTCTTCCATAGATGCTGCCCGGCCTGCTGAATTCCCCAGTTGTGTAGCACACAAACAATTGTACTTTTTCTCATATACTATTCAAAACAATCACAGTCTAGGTTCAAAAAAGTAAGTGACCCTCTGGGGTAATGCCTTCTGCAAAAGCTATTTGGAGCCAGGTGTTCCAATCAATGAGATGAGATTGGAGGTGTGGGTTGTAGAGGTGCCCTGCCCTATAGAAAAGATGCACAGAGTCAGGTTACTGACAGAACCGGCTCTTCTCGAAAAATATCCGTTTATGTGCATCATGTCGCAATCAAAACTTTGTAGAGATGCATGAAGCTGGCAAAGGCTACAAAAGCATTTCTGAAGACCTGAGTGTTCATCAGTCCACAGTAAGAGAAATTGTCTACAAATGGAGGAAATTCAGAACTGTTACTACTCTCCTTAGGAGTGGGTGTCCTGCAAAGATCACACCAAGAGCACAAGGTGCAATGTTGAAG
The DNA here is from genome assembly GCF_048418815.1 of Hemitrygon akajei. NCBI lineage: Eukaryota > Metazoa > Chordata > Chondrichthyes > Myliobatiformes > Dasyatidae > Hemitrygon > Hemitrygon akajei. The sequence continues at coordinate 16,529,105 of NC_133146.1, read as the reverse complement.
GTGGTGAAAAAAAATTCAAAGCTAACAGCAAAATACCTGCAGAAATCTCTGAAATTTGCTGAAGTCTCTGTTCCTGTGCCTACTATAAGAAAAACACTGAAAAAGAATGGTGTTCATGGAAGGACAGCACTGCTTTCCAAAAAAAACTGTTGCTGCACGTCTCAATTTTTTAAAAGAACACCTGGATGTTCCAAAATGCTTCTGGGTCAATGTTCTATGGACAGATGAGACAAAAATTGAACTTATTGACAGAAATGTATACCACTATGTTTGGAGGAAAGAGGGCACTACACACCAATACAAAAACCTCATCCCAGCTGTGAAGCATGGTGGAAGGAGCATCATGGTTTGGGGCTGCTTTGCTGCTTCAAGGCCTAGATTCCTTGCAATCTTTGAGGGAATAATGAATTCAAAATTGTATCAAGATATTTTACAAGAAAATATCAGGATAGCGGTCTGTCTCCTGAAGCTTAACAGAAGTTAAATAATGCAACAAGACAATGATCTGAAAGACAAGAGTTAAATCAACAACAGTGTTTTGGAATGGCCAAGTCAGAGTCCAGACCTTAACCCAATTGAGATGCTGTGGCATGACCTGAAGAGAGCTGTTCATGCAAGGTATCCCAGAAATATTGGTGAACTGAAACAGTTTTGTATGGAGGAATGGCCTAAAATTCCTCCTCGTCTTTGTGCAAGTCTGATCAGCAGCTACAGGAAATGTTTGGTGAAGGTTATTGCTGCTAAAGGAGGTGTACTACTTAGTAAATACAAGGGTTCACATACTTTTTCCAGCCTAGACTGTGAATGATTAAACATTGTGTTCAATAAAGGTATGAAAAGTACAACTGTTTGTGTGTTATTAGTTTAGGCAGATTGTGCTCGTCTATTATTGTGACTTAGATGAAGATCAGACCAAATTTTATGAGTAATTAATGCAGAAAACCAGGTAATTGCAAAGGATTCACAAACTTTTTCTTGCAATGGTAGATGAAATTAGAGGACATGGGTTCAAGAAAAGGAGGTAGAGATTTAGAGAGGAACCTTCTTTTCACCAAGGAAGTATCTGATACCCTGGGAACATTGCCTGAGACAGCAATTAAAGCTGGGTCACTGAAAGCATTTAAAAAGTGACCAGATGAACACTTAAACATAGGACAATAGGTGAAATGTTGGGTGAAGGGGTTAATACAGAAGGGTACCCATTGTTTGGCATGGATGAGTTGGACTGAATGGCTTGATCTCCATGCTGCTTACCATGAACTCTGGTCCTTCATCAACAATTCCCTTCTCCTCTGTGATTATCATGGGTTGAACCAGAAGGCTTGCAGTCTCAGTATTACTTGACCTCGAGGTAAGCTTCTGACTCCGTATCCTATAATCATATGGATTATCTACTTTCATCTCTGTAACACCACACGATTCCATCCCTTCTCAGTTTATCTGCTGCTGAAACCCATGTTCATGTTTAGCTTTCTCCAGGCGTGGTTATTCCATTTGTCGTTAGAATTCGAATCAGGTTTAAAATCACTGGCATATGTCATGAAATTTGTTGTTTTGCAGCAGCAGTACATTGCAATACACAATAATTTAAAAATATCAATTACTATATAATTAAATTAGTAGTACAAAAAAAGAGAAAAAGCAATGGTGAGGATTCATTAAGAATCATGATGGCAGAGAGGAAAAAGCTGTTCCTGACACAGTGAGTGTGTGTCTTACAGAAGGGGCGGCTGGGGAAAAGCAGGCACGTTTTCATCCCTCATCAACAAAAGTGGTTTCAGCACAGGCATCATGGGCTGAAGGCTCTGTTCCTGTGCTGCACTACTCTATGTTCTGTAACCCAAGGGAACAATAACTTTGAGGTTCTGTTAAAAAGAGGAAAGAAGAGTGCCTGAGGAGAAAGAACCATTTAAAATGTTAACTAGAAACAGAGAATACTGGAAGTCCTCAGGCAAAAGCCAAGGGAACAATCTCCAATCCTGATATCAGGTAGCTTTGGGACAGTTGCAAAAGCTGTCATTTAGGAGTGAAATCCTCACAGTAGGAAACTGGACCGCCAGAGCAGGGAATCGCAGAGGTTAAGGGAGAGAACTCAGAGACTATGCGAACTTTCAAATAACCAATTTAAGTTGAAAAACATTGTTCAGAAGTTTGATTCTAAAAAGGCCCTATTTCCCAGGAAGAGAGGAGTAAACAAGCTAGAACTAAATCATTTTGATTTCATGTTTTAAGTGAATATGGATAAAGTTCTATCATCAGTTTATTGAAAATGGCCACTGGGGTGTCTATGTTAAGTGCATGTAGTAGCAAACACACAGTAAATGAATTCCTATAAAATGCCAAAGGCTGAAGAGAAATGCATACTGTGATAGAGAATCAAACATAAGCAAACATTAATTGATTGTTACTTCTTTTCACAAGTCTGATCCATTCCAATTTTTTCATGAACCATTCTTTATGCATGAGTAGTGATTGCTACAAAGTTGTGAAGCTGGAACCACCATGGTTAATGCCATCCACACAAGTACTATTTCCGACATTAATAGTATCAGAATCTAGAATTTGTCCTGCCTTTCGTCCATTTGTTAAGGTAATGAAACCAAACCCTGAGTACCATAGTTTCATAACTAACAGTAATACTAATGCGATCACCCAAGTGGAGTATGATGTTCTCCTAATGAGTTATTCCCTTAATGGAGAATGCCTGTGCGTGATAATGTTTAATGTGTTAAGGCTAATGCACATGGTCCTTGATAGATCATGGTCAGGTTCTGATGGCATGGTGCAAGAAGAGTGGGAACTTTTCACTGCTGCAGCCTTCCTCTGCCTTCACTGCCGTTGTGATATGTCATCATCTTCCTCCAGCCCACCACTGAAGTCTTGGTTGGCTTGCTTTGTCCCCGACCTTACCGCCACAGGTGAACCTACCAGTGCTTTGCTCCAGACGACATTGTTTGCGGGATCTCAGGAGCTCACAAGCCTCTCCACCCCAAAGCTGTGGGGACAGGAAAAAAGAACTGGGTGTTTCCTTACTTCTGTCACCTAGTGTCACCAAGGAGATGGTGGTGGACTTTAGGAGATCTAGGCCTCATATGGAGCCAGTGATCATTAATGGAGAATGTGTGGAGCAGGTTAAGACCTACAAGTATCTGGGAGTACAGTTAGACGAGAAGCTAGACTGGACTGCCAACACAGATGCCTTGTGCAGGAAGGCACAGAGTCGACTGTACTTCCTTAGAAGGTTGGCGTCATTCAATGTCTGTAGTGAGATGCTGAAGATGTTCTATAGGTCAGTTGTGGAGAGCGCCCTCTTCTTTGTGGTGGCGTGTTGGGGAGGAAGCATTAAGAAGAGGGACGCCTCACGTCTTAATAAGCTGGTAAGGAAGGCGGGCTCTGTCGTGGGCAAAGTACTGGAGAGTTTAACATCGGTAGCTGAGCGAAGGGCGCTGAGTAGGCTACGGTCAATTATGGAAAACTCTGAACATCCTCTACATAGCACCATCCAGAGACAGAGAAGCAGTTTCAGCGACAGGTTACTATCGATGCAATGCTCCTCAGACAGGATGAAGAGGTCAATACTCCCCAATGCCATTAGGCTTTACAATTCAACCGCCAGGACTTAAGAACTTTTTAAAAGCTATTATTTTTGAGATAGTGATTTAGATGCATATCATATTTTTTTACTGAGTTAAGTATTGTATGTAATTACCGGTAGTTTTGCTACAACAAGTGTATGGGACATTGGAAAAAAAGTTGAATTTCCCCATGGGGATGAATAAAGTATCTATCTATCTATCTAGTGCCACAGTGAATTGTGCACTCACCATCTGAATCAGGACTGAATACATGCTCTGAAAGTGAAGTCTGGTTTCAGAGATGAGCTTTTAGCTACTGGATACAGTCTGGACTATGCAATTAAATTAGCATAACTTTTAATTTTCACTCACACATACTTCTTAACTAAAGCTGGAAGCATTAGATAAAAGCAATCGCCCTAAAACTCAACAAAAGAAAGCAACTCAATCTATCAAGACTCTCTCAACGAGGTCCTCAGAATTTGCAAATAAGACACTCAAGGCTGTCATCAAATTATCTGAACCTAAAGTAGCATAATATTTGCACAGTTTGCCATTGTCATGGTGTGAAAACTGGCTGCATCACCGACTGGTATGGGGGTGGGTGGCTACTGCACAGGATTGCAACAAGCTGCAGACATTTGTAAAATTAGTCTGCTCCATCATAGGCACTAGCCTCTGTAGTATCCAGGATATCTTCAAGGATCGATGCCTCAAAAAGGCAGCGTCCATCATTAAGGACCCTCACCATCCAAGGCATGCCCTCTTCTCATTGTTACCATCAGGAAGGAGGTACAGAAGCCTGATGACAGACACTCATGATTCAGGAACTGCTTCTTCTTGCCTGCCATCGAATTTCTGAACGGACACTGAACCCACAAACATTACCTCACGACTTGTTTTTCTTATTTCTGTTTTTGCACTACTTATTTAACTATTGAATATACATACACACACTTACCATAATTAACAGTTTGTTTTCTATATTATCATATATTGCAATGTACTGCTGCCACAAAGTTAACAAATTTCATGACATAGGCCAATGATATTAAACCTGATTCTGATTCTGAAGTGAAATAGATCAATGAAAGGATTCTAATGATGTGGCAGATACGAAGACGACAGCAGAATAAAATGTTCAGATAAAGAGGATTTTCTCTGTGTTAACTTGAGCTTCAGCTAGGTATTGGTTTAGAGCAGGAGTTCCCAAGCTGGGTTCCATGGACCCCTCGGTTAACTATATTGGCCCATGGCATAAAAAAGGTTGTGAACCCCTGGTGACAGTGCAAGATTATGTATCAAGACTTATTATTAGATACTTGCACTGGAACCTTACAAATACAATCATCTACACTTTGCAGGAAAGGAACAACCTCCAAGCACATCTTTTACAAAAAAACCCTCAATAGAAAGCCAATTATTTAAGGATGTGTCCTTCTGCCTGAAATCCATATCAGGAGATTTTAGTTCAGTGTTTTCCAGCTGCCACTTATATTATAACTTTATCACTTCATCAATTTGGAATCAAATGTCCTCCCACTCACAGAAATCTTTTGCAAAGGATGTCTGCTACTATTAATGCGCAGATTTGAAATATTATTTAGCTACACCAATTCAAAAAAAATCATTCTCACCCTAAACCACAATATTTAAACCCCACAATGAATGAGTTACTATATCTGAGTTTGAGAAGATTCAGTTCGTCACCAAAGAATCTTACAAATTTCTATAGACGTATGTATGGTGAAGTGCATTTTAACTGGTTGCATCACTGCCTGGTATGAAGGCCCCAATGCACAGGATTGCAAGAGGCTGCAAAGTTTCAGCCATCTCATCACAGGCACATCATACCCACCACTGAGGTGGCACCTCAAGAAGACAGCAACCAACATTATGTACACTCAATATCCAGTAAATGCCCTCTGAAAAGATTAGCTTTATTTGTTGCAGGTATATTGAAACAGGGTGAAATGCATCATTTTGCTTCAAATCAAATCAGCGAGGATTGTACCAAGCAGCCTGTAAGTATTGCCACATTTCTGTCATCAACGTAGCACGCCCACAACTCACAAAACCCCAAGCAGTAATTTGTGGCACTGTGAAGAAATGTGCTAACTGGTATGCTACCGTGCTGCCTCTTCTCATTACTATCATCAGGGAGGACATACAGCCACTTGGAGACTCAGTTATGATTCAGGACCACCAGCAGATTTCTGAACGGTCCATGAACACCAGTAATGCCTTTGCGTTGTACTGCTGGCTCAAAATATCAAATTTCACATCATACAAGTCTGTAACAATAAATCTGATTCTGACATTCACATCCTTTAGAAAGAGTAGATGATTAGATATACGGCACTTATTTCCAAATGACCTACACACTGCAGTGTGGTCAAATCACACAAAAATCTGAATCTCTTGCAAATACAACTCAGGTGGCTTGGGCTAAAGGACAGGTTTCTATGTTCTATGACTTTGCTACATATCCTTTGGCGTGTTCTCGAAATATGGCTCAGCTGAATTCCAACTCCAGCTGTTACTTTCCTTATGGAGGTGGTTCAAATTTTAATTAACATGAAGATTGACCAAATGCTCCTGTTCAATGGATGCATTTTGACCCTAAAGCCAAGTTCCCTATTTCTGTATAGGAAATTCACTGAAACATTTGGCAAGGATGGAATAATATTCAAGCCTTGTCTAACAGTGCCGCCACATATCCAACAATGTGTTAACTATCGAACTGTGAATATTGATACAAGCTTTGTTGCCTTCAGTACCTGAATTCAGTGAATAGAACACAAACCAGCTCCTTAGACACTTTCCAGAACACAGGAGTTTGTGGAATAATAATCTCATATTTTCCTACCCCAATAACAAGCATTATAAATTCAGAATTTGTATAGTCAGTGATGGGAACAGTGTTTATATTCACATACACCGAGATAAATTTGTAGTGCAGAAGCACCTTCAGTTTAACATACACGCAAAATGATTCCTGCTTAGCAACAAATGGAAGTGTAATTTCAAAGTTAACTGCACCAGTGGTCCAGATAGACTGACTAGAAACCAATTATTGTTGCCGTGTGACTGCATTCTAAAATGGGAAATAATGGTTGGTCTGAATGTATCCCAAGGTAAGAAAGTAACAGAAACAGCATGGGCAAAATAGGCTATATATGTTTATCTGTGATGAAAACATCATGATTCACTGATTGAAATGCATTCTATAATAAAGTGGCTACAGTGCACTGCAAATTCATGCCACGTTAAATCAGATTCCCTTAAAAATCCACAAGTCCTCTAATTATAAGGAAGGATCATTTAACTCCAATGGCCTTAATAATTTGTGTATAACCTGTCAATAACAGACCAGGTAATTCCATTTCATCTCACAGGAAATCAGCACGAGAAAATCTGGTCTCATACGAATAAAACTTTAACTCTATCCTCTCTCCTTTCAGACAAATGTGTAAGGTGATAAACAGTTACAACAATAACATATATCATCACTCTCAAACAAGTCAGCTATTTTGTGTAGTTATAATCAAACACAAACATAACGAAGATTACACCTGCATTTTTCATTCATTATATCAGACTGTTAGACTAGAACCACTGTCTGCTTTTGCTTGTTATCAAGTCTATTCAGAACCCTACTTTAGACAAATATGCTTTGAATTCAGGATATACAGTTATTGTTCTATATTCTTAGCATAAATCATACAAATTGCTCTCCCTGGTATTTTGCTATAATAAAATAGTCTCTTCATACTCAACACCGGTCTGTAAAGATAAAATTTATCATACTGCAGGCTGCATTTTCGCAGGATCTGACACACATACAACTGAAACAACAACAACAAAGGAGATGAAAAAAACTCAGGAAAACTGTAAAAGCAAAAATATAGAGTCAGGAAATAATACTGGATATACAGAGCAAGTCCGTCAGGCTGCAATGAATGTTTCAGAGATCCTTTATCTGCCTCTTTAAACACAACAATATTTCTTCACGGCTGTCTACAGAAAAATTTTGCATGCTCAAGCAATTTTGATGGTAAACTGATGGCTTTGTCCTGTATAACCAAGTTTCCAATTCTTACACAGCTAAGAGACTACATCTTTAACCTAGGGCCAAGCTCATTTTTGACATTTCCAGATGTGCCAACAAACCTCAGCGGCTTAGGGTACATTAGTCTACCAGGTATCACCCGATCCCTATACCTATGCTTTTGCATCCCACACAAACACACAGAAATAGGCTATTCGGCCCCATCTTTTACTACAGGACCATTGATACTCTAACCACATCTCTCAATTCCCTTAACATCACACCAATCTCCTAGATCTCACAAAGTCAGATCTAAAAACACTTATTTCCTCCTCTGAGACACTGTGCTACAACCTCCCCAATTCAGGACAACTGACTCACAAGATCTCCTCCCTCCCCCACCCCACCCTCATCTATATGAGGGGTATAGATAGGGTAAATGCAAGCAGGCTTTTTCCACTGAGGTTGGGTGAGACTAGAACTAGAAGTTATAGGTTGAGGGTGAAAGATTAAATAATTAAAGAGATCCTGAAGGGAAACTTCTTCACAGAGGGTGGTGCAACTGTGGAACAAGCTGCCAACAGAAGAGATGGATGCAACATTTAAGAGAGGTTTGGATACATACACGGATGAGAGGAGTATGGAGGGCTGTGGTCCAGGTGCAGGTCAATGGGATCAGGCAAAATAATAGTTTAGCACGGACTAGACGGACAAAAGGCTCTGCTTCTGTGCTGTCATGCACTGTGAGATCAGATGGACATTTGGGCAGAACATTGGCTGATGAAATTGTATTCCAACAGTGCAAGGTGACGCAAATAGTTGGGGGGGGGGTTAGAAAGAACACGTAGAGTAAATGGTTGAGCACAAAGAAATGTTAACGAGACACCAAAGGATCCAAGTCAATAGTTCCCTGAAAATGGGAATGCAGGTAGATAGGGTACTTGAGACAAATGGCAAACCATCGGTCAGGTTACAGAACACAAGAGTTGGGAGGTCATGGTACAAATTTACAACTTTAAGCAGAACCAGAAGTAGTGTGTAACACACAATGCTGGAGGAACTCATAGGTTGGGCAGCATCTATAGAGAGGAATAAACAATCGATATTTCAGGTCAAGACTCTTCATCAGGGCTGGAAAGGAAGGGGGCAGAAACCAGAATAAGAAGGTGGGGGGGAAGGGAAGGAGTACAAACTGGCAGGTAATAAATGAGATCAGGTGAGGGGGGAAGTGAAAAGGTAAGGTGAATTTCAAGGTGATAGATGAAAGATGCTGGAGGAGGAATGTGATAGGAGAGGACAATGGACCATAGGAGAAAGGTAAGGAGGAGGGGCACCAGAGGGAGGTGATGGGTAGGTGAGGAGAAGAACTGGGGAGAGGAGCCAGAATGGAAAAATCAGTTCAGTTGGTGCCAGTAATGCAACTTTAAGCTGGGCTGCCCACTGCCATAAGAAATCAGAAGAAGAAACAGGAAGAGGAATGGAAGAAAAGAGAATGGGGAGCGGGGAGAGATTGCATGATGTTACTCCTCCAACCTGAGAACAGCTTCATCAAGGTAGCAGAGGCCATGGGTATAGAAGGATGGTAGTAATGCAGGAAATTAAGATTAGTGTAGATGACAAAAAGACAGCATGGATGTAGTAGACGCAAGTTGTATCACTCACTGTCTCTGTGACATCTTTCCCGTGTTAAAGTTGCTAAAGATGCCTCATTGCCCTACCGTGACCCTAGTCCTGTTCCCAACCCTAGGCCTCGCATCAGTCAGGTGGGCCCCAGACACATATATGGCCCAGAGCCTCCTTGACCCCTGGAACTCTGATCCATCACACCTAGATACCCAGGTAAACCCTGCATCACTGAACTTCGTGGCTTCCTTTGTTTGTTCCTGACTCTCTACCCCACACTGACGCTCAACTATTGCAGCCTGACCTCACATATAACCTGACCTAACCAGCCTGACCTAACTCGTATCCTTACTGCGTTGGGACCCCATCAACACTTGTTCTGAGTGGCCGGTCGTCCCTTCACAGCCAGCACAACCCTCACTCCCATCGAAAGGCCCTGCTATCCCACAGCTTGCCCTCGAAACATCTCACTGACCACTTTACCCCTCAGGTCACAGCCCTTTCTCCGAGTGCACCTGACCTTATCCTGCTTCCCTCCTCTCTCTATGACCCCATACTGCTTCCCCCTTCTGTGACCCCCGTCTAACCCTCCCACCTTTCCGTGACCGCGTCAGGACCCAAACTTCAACCCCATTAACCCTGCCCGCTCAACCCAACCCCGGTTCTCCAAAACATCACCGTACACTGGTACCCTGGAACCCCGGTCCCTCTCCTAACAGCTCGACCACACTGCACTCGGTCCCCCAGCCCAAATTTACCTCCCGGTTCAGGCCGCAGCCTCTCGTCTCCAAGCAGCAGCAACAGCAATCCGCGCACGGCCTGACGTCACCGCGCCCCCTACGGAGAACTTGCAGGGTTGACATCACGGCGCCGCGCGTAGCAAGGCCGCGGAATGTTGGGAGTTGTAGTTCAGCGTGCTCCCCTCTGACCGCTGCCAAGCATCTATTCTCCCACTTGCAATTGTGATGGCTTATCCTCAATCTCAGGCTCCTCAACGTCAATAACCACCTCTGAAGTGCAATAGACTTATAGTATATGATAACAGTGACCTTTCAGCCCACAGAGTTCGCTCAGCCCAGCAACCACACATTTACATCAATCCTACATTAATCTCATATTTCATTCCGCCAAATTCCCATCAACTTCCCCCAGATTTTACCCCTTGGCCACACAATTTGCAATGGACTCACTTTCGAGTGTGTGAAGAGAAAGAGGATAAGATGTGAAAGAGTAAGACCTATCAGGTGTGACAGTGGGAAAGTGTGTATGGAACCGGAGGAAATAGCAGAGGTACTTAATGAATATTTTACTTCAGTATTCACTATGGAAAAGGATCTTAGTGATTGTAGTGATGACTTGTAGCAGACTGAAAAGCTTGAGCATGTAGATATTAAGAAAGAGAATGTGCTGGAGCTTTTGGAAAGCATCAAGTTGGATAAGTCGCCGAGACCAGACGAAATGTACCCCAGGCTACTGTGGGAGGCAAGGGAGGAGATTGCTGAACCTCTGGCGATGATCTTTGCATCAGCAAAAGGGACGGGAGAGGTTCTGGAGGATTGGAGGGTTGTGAATGTTGTTCCCTTATTCAAAAAAGGGAGATAGTCCGGGAAATTATAGACCAGTGAGTCTTACTTCAGTGGTTGGTAAGTTGATGGAGAAGATCCTGAAAGGCAGGACTTACAAACATTTGGAGAGGTATAATATGATTGGGAGTAGTCAGCATAGCTCTGTAAAGGGCAGATCATGCCTTACAAGCCTGATTGAATTTTTTGTGGATGTGACTAAACACTTTGATGAAGGAAGAGCAGTAGATGTAGTGTATATGGATTTCAGCAAGGCATTTGATAAGATACCCCATGCAAGACTTACTGAGAAAGTAAGGAGGCATGGGATCCAAGGGGACATTGTTTTGTGGATCCAGAACTGGCTTGCCCACAGAAGGCAAAGAGTGGTTGTAGACGGATCATATTCTGCATGGAGGTCGGTCACCAGTGGTGTGCCTCAGGGATCTGTTCTGGGACCCCTACTCTTTGTGATTTTTCTAAATGACCTGGATGAGGAAGTGGAGGGATGGGTTAGTAAATTTGCTGATGACACAAAGGTTGGAGGTGTTGTGCATAGTGTGGAGGGCTGTCAGAGGTTACAGCGGGACATCGATAGGATGCAAAACTGGGCTGAGAAGTGGCAGATGGAGTTCAACCCAGATAAGTGTGAAGTGGTTCATTTTGGTAGGTCAAATATGATGGCAGAATATAGTATTAATGGTAAGACTCTTGGCAGTGTGGAGGATCAGAGGGATCTTGTGGTCCGAGTCTATAAGATGCTCAAAGCAGCTGCGCAGGTTGACTCTGGGGTTAAGAAGGCGTACAGGGTATTATCCATCAATCGTGGAATTGAATTTAGGAGCAGAGAGGTAATGTTGCAGCTATATGGGACCCTGGTCAGACCCCACTTGGAGCACTGTGCTCAGTTCTGGTCGCCTCACTACAGGAAGGATGTGGAAACCATAGAAAGGGTGCAGAGGAGATTTACAAGGATGTTGCCTGGATTGGGGAGCATGCCTTATGAGAATAGGTTGAGTGAACTCGGCCTTTTCTCCTTGGAGTGAAGGAGGATGAGAGGTGACCTGATAGAGGTGTATAAGATGATGAGAGGCATTGGTCGTGTGGATAGTCAGAGGCTTTTCCCCAGGGCTGAAATGGTTGCCACAAGAGGACACAGGTTTAAAGTGCTGGGTAATAGGTACAGAGGAGATGTCAGGGGTAAGTTTTTTACTCAGAGTGGTGAGTGTGTGGAATGGGCTGCTGGCAACGGTGGTGGAGCCGGATAAAATAGGGTCTTTTAAGAGGCTTTTGGATAAGTACATGGAGCTTAGTAAAATAGAGAGCTATAGGTAAGCCTAGTAAATTCTAAGGTAGGGACATGTTTGGCTCAACTTTGTGGGCCGAAGGGCCTGTATTGTGCTGTAGGTTTTCTATGTTTCTAACTCTTTACAACTTATGTTCTTGTGTTCTTGTTTTTTTTTATTTGGACAATTTGTCTTCTTTTGCATGTTGGTAGTTTGTCAGTCTTTATGCATAGTTTTTCATAAATTCCATTGTATATTTATTTTCCTCTGAATGCCTGCAAAAAACTCAAGCTCAGGAGAGTATATGAAAACGTATACTTACTATAATAATAAATTATACTTTGCCTTTGCCTGTTTGTACCATGGCCAAAGATGATGTTTTTGTTTATTAAATCCCTTTATCATCCTCCCTCACTTCACTCGGTTCTGTTATTTTATTGATATACAGTGCAGACCCTTCTGACCCTCTAGGTTGTGCCACCCAGCCAACCCTGATGTAACCCCTCTTAAAATTTACCAAGCAACCTACCAGCGGACCATGGGAGGAAACTGGAGCGAACCCATGCAGTCACGGGAAGAATGTACAAACTTCTTACTTACAGCGGCACGATCTCTCCTAGTCTTCACCCTGTCGCGGATTTGTTCTCTTTTTCTACTCCCTGCTTTTTGTTTGCTGTTTTAAAACAAATAGTGGTCTTCGTCAGTTAGGACACTGAGGAGAGGAGTTGGGATACTTGCTAAAGATTCAAAGATTAGCTTTATTTGTCACATGTACTTCAAAAGATCAAATCATACAGTGAAATGGAGTGAAATAAGCGACGAAACGGATTTTTAAGATCGTAAACCAGTGGGTTGTTGTTATTTCTCCCGCTCGCTGGGAAAATGGGGGACACCTCCCTCTCCCTTGCCAGGGAGAGAGAGAACCTGTTGAATTTTGGATGAAATGCGAAGCTTTTGGGGTAACTGCAAGGTCTGTGTCTCTGCTATCGCTTAGCACACGCTTGGGCTCGGTGATTGTACCGATGTGCATTTAGTTTTGCTGGTAGCGGGGGAGGGGGGATCGTTGCTCGCTGCCGCTTATGTGTGGGAGTGGGGAGCTTGGGGGGGGTACTTTGGGGTTGTCAGGTTTAACCGTCGTTCATTCTTTGGGGCACTTCTCTGTTTTCGTGGATGTTTTGCGAAGGAAAAGCACTTCAGGATGTATAATGTATACATTTCTCTGACATTAAACTTGACCTTTGAACCTTTGAAATAGCTTGTGTCAATCACCAACACAGTCCGAGGTGTGCTGGGGGCAGCTGGCAAGTATTGCCATGCTTTCAGTGCCAACGTAGCATGCCCACAACCAACCCCTACATCTCTGGAATGTGGAAAAACAGCTGGCGCGGCCTGAGGACGCCCCTAGGGGCACAGGGTGAATGCACGAACTCTCTACAGACAGCGCTGGCAACTGAACCCTGACACTACGGAAGGTGCTGCAGAACGTTATGCTAACCACCACACCACCGTGCTGCTTTTTGCACTGTGTTGAAGCTGTACAAGACTTTGGTGAGGCTACACCTGGCGTATTGTGTTCAGTTTCGGTCATGCTATTTTAGGAATGGCACCTTGAACCTGGAAACCGTGCAAGGAAGATTTACAAGAATGATGCCAGGACTTGAGGGCCTAAGTTACAGTGAGAGGCTGGATATGCTAAGACTTTATTCCTTGGAACGTAGGAGAATGAGGGCTGATGTTATAGAGGTGTATAGCATCACGAGGGGCAAAGAACCAGAATAAGGTTTAATATCACTAGCATATGTCTCCCTATGAGGTACATTTTCCTGTGGGCCTACTTCACAAATCTGTAGAACCATAACTGTAACAGGATCAATGAAAGATTAACTAGGGTGCAGAAGACAACAAACTGTGCAAGTGTAAATATAAAAATATCAATAAATAATGATAACACGGAATTACAGGATAAAGAGTCCTTAAAGTGAGATCATTACAATGAGGAGTGTATATAAAAGGGAAGAAGCTGTTCCTGGATCATTAAGTACATGCCTTCAGGTTCCTGCACCTCCTCCTTGATGTTAGCAATGAGAAGTCCTGGTTGATGGGGGTTCTTAATGATGGATTCCAACTTTCTGAGGCAGTGCCTTTTGAAGATGTCTTTGATGCTGTGGAGGCAGTGTGCCCGCGATGGAGCTGGCTGAGCTTATACATTTCTGCAGAACTTTCTGATCCTGTGTAGTGGCCCCTCCTTTATAAAGGTTATAAAGAGGGGTTCTGTAAGGTTTTCATAGCCAGGGATGGTAGTGGCGATAAGCTCACACTACTTATTAAACGCTCACAGTGGCATGCGTCTCAAACAGTCTCTGACAAACAAGTCCAGCTCCTGGCCTTCACATGTAGCTTAGCTACTAAACCCGGTAGAAGTATTTCGACTGACAGGAGAAGGGGAAAAGGTGGGTTACTGGCACCTTAAATCCAGTTGCTTTGGCAGATGGGGCTCGTCAGCCGTGGTTGGCAGCTCAGCTAGGAGAAGGAAAACTCTGATCTCAAACCTCCGCTGGTACACCCACTCACGGGGAAGGCTTCGGGAGTAAACCCCGAGGGAAAATTCAGAGCTGGAGTCCATAAGGCAGTCCCACGTTGAGTTCAAAGCTGACTGGCAGCTCCTGTGTCGCCACTGGTGCCAAACTGTATTGATCACTGCCACTCTGGGTTCATCAGCTGTGCAGAAAGTGGGAGTCTGCTGCCTGGGCAACAGCTTGCTCTCCATATCGTACTGCCCTGGCTTGTGTATCTAGACAGCTCGGACGAATCATCCCTGGTCAACCCTGGCCAACGCCCGCCTCACATACGGAGGGAGAGAGCAGGTGCATTGGTACAGTTTATCTATGCAGTTCCCATGTACCTCAAAGCCAAAGAAAATCTTCATAAATGTCCAAAAGCAAAATACTGAAACATGACAGAATACCAAAATATCGTAATCTAATACAAAACAGAAAATGTTCAAAGAGCACGACAGGTTGGGCAGTATCTGTGGAAAGAGAAACAGGACTATTGTCCTGATAACATTTCACAGAACTGAGAACATTTTGAGATTTTATTTACATAGAGTCGTGCAAGCGGGGTCCTCTACCCAACTTATCCTGAACGAAATGCCATCGGGAGCATTTACTGGGTTGTGGGAGCTCGTTACTAACAGCCACCCCACACCTCTGGCTACAGCAAACTTAAGGAACCCTCCATGTGCCCATTTAATAAATTAGCTACCAGAGATCAGGAAAAAAAAACAACACTGGCTGGCCCAAAATTAATCCTGCTTCCCCGCAACCACTACATCAGCTGTGAGTGAGGTGGGAGGATTTAGTCGATGAGCGTGATTGTAAATAACCAGCTTTCTCCCATGTGAGATGGCACATACTTTGTTCTACAGTATATTTTGTTCACCTAGCGTTTATCTTTAAAGATAAGTTTTATTTGTCACATAGACATTGAAGCACACAGTGAAAGGAATTGTCTGCGTTAACAACCAACACAGTCCGAGGACGTGCTGGGGGCAGCCCGCAAGTGTCGCCATGCTTTTGACGCAATATAGCATGCCCGCAACATACTAACCCGTAGTTCTTCGGAATGTGGGAGGAAACCAGAGCACCTGGAGTAAACCCACGTGGTTATGGGGAGAACGTACAAACTCCTTACCGACAGCGTTGGGAATAGAACTATGGCAACTAGCTCTGTAAAGCTTTACATTAGCCGCTACGCTATCATGCCATCCTAGAGCCAGAAGAAATGTCAAAGATGGAAGCATCAACATAAAAATAAGTATTAATCTTCCAGACTGGAAGTGTTGTGTACTTAGTTCAGTGTCTTTCTTTTGTCTTGTACCAACAGTAAATGCACCAACTAAACATCCTTTATCAGCACAGAATATTTATCAAAATCTCAAAGCAGTGAATTTTGAGAGCTAGCTTGGAATGTTCCTTTTTATTTGCAATTTTTATGCTTGCTGTTTAATATATTTGATAGGAGCAATGGGAGATTTCTTGAAGCATTGAATAAAATATTTATGATAGACCAGGCTATCAGGAATAAATTTAGCTTCAGTCACGACAGCCATTGTTAGTCAAGTACCACTGTCAAGATGGAGAGAGTTGAAACGTGGCTGTAGAATTGTGGTAATGAGCAGCAGGCCAGATGTAGCACAACACCTGCCAAAGGGGCAATTGTTTCTGAACCCCACTGGGACAAATCCACCAACCCTATCTGGTCCCCTGTGCCAAACAAATTCTGAAACTCGTTGCTGCCCAGAGAGGGATAAAATCCAGGGAACGCCATAAACGACCTCCACATTTTCTATCTTGCCAACCAAATAAAACATTAAAAATGCCGGTCTCAGGACTGGTGACCATGAAGTTACGATCTGGGTTTTTTTATTCATTACTGTTTTGCTGATGCTTGCTTTTAGTAGTTGAGGCACAGAGTTCCAGAGTAGTGAAGTTTGTATAGATAGACAGCCTATCTTTCCCTAGGGCTGAAGTATCTAATAGTAGAGAGCACTTTTTTTAGGTGAGGGTAAGTTCAAAGGAGATGTTTCAGACCACCATCAGAACGGGGAAGAAATATGATCTAAGTGACTTTGACAATGGAATGATTGTCCGCAGGACAAGTTTGCTAAATAGAGTGGTGGGTTTCTAGAATGTTCTGCCAGGAGTGGTGGTGGGCATGTTTAAGAGACTCTTAGAGAGGCACATGAGTATGAAGAGAATGGAAGGATATGGATATTATCTAGGAAATGGAACTAGTTTAGTAGGCTTTTAAGGACTAGTTTAATTAGTTCAGCATAACATCATGTTCTTCAAAGAAGGAAATTTGATATCTTTACTTGACCTGAGTCTCGACCAACCAATGAGGCAGAGTCTTCACTTTCAGTCCTGACTTTAGAGCAAATTGGTGAAGGGAATAAAAGTTGGCAAAGAACAAGCGTGATCAGAACTTGGTAAAAACTAACACGTGAACAACCCTGGATGCCGTTTAAAGTGCATTTATTATCACAGTCACCAAATACCACCCTGAGATTCATTTTCTTGCAGGCATTCACAGCAGAACAAAAAAATAAAAGAAGAATTTACGGCTCTCCCTTTGTGCGAAGTAGGAAGTACAAAGTTCAGCAGTGAGCCAGACTCCACTCAGGTGAACACAGGAGTCAGGTGTAGTGTCCAAGCTCCGGGTGCTTTATCGGGCCGCACTCACGTGTACACGTGAATCGAGCAAAACTGGGAGGGAACCAGAAAAACCATACATACTTAATGCAGCAAACTTATCATAATTAAGTCACACACTCATAAGAAGTTAGGAATATGAAGTTAGACTTAAATGTAAACTATCCCCAAAGTTATACACAACATGAGTAAACAAAGTTATAAAATATGCACAAAGATTTATATAATGTAAACACTCTCTAAATTACCAAGGCTAGTCAAAGACAATGTGAATAATCAGGAATAAGCTTTTAGTTAATATTAACACAAAATAACACTCAGATAGTGCTCTTCTTTGTGATCTAAAACAACACTCACACATGATACTTTTGATGGTGTGAATAAAAGACAACACAGGATTGTGCATTTGTATTTTAGTCTGACTGAAAAACTCCACCAAAAACAAAATGGCTGCCCTCCTGACATGTCCCAGCTGAATTTCAAAGTGAAAGTTTGCGGTGCTATCAAAACAAAAGTTGACAGGGCTATATTTCAGAATAAAAGTCTGACCAAAAATCAGTGAAAAAATTATGTGGACACCTATCACAACATAGCTACATTGGCAAAGAACACACTGAGCCTGATGTCCATAAAACTGGAGAGAAGCCCAAAACAAATTGTAGGCCATTCAGCCCGTCCTTCCTGTCATAGAACAGTAGCATTAGATGCAGTTCAGCCAATCCCTGGAGATAAGATCAGAGCAGATCAGATTTATTCTCGTAGCCTCTTTATTAGGTATATTCTGTACCAAATGAGATGACTACTGAGAGTATACTCATGGTCTTCTGCTGCTGTAGCCCATCTACTTTAAAGTTGGATGCGTTGTTCATTCAGAGATGCTCTTCTGCACGCCACTGTTGTGACGTGTGGTTATTTGAGTTACTGTCAGTTTGAACCAGTCTGGCCATTCTCCTTTGACTTCTCTCATCAACAAGGCATTTTGCCCACGGAACTGCCACTCACTGAATGCTTTTTTTTGTTTTTCACTCCATTCTCTGTAAATTATAGAGACTGTTGTGTGTGAGAATCCCAGGAGATCAGCAGTTTCTGAGATACTCAAACCACCCCGTCTGGCACCAACAATCATTCCACAGTCAAAGTCACTTAGATCATATTTCTTCCCCATTCTGATGTTTGATCTGAACAACAACTGAACCTCTTGGCCATGTCTGCATTGAGTTACTGCCTCACGGTCGGCTGATTAGATATTTGCATTTGCAAACAGGAGCACAGGAGTACCTAATACAGTGGCCACTGAGTGTACACTGGGGTGGTCGCATGAAACTCCCCAAATAAATAGCACATATTCTTCTCTTAAATGAGAAGAGCAAAATATGGTGGTAACCACAAGAATAGTTGGGTACTATGCCAATTTTGCTTCTATAAACCTGATAGTCTTGCCTAACAAAAACAAATCATTCTCAAATCTTGAGATTTTTCACGAGTCAGATTGTGGACAATGGACTCTGGTCCAGGTGAATGGTGACCCAAAATGTCGACTGTTGATCTTGCTGCCTGACCCACTGAGTTCCCCCAGCACTCTGCATGTTGCTCCAGATTCCATTATCTGCAGTCTCTTGTGTCTCCATTTTGCTATTCTATTGTGAAGTCTCTTCAAGGTATTCGCACACTGAGGTGGCTTTCCTCCCTTTGACAGAAGTTTTCTAAAACCCTTTCCCACTGTTTCCCATGGGATTCAATCTGGATGAAGGTTCTTGACCGGAAATGTCAACTGTCTACCTTCCACTGCAGATGCTGCCTGACCTGCTGAGTCCTTCCAGCGTCCTTTGTTTTGTTGGTGGTGATTTGTGTCAGTGAGTTAGATTGAGACTCACTTAACACATTTACATCAAAACATAGAATGAAATGTGCCATTTACGTGAGCAACCAACACAACTCAAGGGAGGATGTGCTGGCACTGGAGAGGGTCCAAAGGGAGTTTATGAAAATTATCTTGGTAATGAAAGGGTTAATGTCCGAGAGTGTTTGATGGCTCTAGGTATCTATTCACTGGACCTTAGAAGAATGAATGGGTGATCTCATTGAAACCTAACAAATAGTGAAAGGCCTGGATAGAGTAGAGGTGGAGAGGATGTTTCTAACAGTGGGAGAGTCCAGCAGCAGAGGACACAACCTCTGGATAGAAGGACATCCCTTTAGAAGAGAGATGAGGAGGAATTTCTTTAGCCAGGGAGGGGCAAATCTGTGGAATTCATTGACATGGATAGCTGTGGAAGGCAAGTCATTGGGTATACTTAAAGGTTCTTGATTAGTAAGGGTGTCAATGTTATGGGGAGAAGGTAGGAGAATGGGGTTGAGGGAAAATAGATCAACCATGAGCAGAGCAGAGCAGCCCTGATGGTCTGAATGGCCTATTGCTGCTTCTATATCATATGGTCGTGTGGCCTCCACCACCCTGGCTACCTGTACTGGTACTTCCAAAGAACTATCCACCACTGTTTCTCTGTTATGCTATGCTCGCCAGGGCTCTGTCGTTTACTGTGTAAGTTTAACTCCCCAAAATGCGCCACTTCACACTTTCTGAGTTAAATTCCATCTGCCATACCTTGGTCCACTGTCCCAGTTGATTTTGATCCCATTTTAATGGTAGATAATCTTCTTCACTGCTGTGGAGTGGTACAGTGTGGTGCTTCCCTGCAATAATTTCTAAACAACGTATGATGGGGAATGAAATGAGGTCTGAAAGAGGTATGCAAAATTACGAGGGACGTAGATAAGGTAAATTCAAACAGGCTTTTTTCGATGGAGGCTGGGAGAGACTTGAACCAGAGGATCATAGGTTAAGGGTGAAAAGTGAAATGTTTCATGGGAACCTGAGGGGGAATTTCCTCACCCAGAGGGTGGTGTGATAGCTGTCAGCAGAAGTGATGGATGTGGGTTTGATTGTGACATTTAAGAGAAATTGGGATAAGCACATGGATGGGAGGGGGTATTCAGGGCTATGGTTAAGGTGTGGGTTCATGGAACAAGGCAGAATAACAGTTCAGCACAGATTAGATGGGTTGAATGGCCTGTCACTGTGCTGTAGTGACAGCACAGCCTGAAGAAATTCAACATTACATCTAAAATCTGGGCAGACAATGCACTCGGTTGTGGAGGCAGATGTTGATAAGACTTCAGACAAAGTTAGGAATCAAAAGGTTGAGCATGGAGTGACTAGTGTCCCAAGCTGTGTATACTTCAATGCGAGTAGTATTGTAGAAAAGGTGGATAATAGTGCTGAAGATGAGGTGGCTGGTTTACAAACAGAGGCAATGTGAGTGAAGAGAGGCTGATGATAGGGCAAAATTGCAGTCAATAGGTTGTGTTGCAATGTAAAAGGTGGATAAAATCAAAAAGGGTGAGTACAGAACTGAAGGTGTTGCATTGAATGTGCGCAGTATTGTCACTATGTTCTGATATGGCCCAAGTGCAGAGCGAGAGACACTGAAGCAGGTTGATAGTTCACAGACTTTAGTGCAACCAGAGTTAGAGGGAAAAGAAAACAATAGACTCTAGGCCAAACAGAGCCGTTAACTAAAACTCTCAAATGGAAAATGAAGCCTACACTGCAGCTGAAAGGAATAACTAAATATAGAAAGAGTACTGCTAGTCTTCAGAGGCAGTTGACTCGACAGTCCAATTTCTCAGGCAAGGCCAAATGCAAGCAGGCAGCGAAACTTTGCTGTGCTTTGTTCAAGTCTCGACAAGCACTAGGACAAAAAGAATCGAGTTAAGTACCATCACAATGAAATAATAATTAGCTGACGTGTGGCGTTTTCACAAGTGCAATTGCTGTATCTGCTGCGCTGCCGAATCCAAGGTTGTGACAAGAGTATGAAATAAGGTAGATGAATTTCTAGCACACTTATAGATCGGCATGAATAATGTTGCAGGCATCACTGAATCATGGCTGAACAAAGATTATAGCTGGGAGGTTAATCAAAAGGACAGGCAGGAAGGCAGAGGGGGTGGAATTGCTCTGTTGGTAAACATTGAAATCAATTCATTAGAAAAAGGTGACATAGGGTAAGAAGGTGTTGTATCTTCGTGGATAGAGCTAAGGAACTGCAAGCATAAAAAGACCCTGATGGGAGTTGTATACAGACATCCCCCCCCCCCCCCAAACAGTAGTAAGGATGTGGTCTACAAATTACAATGGGAGATAGAAAATGCATGCCGAAAAGACAATTTTACAGCAGTCATGGTGGGTTTCAATATGCAGGTAGATTGGGAAAATTAGGTTGGTCCTGGATTCCAGGATGGGAAATTTCTAGAGTGCTTACAAAATGGTGTTTTAGAGCAGCTCATGGTCGAGCCCACTAGGGGAGCAGCTATTCTGGATTGGGTGTTGTGCAATGAACCAGAATTGACTAGAGAGCTTGGGGTAAAAGAACCCTGAGGGGAAAGTGGTCATAATATAATCAAATTTACCCTGAAATTTGAGAAGGAGAAGCTGTCAGATGTATTAGTATTTCAGTGGAGTAAAGGGAATTACAGAGATGTGAGAGAGGAGTTGGCCAGAACTGATTGGAAAAGAACACTGGCAGAGATGATGGCAGAGTAGCAATGGCTGGAATTTCTGGAAGCAACCTGGAAGGCGGAGGATATATACATCCCAAAGAGTAAGAAGTATTCTAAAGGACAGATGACACAACTGTGGCTAACAAGAGAAGTCAAAGCCAGCATAAAAGCCAAAGAGAGGGCATATAATAGAGCAAAAATTAGTAGGAAGTTAGAGGATTGGAAAGCCTTTAAAAACTAATAGAAGGCAACTAAAAAGTAATTAAGAAGGTAAAGATGGAATAGGAAAGTAAACTAACCAGTAATATTAAAGAGAATACCGGAAGTTTCTTCGGATATATAAAATGTAAAAGAGAGGTGAGGGTGGATATTGGACTGCTGGAAAATGATGCTGCAGAGGTAGTAATGCGGAACAAGGAAATGGTGGATGATCTGGATAAGTATGTTGTGTCAGTCTTCACTGTTAAAGTGACTTGCCGTGTGATGGAAGTTCCATGTGTCAGGGGTCATGAAGTATGTGAAGTTACTATTACTAGAGAGAAGGTTCTTGGGAAACTGAAAGGTCTGAAGGTAGATAAATCACATGTACACCCTAGGGTTCTGAAAGAGGTGGATGAAGAGATTGTGAAGGCATTAGTAATGATCTTTCAAGAATCATTAGATTTGGGAATAGTTCTGGAAGATTGGAAAATTGCAAATGCCACTCTATTCTTCAAGAAGGGAGAGGGGCAGAAGGAAGGAAATTATAGGCCAGTTAATCTGACCTCAGTGGTTGGGAAGATTTGGAGTTGATTATCAAGGATGAGGTCTCAGGGTACTTGGAGGCACATGATAAAATACGCCGTAGACACGTGGCTTCCTCAAGGGAAAATCTTGCCCTTGAGTGTTTAATGTCTCTGGGTCTGTCTTCACTAGAATTCGGAAGAATGAGAGGTGACCTCACTGAAACCTATCAAATGGTGAAAAGCCTTGATAGAATGATGTGGAAAGGATGTTTTCTATGGTGGGAGAGTCTAAGATCAGAGGAAGGACAGACTCAGAATAGAGGGGCATCCTTTTAGAAAGGATATGAGGAGGTATTTCTTTAGCCAGAGAATGGTGAATCTATGGCATTCTTTACTACAAGCGACTCTGGAGGCCAAGGTTTTATGTATGTTTAAGGCAGAGGTTGATAGATTCTTGAAAGGTCAGTGTTTGAAGGGATTCAGGGAGAAGGCAGGAGATTAGGGCTGAGAGGAAAAATGGATCAGCCATGAAGAAATGATGGAGCATACTCAATGGGCCAAATGGCCTAATTTTGCTCCTATATCTTATTGCCTTATGCTCTTATGTTTATTTACAGAATTGTTTGTGGAAAACCATGCTTCTAGGAATTCTCTTGCATACAGAAATTCAACATCCTCGGAGCAGTCGGCCCATCATTTCCGAGATATTTTGAATGTACGCAAGGACAGTTCGTTTGGTTGCTTCTCCATTGGTGCGTTGTCGACCTCAGAGGCATCTTCGTATGAAGTTCCGTGGGTATCCACTTCATGCAAATACTCTAAAAAGGTATTTTATCCTCTTTATCCTTTAGTTCCACCATGCTGCAGTGTGTTCGTGTTCTTTGGAACGAAGTTTTGATATAGCTCTCCTTGTGTTCTTTTTGGGTGGTTGCTGTGATAGTATGTGTTTCTTTATGATAATTGAAAATTTCCAAAGTGCCATCTGTGTTTCTATTGACCAAGAATGCTAGCTTCCTCTCAGTTTCTGTTTCCATTGTGAACTTAATATTGTCAAACACATCATTGATTAGTTTATAAGTTCTTTTATTTTCACTTCATTTTACCATGACAAAGGCATCATCAACATAATGGAACCAAATTTTAGCATTTATAATTGGCAACACTGCCTTTTCTTAACTTTTGCACAATGGCTTCCACAATTAACCTGGAGATGGGCAAACCCATTGGTGCCCCTTAACCCAACTGCTCCGAGAACATAGAGTTTTGGTCATGCACAAGTCAACAGCAACGTTGAGGAGAGTACTTTGCAGACTAAAAGATCGAACCAAGCTATTGGACAAGGTCAATGTGGTCTATCAAATCCAAAGCAGGGACTGCAGCAAATATTATGTCGGCCAGACTTGGAGAAAGCTGTCCACAAGGATCCACGAACATCGACTGGCTATGAAGCGGCGTGACCAACTCTCCCTCGTCTCTACCCGTGAAGATCGAGAGGGGCACAAATTTGACTGGGCATCAGTGAAAGTCATGGCGCAAGCGAACATGCAGTATGTAAGGGAATTTCCAGAAGCATGGTTTTTCATGAACAATTCTGTAAACAAACAAGTAGACCTCAATCCTATTTAGAAGCCAATGCAGGAAAATTTCTAGACCACAATGTGTGAAGTTCACTGCAAAATCAGTCAGTGATAAGATTCCCTCCTCACATCACAATTGAGCTTCCAAAAATGACAACCAATCAGCCGACTGAAACGTTTATAAAGGCCAAGCATTCGGAGCACGCACCACGATGAACAGCACAGTGATGATCTCTCCTCGTGTGGTGATGAAACATTTGCAAGTTAATTGCCAAGATCAGAAAACAACTCAATGCAATCTAAAAAAAGAAATAAAGAGCAAAATGATAATAAATGAGTACGCAATAAATATTGAGAAAATTAGTTGAAAAGCCCTTGAAAGTGTGGATCCCAGTCACTACAACCACCTGAGGACCCATGAATAGACAACCCATTTGGAGAACATCATACAGTATATGACTGGTGACCGTAGTAATAGTACTCTAAGACTCTATATCGATGAAGGGAAGGGAAAACAAAAATCTCTGCAAATACTTGACATTCCAGTCAGCTTCTGAAAGGCAAGGCTGAAGATGATTTCAAAAAGAATATGTAATCTTCGAACAAGGGAGGAGAGGTTTCTCCCTAAGAGATAATTCAGCAATGCATGCAAAAGGTAACTCATATCAAAGGAGTGCCGACAGCCATTCACTGTCCACTGGGGAAAATCTCCTGGTTTTGCAGGGCCTATGAAACATTAACGCCAAAAATAGATTATTCAAAAGCACTTCCAAACAGCTTAGTGCAAATTGAAAAAGCAAAATCTGGAAAATATTTTAAATTGCTATTTTACCGTGAGACAACATTATCCAAACCCGTCCCCAAGGTCAGTATTTTCTGAATATGCATTGGCATTAATCTGATTGAAAGGAAAGATCATTTGTGTCAGAATGCTGAATGCTCTTTGTGTCTCTGCTTAACTCCATGAAACATAGATGTTAATCAAAGTTTGAAATGAAGAGAACTGAGCAATTGGAGCAGATCAATGTTCCCCTCGAGGTTTTCAAGTTTAACTCCATTTATCCATCTTGGTTCCATTCCCTGATATTCTAGTCTAACAAAAGTACACATCTCAAATTCTGGTCATTTCAATTTAGTCTTAACAACTTTTGGAGGGGAATTAATACAGCTTTGAATCTTTTGAATCCTGAAAGGCATCATTCGGGAGTGCAGGGGAACATCTTCCAGCATTCTTTAGATATGTGGTTGAGAGCATTCTAAATGGCTGTGTCAGCATTCTATAGAGGCTCCAGTGTACAGGAACACAAGAGGCTGCAGAGGGTTGTAGACCAAACGACCTCTATCACATATACAACCCTCCACACTGTTAAGTTTTGTAACTCCAAAACATTAAATCTCATTGCAAGAAAAAGACGGAATGTGAGTCTAACTTAATTTTTTACTTTAAGTGAGGCGTACATGTATCACATGATGGCATGATGACGTATGCCATTTAAGTACCTTCGCAGATAACTCGCAAGGATTCATGTAAATAACAAAGAATGTTTAATCAAACAATATATTTACAATATCACATATATTAATACATTAAATACACAACACTCCTTCCTGCATAGGTACAAACTCCAACTCAGTATAGAATGCAAATCGAATTATATACATATTATATACAGTATACTATAATATACACCTGCTATATAGACATCCAAAGCAAAGTGAATTTTAAGTTCTCCCATTTAGGATGGGAGACTTAATCGTTGCGGTGGCTTTCTTACTCTTGTGGGATAATGTCTTTCCTGACAAGGGGGATCACGCTACTTGTCCTGTGAGACTTGTGGCTGTGAAACAATCTTAGGTTCTGGGCGTGTTCTGTGCTGTTTGTAGGAGTTGACTCCGGGACTGCAGGAAGAGGCTCTGACAGTTCTGGACACCTTCCGCCTCCTTTTCTCAGGCTTTTCTGTCTGGACTTACTTTGATCCTCCTCTTTCTTTTCCTTTTTCTTCTTTCCAAGAAGTGCATCTTCACCTTGGGAAGGTGCAATCAGTTCACTGGAGAAGTCTCTTATTAATCCTTCCATTGCTCCCTTTACGATCTGATCTCTCCTCTTGGTTCCCTCATCCACAATATATCTGATGAATCCTCTGTTTTCGTATCTCCATTCACCCATTTTTTTTGGCCTTCTGTTCATCCAACTGGGCTTTGGTCTTTGCATCTATTTTTACAAGCAACTTTTTGTCACCCTCTTGATGTTCATGCAATACCCTTAATGCATGCTTAATAGTTTCGGTTCTTTATACTCTCAACTTTCCTGATGCCCCTTGAAACTTTCTTCCAGCTTAAAACCAGGCCATATTTCACAAGTGACTGCCCGATGAACATATCAGGAGCTTTTGCAGATATGTAACCTACAAACCTCTGTTGTAGTTGGATCACTGTTTTTGTCACTTACACATTGACTGTGAGCAGCCTGGTCCTTCCTTGGTCCAGTCTGTTTTTCAGCCAGAGGTTGACAGCAACACCTGCTTGCCCTCTGTTTGGCAATGGTTCATGGTGTTCTGCATGGAGGCAGGTGTGGCACCATTCAGTGCCCCTCTTAATTTGCTTTCAGTTGCCTCTATTGCCAGGATGTGACATGGATGGAGCTCCATTCAAATTGTAGTTGTCTCTGCCACAATGCTGTCTCGGTCACATCCTCACAATGCTGGCCCTCCTGTTTTGACCACATACACACCCAATGTGGCTTGTTGGTTGTTGTAGTTCCTGTTACGGATATCATTCCTACAGGGGTTACCTTTTCTCCAGTATAAGTTCTCAGTTCGATACTTTCAGGCTTCAGTTCAGTATCTTTGAAATGCCTTCAAACTAATTTTGTGGAATGACTGAAAAGCTGAGCCTGTGTCCAATTTCATTTTAATTAATTTGCCATTCATTTCTTGTGTAAGCCATATTGCATGTCTA
Organism: Hemitrygon akajei; assembly: GCF_048418815.1. Lineage (NCBI taxonomy): Eukaryota > Metazoa > Chordata > Chondrichthyes > Myliobatiformes > Dasyatidae > Hemitrygon > Hemitrygon akajei. The sequence goes on along the minus strand of NC_133146.1, from coordinate 16,501,972 downwards.
TTGTAATTTCACATTGTAAATCTCAAGGCTGCACAGTCCTGTATCAATCTCATCATTATTAGAATTTTCATCGACAGCATATAGTTTAGTGCACTTTTTGAAACTCCAACTTGAAGTTTTGTCTTTTTCTTTAACCTGTGCAGTCCATTTATATTTGTCTGCCTGACATGCTCTTTGTATGTGTCCTACCTTGTTACATTTTCTGCAAGACTACAATGATGAAATGCTTTGAGAGATTGGTCATGGCTAGAATGAACTCCTGCCTCAGCAAGGACCTGGACCCACTGCAAACTGCCTATCACCACAATAGGTCTATGGCAGGTGCAACCTCAATGGGTCTTCAGACGGCCTTAGATCATTGGGACAATACAAACACCCATGTCAGGATGCTGTTCGTTGACTATAGCTCAGCGTTTAACACCATCATCCCCACAGTCCTGATTAATAAGCTACGGAACCTAGGCCTTTGCACCTCACTCTGCAACTGGATCCATGACTTTCTAACCAGAAGAGCACAACCTCTTGGTGAATATCTCCTCCTCGCTGGTGATCAACACTGGGGTGTGTGCTCAGCCCACTGCTTTACACTATACCCATGACTGCGTGGCTAGGTATAGCTCAAGTGTCATCTATAAACTTGCTGATAATACAACCAACATATGGATGCAGCTGTAAAGGAGGCGAGACAGTGGCTATGTTTCATTAGAAGTTTGAAGAGATTTGGTTTGTTACCTAAGACACTTGAAAACTTCTATGGATGTATTCTGCCAGGCTGCATTACTGTCTGATATGGGAGGGGAGGGCTACTGCACAGGACTGAAATAAGCTACAGAAAGATGTAAAATTAGCTCCATCTTCGGTACTGGCCTCCACAGTACCCAAGACATCTTCAAGGAGCAGTGCCTTAGAAAAATGAGGTCCATTATTAAGGACCCCCATCACCCAGATGGAGCTCGTCCACCTACCATTGGGTAGGTGGAGTTCGTCAGCCTGGGAAGGCAGTCCATCTAAGAGAGGGAAAACTCTGATTTCAAACCTCCGCTGCCTTGCGGCCATACCCGCTCATGGGAAAGACTTCGGGAGTAAACCCTGAGGACAAATCCAGAGCTGGGGTCCCTAAGGCAGTCCGACCTTGCCTTCAACCTCGTTCTGGCAACTCCTGCAATGTCACTGGAGCCAAGCTGTATCGGCCCTTGCCCTTCCCTTGGACAACATTGGTGGCGTGGAGAGGGGAAGGCTTGCAGCTTGGGCAACTGCTGGTCTTCCATACAACCCTGCCCAGGCCTGCACCCTAGAAACCATTCCAGGTGCAGATCCATGGTCTCACAAGACTAACGGATGCCAGCATCACCCAGGACATGCTCTTTTCTCATTGTTACTGTCAGGAAGGAGGGACAGAAGCCTGAAGGCACACACTCAACGATTCAGGAACAGCTTCTGCACTTCCCCCGCCACCACATGATTCCTAAATGGACATTGAACCCGCGAACGCTACCTCTCTTTTAAAAAATATATATTATTTCTGTTTTTGCACTATTTTTAATCTATTCAATATACATATGTATGTATATTTACTGTAGTTGTTATTTATTTATTTTCTTTTTTTCTTTATTATCATGTATTGTATTGAACTGCTGCTGTTGTTAACAAATTTCATGAAACCTGCCGGTGATAATAAACCTGATTCTGATTCTGAAGTTTCACGTTTAAATCTGCATTTGTCTGGTGTACGTGAGCCCTTGCCACAATGTTAACACTATTTGTTCAGCCAGGCTGGTTTCTGTTTGGACGTTGCAATTTTGTTCAGGCTCACTTTCATTCCTGACTGCAACTCAGTTGTGTGTCTGTCTGCTGTTTCCATTGATACAGCTATTTCAACTGTTCTTTAAAATGTAAGTCGTGGTTCAATTAAAAGCCATTTTGATTGCCTTCTTATAAGTTCTCACAAACTAAGCAATTTATCTGTGTATCATTAAGGCCCTACTGAACTGAAAATGCTTAGACAATCTCTTCAATTCAGCCAGAAATAGTGAAATGGACTCCCCTTCTTTTGGATTTCATATGAAACCAAAAGTATTCTGCAATCAACAATGTTTTCAGTTCTAAATGTTCCTGCATTACTTTCACAATATCATTTTGTCTGGTTTAGTTGGAGCAGCCAAATTTCTAAGCAAACTGTATGTCTTTAAACCTAATGCCTCAGCAAAACTGGTACTCATTTTTCATTGGCTAGTTCATTTGTTTCAAAATACTGCTCAGTTATCTTAATATATATGAGCCAGTTATCCATTATGCAATCGAACATGTCAATCTTTCTGATGTAGCCAGCCATTTCTGTTCTTTTTTTTTAAACGATTATTATCACTTGGCACTCATTGTATATGAACTAGAGAATTCTTCCATTTTCTGCCTTTTTTTTAACTTGACAAACTTTTGTTTTGTGAAGAAAAAATATGTGCTGCTGCAAAGGGAAAAAAAATTGTGCCTGTGCTTTTTTTTTGAACTTGACTGTTTCTTGCTGCGCTTTTTAAAAACTTGAATGTCTCGCTGTGCTTCCACAGGTAGGTAGTTGTCTCAGGATTGTTTTAAAAATACCTCATCACCACTGTTATGCTCTGTTACTCCAAAGCATTAAATCTAATTGCAAGAAAAAGATGGAACTAGGAATGCATGTCTAACTTAGTTTTTTACTTTAAATGTCGTGCATACATATCATGTGATAGCATGATGACGTATGCCATTTCCGTACTTTTACAGATAACCCACAAGGCATTATGTAAAAAACAAAGAATACTTAATCAAACAATATATTTACAACATTACTCAAATATTAAATACACAGTACACACCATCAAGAACTTCTTCAAGAGGTGGTAGCTCAAGAAGTTGGCATTCATCATTAAGGACCCCCACCACGTGGGACATGCCCTCTTTTCATTACTATCATCAGGGAGGAAGTACAAAAGTCTGGAGACACAGATTCAATGTTTCTGGAACAATCTCTTCCCCTCTGCCATCAGATTGCTGAGCGGTCCATGAACACACGAATACTACCTCATTATTCCTTTTATTTGCACTTCTTGCTTTTTATTGTAATTTATAGTAATTTTATATCGTTGCAACCTATTTCTGGCACAACCAAAAACAGATGTCGTGTCCGGTAAGTCTGATAATGACTGACTCTGCCTGGATGGGGGCAGATTTAACAGTGTACGAGACGCTCAGCACCATTTGGAGAAAAGCAGCCCACTCGATTAGTCCCATAGCTACCTTGCCACCACCAATTGAGCTTAATGACTGCAGGATATTTCCTCAATTACCCCCAGAATCAGAGTCAAAATCACTGACATATGTCATGAAATCTGTTGCTTTGTGACAGCAGTACAGTGCATAGAGAACATCACGTGTTGTCCCAGTATCCGAGAAGGGCCAACTGAAAATTTTGCATGACTACCGTCCAGTGGCCCTTACCTCACACATCATGAAGGCCTTAGAGAGGCTGGTGCTGACTCATCTCCGATCCCTAGTCAGATCAGCACTCGATCTACTACAGTCTGCCTACCAGGAGCACATTGGAGTCAACGATGCTGTCACCTACCTGCTGAACAGAGAGCACACCCATTTGGATAAGCAGAGCAACACTGCGAGGACCATGATTTTTGATTTCTCGAGTGCCTTTAATACAATACAGCCCTCATTGCTGGAGGGAAAGCTCCGTTCAGTGCAGGTTGGCACTTCCAATAACGGACTACCTGACTAGCAGACCACAGTTTGTGTGACTTCAGAGCTGTGTGTCAGACATGACTATAAGCAGCACTGGGGCCCCATGGGGGTCTGTAATGGCTGCCTTCCTGTTTACCCTGCATACCTCCGACTTTAACTACAACACTGTCATGTCATCTGCAGAAATTCTCTGATGACTCAGCAATAGTTGGCTGTTTAAGGGGAAGATAGAAGGATGAATATAGGGCCCTGGTGGAGGACTTTGTCAAATGTTGCAAGCCGAATCATCTGCAGCTCAACATCAGTAAGACAAAGGAGATGGTGATGGACTTTAGGAAGACTAAGCCTGCATTGCTCCCTGTTACTATTGATGGTGAGGACGTGGATGTGGTGAGGACCTACGAGAAGCTGGATGATAGGCTTGAGTGGAGCACCAACACAGAGGCTATGTACGAAAAGGGCCAGAGTCTCCTCTACTTCCTGAGGAGACTGAGGTCTTTTGGAGTGTGCAGTCCTCTCCTTCACATGTTCTACCAGTCTGTTGTCACCAGTACAATCTTCTATGCGGTGGTGTGCTGGGGCAATGGCATCAACACGGGTGATGCCAACAGGCTCAATAAACTGATTAGAAAGGCTGATTCTGTTATAAGAGTCAAACTGGACATACTGGAGGTTGTGGTAGAACTATGGAAAATCCTGGCAATTCTGGACAATGTTTCTCACCCTCTACATGCCACCTTGGCAGAACAGAGGAGCACTTTTAGTAATAGACTAAGACAACTGTGCTGCTCCACAGAGCACTATATGAGGTCATTTTTACCCTCGGCCATTAGGCTCTAGAGTAAGTCAACCTTTAGCTGAGGAAGTGATGACCCCCTCCTGTTAGACTGTTTGAGATAACTTATTTTTATTCTTTCTTACTTTTCTTCTAATATTTGTATATTTGTATATCTGTGCACTTGTAATGCTACTGTGACACTGTAATTTCCTATGGGGGCAATAAAGTAACTATCTCTCTATCTACATAAAAAGTTGCTCTAAGTTACAATAAGAAATACTGTATATTAAAAGAATAAGAAGTGTCAGATAGAGTTTAACCCAGGGAAGCATGAAGAGGTTCACTTTGGAAGGTTGAATTTGAAGGCAGAACACAAGGTTGATGGCCAGAGTCTTAACAGTGCAGAGGAAAAGAGGGATCTCGGGGTCCATGTCATAGACCTTTCAAAGCTGCTGTGCATGTTGATTGAGTGGCTAAGAAAGCATATAGCTTGTTGGTCTTCATTACTCGGAGAATTAAGTTCAAGAACTGCAAGGTAATGTTGCAGCTCTATAAAGGCTGGGTTAGTCTGCACACGGAGTATTGCATTCAGCTCTGGTCACCTCGTTAAAGGAATGAGGTTGAAGTTTAGAGAGTGTGCAGAGGAGGTTTACCAGGGTGCTGCCTGGATTAGAGAGCATGTCTTATGAAGATAGGTTGAGCGAGCTAGGGCTTTTCTCTTTGGAGTGAAGGAGGATGAGAGTTGACTTGATAAAGGTGGACAAGATGGTAAAAGATATAAAGATCTTAAAATGACTGTATAGAGGCTGTCTTTGAGGCCATTTGTACATGTTTTCAAGCTTTCAACAGTGCACTGGCCAATTGAAGAATCTGCTATTCAGAACTGAGACGAAGAGAAATTTCTTCATGTGGAGGCTTTGGAATTCCCCTCCCTGGAGAGGCCTATGGGCTCTCAGTCCGTGAGTGTATTCAAGCCTGAGATTGATTAGATTTTGCCATTAGGGAAATCATGCCATGTGTGTGCACAGAATGAAGAAAAGATCAAGAGATAGGAAGACTAGTTGTAATGTAAAAGATATCCAGGATAGACAGAAGAGGTTGAATATTCACCTCTCACTTCTCTTCCCTTTGGCTTTAGGTGTTCCTCCCCCATCCTTTTAGAATTGGGGTCATGGCGGCAGGAAATTGTGACCCGGGAAGCTCCACACATCAGGGTAAGTGACATAAATAATTCAACGGTACATCCTTGCAGCAGCACTTGAGCACGGAGGCAGTCTGAGGTTGCCGTAATAGAGCTCCGAGACCAAAGACAACTGGCGCCAGCTCCTCACTAACAAGTCTGGGAGATTCCTGCAGCAACCTGTAAAGTGAAAAGGCTCCGTCCGAGGAGGAAGTCTCTCACACAGTCTCTCAAAATATAGAGGGACTTCAAATGGTGGAGACAACATTTCTGCTTGCGGGAGAGATAAAACCGAAGAGGTGCCTTCTCCCTGTAACCTTTGACACCTTTACCAATCAAGAACCTATCAACCTCTGCTTTAAATATAGCCAATAACTTGGCCTCCACAGCTGCCTGATGCAATGAATTCCACAGATTCACTACCCTTTGGCTGAAGAAATTCCACCACATTTCTGTTCTAAATGGATGTCCTGCTATTCTGAGGCTGTCAGAACTCCTAGACTTACCCATTTTACAAATCATCTTCTCCACATCCACGATATCTAGGCCTTTCAATATTCAATGATATCCCTCCCTCCCCGATTCTTCTAAGCTTCAGTGAATACGGGCCCAATGCAATCAAATGCTCCTCGTATGTTAACCTTTTCATTCCTGAGATTATTCTTGAGAACCTCCAACCCCAAGACCCACTGTCAGAGGTGTCATACCCTCTGTTTTATATAAAAACAGGTTCGTTATGAGTGCTAAGCCTCTACAGCAAGTCGCTACAGACTACAACAATAACGGGACAGCAGCAAAGTTAAAATATTTCCATCCTGATCCAGGATGCAATTGATCCCCTGTGGCACAAACGATCCTGGTTCCCATGGGCACCGTGTGTTCTTTCTTCAGGGGTACCCTGGCACGGACATAATCCTGGAAGATTCCCAAGCAGTCAGCCTGGGCTTCCTGTCTCAATAACCTGACTGGCAACCCCAGGAGAAAAGCAAACAGGACATCCTCCCGCCAACCCCCCCCCCCCCCCCCACCAAACACACCATCCCTCACAGGGTAACTAAAGATGAAGGGGGGGGGGACTAAAATATAACCAGATAGCAAGTAGCATTCATTTCAGATATGCAAATAGGGTCTGCAGCCTTGCACCCTCCTTGTATACGTTACACAGTCTCGGAGAAGTGGCATGTGACTGGGAGATTCATACTGAGACTTAATAGATTGTGACAGGGGCTGTGCATCCTATTTTTTATTTGGTTCTTCCAGCCTAAGGCTTGAGGGAGCTAGGGATTGTCCCTCTGGAGTGAAGGAGAATGAGAGATGACTTGATAGAGGTGTACAAGATGATAAGAGGCATAGACAGAGTGGACAGCCAGGGCAGAAGTGGCTTATACGAGGGACATAACTTTAAGGTGATTGGAGGAAAATATAGAGGGGGATGTTAAAGCTATTTTTTTTTACATAGGAGGTGATGAGTGCATGGAACGTACTATTGGGGGTGAATGTAGAGACTGATACACAAGGGACATTTCAGGGACTGTCAGATAGGAACATGGTTGAAAGCAAAAAATGAGGGATATGTGGGAGGGAAGGATTAGATTGATCTTGGAGTAGGTTAAAAGGTCTGCACAACGTCGTGGGCCAAGTGATTGTATTGTATATGCTGTTCTATGTTCTTAGCACTGCTCTTTCACTGTAGCTTTTGCACTTTATGTTATTGTTTTCCCTTGTACTACGTCAATGCACTGTGTAATGAATTGATCTGTATGACCATTATACAAGATAAGCTTTCCACTGTGCATGGAACGATAATAAACCAAATTCCAATTCCATTTCTTGTGCTCTTTATCACAGCCGTTCCTTCAAGTCTTTGAGGTCATACACACAGTGGCCACTTTATTAGGTACGCTTGTTATTGCAAATATCTGAGCAGCCAATCATGTGGTAGCAACGCAATACATAACAGAACGCGAGCATTATCGGGAGGTTCGGCTGTTGTTCAGACTAGATCTAGGCCTCATATGGAGCCAGTGATCATTAATGGAGAATGTGTGGAGCAGGTTAAGACCTACAAGTATCTGGGAGTACAGTTGGACGAGAAGCTAGACTGGACTGCCAACACAGATGCCTTGTGCAGGAAGGCACAGAGTCGACTGTACTTCCTTAGAAGGTTGGCGTCATTCAATGTCTGCAGTGAGATGCTGAAGATGTTCTATAGGTCAGTTGTTGAGAGCGCCCTCTTCTTTGTGGTGGCGTGTTGGGGAGGAAGCATTAAGAAGAAGGACGCCTCACGTCTTAATAAGCTGATAAGGAAGGCGGGCTCTGTCGTGGGCAAAGTACTGGAGAGTTTAACATCGGTAGCTGAGCGAAGGGCGCTGAGTAGGCTACGGTCAATTATGGAAAACCCTGAACATCCTCTACATAGCACCATCCAGAGACAGAGAAGCAGTTTCAGCGACAGGTTACTGTCGATGCAATGCTCCTCAGACAGGATGAAAAGGTCAATACTCCCCAATGCCATTAGGCTTTACAATTCAACTGCCAGGACTTAAGAACTTTTTTTAAAGCTATTATTAATGCTTTTTGAGTTAGTGATTTAGATGCATATCATATTATTACTGAGTTAAGTATTGTATGTAATGAGTTTTTGCTACAACAAGTGTATGGGACATTGGAAAAAATGTTGAATTTCCCCATGGGGATGAATAAAGTATCTATCTATCTATCTATCTGTATTGGAAAGAAATGTAAATCTGCGTGACTTTGACCATGGAATGGTTGTTGACAGCAGATGGGGTTGGGTTGGTTTGGGTACCTCAGCATACTCTGATCTCCTGGGATTTTCACGCCTAGCAGTCTCCAGAATTTACAGAGAATGGTGCGCAAAGCAAAAAATAAATCCAGTGAGTGGTGGTTCTGTGGGCAAAAACGGCTTGTTACTGAGGAGAATGGCCAGATGGGTTGGAGCTGCCAGGAAGGCAACAGTAACTCAAATGACCGTGCATGATAACAATGGTGTGCAGAAGAGCATCTCTGAACACACAGCACAGTGAGCATCGAAGTGGACGGGCTACAGCAGCAGAAGATCACAAACAGACACTCAGTGGCCACTCTGTTGGGTACAGGAGGTATCTAATAAAATGGCACTGAGTGGTAAGCATTGGTTCCCCACATCAGCCAACATCTGGCATACACAGCTGCGCAGTATTCCCCGGAAAACTTTTACCCACAAGTTTCTGGAGTGGGACTTGAACCCACGACTTTCTGACTGAGAAAGTGCAACCCATTGAGCCATGAAGAGAGTGGCCAAGGAAATACAATGTGACTAAAACATTTAGGAATGCTCAGCTACTGGAAAGGTTAATTACATGGGATTTAGTCTTTATTTAAGTATAACATTGGGTGTCTTATATCATTCCCAAAGAATTACTAGGACAACGGAATAATTGCAGAGTTCTCCACAGTGGTTGAAGAGATTACCAGAATTCATAATTGTAATTAGGAGGATTTCTTCATGTCCTAATGAAGCAGTTGCTACCAGCTGTGATTAATTCCATCAAGGTTTAGTGAAATATGAACATGTGCAGAAAGGAAGGTAGAAAATCAAACTGCAACTCAAGCACATGCAAAGATTGACTCTCCATAAGACCATGAAAGTATAAGGCATAGAAGCAGAATTAGGCCAATTGGCCCATTGAGTCTGCTCCATCATTCCATCATGGCTGAATTATTATCTGTCTCAATCCCATTCTCCTGAAACCTTTGACACCCTTACTAATCAAGAACCTATCAACCTCCGCTTTAAATATACCCAATGACTTGGCCTCCAGAGCTATCTGTGGCAATGAATTCCACAGTCTTACCACCCTCTAGCTAAAGAACTTCTTCCTCATCTCTGTTCTAAAGTGACGTCCTTCTATTCTGAGGCTGTGCCCTCTGGTCCTAGACTCTCCCACTATAAGAAACATTCTCTCCAGGTCCACTCTATCCAGGCCTTTCAATATTTGATAAGTTTCAATTAGATCTCCTTGCATTCTTATAAACTTCAGTGAGTACAGGCCCGGAACTATCAAGTGCACCCAGGTGACAGCTGTTAAAGCAGCTGTTCCTGTGTTTACTTACTGAAGTCATACGTTGCTTAGAAGAGGCAGGTTGGCAGCATGATAACGTAGTGGCTTGTGTAATGTTTTACAGCATCTGTTATAAGATCAGAGTTCACTTCCTGCTGCTGTCCATAAGGCGTTTGTATGCAATCCCTTGACCCTGTTGGTTCCCTCCAGATTCTCCGGTGTCCTCCCCTATTCCAAACACGTATGGGTTAGGGTTAGTAAGCTGCGGGCGTGCTATGTTGGCACTGGAAGCATGACGACACTTGTGGGCTGCTCAGCTGATTTGATTTGACACGAAAAATGTGTAGTTCGATGTACACGTGACAAATAATATCTTTAACAACTAATATCTTTAAATCTTATAAGTGTCAAGTCTTAGAAACTGGAGAGGGAAGCAGGAGAGCATACAAAAGATCTGCTGGAAGAATTCAATTCAGGCACCACGTGTGGAGGGAAATAGTTAAAGTTTTTTGCTGTGACCCCTCGTCAGGACCGGAAGGGAAGAGGACAGACGCCAGGATAAAAGAGTGGGGGGGAGGGGGAAGGAAAAGGTGCTGGCAGGTAGTAGATGGGTCCAGGTGAGGGGGGACGGTAGGTGGGTGGGACAGGAGAGGGAGAAAGAGAATGATGTGAGAAGCTGGGAGGTGAATGGTGGCAGAAGCGAAGGGTTGAAGAAGAAAGAATCAGACTGGAGAGGACAGTGGATCATGGAGGGGGGAACCAAAGGGAGGAAGGTGTGGGTGATGGGCAGCTCGTGATGGGGGAGAGGAAGGGCTAATGGAGGCAGAGGATGGCGGGAGTGGGAGAACAGAGGGCAGTGGTTGCTAGAAGTTAGAGAAATAGATGTTGATGCCATTGGGTTGGAGATTGCCGAGATGGAATAGGAGGTGTTGTTCCTCTAATCCGTGTCTCGCCTCAGCTTGATGGTAGAGGAGGGCATGGACAGATAATTTTGCGTGGGAATGGCAAGTCAAGTTCAAATCATCTCACAAAAGACCCCTATGAATTTGTACAGATGTCCAGCAGAGAGCATTGTGATCACCACCACCTGACATGGAGTCCCCAAGAAGCAGCAAAGGGTTGGAGACCCCATCATGGGCACCACCACCCCCCACACCGACTTCTCAAAAGGTGGTATCCATCATTAAAGACCCTCACCATCTTCTCATTACTACCATCAGGGGGGAGGTGCACAAATCTGAAGACACACACTCAACATTTCAGGAACAGCTTTTCCCCGTCCAACACCAGATTGCTGAACAGTCCAGGAGCCCATGAACACTTCATTATTTTGTTCTCTTTTTGCACTACTAGTTTATTATTTTAATATTTCTTACTGTTAACTTATAGTAATGTTTTATGTATTGCACCGTACCGCTGGTACAAAGCAACAAATTTCACAACATGAGCCAGTGATAATAACCTGGATTCAGATTCTGAACAAGATTCAGTGTTGAGATTACAACCAGAGCGACCATGACGGTGGGACAGGTTTGAAGGGCCGAGTGGCCTAGGCCGGCTTGTAATTCATATGTTTATACAGTCAGCAAAGGCCAGATTTCGAGCTTCCTGTAATCCTGTTCCCGCAGAATGCATTTGAATACACTCTGAATGACAACAGCTTGTGATGAGATAACACTGTTACATAACATCCTCAAACGTCGCTGAGTATGTCACAGCAGCACTTTCAACTAAAACCTGGCACCAAGCAATGTTGGGAGGTATCTGGGGAAGGGATCCAGAACAGGCTCCCTGGCCCACCATGCCTGCACTGACCACATCATCCATCTGACTAATCTCATCTGTTTGCAGGATGAAGGACCTGAGATGGGCCAGCTTGCTCCCACCCCCAATTGTCCTGTCATCTCTGAGACCCTTCAGTTGTTTCAGAGTCTCTCTGATTCTATCTCCTTGTGAGCATCCACCCTCAGAAACAATCCCCCCCTCCAACCCTTCTCTCGCTGCCCAAGACAGAGTCTGCAGCCTTTCCCAACATCATTCCAAACCGAGCAGTGGGAATTGGGGAGTCAGCCTGGCTTCTTCTCCCTTCTCTCCTGAGGAACCGAGGGGTGTTGACCACTTTCCGTGGGTACACGGTGCAGGGAGCAGACAGTCTGGGCTACGCCTGGCGTTAACAGCTCCCCCAATTCAAGCAGGAACAATACCTCGATTAGAGTGGAAGTCAAGAAGGCGTACGTACGGCAATGAGACCGTTGTGTCCTAGAGAAATGAAGAAAACATGTCAGTGTCCTGCTGCTCACAGTGAGATTGCACTCAGCACGAGCAAAGTAACCTGCCGATGGCTTCAATGAACAACAAATACATTTATATAGACGCAAGAGATTCTGCAGATGCTGGAAATCCACACAAACAAACTCAAACGTACTTCCCTTCCCCTCACTTGCCCATCACATCCCTCTGGTCATTCCTCATTCTCTTTCCCCCATGGTCCACACTCCTCTCCTATCAGATTCCTTCTCCTTCAGCCCTTCACCTCTTCCATCAATCGCCTCCTAGCCGACCTATGTCAGGATGCTGTTTATTGACTATAGCTCAGCATCTAACACCATCATTCCTACAGTTCTAAGCAAAGAGTTTCAGAGCCTAGGCCTCTGTATCTCCCTCTGCAACTGGATCCTCGACTTCCTAACTGGAGCACCGCAATCGGTGCAGATTGGAAATGACATCTCCACCATGCTGACAAAACAACACTGGTGCATCTCAGCAATGTGTGCTTGGCCCACTGCTCTGCTCTCTCTACACCCATCACTGTATGGCTCGGCACAGCTCACGTGCCATCTATAAATTTGCTGATGATACAACCATTGTCGGCAGAATTTCAAAAGGTGACAAGAAGGCGTACAGGAGCAAGATATCCCAGCTAGTTGAATGGTGTCACAGCAACAACCTTGCACTCAATGTTAGTAAGACCAAAGAGCTGATTGTGGACTTCAGAAAGGGTAAGATGAAGAAACACACACCAGTCCTCATAGTGGGATGAGTGAGCAATTTCAATTTCCTGGGTGTCAATATCTCTGAGGATCTAACCTGGAGCCAACATATCAATGCAGCTACAAATAAGGCACGAGAGCGGCTATATTTCATTAGGAGTTTGAGGAGATTCACAACACTTGCACATTTCTACAGACGTACTGTGGAGAGCGTTCTTACTGACTATATCACCGTCTCATATTGGGAGCAGGTGAGCTACCGCACAGGATCAAAGTAAGCTGCAGAGAGTTGCAAAATTAGTCAGCTCCATCACGGCCACTAGCCTCCATAGTTTCGAGGACATCTTCAAGGAGTGGACTGAACAGTGGTAACTGGGCAGGTAAAAGGGAAGACCCCAGTCACCCAGTTCTCATTGCTACCATCAGGAAGGAGGTACAGAAGCCTGAAGGCACCCACTCAATGATTCAGGAACACCTTCTTCCCCTCTGCCATCATGAACACCACTTCATTACTTTTTTAAAAGTTTATTTTTGCACTACTTACTTAATTTAACTATTTTAATGTAATTCACAGTTTTCTTTTTCTATTATTATGTACTGCTTTGTACTGGTGCCATAAAGTCAACAAATTTCACGACATATGCTGGTGATATTAAACCTGATTTGGAATCTCACTTTGACTCCCCTCCCACATCCACCCACCAGTATTTCCACCCACCTGATCTCTCCTATCATCTTCCAGCTTGTACTCCTTCCCCTTCCCCACCTTCTTATTCTGGGTTCTTCCCCCTTCCTTTCCAATCCCGATGAAGGGTCTTGGCCCGAACCATCGACTGATAGAAGCTGCCTAGCTTGCTTGACTTCCTCCAGCATTTTATGTTTGTTCCTTTACATTCATACAGCACCTGTACACTAGACAGGGCTGGGGTTTGGATGCAGAAAATTGGACATACGTCACAAAGTTTGTCAAGGCATTTTTTCTTAAAATTAGAGTAAAAATTTATACAATTACACAATGGTGGTGTTCAAGACAGACACAATTAAGGTATTTAGTAATGCTGAGATATGGACATTGTGTAGGCAGAAAGGATTAGTTTGGTTAAGCATTTAATTAGTAGTATAATTAGTTTGACACAACTTTGTGGCTCAGAGGTTCTGTTCCTGCGATCTATGTTTTAATACCTGAGAGAAAATAAAGACATGGGAGGTGGCCCCGATGTAGAGTTGTTCTGAAGCCCACCTCCGTGCTGGTAGAGGGTAGGCACTAGGACAGCAGAGAGTTACACTGAACTCTGACCAATGCACAGCATCAAAGTCAGGGTGAGGCCTCTCCTGCAGTGTTGGGCAGCCGGGTGAGATCAGCACACACAAAACGTGCTTTTCTCAAATGGCACAGAGATCATCAAAAGTCACGGGCATTAGCAACAGCGATGAAATCATAAAGAAAGCACACCAATGACTCTGTTTGGAGTTTGAAGGGATTTGATGTGTCACAAAGGACTCTAACAGATTTCAATGGATGTGCAGTGGAGGGCATTCTGACTGGTTGCATTGCAGCCTGGTATGGAGGCTCCAAGAGGTTGCAGATGGATGTAGACACAGCCAGCTCCATCTCACGTACAACCCTCCTCACCATCGACTCTCAGCATCCAGGACATGCTGTCTTCTCATTGGTGCCAACAGAGAGGAGGTTGAGGAGCCTTGAAGACTCAATGATTCAGAAACAGCTTCTTCCCCTTTACCATCAGATTTCTAAATGGCCCATGAACACCACGTCATTATTGTCTCGTCCATCGTGTTGCCTTTAAACTCTCCCACCCCAGTCTTAAGCGCATGACCTCTGGTGTTTGATATTTCTACCCTGTGGAAAAAATTTTGACTGTCTACCCTACCAATGGCTCTCATAATTTTGAAAACCTCCATCAGGTCTCCCCTTAGTCTTTGATGCTCTACGAGTGCAACCCAAGTTTTCCTTATAGCTCCTGCCCTCTAATTCAGCAACATGCTGGTGATCATCTCCATATTCTTCTCACAGAGTGACCAGGACTGAACGCTATGTTTTAGGAATAGATTCTTCCCCTCCACCATCAGATTTCAGCATGGTCCATTAGCACCACCTCACTGGTTTGCTCTCCTTTGGTACCGTTTATTTATATTTTATATCATTCTTAAAGTAATTTTTTATGTATTGCCCAGTACTCTGCTGTAAAACAACAATTTCACGCCATATGTCAGTGATAATAAACCTGATTCTGATTTTGATTTAAAGCTACAAATGTCGGCTGACTGGAGTTTTCCATGTGCAGCTTTAATTCCTTGCTCTTGTACTCAACACCTCTACCAGGCCATGCACCATTCTGACCACCTTATCTGCCTGCCTTTCGGTGAACTATGGACCTGAACCCCTAGCTCCCTCTGTACCTCAATGATATTAGGAATCTTTCCACTAACTATACCTTCTCCTTTCATATGACCTCCCAGTATGCAAACCTCGCACTTGTCTGGATTAAACTTCATCTGCCACTTCCCTGCCCATATCTGTAACAGGTCTATATCCTGCCTTTGTCTTTGATTGTTCTTTACACTGTCCACTGTCAAACATCTTTGTTGTGTCTGTGCACAACTACATATCAATTAAGTAAAAGCACGTACACGGGAGATGGCTTTAACTGGTGTATTCACATTGCAGAGAGAGAGAGGGAGAGAGTGAATAGTGTGCATGCACAGACATCAGATCAATAACCTGCGCTAAGTGGGGGTACCATTGCTCTAAAAGAAATAGATCCATACATTACACTTCCTCCTCCTTTAGATTAATGCAACATAAAACTGTATATGTACAAAACATTCAATTTCCCTTTCATTAACCAATATTCCAAAGAAACATGCTTTCACAATAACAGTCTATAACTAACTCCAGAGTCCTAATGGTTCAGTCTTTTGGGTGGCGCACTGTTTCTTTCAGGGTAGTGCCTCTAGACCTGTGGAGTGGCACCAGGTTTGGCAGATATCTTGTCAATGACCCCATCCTCGTCACCAATTTGTTGTGTCTGTGTACAACTACATATCAATTAAATAAAATCACAAATGCGTGAGATGTCTTTAAATGGAGTATTCACATTGCAATGAGAGCGAGAACAATGTGCATGCATAGACAACAGCACATGTGCAGACAACAGATCGATATGTAGTGCTAAGTGGGAGGCATGGCACTAAAAGAAATAGATCCATACATTACAAACTTAGCAATGGTTTATTGCTCCTAACATTGTCCTGTCCAGTCAGGGGTTGGACATGTGAGACTGGTGCTAACTTGGCAGAGGAGAGGCAGCAATGTCTTTATCACCTCAAGGACACGGCACCCATCTTATGTAAAGTAAATTCCCTCAAAAAGCAAGCAGGAATGTTCAGACAACATTTCTTGTAAGTGATGTTGAACGTTAAAATCAGGCCAGACCAATAGGGAGGATTCTCTTGTTCTTGTTGGGGAAGACTATGGCACCTTTAGTCACTTTCAGAGACGGCAGATGAGGTCTCAGTTCGAAATGTCACTCAAGGGATAAATGCCACGGTTGTACAATGTTTGAGCCTAGAGTTCGAGTCCTGGTGTTCGGTGATCAGAGGCTCTTGTGGTCAATGATGAGGATTGAGGTTTGAGTGTTGAATTGCAAGTCAAGGAGTTGAGGCCTGTTGACTGGAACCCTGGGTCTGCGAATCTCTGGGCATGGCCGGGTCTGTATCAGACCGATGGAGGTCAGAGACCAAAGAAGACGGCTAGAGGACTTTATATGAGGGTGTGTGGGAGGGAGGAAAGGGTCTTGTTTTGCTGTTGTTGTTTCGTTGCTTGTTGTGTTCTAATGTGTTGTGTTTGTGTGTTGTTCTGTCGAGTATTGTGGGCATGCTATGTTAGCACGGGAATGTGTGGCAACACTTTCAGGCTGCCTTCATCCCATCCTTGGTTATGTTGGTTGTTGGTGTAAATGATGCATTTCACTTTATGTTTCAATGTATATGTGATAAATAAACTTGAATTTTGAACCTTGCGGTGGTACACTGGCTCAGATTAGACACTCAGGTTCTTGAGGGACACTTAAACCTGCCAACGTTAGAGTCTGCGATCTGCTAGATTGGCACCCGATCTGTCACCCGAAGTGTTCTCTCACTCCGCCGCCAGCACAGGCTGGCTGCAGCGTGCACCTCTACAAATTCACCGCCGTTACCCACCCAGGCTACTCCCATCGCACCTCACTGAGTGACCTCTGTGGGTGGGACCGTAACGTAGTGGTTAGTGTAACACTTCCCAATGCCAGCGGTAGTTCAATTCCCACCACTGTCTGTAAGGATTTGTACTTCCTCCCTGTGACTGTGTGGATTTCCCCCACATGCTCCAGTTTCCTCCCACTGTTGCGGAGAACAGGTGAGCCCAGACACAGGACACTGACACGGAGGTAGAGTAATCTGAAGAGTGTTTATGAATGGTTGCAGGGAAGGCTGGGGAGTGAGGATTAGGCTGAGGAAAGCAGAGGAGTGAGCGAAGCTTGACCGGGGATCGAACCCAGGTCGCTGCGGAGAGAGCGTGGCGTTTAACCACGGAGCCAGCGCAGAGTGTAGGCGGGCGGCAGGACGAGGCAGAGCAGGGATACGGACAGGGTGTGAGCGTGGCTGGAGGAGAACGGCGGGCAGGAGGATGAACGGGAAGGCAGGCAGCAGGCAATGCTCCCGTTAACATGGAGAGACAGAGTTAACACAGGCAAGCAACAGCGCGGAAACAAAACTTTGAATACGCACTTCTAAGCGGCCTAGGACGTGAGCTGCCACACTGGCTGAAGCGACGATCTGGCGATGAGTGGATGGAAAGCCGGGGTATTTATGCTGCAGGTTAGATGAGATTCAGGTGCATCGCAATCAGAGGAGCAGGAGAAACACGGGGAAAAGGGAATTAGGAGAACATGAAGGATAAATGGGAGGGACGGCTCGGACTGTGACACTCACATTCCAAGGATGTTGGGGTTAGTAAGTTGTGGGCATGCTGTGTTGGTGTCACAAGCATGGCGACACTTGCGGGCTGCCCCCAGCATGGCCTCGGGCTGTGTTGGTCGTTGATGCAAATGACAAATTCCACCCTATGTTTTGATATTTCAATGTGTGCATGTCAAATAAAGCTAATCTTTCTTCCTTCTTTCTAGTTCCAATTAGTTTGCCTTAAGTGATGGCTGTGTACCTCAGAGATCAGAACCGGAGCCATTCTCAGGATACATGGCCTGTCATGTGGGGACTGAGTTGAGGAGAGAAGTCTTCACTCAGAGTGTGGTGCACCTCTGGAGTTCTCTAACTCGAGTTTATTTGAGGAGGCGCATGTCTGGATTTGGAGAGCAGATGTACATGAAACCCACAGGGAATCTAATGATTGAAGAACATGCTTGAGAGGTTATATGACTGACAACTGCTCCTATTTCCTGTCCTATTTTTAACTAACAGTTTGTTTGACATAAAGGAAGTAATTGTTATTTAGATTTGCATCAATCAGAATATTTTAAACTGATTGAAGTAGAAATTCATTCCCACCGTTCTGAAATGAAATGAGCGGTTGGTGTAATGGGACTGGCACAGGCTGCAGTACTTTGCCACAGTTCCAGGAGTCTGGGCAACTGTCCAGGAATTTGATCTTTTCCTCTTTCCTTATCCCTGGTATGTTTCATTCCACGTAAAAAAAAAACACCTGTCTTACAAAGATCAAAGTTCAAAATAAACCTGTTATCTAGGTACGAATATGTCACCATATTCCACACCGAGATTAATTTTCTTGCAGTAGAACAAAGAAATACAATGGGAATCAGTGAAAAACGACAAAGACTGACAGACAACCAACGTGCAAAAGAAGACAAGTTGTGCAAATACAAAAATACAGTGACGGAACAGGGAAATTTAACTGGCGTGAGATTTTCAGTCT
Organism: Hemitrygon akajei; assembly: GCF_048418815.1. NCBI lineage: Eukaryota > Metazoa > Chordata > Chondrichthyes > Myliobatiformes > Dasyatidae > Hemitrygon > Hemitrygon akajei. Next base: position 16,483,287 of record NC_133146.1, on the reverse strand, counting down.
CATCAGTGTGAGTAATGATGAATTTTGGAGACACAAGAAGCTTCAGATGCTGGAATCTGGAGCCACGCAAAACGTGCTCAAAGAACTCGGGGTTGAGGTCGCATCAGAGGGGAAATAGACACAGTGGACATTTCAGACCAAGAAATTATTCTCATTGTGACTGACTGAATCCTATAACCCCACAAACCTTGCTATTGATTCAGGAACCACTGTGGTCTGGGAAAACTGCTGCTAGGCTACTAGGTCAATAGGATTATTGACACTGAGGCAGACGTTCAAAACCTGCCCAGAGGAATTTTCGGACAAAGATGAGAAAATCTGTAGATGTTGGAACTCCGAACAACACGCACAAAAAGCTGGAGGAACTCAGCAGGTCAGGCAGCATCTATGGCACCAGTCTTGGCCTGACACGTTTACTCTTTTCCATAGATGCTGCCCGACCTGCTGAGTTCCTCCAGCATTTTGTGTGTGTTGCTCAGAGGAGTTTTAGGGTAAGTTAGTTAAACATTAGATCAATAATTTTCTGTACAATATTCTTAAATAGTTGCTTGGAATGAATGGGTGATGCTGCTGCCTCAGGCTTGGTGCAGACGACCCAGGGTCATAATCTCAGAATAAGGGGATGGTCATTCAGAGAAGTGAACTGGAATCAGAATCAGGTTTATTATCACTGATATATGTTGTGAGATTTGTTGTTTTGCAGCAACCATACAGAGCAATTGGTGACAATTACTATATGTTGCAATAAAAAATAAATAGAACAAAATAGTGGGGTAGAGTTCATGGACCATTCAGAAACCTGGACGGGAAGAAGCTGTTCGTAAGGTGGTGGGTGTGTGTCTTTGGGCTCCTATACCCCCCTGCTCAGGGCAGTAATAAGAAGAGGGCATGGCCGGAGTAGTGAGGGTCCTTCTTGATAGATGCCAGTTTCTGGAGGGAACAACTTTTGAAGATCCCCTTGACGCCGGGGAGGCTCACGTCCGTGTTGGAACCGGCTGAGCTTACAACTTCTGCAGCTTTTTCCTACCTTGTCCATTGGGTGCCTCCACTTGACGCAGTCGCCTTGAATCCGCTCCTTGGAACGCCTGTAGGAATTTGCCAGAGAATTAGCAAATTTCCTCAAACTCGTAGTTCGAAGTTCAAATTAAAATTATCATCAAAATACGTATGCAACCCCGAGACCCATTTTCTTGTGGGCATACTCAATAAATCGATAGTAGAGTAGTGCCATAATAGAATCAGTGTAAGATCGCACCAACTTGGGTGTTCAACCAGTGTGCAAAAGTCAAATACAAAAAGAAAGAAATAATAACAATAAATAAATAAGCAATATATGTTGAGAACATGAGTTGAAGAGTCCTTGAAAGTGAGAACATTTTAATGATGAAGTGAATTTGAGTGAACTTTTCCCCTTTGGTTCAAGAGCTTGGTGATCGAGGGGTAATAACTGCTCCTGAATCTGGTGGTGTGGGTCCTGAGGCTCCTGTACCTTCTTCCTAATGGAAGTAGCGAGAAGAGAGCATGGCTTGGGTGGTGGGGGTCCCCGATGTTGCTTTCCTCTGACAACGTTTCGTGTCAATGTGCCATTGGTGGGGAGGCCTTTACCCATGATAGACTGGTCCATATCCACCTCCTTACAGATATATAGCCACTGGTAAACTTCTGCCAAAGTCTGGCGTACCTTTGATCTGTCTGCCAACAGGCCTATAGAGGCCTAGTCACCATGTGTACTGAAGACAGAGATTTTTGGATGTTAGCGGAATCAAGGGAGACTGGTGCTGAGATCAATGATCAGTACTAGACAGTAAGGGGCTGAATGGCCTACTTCTGATTCTGATGTTCTAACACTAACTGCATTTCCTGCCCTCACTGAGATCTCTGTACAAAATCCTATCCAAAATCATGAGGGTTTTGATAGGATGAGTGCACTCAGTCTTCTCCCCTGGGTTCGTGAATCGAAACCTAGAGAGCATAGATTTAAGGTGGGAGGGGAAAGGTTTAACGGGAACTCGAGGAGCAATGTTGTTGCACAAAGGAAGGTATCTACAGTATGTGGAATGAGCTGCCAGATGATGTGGTCGAGACAGGTACAGCAACAAGTTTTAAAATACAGTTGGGCACAAAGATGGATCAGAGGGATTCCTAACATGGGGTTCACTGACTTCTTGGTTAATGGTAGGAGGCCATGGCATAAAGAAAGGTTGGGGACCCCTAGTTTAGAGGGATATTGGCCAAACACCCACCAGGCAGTAAATACACAAGTCTGCAAGCAGGCTCAAAGACAGCTCCTACCCTGCTGTTATGAGACTATTGAATTGTTAAATCAGTACGGTGGACCCTTGACCTCACAATCTACCTCACTGTGGCCTTTGCACGTCACTGTCTACACACACTGCCCTTTCTCCGTGAGTTCACTCTGCACTCTGTTATTGCTTTTCCCTTGTAGCTCCTCAATGCACTGATCTGATGAAATAATCTGTGTGGTTCAAGATTCGAGGTTGAGAATTATTTATCACAAGTCTCTCGAAACAAGCCCACAAAATGCTGGAGCAGCCCACAAGTGTCGCCACACATGCTGGTGCCCACAATGCATACAGAACAAAGTTTCACACTCTATCTTGCTGCACGAGGCAGTAATAAACCAACTTGAATGGGGCTGTCTTGGATAGGACCCTTTTGGTCAGACCGACTGAAGGGCCTGTCTCTGTTCTGTATGACTCTGTGGCTCTGTCAGCTCTTTGACTGCGTCACCGCTGGAAAGCAGGGTGAGGGTATACTCTGCCCTCTCAGGTCAGGCCGACTGAACGCTGCCCCATCTCAGAGCCTCCTGCTGGCTGTGGCATCAAGAGTGCCCCTGGTACCCAGGTGTCACGTTTTCCTGCAGGTTTGCCATGGAGCGATACAGCGCAGGAACAGACCATTCGGCCCCCTGAGTCCATGCTGACCACCCATTCAGATTAATTTATTTATCACATGTACACCAAAACATAGGGTGAAATCTGTCACACACACAAAATGCTGGCAGAACGCGGCAGGCCAGGCAGCATCTATAGGAAGAAGCACTGTCGACGTTTCGGGCCGAGACCTTTTGTTAGGACTAACTGAAAGGAAAGATAGTAAGAGATTTGGAAGTGGGGGAGGGAATCTGAAATGATAGGAGAAGAACACCTACATTTCGCTGAACACCTACGCTCTGTCCGCCAGAGAAAGCAGGATCTCCCAGTGGCCACACATTTTAATTCCACGTCCCATTCCCATTCTGATATGTCTATCCATGGCCTCCTCTACTGTCAAGCTGAAGCCACACTCAGGTTGGAGGAACAATACCTTATATACCGGCTGGGTAGCCTCCAACCTGATGGCATGAACATTAATTTCTCTAACTTCTGTTAATGCCCCTCCTCCCCTTCTTACCCCATCCCTGATTTATTTATTTCTCCCCTCCCTTTTTTTCTCTCTCTGCCCATCACTCTGCCTATTCTCCATCTCCCTCTGGTGCTCCCCTCCATCTTTCTTTCTCCCTAGGCCTCCTGTCCCATGATCCTTTCCCTTCTCCAGCTCTGTATCCCTTTTGCCAATCACCTTTCCAGCTCTTAGCTTCACCCCGCCCCCTCCGGTCTTCTCCTATCATTTTGGATTTCCCCCCCCTCCTCCTCCTACTTTCAAATCTCTTACTATCTCTTCTTTCGGTCACGACGAAGGGTCTCGGCCCGAAACGTTGACAGTGCTTCTCCCTATAGATGCTGCCTGGCCTGCTGCGTTCCACCAGCATTTTGTGTGTTGCTTGAATTTCCAGCGTCTGCAGATTTCCTTGTGTTAGTGAAATGTGTCACTTGCATCGACAGCCATCGTAACCTAATGATGAGACGGGGGCAGCTGATGATTTTCATTCAACAAGGACTGATTTACACTGACCCATTTTACTCTCCCATATTCCCATTAACCAGGGATAATTTAGAAGTGACCTATTAACCTACCAACCAAGGAAACCGGGGCACTCAAAGGAACCCATGCATTGATGCACAGGGCAAACGTGCAAACTCCACACAGACAGCACCCGAGGCCAGGATCGAGCCAGGGTCTCTGGTGCCGCGAAGGAAAAGGCTCTACCCGCTGAGCTATTCGTCTGTACACAAACTTTCCTGTCTGTCACATCCTGACAGTCCAAATCTCACGAGCTGATGTTCCAATCATACACCAAGCATTTAATGTTTAGGGCTGGTTTTGTGGAATTTTTAGACAGTCCCTTAGGGAAAGCACTGTATCAAAAATTGCAATTAAGCTTATCTGTAGGAAAGTGAAAATTATAATGGTCAGAACTCATTTGCATACAAAAATGAGCTTAGTAGCAATTACATTTCCTTGACGAATTAAAAAAAAAGGAAGAGTGCTATTTACATTAATACCCAATCAAGCAAAAATATGACACAACTTGCATTTAGGAATAACAAGTTTTGGAGCTCCAAGCAGAAATTAATAACGTAGCAGTTGTGAAAGCAGAGGAGCTGGCTGCGCTCTACACCGTGGCAATAAACCCAGGTTCTCAGGTGTAGTGGAAGTACCGAGAATAAAATTTAATAATATGATTTTAATTTAAAGTTAATAATCACCCAGAAACTCATCTCCAATTCCTTCCAGGTGTAGTCAATCTGAAAACAAGTTTGAGGTGTAGAAGGTATAGACGTCATAAAATATGTTCGTTGGATACTAATTGGAGTTAGTGTGGTTCTGGTTTGTATTCCGAGGGCAGAGTGACTCATCAATAGATAGAACACAACATTACAGCTCAACACACACCCTTTGGTCCACAATGTGCCCATCTTCCTTTTTTTGTCTTGTTTTGTCTGGTGGGTTTGGAGCTCCTTTCCGGGGAACGCGCTAAGACGGTAGCGCGATATTAATACGCAGCAGCCTCTCCGGACTCTGGATTGGGGATTGCCAAACGTTATGTGGATTTTCTGGTGTAGTCTGTCTTGTCGTGTGCTTTTGTGATGTCATTCTGAAAGAACGTTGTCTCATTTTTTAACTGCATTGTGTTTGTGGTTTCTAAATGACAATGAACTGAAATTCAATTCAATTCAATTCTACTCCAAGATCAATCTAACCCTTCCCACCTACATAAGCCAGTGCACTGAGGTAAACAATAACAGAACGCAGAAGGAGGTGTAAAAGCTACAGAGAAAGCGCAGTGCTAAGAACACAGAACAGTACAGCACACCACAGGCCATTTGGCCCACAATGCTGTGTCGGCCTTGTAACCTACTCGGAGGTTAATCTAACCCTTCCCTCCCACATGGCCCTCCATTTTTCTCTCATCCATGTCTCTTTCTAAAAGGTTTTTAAATGTCCCTCATGTATTTGCCTCTACCACCACCCCAGCAGGACGTTCCATGCACCCACCACTCTGTGTAAAGAACTTACCGCTGACATTTCCCTCACTCCTGTACTTTCCTCCAATCGTCTTAAAATTATGCCCCTTTGTATTAGCCATTTCTGTTCTTGGAAAAAGTCTCTGACTATCCACTATTTCTATGCCTCTCATTATTTTATACACCTTTATCAGGTCTCCTCTCATCCTCCTTCACTGCGAAGAGGAAAGTCCTAGCTCGCACAACCTACTGTCATAATGCATGCCCTCTAGACCAGACATCGTCCTGGCAAATCTCCTCTGCACCCTCTCTAAAGCTTCCACATCCTGGTTGGATTGAGTTGTTCCCCAACCTTGGCGATGTACTTGCAAACGTTTCGTCACCACACGAAGAGACATGACAAATGAGCTTCCGTAAGGACAATCAATCAGCTCGTAAAGGCCAAGCTTTTGTAGGACACGTGTAAATTGACAAGATCGGAGAACAACTCGACCCATCCATTGACCACTCAAGCTGCACATTTTCTGAATTATTTCTTCCACATCTTTCCTATAATGAGGAGACCAGGACTGAACGCAATATTCCAAGTGTGAGTTCAAATCCCACTGCGGAATTTAAATTTAATTAATTGAATAATCTGGTTTAAAAATCATCTGGGCTGGTAACCACAAAGCAACATAGGCAGGATTAGAAGCTGGAATTAGCTCCTCAGCCCTTGAGCCTGTCCTGTCATCCAACATAATTATGTTTCGATTATAATCTCAGTCTGAAGATAACCATCCGGTTCAAACTCCATACAGCCTTTGATAACGTATAACCCCAGGTGTGAAGAAGGGTCTAGGGGCAAGGGTTAGATTGTAATTGGAGTACTGTGACAAGTTCTGGTCACCACACTTTCACAAGGGTATGATGTTCTCTGAGGGAGTGCAGAGGCAACATGCCCAAAGATGAGGTTGGGGCAATATATCCACGGGTTAGAAAGGCTGGTGGTAAGTTCCCGTGGACCATGTGGGTTCATTCCACTGTCCAAATGCCCACATGTATCAGTTGGTAGGTTAATTGGTCATTGTAAATTGTCCCAGGATTAGGCTAGGGTTAAACTGGAGTATCGCTGGGCAGCGTGGTTTTAAGGTCTGGAAGGGCCTTCTCCACGCTCCATGTCAATAAATCTAATGAGTTTGGAGAAGGAGAGCGTTGCTCCCAGTAGTTGATAGTCCGAGACCTCGTGGGAGCTGATTGAAGATGATGGAGAGGAGAGATGGTGAAGGTGAGGTGGTGCTACTTGCCGCGGTGAGCAGGTAAAACCTGCTTCTGATGAGGGTGGAGAAGCGACTTTGACAGATTAACACCAGAGAGGTTAGCACTGGAGCCTGCAAGGTCACATCTGTAGGGTGGAGAATTGGGACTCGGGAGACTGCTCTTCCACAACACTGACATAGGCTCAGTGGGTCACCTTGGCCCCTTCTGTGCTGTAATTGGAAGGCCTGACAGAATCTGTATCAGATTTATTATCACTGACTGATACGCTGCGAAATTTGTTGTTTTGCAACAGCAGTACAGTGCAAAAAATTACAAAAAAAAAAATAAATAGTGCAAAAAATGGAATAACAAGGTAGATTTTCAGAAATATGATGGCAGAGGGGAAGAAGCTGTCCCGAGATGTTGAGTCTTCAGAATCTTGCACCTCTTTGATGGCGGCGTAGGTTTTTGCAAATGAAAAGGCGTGAGGCGGAACAACTCATTTACACGGTTACAGACTTCACGTAATACATCATCACGTCAGACCAGCCTCTCAAAGTGAACCCTTCCTCGGTGTCAGTGGTTGTGAATTACAGTATGCACGTTTTTACCCATTACATCACCCTACACAGCTACACCCACCCCCAGAATTCACTAGGACCGGCGTTGAGAGCCCGTCTGGAGCTCGGACGAGCCGCCCGGGTCGGGTCCTGTGTTCCGTGGATGGCGGAACAGCAGGTGCCTCTGGCTCGTCCTGAGGTGTGTTGACACGCCTATGGTCACGTCGTGATGGCAGGGACATGGTCGCAGAATCCTCCAAATCTTGGTGGTCCAGTTTATGCTGATCATACATTTGGGTTGACTCCTCTCATCTATGGTGAAAGCCATTTCTCTCCACTCCAAAGCGGTGGAACGGGCCATCGTAAGCAGGCCTAAAGAGACAATGGTGCGCGTCATGGTGGGCGAAAGTAAACAACGTGGAAATCAGGCCAACAGGACCCCAAGGGGGCTGTGCGCTACGGTGGGACTAAAATCGCCGGAACCTCGTAATGGCTGTCCGTATACCTTCTCAACCATGGGCGATGGTAGCTCCTCTTCCGGAGCTGTTATGAACCCCAGCAGGACCCAGAGAAGACAATCGTGCCGGCACTCAGCCACCAGGGAAACTCTCAGAGCAGCCTTTAAGGAGCGGTGAATCCGCTTGCGTAGGACATTGGACCGCGGTTGATACGCCGGGGTGTGATGTCGCCTAACGCTGAGGTTCTGGGCCATCACAGACCAGAGGTCTGATATGAGCTGGGGACCGCGGTCAGAGGAAATATCAGGTGGGGTGCCGAACTGAGTAACCCAGGTGCTGATGAACGCCCGAGCCACATCTGTGGCCATCGTCAATGCCGGAGGGACAACCTCTGGCCACCTGGTGGTGTGGTCCACCATGGTAAGCAAGTACATGCAACTGCGGGAGTGGGGGGGGGGGGGGGAGCCAACAAAGTCCACTTTGACATGGTCAAACCGGCACTCAGGGACCTCAAAAGGTGCCAACGGCGACTGGATGCGATGGTTAATTCTTGCCCGCTGGCATTCCACACAAGCTGCAGTCCAATCACGCCCATCCTTTCTGAGGCTGTGCCAAGCAAACTTCCCTGCGCCCAGTTTCTCTGAGGCCTGCCAGCCACAGGAGAGGAAGCCCAGCTTCCCTGAGCTAAATACCAGCCAACTGCAGGGTCGTGACGGCTGCTCGGTAAGCGTAGACCTTTGGGTCAGTAACTTGGTCGGCTGCCATGCTGGCATGGATAAGCCGATGTGTACGGCCCCAACAGCTGGCCGTGACAGGCACCAGCCACAGCATTATCTTTCTCCTTGATATGTTGTGAACTTGGATATGTAGGCCAGGTGCTGTTGATGCTGTGCAGACCCCTCGCGTGCATGTGAAATGGCGACCCTCTAAAAGAAAATGAAAATGGTGGGCAGCTGGATAGAGATCGAGAAGCTCATTGTCAAATGTGTTATTCTTCCTTTCTGGGGGATGGAGCCGCGGGCCGGGGGAGGCAATCAGCGGCCACACGCCTTCCACCAGCTCTTTGGGCACAGCACCCACAGCATCGTCTAAGTAAGTTGCGCCAGTTGGAAAGATCTTGTTTGGTATCATCAAATGCCCTGGTCATGTCCGCTGACCAGTCAAGCATGTGATCAGGGGCACGGCCTTTAAAGCATAAGTTCAACAGCTCGTGGGATGAAGCGGTGATAGAAATTCACCAAAAAACTCCTGGAGTTTTTCAGTAGCGTGGCGTGGTGGGAAATCCAAAATAGCGGCTACTTTGACGGGAGGGGTTTTTCACCTTCTGCGGAGCTGTGATGGCCGAGAAAGCCAATGGTTGACAACTCAAACTGCCACCTAGCAGGGTTAATAATCAACATGAGTCAGCTTAAGCTCTCGAAAAGTTTGCAGAGATGAGATTCTTGTTCGATTTGGATACAGTGGTGGCGTGTATGTCATCCAGGTAAACAAAAAGGAAGTCCAAGACTTTTAATACTGAGTCCATCGGCTTTGGAGTCGGTGCTGTATCTTTCAGACCAGAAGCTCAAAGAGGCCGTCGGGGTTATCACAGCTGTTTTGGGAATGTCCTGCGAGCACACGGGCACCTGATGGTAGCATCTAACTAAGTTGACTTTGGAAAAAATTAACTTCCTAGCTAAACGTGAGGAAAAGTCTTGGAATCGTGGGACTGGGTAATGATTGGGGGTGAGGTGACCTAATTAAGGCACCGGTAATTGCCATGCGGGCAGCAAACACCAGTGGGCTTAGGGCCCATATGGAGGGGCGAAGCCCAGGGGCGACTCAACCGGCGTACAATGCCAAGTCTCTCCATGTCGGCAGGCTCAGCTTTTCCGGGTCCAGTCTACGCTTGTGGGAATGGTTCGGTGGGCCAGTTGTGGAACGGTGGTGCTCGACCCCATGTTTTCTGACGGTAGTGGAGAACGTGGGCTTGGTGAGGTTTGGGAGTTCGCCCAGCAGTCGAGTAAACTCACACGCGGTGGTGCATGCGCTTGACAGAGTCGTTGTGGGGAACTTACTGGGGGAGCAGGGTAACGACCCACAGTCCTCGACACCTACAAGTCGACAGTTCTAAAGATTGACTAATAGTCCTTGTGGACGCAGGGAACCTGCACCGAGTAGAACTCTAGCCACTTTCCCCAGGACAGAGTCCCATATGAGATGTCACCCACTGAAGTACGACGTCACCCGTCGTGTCCCGTAAGTCTGGATCCTGCTGCCGTTGGCCTCCAGCGAGGTTTCGTCGCTCTTTGCCTTCTCATCAATATGAGATGCTGGCAGCACACGCGCTTGAGGACCTGGGTCGCACAGGAAGTGTGGCCCATGAGAAGGTGTCCGTGATGAACAGTCGACGACCCTAGCAGCCATTTGCGCGATTTGTTTTGTTTTGTGTATTTGAGGAGGTGGGTGTACTGATGTTTTACTCTGAGCGGGTTCCATAGTTTTTTTTGTTTCATGGCTGCGTGCGGGAGGACGAATCTCAGAGTTGTATGCTGCATACCTGCTTTGATAATAAATGTCCTTTGAACCATTGAATCTTTGTGCTCTTGGGTATAGCAGTTGCCATACCAAATGGTGATACATCCCAATAGAACTCTCTGGTCCTGTAGATGTCATATATGGTTCTAAAGACAGCAAACAACCTCTTTCTGAGGTGCAATATTTCCACACACTGGGTGGTGAGTACATTGAACGAGCTGCCAGAGAAAGAGATAGAGGCAGGTACAGGAGGGCACAGAGCGACCACTCCCCGCTGAACATCGACGTCTCCTCGGTAGAGATCGTAAAGAGCACCAAATTTCTTGCTGTTCACCCGGCGGAGAATCTCACCTGGTCCCTCAACACCAGCTCCATAGAAAAGAAAGCCCAGCAGCGTCTCTACTTTCAGCAAAGGCTGAGGAAAGTTCATCTCCCACCCCCCATCCGCACCACATTCTACAGGGGTTGTATTGAGAGCATCCTGAGCAGCTGCATCACTGCCTGGTTCAGAAATTGCACCATCTCGGATCGCAAGACCCTGCAGCGGATAGTGAGGTCAGCTGAGAAGATCATCGGGGTCTTTCTTCCCGCCATTACGGACATTTACACTACATGCTGCATCCGCAAAGGAAACAGCATTATGAAGGACCCCACACACCCCTCATACAAACTCTTCTCCCTCCTGCCGTCTGGGAAAAGGCTCCGAAGCATTCGGGCTCTCACGACCAGACTATGTAACAATTTCTTCCCCCAAGCCATCAGACTCCTCAATACCCAGAGCCTGGACTGACACGTTACTGCCCTATTGTCTTGTTTATTATTTATTGTAATTCCTGCACTGTTTTGTGCACTTTATGCAGTCCTAGATAGGTCTATAGTCTAGTGTAGTTTTTTTCCTATGTTTTTTACGTAGTTCAGTCTAGTTTTTGTACTGTTTCATGGAACACCATGGTCCTGAAAAACGTTGTCTCATTTTTACTGTGTACTGTACCAGCTGTTATGGTCGAAATGATGATAAAAAGTGACTTGACTTGACTTGACTACAGTTACAAGAGCTAAAGTACATTTGGACAGGATGTAGATAAGGAACGTTTAGGGGGACATGGACCAGATATAGGCAATGGGACTAGCTCAGCAAAGTGCCTCCAGGGTGGGAGAAAGAACTTCATTTCAAGTTTGGAAGTTTGCTTCATGTTATCGATTAGCTTTATTTGTCACATGCACAATGAAACATCAAAACATACAGTGAAATACGTTGCTTGCATCAACGACCAACGTGGTCAACATCGCACACTCGCTATTCATTAACCCTGGCACGTACACCTTTGAAATGGGGCAGGAAGCCGGAGCCCCTGGAGGAAACCTACAGGACAGTGGTGGGAATTGAACTCAGGTTGCTGGTTCTGTTGCAGACGTGAGTGGAGCACCAACACAGAGGCTGTGTACTCGAAGGGCCAGGGTCGCCTCTACCTCCTGAGGAGACTGAGGGTCCTTTAGAATATGCAGGCCTCTCCTTCACATGTTCTACCAGCCTGTTGTTGCCAGTACAGTCTTCTATGCGGTGGTGAGCTGGGGCAATGGCATCAACACGGGTGATGCCAACAGACTCAATAAACTGATTAGAAAAGCTGGCTCTGGTATAGGAGTCAAATTGGACACACTGGAGGCTGTGGTAGAACAAAGGACCCGACGGAAAATCCTGGCAATGTTTCTCACCCTCTGCATGCCACCTTGGCTGAACAGGGGGGCACTTTTAATAACAGATGAAGACAACTGCACTGTTCCAAAGAGCACTATGTGAGGTCATTCTTACCCTCGGCCATCAGGCTCCATAACGGGTCAACCTTTAGCTGGGGAAGTGATGGACCCCTCCTGTTAGACTGTTTGAGGTAACTTATTTTTTATTCTTTCATACTTCTCTTCCAATATTTGTATGTCTATGCGTTTGTAATGCTACTGTGATATGGTAATTTCCTTTGGGATCAATGAAGTGGCTGTCTATCTGGAAAGTGCTACAGGAATTGTGCTGCCGTAGCGACTCCATGCTCCCAGTAACTACCGCCATGGTTTGCAGCTCCTTCCCTCCCTGTGTTTACAGCCCACAGCTTCAAAGAAAGCTGAACACCAAAGCTGGAAAATACACAGCTTTGTCTTCAATAATTAAAGGCTTTCAGAAAGATGTATGGCACAATTTAGAGATGGTGAAATTATACTCCATCACGGAGTTGCAGTGCAATTAATAAGTCTGATTGCTCCAGTTTTGTGCCTTTGCCCTACAGCAATGGCACAACGTTAACTGAAATTCAGCGGGTTTTACTGCCAGTCTTGTGGTGTTTCCTTTCAGGGGGTACGGTCAGCGAGACCACAACTAGAGGTCATAGGTTGAGGGTCAAAGGTGTAATATCTAAGGGGATCCTGAGGGGAAACGGGTGAGAGTGTGGAACAAGCTGCCAGAGGAAGTATCGAGTGTGGGTTTGATTTCAACGTTTAAGAGAAATTTGGTTACGTACATAGATGGGAGGGGTACGGAGGGCTATAGATGGGACTAGGCAGATTAACAGTCTGGCGTGGACTTGATGGGCTGAAGGGCTAAACTTTAACCAATGAAATTTGGCATGTCCCCTTTGACTGTTGCTAATTTTTATCAGTGCCCCGGGGAAACTACCTGGAAGCATCACAGCTTAGTACAGCGACTGCTCTGCCCGTGATGGCAGGAAACTGCGGAGAGTTGTGGGCACAGCTCAGCACATCACGGAAACCAGCCTCCCCTCTTTGGACCCCGTCTACTTATCACCATCTCAATAAGTCAGGCAACATTAAGAAAGGCCCTCCTACCCCAGACTCTCTCTCCTCCTCCCTCCCATCAGGCAGAAGATACAAAAGCTCGTCCCACCATTCTCAAGGACAACTCTGATTTCGCTGTTAAATTGTAGAGCTGTTGAATGGTTCCCTAGTATAATGGATTATTAATCTCACAGACTAATTTGGTATGACCTTGCAAATCATTGTTTGCCTGAATTGCATTTTATTCTGCATTCTGCTGCTGTATTCACTTGTGCTACCTCAATGCATTGTTGTAATCTGTGTAGATGGCAGGCAAATCAAGGCTTTATTCTATATCCCCGTACGTGCAAAACCAATTTAACAATTTACTAATGTCGCACAGGGAGATGGCAGCGCAAACGTCGAGGCGAGAGTGGAAGTTTGGAGATTGTTTGGGGGTTTCGCTGCTCTGCAGGCTCTATGCGGATTCCGGGAGACAGAGGCAGCATGCCCGAATTCGTGGTGAGCAGGCTGCTGTCGTTCGACGCCATTTCACTGATTAAAGCGACGAGGGAGATTGGAACAGCGAGGAGAATGGGGAAGGTAAGCACGGGCTGCTTGGCTTTTGATCGCTGGGGACCACTCTGTGACCTGAGAGGGGAGAGCCGGCCAGAGTGCCCGGGGAAAGTTACCCAGCGACCCCGCGTTTTGGATGTGGACTGGGACTATAGACTTCTTACAGTCTTACAGTTTTTTTTATATTCTGTGTTTCTCGCCCTATCTTTCTTGTTTTTTTTGTGCGTGTGAGGGTGGGGGAATTGGGGGCTGATGTGTCTGTTCCATTTCTGTTCATTTCTTTGTGTGGGGCGGGGGGAGTTTGGGGGGAGTCGATGATTATTCTGGTGTTCTTTTTCTTTCTTGGTTTCGTGGCTATCCGGAGAAGAAGAATTTCAGACTTCTCCACTCTGATAATAGTAAACAAACCTTCGAGCTACCCCTGTCCCGGGACAGCTCTGCATTTGTTCCTCGGGCCAGTGTCCTGGGCCTGACTGTCTTGGTCACTGATTGCACCACGTTCAGCTTGGTACGGAGAGTGAGATGGTTTAGCTGGTTGAGTTATAGAAACCCTGCACCCAACATCAGCATCACCAACAAACTGATCGTGGAGGAGGAAGTCAGGCGAATGCTCTCCAGTCGTCAGAGAGGGGTCAGTGGTAGAGAGGGGTCAGTGGCAGAGAGGGGTCAGTGGTAGAGAGGGGTCAGTAGTAGAGAGAGGTCAGAGGCAGAGAGGGGTCAGTGGTAGAGAGGGGTCAGTGGCAGAGAGGGGTCAGTGGTAGAGAGGGGTCAGTGGTACAGAGGGGTCAGTGGTAGAGGGAGTATGCACTGACCTCTCTCCAGTCCTCAGAGAGGGGTCAGTGGCAGAGAGGGGTCAGTGGTAGAGAGGGGTCAGTGGCAGAGAGGGGTCAGTGGTAGAGAGGGGTCAATGGCAGAGAGGGGTCAGTGGCAGAGAGGGGTCAGTGGTACAGAGGGGTCAGTGGTAGAGAGGGGTCAGTGGTAGAGAGGGGTCAGTGGTAGAGAGGGGTCAGTGGTACAGAGGGGTCAGTGGTAGAGAGGGGTCAGTGGTAGAGAGGGGTCAGTGGCAGAGAGGGGTCAGTGGTAGAGAGAGGTCAGTGGTAGAGAGGGGTCAGTGGTAGAGAGGGGTCAGTGGTAGGGGTCAGTGGTAGAGAGGGGTCAGTGGCAGAGAGGGGTCAGTGGTAGAGAGGGGTCAGTGGTAGAGAGGAGTCAGTGGTAGAGAGGGGTCAGTGGTAGAGAGGGGTCAGTGGTAGAGAGAGGTCAGTGGTAGAGAGGGGTCAGTGGTACAGAGGGGTCAGTGGTAGAGAGGAGTCAGTGGCAGAGAGGGGTCAGTGGTAGAGAGGGGTCAGTGGTAGGGGTCAGTGGTAGAGAGGGGTCAGTGGCAGAGAGGGGTCAGTGGTAGAGAGGGGTCAGTGGTAGAGAGGAGTCAGTGGTAGAGAGGGGTCAGTGGTAGAGAGGGGTCAGTGGCAGAGAGGGGTCAGTGGTAGAGAGGAGTCAGTGGTAGAGAGGGGTCAGTGGTAGAGAGGGGTCAGTGGTAGAGAGGAGTCAGTGGCAGAGAGGGGTCAGTGGTAGAGAGAGGTCAGTGGTAGAGAGGGGTCAGTGGTACAGAGGGGTCAGTGGTAGAGAGGGGTCAGTGGCAGAGAGGGGTCAGTGGTAGAGAGGGGTCAGTGGCAGAGAGGGGTCAGTGGTAGAGAGGGGTCAGTGGCAGAGAGGGGTCAGTGGTAGAGAGGGGTCAGTGGTAGAGAGAGGTCAGTGGCAGAGAGGGGTCAGTGGTAAAGAGGGGTCAGTGGTACAGAGGGGTCAGTGGTAGAGGGAGTATGCACTGACCTCTCTCCAGTCCTCAGAGAGGGGTCAGTGGCAGAGAGGGGTCAGTGGTAGAGAGGGGTCAGTGGTAGAGAGGGGTCAGTGGCAGAGAGGAGTCAGTGGTAGAGAGGGGTCAGTGGTAGAGAGGGGTCAGTGGTAGAGAGGGGTCAGTGGTAGAGAGGGGTCAGTGGTAGAGAGGGGTCAGTGGCAGAGAGGGGTCAGTGGTAGAGAGGAGTCAGTGGTACAGAGGGGTCAGTGGTAGAGAGGGGTCAGTGGTAGAGAGGGGTCAGTGGCAGAGAGGGGTCAGTGGCAGAGAGGGGTCAGTGGTAGAGAGGGGTCAATGGCAGAGAGGGGTCAGTGGTAGAGAGGGGTCAGTGGTAGAGAGGGGTCAATGGCAGAGAGGGGTCAGTGGTAGAGAGGGGTCAGTGGTAGAGAGGGGTCAGTGGCAGAGAGGAGTCAGTGGTAGAGAGGGGTCAGTGGCAGAGAGAGGTCAGTGGTAGAGAGGGGTCAGTGGCAGAGAGAGGTCAGTGGTAGAGAGGGGTCAGTGGTAGAGAGGAGTCAGTGGTAGAGAGGGGTCAGTGGCAGAGAGGGGTCAGTGGTAGAGAGGGGTCAGTGGTAGAGAGGGGTCAGTGGCAGAGAGGGGTCAGTGGTAGAGAGGGGTCAGTGGTAGAGAGGGATCAGTGGTAGAGAGGGGTCAGTGGCAGAGAGGGGTCAGTGGTAGAGAGAGGTCAGTGGCAGAGAGGGGTCAGTGGTAGAGAGGGGTCAGTGGCAGAGAGGGGTCAGTGGTAGAGAGGGGTCAGTGGTACAGAGGGGTCAGTGGTAGAGAGGAGTCAGTGGTAGAGAGGGGTCAGTGGCAGAGAGGGGTCAGTGGTAGAGAGGAGTCAGTGGTAGAGAGGAGTCAGTGGTAGAGAGGGGTCAGTGGCAGAGAGGGGTCAGTGGTACAGAGGGGTCAGTGGCAGAGAGGGGTCAGTGGTAGAGAGGGGTCAGTGGCAGAGAGGGGTCAGTGGTACAGAGGGGTCAGTGGTAGAGAGGGGTCAGTGGCAGAGAGGGGTCAGTGGTAGAGAGGGGTCAGTGGCAGAGAGGGGTCAGTGGCAGAGAGGGGTCAGTGGTAGAGAGGGGTCAGTGGTACAGAGGGGTCAGTGGTAGAGAGGGGTCAGTGGTACAGAGGGGTCAGTGGTAGAGAGGGGTCAGTGGTAGAGAGGGCATGCAGCTTTGAGTTCCTGGTTGACAACATCTCAGCCGTTTCATTTGGGCCCAACATATTGATGCCATCATGAAGAAGGGGTGCCCACAACTCTATTTTCAGAGAAGTTTTAAGAGATTCAGGACATCACTGAAGACTTTGACCACCTCTACGGATGGTAGGGAACAGTCTGAGTGATTGCATCACAGTGTCCAATGCTCGGGAACGCAAGAGGCTCGGCCAGTCCCGTCATGGGTACGGCTCTCCCCACCATCAAGGCCATCTACAAGAGGCAACATCCATCATCAGGGACCCCACCGTCCGGGCCGTGCCTCCTTCTCGATGCGGACATCAGGCAGGGAGGTGCAGGAGCCTGAAGTCTCACACGTCCAGGTTCAAGCACAGCTTCCTCCCCGCTGCCGTTAGGTTCTTGAACTGACCAGAAAAACGGCAACCCTACCTCCGACTATAGTTCCTTCTACCTTGCATTAATGTTGTTATGTTTATTTTTGTTTTGTTGTGTAAGTTATGAATAATTTATGTTAATTTAGGTTGATATTAGCTTACGTTTTGTCCTCACCTTGTGCTGTGCAGTTGCTGCTACGAGCTCATTTTCTTGGCGTTTATACCCTGGGTAGATATGCCTGTGATAACTAACTTGAAACTGCAACTCCATTTTCCGCTCTTCCGCCAGTGAATAAATCCCTGCCCACAAACGCTCAGGCGTGAGCAGATCCGTGGCAAGACTCAGAACACCAGGCAATGATCACTCCGAGAAGAAGCGAGTCCAAAGATTAAACAGAAAGATGAAGATTGGCTTTATTTGTCAGACTGGATCATTGTTTGTGTCAACGACTAACGTAGTTTGAGAATGCGCTGGGGCCAGCCCGCAAGTATTGCCACGCTTCCGGCACCAACATAGCACGCCCGCGACTCGCTAACCCTAGCCGGTACGTCTTTGGACTGTGGGAGGAAACCTCAGCATCCGGAGGAAACCCACGTGGTCACGTGGAGAATTACGAACTCCTTACAGGCAGAAGCGGGAACTGAACCCTGATTGGTGATTGCTGGTGCCGTCAAGCAATTGCGCTGACCGTTATGCTACTCTCTTGTTTGGCGGGGTATAGAAGACACAATCTTAATGCAGGCAGATGTGATTAGTGTACAGAGGTATAATGAGCTGACAGGCCAAGACTCTGAGAGGACTGTAGCCTCTAGACTTGACTATTCCAGAGCACAACAGGTTGGCTCTCTACCATCCACAAACCTGAGCTCACCCAGGGCACCCTGCTTCCAGAACCCCTCCTTCCAACAATTCTGTTTGTACTTGCTGCTAGCTAAGCAACTTCTAAGTGTTCTTTACCAAGCTTTCTCACTCTCTAGTTCGCTGAATACGTTGAACTCCCAAAACGCCGCCCTCTTCCACTTTGGGCCTCATGATCATCCGTGTTGTTTGAGATGAGTCAGGGTGGGCTATAAATGCTGGCTTTGCCAATGACACCCAGTCCTGTGGCTGAGTAAACGGGGCCACTCTCTGGATCTTCAGAGATCTGCTTCAGTCGAACTAATAGACGCACGGAAGAGCATCCACATTTTCACAGGACTTTCATAGGACACTACAGCACAGTACAGGCCCTTCTTCCCATGATGCTCTTCTTCTTTCTTTCTTACGTCAACTCAAACCTAGGGGGCTGGCGCCGGGCACGATGGCAGACTCTCCACTCCTCCCTCTCCCTCATCAGTGTGTTCAGTTCATCTACACTATCCACACCGCTATCTTCTAGGAGCGTGTTGACAATAGTCTTGGGAGGGCGCCCAGGGTTCATCTTCCCATGCTTGGGCTCCCATGTGATGACTAGGCTGGCAGGTAGCTCAGGGTGGCGTAGACAGTGCCCCTCTACTTACAGTCTTCTCGCCTCGAATTTAGTAGTGAGCGTCGGTAGGTTGATCAAAGAGCTCAAAGTTCGTCACGTCCTAATGCCAACTCACATCAAGAGCCATCCGGAGCATTCGTGTATAGCAACCATCTAGTGACTTTCTCATGGTCTTGGTGAGTGTCCACGTCTCGCATCCGTACGTGAGAATGGAATCTATGACTGCTATGAAGATCCTCTTTTTGAGCCTCTGGTCAGGTTTGACCTCCAGATTTCCTTCATGTCGTTTATAGCCCTCCACGCCAGCGCCTTCTGTATCTTTATGTCCCTCTTCGAACTCATCATTCTTGACCCGTGATACTTGTAGTCTAAGACTTTCTTAATATAATGGCATCATTCTTTATGGTCTTGAGAGTACCTTCGTCGCAGTTGAACGCCATGTACTCTGTCTTATTAGCGTTCAGGTGAAGTCCAACTTTGTTGCACTCCGTTTCCAGTTTTGTCAGTAGCTGCTGTGCTTCCTCCATCTGGTCAGAGAGCAGGGCTACGTCATCTGCAAAATGATGCTCTGCTGACCTTTTAACTAACATCAATCTAACCCTTCCCTCCGTTCTTTTCATCCACGTGCTTATCTGAGTCTCTTAAATGTCCCTAATGTATCTGCCTCTACCTCCCCTGCTATACACCTGCCACCTCCTTTGTAATAAAAGCTGCCCCTGACATACCCCACTCCCTGTACTTTGTGCCCCTTCTGTTATCTATTTCTGCTCTGGGAAGAACTCTCTGTCCGCCCACTCTGTCGATGCTTCTTTTCATCTTACACATCTCTATCAAGTCACCTTTCAACCTCCTTCACTCCAAAGAGAAAAAGCCCCAGCTCACTCAGCCTCACCTCCCACGACAGGCTCTCTCATCCAGGCAGCATCTGGTAAATCTCCCCTGCACTCTCTGTGAAGTTTCCACATCCTTCCTGTAATGAGGCAACCAGAACGGAACACAGTATTCCACGTGTGATCTGACCAGAGTTCTATCGAGGGGCAACATCATCTGTGCCTCTTGAACTCATTCCACTGACTGATAAAGGCCAACACACAACTTAGTGTGATCTAAGGAATGGCCCCTAAGATCCCTCTGTTCCTCCCACTGCTAAGCATCCTGCTGATGCACCATCAATAACTCTGAGACGTGGGTTAAGGTAGGCTGTTATTGGCTGGAAGAAAGCACAAGCAGCAAGCGACCACCACACAACATCCTGGAGACTGAGGAAGGGTCTGTGGCTCCAATCACCTTTATACCAGGGTCTGTGGGAGGAGCCACAGGAGCAGTCAGCGGGGGGGGCGTGTCCAGACAGGTATATGTAGTTCACTACACCTGCCATGAACTTAACTGTGTTATTTTATTTTGAGACACAGAGCGGAATAGGCCCTCTGGCCCTTCGAGCCTCGTCTGTGATCTGCCTCCAAGTCTGACCTTCCAAGCGTTTTGTTGATCCTTGACTATTAAACCCGAACAAGCCAAGTAAGAGCACGAGGCCGTTGGCATCCTGCACTCTGAGTCCTCTTGAAGGAAGGTCCGCTGGTTTCCGTCCACAACAGAGTCGACATGCAGGGCTGCAGTTCACTTCCTTCTTATTATTTCCTTTCTTATTATTCCAGCTCTTTCCTTTCTCTGTCACTGGCTTTGTTATGTTATTGTCTTGTCAGGAAAGCCTAAAGGATTTCACGATATAAATAACCACATTAAAGAAACGATCCATATGTCTCGTGCATTCTGAGTGCGTCTGGGTATAAATATGGGCCCGGATTAGGCTGGAGCAGGGTCAGCCTTTGGATTGGGGCTGTGGATTTGTCCCTGTGACGGCGAGGGGAGCGTAGACCAGCCTGGAAAACCAGGACCGAATCATCGGAGTGGACTAGATTGGAACAGTGGCTCGTGGGTTGAGCTGCTGCTCCACGAATCCCGGGACCAGGATTTGACGCTGATCTCCTGTGCTGTCCGTGTGGAGCTTGCACGTTCTCCCCATGAGCACGTGGCTTTCCCCGGGTGCTCCCACCTGTTCTAGCACTGTGGAGGTGAGCTTCTGTAGGCATCTGCTTTCAATTTCTCAGCAGACAGTTGGTGGCAGAGGGTTCCACGAGGTTTAAGAAGGCTGGTGCTGCTCCCCATCAGCAAGAGCAGAGGTCTGTACAGGCAGGAGGCACAAGGGTTGGTGGCCCCTTTATGTACGTAAGTCAGCAAGTTCGGAATTCTAGGCCTGTATTTCCAGCTCCTATCCTCAGAAAGTTCACAGTTTGGGGCCTGAAATTTGGGCTTCCATCATCAATAATCCCTGGGGTTGAAGATCGAAGCCCGAAGGTCGATCGGAGGTGCCGAAGCCAAGGCCCAATGGCCAAAGTCCTGAGTCTGTGAGTCCACTGGAAAAGTCAGAGGCCTGCTGTCTGCATGGCCTCAAGTCCAGTGGAAGGTGGAGGCCCGGAGGTGGCCTGGAGTTGTGTGAGTGGATGGGAGGGACATGGAGCTTGTTTTGCTGTCTGTGTTTTGTTGCTGAACTTAGTGGGCATGTGACACGGGCACCGGAATTTGTGGCAACACGTGCAGGCTGCCCCTCCCCCCCAGCACATCCTCAGATTGTATTGGTAGTTGATGCAAAGGAAGCATTTGTCATCTACAGGTGATAAATAAATGAATCTGATTCTGAGTTGTCTGTGGTGAGGATTCTGTCTCCTATGTCTAGGCGTGGATGGGATCCACTTTAGGAATCAGGGAGTAGCCACGAGGTGAAACTGTTTGACGAGGAACCAGTGATTGGGAGCAGCCACTAGGAGGTGCTGTTTGATGGGGACCCAGTGATGGGAGCAGCCACTAGGAGGTGCTGTTTGATGAGGACCCAGTGATTGGGAGCAGCCACTAGGAGGTGCTGTTTGATGAGGACCCAGTGATTGGGAGCAGCCACTAGGAGGTGCTGTTTGATGAGGACCCAGTGATTGAGAGCAGCCACTAGGAGGTGCTCTTTGATGAGAACCCAGTGATTGGGAGCAGCCACTAGGAGGTGCTGTTTGATGGGGACCCAGTGATTGGGAGCAGCCACTAGAAGGTGCTGTTTGATGAGGACCCAGTGATTGGGAGCAGCCACTAGAAGGTGCTGTTTGATGAGGACCCAGTGATTGGGAGCAGCCACTAGGAGGTGCTGTTTGATGGGGACCCAGCGATTGGGAGCAGCCACTAGAAGGTGCTGTTTGATGAGGACCCAGTGATTGGGAGCAGCCACTAGGAGGTGCTGTTTGATGGGGACCCAGTGATTGGGAGCAGCCACTAGAAGGTGCTGTTTGATGGGGACCCAGTGATTGGGAGCAGCCACTAGGAGGAGCTGTTTGATGGGGACCCAGTGATTGGGAGCAGCCACTAGGAGGTGCTGTTTGATGGGGACCCAGTGATTGAGAGCAGCCACTAGGAGGTGCTGTTTGATGAGGACCCAGTGATTGAGAGCAGCCACTAGGAGGTGCTGTTTGATGAGGACCCAGTGATTGGGAGCAGCCACTAGGAGGTGCTGTTTGATGAGGACCCAGTGATTGGGAGCAGCCACTAGGAGGTGCTGTTTGATGGGGACCCAGTGATTGGGAGCAGCCACTAGGAGGTGCTGTTTGATGAGGACCCAGTGATTGGGAGCAGCCACTAGGAGGTGCTGTTTGATGGGGACCCAGTGATTGAGAGCAGCCACTAGGAGGTGCTGTTTGATGGGGACCCAGTGATTGAGAGCAGCCACTAGGAGGTGCTGTTTGATGAGGACCCAGTGATTGAGAGCAGCCACTAGGAGGTGCTGTTTGATGAGGACCCAGTGATTGGGAGCAGCCACTAGGAGGTGCTGTTTGATGAGGACCCAGTGATTGGGAGCAGCCACTAGGAGGTGCTGTTTGATGAGGACCCAGTGATTGGGAGCAGCCACTAGGAGGTGCTGTTTGATGGGGACCCAGTGATTGGGAGCAGCCACTAGGAGGTGCTGTTTGATGGGGACCCAGTGATTGGGAGCAGCCACTAGGAGGTGCTGTTTGATGGGGACCCAGTGATTGGGAGCAGCCACTAGGAGGTGCTGTTTGATGAGGACCCAGTGATTGGGAGCAGCCACTAGGAGGTGCTGTTTGATGAGGACCCAGTGATTGAGAGCAGCCACTAGGAGGTGCTGTTTGATGGTGACCCAGTGATTGGGAGCAGCCACTAGAAGGAGCTGTTTGATGAGGACCCAGTGATTGAGAGCAGCCACTAGGAGGTGCTGTTTGATGAGGACCCAGTGATTGGGAGCAGCCACTAGGAGGTGCTGTTTGATGGGGACCCAGTGATTGGGAGCAGCCACTAGGAGGTGCTGTTTGATGGGGACCCAGTGATTGAGAGCAGCCACTAGGAGGTGCTGTTTGATGAGGACCCAGTGATTGGGAGCAGCCACTAGGAGGAGCTGTTTGATGAGGACCCAGTGATTGGGAGTAGCCACTAGGAGGAGCTGTTTGATGAGAACCCAGTGATAGGGAGTAGCCAATAGGAGGAGCTGTTTGACGAGAAGGATGTACAGACTTTCTTACGCTGGAAATGAACTCTGAACTCCGACGCACTAGCTGTAATGGAGTTATGCTAACTGGCACGCTATGCTACTGACCTCTTCCCCTATGGCACCCCTCTGCGCTCACCAGAGTCGTATTCGAAGATTGCCACTGTCTGCAGGAGGTTGTATGTTCTCCCCATGACTACGGGGGTTTCCTCCTGATGCTCTGGTTTCCTCCCATGTTCCAAAGACATATGGGTTAGTAGATCATGGAAAAAAGTACATTCGATGTTTTGGGCTGAGACGTCGACTGTACTCTTTTCCATAGATGCTGCCTGGCCTGCTGAGTTCCTCCAGCATTTTGTGTGTGTTGCTCGGATTTCTAGCATCTGCAGATTTTGGGTTAGTAGATTAATTAATCCTGTGGGTGTAATTGGGCAGAATGGGGGCTCTTTGGGCCGGAAAGGCCTCTTACCCTGCTGTATCTCTAAATAAATTCTCAGCAGATGCCCCACGGCAATACTGCACATCCACAGGTGCCAAAATCCCTTTGGAATAGTTCCACAGGCACTATGTAAATGCAGCTCCCCTTTCAGTGTGGACTGATTGTGGTCTTTATTGCAAGTTAGTGGTTTTGATGCTTCAATGGTTATTATTTACATTTCAATTGTAACAAGGGTTAGAGAGTCAGTGAATACTAACAGTGTGCATTACAAAGCGCCCAGGCATGGAGAACCGGTTGGAATGACTTCATTAACCTCCACAAGAAATGACTTTGTTTTGTAAATAAAAGAGCGCAGGCCACTTTTTCTTCTTTTGCCTGCATCTCCAGCCGAGCTGTGGCTTTGAACGTGGGCAACTTCTGACCTCTTTCGCTCCCGGCCAACCCTGAACGCAGACTCGAGTTCACCCTGAGATGAGAGCTGCCGGCCCTCTGGGGCTGATCCCCGTGATTTGTCTGGGTTTACTTACCCCTGAGTGTGGAAATCACTGGGCAGATTTATGGCTAATGTCCTTGAGGGGTTGAGGGAGGAGGGGTAGGCTGCCATACACCTTAAGCCAGCTCCATCATGCACAGTTGCCTCCCCACCATCAAGATCATCTTCAAAAGGCGATGCTTACAGAAGGCGGTGTCTATCATTAAGGGTTGCCTCCGCATCACTACCATCGGGGAGGAGGTACAGGAGCCTGAAGGCACACATTCTACATTTTAGGAACAGCTTCTTTCCCTCTGCCATCAGATTTCTGAACAGTCCATGAACACTATCTCACTTTTTTGCTCTTTTT
Source organism: Hemitrygon akajei (assembly GCF_048418815.1). Classification (NCBI taxonomy): domain Eukaryota; kingdom Metazoa; phylum Chordata; class Chondrichthyes; order Myliobatiformes; family Dasyatidae; genus Hemitrygon; species Hemitrygon akajei. The sequence goes on along the minus strand of NC_133146.1, from coordinate 16,459,130 downwards.
TGCACTACGTGCTGTTGACATAGTTTTAATAATTTCTTTATTATAACTTACAGTAAATTGCTACGTATTGCGCCAATTTTTCTGCCGCTAAACAGCAAGCTTAATGACATATGCCAGTGATAATAAACCTGGCTCCGATTCTGACCCTAAGACATAGGAGCAGAATTAGGCCATTCAGCCCATCGAGTCTGTTTCGCCATTTCATCATGGCTGATTTCAGAATCAGAATCAGCTTCAATATCACCGGCATATGTTGTGAGATTTATTATCTTTGTGGCAACAGTACAATGCGATACATGATAATAGAGGGAAAAAACTGTGAATTACTTTAAGTATGTAATAATAGTAATAAGTACTTTATTTTCCGAGTGGGAAATTCTTTTGTTACAGCAGCAACATTTAAAAACAAACTTAGCAGTGTGCAGACTTAACTAATAATAAAGTATGGAATATAAATATGCACAATAATAATTTACCAATGTGCAATAATAAATAATAAAACAGAGACTATTGTACTATGATGTGTGTTTTCCTGTTGCACAGAGATGAACTGTTGTATATGCTAATCCCATTTGGTATGAAAGGTTTTCTGTAACAATCCTTGTGACAGCTAAGGACTGCAACTGTAATTCACAGTTTTCCCCCTCTATTATTATATAATAAAATAGTTAAATTGAATGAGTAGTGCAAAAACTAGAAATATAACAACTAGTGAGGTCGCGTTCTTGGGCTCAATGTCCATTCAGGAATCAGATGGCAGAGGGAAGAAGCCGTTCCTGAATTGTGGAGTGTGGGCCTTCAGGCTCCTGTACCCCCTACCTGATGGTAGCAGTGAGAAGAGGGCATGTCCTGGGTGATGGGGGTCCGTAATGTGAATGTCTCCTTGTTAAGGCGTCGCTCCTTGAAGACATTCTGCATACTACGAAGGCTAGTGCCCATAATGGGACTGACTCACTTCACAAACTTGCAGCTTATCCTGTGTAGGATCCTGTGCAGCAGCCCCTCTGCCCATACCAGATGATGATGCAGCCACCCAGAATGCTCTCCATGATATTCTGTAGAAATTTGTGGGTATTTTAGGTGACAAACCAAATTCCCTCAAACTCCTAATGAAATATATCACTGTCGTGCCTTCTTTGTAGCTGCATCAATATGCTAGGGCCAGGTTGGGTCCTCAGAGATATTGACACCCAGGAACTTGAAATTGCTCGTTCATTCCAATCCTGATCCCTTTACGAGGACTGGTGAGTGTTCCATTGTCTTACCCGTTCTGATTTATTTTCCCTTTCAATCCAATTCTCCTGCCTTTATCCCCAACTTCGATGCCCTTTCTAATAAAATACCCATCAACCTCATCTTTAAACATGGCTCCACAGCTGTCCATGGCAATGAATTCCACAGATTCACCACCATCTGGCTAAAGAAATTCCTCCTCATCTCTGTTTTAAGGGACGTCGTTGTATTCAGAGGCAGTGCTCCCTGGTCCTAGACTCAACCACTATAGAAACATCTTCTACAAACGTACTCAATCCAGGCCTTTTAATATTCAATGTTTCAATGAGAATCCCCTCCCCCCACCACCTCATTCGTCTAAACTCCAGCAAGTACAGGCACAGAGCCATCATAATCAGATACAAAATTCCCTAAAAGTAGCGTCACAGGTAGATAGGGTCGTAAAGAGAGCTTTTGGTACATTGGTCTTTATAAATCAAAGTATTGAGTATAAGAGTTGTGATGTTATGGTGAGGTTGTATAAGGCATTGGTGAAGCTGAATTTGGAGTATTGTGTGCAGTTTTGGTCACCTAATTACAGGAAGGATATTAATAAGGTTAAAAGAGTGCAGAAAAGATTTACAAGGATGTTGTCGGGACTTGAGAAACTGAGTTACACAGAAAGGTTGAATAGGTTAGGACTTTATTCCCTGGAGCGTAGAAGAATGAGGGGAGATTTGATAGAGGTGTATAAAATTATGATGGGTATAGATAGAGTGAATGCAAGCAGGCTTTTTCCACTGAGGCTAGGGGAGAAAAAAACCAGAGGACATGGGCTAAGGGTGAAGGGGGAAAAGTTTAAAGGGAACATTGGGGGGGGGGCTTCTACCCACAGAGAGTGGTGGGAGTGTGGAATGAGCTGCCAGATGAAGTTGTAAATGCGGCCTCACTTTTAACATTTAAGAAAAACTTGGACAGGTACATGGATGAGAGGTGTATGGAGGGATATGGGCCAGGTGCAGGTCAGTGGGACTAGGCAGAAAAATGGTTCGGCACAGCCAAGAAGGACCAAAGGGCCTGTTTCTGTGCTGTAATGTTCTATGGTTCTAAACGCTCGTTATAAATTAATCCTGCCATTCTTGGAATCATTCTCGTGAACAATGCTCCCTCTATTTTTTTTACCACTGCGCGGGCCACCCATTGCTCAGAGCAGGAAAAGTTTACCTGGCCTGAAACTCGTGTGGCATTTTAATAATTCATTATCAGTTCGAGAATTCCAGCTCTGTGGCAACAAAGGCTACGTGCACGGGAGCGTTTCAGTGACTGCGCGACCATGCACCCGCACAGAGGGAACAGTGCCCGTAATCCCCACAGAATGCCAGCATATGGTTACCAGATAAAGCGCAGGCTATTTAAAACAGGCATGTCCAAACCCCTTTAGAGAGGTGTTGAATTTTTAAAATTCTCTAGCTCAGAGGGTTGTGGATGTAGGATCATTTGAATTATTTCAGATGGAGGAAAATACCATTGTGAAAGAGCAGGGGATTGAGGGTGACAGGGAACTGGAGACAACGGAAGTGTAGATAAAGCATGGTGGGACAGGCCCGAGGGGCCAGGGTGTCTCCTGCTGTAATTCTCCTGGACCCTGCTGTTGTGGAGAATGCAGAATGAGCTCTTTGCAGGATATCGATGCAGATCCACCGTCTCCTGTACTGCAAGCTGTTCCCACTGTTCATCAGACAAGCATTAGTCATTCTGCACTAATTTAGTGGGTGACAATGACATCACAGACGGCAGGAAGCAAGTCAAAATAAATAGTTTGAAGACAGATCGGGAAGAAGGTCCTTTACCTCAAAGGGCAGCAGGGTAGCGTGGTGGCTAGTGTAATGCCCGCTGTAGTATCGGGGCAGGAGTAAAGGAGTATGGAAACAGAGCCTTCGGCTCAATGTAAAGAGATTCTGCAGATGCTGGAAATCCACACAAGATGCCGCAGGAACATGGCAAGTCAGGCGGCATCGATGAAGGCACCTATGGGTCCTGATGAAGCGTCTTGGCCCGAGATGTCGACTGTTTACTACCCTCCTCCCCCCCATAGAAAACCTACAGCACAATACAGGCCCTTTGGCCCACAAAGTTGTCCCGAATGTGTCCTTACCTTATGACTACCTAGGCTTACCCATAGCCCTCTATTTTTCTAAGCTCCATGTAGCCATCCAGGAATCTCTTAAAAGACCCTAAAGTTTCCGCCTCCACCACTGTTGCCGGCAGCCCATTCCGCGCACTCACCACTCTCTGCGTAAAAAACTTACTCCTGACATCTCCTCTGTACCTACTTCAAAGCACCTTAAAACTGTGCCCTCTTGTGCTAGCCATTTCAGCCCTGGAGAAAAGCCTCTGACTATCCACACGATCAATGCCTCTCGTTATCTTGTACACCTCTCTCAGGATACTGTCTGACTTGTTGCGTTCCTCCAGCACTTGGTGTGTGGTTCTCAACTCATCCTCACTGACCTGGCTAATCTCATTTGTTAGGGCTTGGCCCGTGGGGGAAAAGCCAGGGTGGCGGTTAGCACACGCCTATTGCAGCTCGAGGTGGTCCAGATCTCAGAGTTCAATTCTGGAACCAGTCTCTAGGAGGTCTCTGGACGTGCTCCCTGTGAAACGTGTGCTCTAGTTTTCTCCCACAGTCCAAAGACATTCTGGGTAGGTTAATTGGTCATTGTGTGTTGCCCCGTGATTGGGTTAAGGTTAATTGGGCTTGTCTGGGGTTGTAGGGATAGTATGGCTCGAAAGGCCAGAAGGGCTTATTCCACACTGGATCAGTAAATTTAAAAAAAATTAAAATATTCCTCTAAACTTTCCCGATCCATGTACCTGTCTGCATTTCTCTTAAATATACCTGTCTTAACCGCTTCTTCTGGCAAGTTCAAGGCGCTATAGAAATGAAACCCTCTCCTTCTGTTGCCTCAGTTGATGGCATCATAAACTGCCCAAGGAGACACAAGAGACCGCAGGTATCCAGCAGATCGAGCAGTGTCTGTGTGAGAGAAGGGATGGTTGATGTTTTGGCTGGAGACCCTTCATTAGGGCTAAGCTGAGTGAGCGGACACAGCCGGCAAAAAGAGGCAAGTGCAGGAGATTCTGTAGATGTTGGAAACCTTGAGCAACACAGAGAAAATGCCGGGGGAGCTCAGTAGGTTGGGTGGCATCTACGGAGAGGAGCAAACAGATGGCGTTTCGGGCCGAGACCCTTCATCAGGACTGGAAAGGAGGGGAGAAGGAGACAAGGTAAGAAGGTTGGAGGAGTACAACCAGGCGAGGGAGAAGATGGGCTGGTGGTGGTTAGTACCTGCCTGTAACGCTGCAGCAATGAAGGTCCCTCACCTCTGTCTGTCCTTGGCCACCTTCTCCAGTGTGCCCCAGGTGTGGTTCGGTGTCCTCGTCTCTGCCTCTACGCTACGGCACCTTCTTCTTGCCTTTGGGCTTCCATGTTCCTTCCATCCATCAGGGGCCCAGTGAAGGGCTGCCTTGACGATGGAGTTGGCCTCCCTCTCATCACGTGCCCAATCCATCTCCAGTGTTTCCTCGTGATGATTGTGGCCGTGTCCTCTCGATGACACCGGAGAAGTAGGATGTGGTTGGAGGATCTCCCGGAGGCTCAGAGCGTGGAAAGTCGTTCTCTGTCGTGTGCCAGCATTCTGACCCGTGCAAGAGTCCGGACGGGACACGGCTCTGGTGCAGCTTCACTTACTGTGGACACTGTATTCGGTTGATCCCCATAGGTTGCTCATTGATCTGAAGATGTTTCTAGTTTTGCTGAGTCTGCACTGGACATCGTCCTTGTTCCCACCATCCTGCTGAATGATACCAGCCGAGGTAGGTGAACCTGTCGGTGTTGGGTAAGTCATCGCCATGTGCCCTGACAGGAGGAGGGGGGGACCTTACAGTGAGGGTCATGGTCTCAGTCTTTCCCTGGTTGACGCTGAGTCCAACTTGTCCACAAAAGGTACACGTGTGCTTTTTCTCTTGCGTGTGCTGGTACTGTATGTATGTGACATAACACGAGATCATCCACAAAGTCAAGGTCTCCTAAACTAGAGAATAGAGTCCACATAATACCCTCCTGCTTATCTTCCATTGTTTGCTTCATGATCCAGCCCATCACCAAGTTAAGTAACTATCGCCAACATGTTCCCTCCCAGAGTTTAGAGGCTTGCATGTCTCAGTAACCTGGAGAACTATGTTGGCTGGAGTCAGAACCTTGGCCTTTGACTCTTGGTAGGGTCACCCGTACCAATAGGTCAAAGGGTAGAGGCCAGACTAACAGTGGTCCACTGGTCCTCCAGGTTCGGGGGTTCAGCTCAGGGCCAACAACCCTGACTGGTTAAAAAAAATTGTTATGCTAACAGCAATGATGGGCTGGTGGAGAGGGGGAATAATGTGAGAAGCTGGAAGGAGATCGGTGGAAAAAGCTGAGGAAGAAGGAATCTAATAGGAGAGGAGAGTGGGTCATGGGAGAAAGGGAAGGAAAATGTGCACTAGGTGGAGGAGATGGGCAGCTGAGGAAAAGAGAAGTTCTATATTCTGTAGAACATAGAGCATTACAGCAGCTCACAACCTACTCTAAGATCACTGTAGCCCTTCCCTCCCACGTACCCCTCCATGTTCCGATCATTTATATTCCCTCCAAAGTGTCTCTGAAATGTCCTGATTGCATCTGTCTCTGCCACCACCTCTGGCAGCATGTTCCATGCACATATCACTCTGTGTAAAACCGACATCCCCCATATCGTCAGGGTAACTGTGAGAGTCAGTGGGTTTGTATTGGTCGATATCTGACCCCGGAAGTGAAGATTGAGACAGGGGAGGGGAGTTTCGGAGATGGACCAGGCAGGGTGAAATCTGGGGGCAAAGGAGAAAGGGGCGAGCTCCACGTGGATGGGCGCAGAGATATGGGAGGGTGATCGATGGGAACAGATAGGCAAAAACAAGAGTAAGGTGACAGCGTCTGACCTGATTGTGGGAACTGAATCTACAGTTCGAAGATAAGAAGAGATGAGTCACAGGAAACTGGGTGGAATTTTATGATTAACATGGTGCACTTTCACCACGAGAAGCAGAACTAGACTTCAGTCGAGACTGGGAGTTTGAACGCATCCTCTTTATAACAGATGTAACGAGACTAAGGGAAATAATTAGGTGCTAATTGGTATTTAATTGGTAATCTCAATCAGAGGGAGAAGTGTAACCACAGGGATGTGAGAAATGTCAGGGCTGTTTCGGGACAGATCTCGGGGTTCGAAAGGCAGAGAAGACATACCGGGGGACAGAACGGAGTGACCTTTACCCTGTATCCTATACACACACTGCTGGAATTAGCCATCTAATACCTGCGGGGTAGATAGATCTTTGTAAATATGGGATATTTTAGACAAGAATTCAGCGAGGAGAGGGAGTGAGAGAGAGTGTGTCAAGTAAAGGGAAGGAAAAATAATGAGACTATAACTTTGCCAGTAATACGACAGGGACAAAGGGGACTGTAGTGGAGGGAAGACAGCAGCCAGGCACAGTGAATATGTGTGAAAAGGAGACAGCGAGGGAGTGAGAAATTCAATTAAATTCAGATTTATTTATCACATACAGTATGCACGGAAACACAAAGTGAGATGTGTCATTTGCATTAACAACCAACACACCCAAGGATGAGCTGGGGGCAGCCCGCAAGTGTCATCACACATTCCAGCGTCTACATCGAGTCTTAGGTATAACTTTTGAACTTGGCTAAAACTTTTGAACAGTACTGTATTCATCAACATGGAGTGGACAGCGAGTTTGTGAATCTGGCAGGAGCACAGGATGATCAGAATGGCAAAGATGGAGCATCAGGTGAGTTGTGGGACTGGTGGCAGAGAAGGAGTACCAGGGACGGGGGGTGGGTGTGCAGACACACCTGGCCTGAGACGCCAGGCAAGGTCATTTGATGCCAATCAATTGGTTTGTTGATCGTTACAAAGTGTCTCTCTGGTGCTTCCCGCGTACTCCCCTCTCCTTTCGCCTTTCCCAACCATGATTCCCTCCTCCCAACCCCCTTCACTCTCAATTCTAAATAGCAAGCCATATCAGAATCAGGTTTATCATTCTTCACGTGTCATTAAATACGTATTTTTGCGGCAGCAGTACAGTGCAAAATATAAAATTACATAAAATTATGTGTGTGTGTGTGTGTGCACCTAAGACTTTTGCACAGTAATGTAGGATGACCACAATGCACGATAGAAAAACACAGCAAAATAATCCCTGCCTATCACCTCCCCCTGGGTCCCCTCCTCCTTCCCTTTCTCCTACGGTCCACTCTCCTCTCCTATTAGATTCCTTCTTCTCCAGCGCTCTATCTTTCCAACCCACCTGCCTTCACCTATCACCTTCTAACTGTCCTCCATCTCCCACCTCCCACCTTTTTGTTCCGGAGTCTTCCCCCAGCTTTTTCAGTCCTGAAGAAGGGTTTTGGCCAAAAACATTGGCTGTTTATTCATTTCCATAGATGCTGCCTGACCTGCTGAGTTCCTCCAGCATTTTGTGTATGTTGCTTTGCATTTCCAGCGTCTGAGTAACCTCTTGGTGCGTGTGAACAGCAAAACAAACCCTTTTCCTCCCCCCCACCTGCACAAACACACGGACAGTCCTCCAACTCAAAACCAGGCCTCCAGTCTCCTGTCTCCAGGCTTTGGTCACGGGATGTGTGAGAGAGATTAATTCGGATTACTGGAGGCTGCAGATGTGGGAGACAATCTGCTGGAGGAACTCAGTGGGTCGAGCACCATCTCTGGGAGGAAGGGGAATTGTGTTTCAAGTTGAAACGCTGCGTCAATACTGATGGGTGAGGGAGAAGATGGTCAATGTATGAGACAAATAAAGATTATCTCTTTAAAGAGGGGCATAATTAATTGGTCTCGGACAGCTTTGGCAGGAAGGGGAGGAGAGGATGGGGGTAATGAAGCAAGGGCTAGTGCTGGAGTCATACACCATGGAAAACGGGCCCTTCAGCCCATCTTGTCAATACGGGCCATGTTGCCTAAGTAAGCGAGAGCCGTTTGCTCTCATCTGGCCCATATCCCTCTAAACCTTTCTTCTCCACGTACCTGTCAAACGTGTCTTGTAAGTGCTGTAATTGTATTTGTCTGTAGCACTTCCTTTAGATAGCTCACCCCATACCCTCTGTACCGTACACCCCATACCCTCCGTACCGTACACCCCATACCCTCCATACTGTACACCCACTACCCTCAGAACACCCACTACCCTCCGTACCGTACACCCACTACCCTCCATACTGTACACCCACTACCCTCCGTACCGTACACCCATTACCCTCTGTACACCCACTACCCTCTGTACACCCACTACCCTCTGTACCGTACACCCACTACCCTCCATACTGTACACCCACTACCCTCTGTACACCCACTACCCTCTGTACCGTACACCCACTACCCTCCATACTGTACACCCACTACCCTCTGTACACCCACTACCCTCTGTACCGTACACCCAATACCCTCCATACTGTACACCCACTACCCTCTGTACACCCACTACCCTCTGTACCGTACACCCACTACCCACCGTACTGTACACCCACTACCCACTGTACACCCACTACCCTCTGTACCGTACACCCACTACCCACTGTACTGTACACCCACTACCCACTGTACACCCACTACCCTCTGTACTGTACACCCACTACCCACTGTACACCCACTACCCTCTGTACTGTACACCCACTACCCACTGTACACCCACTACCCTCCGTACCGTACACACACTACCCACTGTACACCCACTACCCTCTGTACCGTACACCCACTACCCACTGTACTGTACACCCACTACCCACTGTACACCCACTACCCTCTGTACTGTACACCCACTACCCACTGTACACCCACTACCCTCTGTACCGTACACACACTACCCTCTGTACACCCACTACCCTCTGTACCGTACACCCACTACCCACTGTACTGTACACCCACTACCCACTGTACACCCACTACCCTCTGTACCGTACACCCACTACCCTCTGTACTGTACACCCACTACCCTCCGTACACCCACTACCCTCCATACTGTACACCCACTACCCTCTGTACACCCACTACACTCCGTACCGTACACCCACTACCCTCTGTACCGCACACCCACTACCCTCCGTACCGTACACCCACTACCCTCTGTACCGCACACCCACTACCCTCCGTACTGTACACCCACTACACTCCGTACCGTACACCCACTACCCTCTGTACCGTACACCCACTACCCACTGTACACCCACTACCCTCCGTACCGTACACACACTACCCACTGTACTGTACACCCACTACCCTCTGTACACCCACTACCCTCTGTACCGTACACCCACTACCCACTGTACACCCACTACCCTCCGTACCATACACCCACTACCCTCTGTACACCCACTACCCTCTGTACCATACACCCACTACCCTCTGTACACCCACTACCCTCCGTACCGTACACCCACTACACTCCATACTGTACACCCACTACCCTCTGTACACCCACTACCCTCCGTACCGTACACCCACTACACTCCATACTGTACACCCACTACCCTCTGTACACCCACTACCCTCTGTACCATACACCCACTACCCTCCGTACCGTACACCCACTACACTCCATACCGTACACCCACTACCCTCCGTACCGTACACCCACTACCCTCTGTACACCCACTACCCTCTGTACCGTACACCCACTACACTCCATACTGTACACCCACTACCCTCTGTACACCCAATACCCTCCGTACCGTACACCCACTACCCACTGTACACTCACTACCCACCGTACCGTACACCCACTACCCACCGTACCGTACACCCAGTACCCACTGTACACTCACTACCCACCGTACCGTACACCCACTACCCTCCGTACCGTACACCCACTACCCTCTGTACTGTACACCCACTACCCACTGTACACCCACTACCTGCTGTACCGTACACCCACTACCCTCTGTACCGTACACCCACTACCCTCCATACTGTACACCCACTACCCTCTGTACACCCACTACCCCCTGTACCGTACACCCACTACCCTCCATACTGTACAACCACTACCCTCCGTACTGTACACCCATTACCCTCTGTACACCCACTACCCTCTGTACCGTACACCCACTACCCTCCATAATGTACACCCACTACCCACTGTACACCCACTACCCTCCGTACCGTACACCCACTACCCACTGTATACCCACTACCCTCAGAACACCCACTACCCTCTGTACCGTACACCCACTACCCACTCTACTGTATACCCACTACCCTCAGAACACCCACTACCCTCTGTACCGTACACCCACTACCCACCGTACTGTACACCCACTACCCAATGTACATCCACTACCCTCTGTACACCCACTACCCACTGTACACCCACTACCCTCCGTACCGTACACCCACTACCCTCCATACTGTACACCCACTACCCTCCGTACCGTACACCCACTACCCTCAGAACACCCACTACCCTCTGTACCGCACACCCACTACCCTCTGTACACCCACTACCCTCTGTACCGTACACCCACTACCCACTGTATACCCATTACCCTCCGTACCGTACACCCACTACCCTCTGTACTGAACACCCACTACCCTCCGTACCGTACACCCACTACCCTCCATACTGTACACCCACTACCCACTGTACACCCACTACCCTCCGTACCGTACACCCACTACCCTCCATACCGTACACCCACTACCCTCTGTACACCCACTACCCTCCGTACCGTACACCCACTACCCACTGTACACCCACTACCCTCTGTACCGTACACCCACTACCCTCTGTACCGTACACCCACTACCCTCTGTACACCCACTACCCTCTGTACCGTACACCCACTACCCTCCATACCGTACACCCACTACCCTCTGTACACCCACTACCCTCCGTACCGTACACCCACTACCCACTGTACACCCACTACCCTCTGTACACCCACTACCCTCTGTACCGTACACCCACTACCCTCCATACTGTACACCCACTACCCTCTGTACACCCACTACCCTCCGTACCGTTCACCCACTACTCTCTGTACACCCACTACCCTCTGTACCGTACACCCACTACCCTCCATACTGTACACCCACTACCCTCCATACCGTACACCCACTACTCTCTGTACACCCACTACCCTCCGTACCGTACACCCACTACCCTCTGTACACCCACTACCCTCCGTACCGTACACCCACTACTCTCTGTACACCCACTACCCTCCGTACCGTACACCCACTACCCTCTGTACACCCACTACCCTCCGTACCGTACACCCACTACTCTCTGTACACCCACTACCCTCCGTACCGTACACCCACTACCCACTGTACACCCACTACTCTCTGTACCGTACACACACTACCCACTGTACACCCACTACCCTCCGTACCGTACACCCACTACCCTCTGTACCGCACACACACTACCCTCCGTACTGTACACCCACTACCCACTGTACACCCACTACCTACTGTACACCCACTACCCACTGTACACCCACTACCCTCTGTACCGCACACACACTACCCTCCGTACCGTACACCCACTAACCTCCATACTGTACACCCACTACCCTCTGTACACCCACTACCCTCTGTACCGTACACCCACTACCCACCGTACCGTACACCCACTACCCTCCATACTGTACACCCACTACCCTCTGTACACCCACTACCCTCTGTACACACACTACCCTCTGTACCGTACACCCACTACCCTCCATACTGTACACCCACTACCCTCTGTACACCCACTACCCTCTGTACCGTACACCCACTACCCTCTGTACCGCACACCCACTACCCCCTGTACCGTACACCCACTACCCACTGTACACCCACTACCCTCCGTACCGTACACCCACTACCCTCCGTACTGTACACCCACTACCCTCTGTACACCCACTACCCACTGTACTGTACACTCACTACCCTCCGTACCGTACACACACTACCCACTGTACACCCACTACCCTCTGTACCGCACACACACTACCCTCCGTACCGTACACCCACTACCCTCCATACTGTACACCCACTACCCTCTGTACACCCACTACCCTCTGTACCGTATACCCACTACCCTCTGTACACACACTACCCTCTGTACACCCACTACCCTCTGTACCATACACCCACTACCCTCTGTACACACACTACCCTCTGTACCGTACACCCACTACCCTCTGTACCGCACACCCACTACCCCCTGTACCGTACACCCACTACCCACTGTACACCCACTACCCTCCGTACCGTACACCCACTACCCTCCGTACTGTACACCCACTACCATCCGTACCGTACACCCACTACCCTCCGTACTGTACACCCACTACCCTCCGTACCGTACACCCACTACCCTCTGTACTGTACACCCACTACCCTCCGTACCGTACACCCACTACCCACTGTACTGTACACCCACTACCCACTGTACACCCACTACCCACTGTACCGTACACCCACTACCCACTGTACACCCACTACCCTCCGTACCGTACACCCACTACCCACTGTACTGTACACCCACTACCCACTGTACACCCACTACCCACTGTACCGTACACCCACTACCCACTGTACTGTACACCCACTACCCACTGTACACCCACTACCCTCTGTACCGTACACCCACTACCCACTGTACACCCACTACCCACTGTACTGTACACCCACTACCCACTGTACACCCACTACCCACTGTACCGTACACCCACTACCCACTGTACTGTACACCCACTACCCACTGTACACCCACTACCCTCTGTACCGTACACCCACTACCCACTGTACACCCACTACCCACTGTACTGTACACCCACTACCCACTGTACACCCACTACCCACTGTACCGTACACCCACTACCCACTGTACACCCACTACCCTCCGTACCGTACACCCACTACCCACTGTACTGTACACCCACTACCCACTGTACACCCACTACCCACTGTACCGTACACCCACTACCCACTGTACACCCACTACCCTCCGTACCGTACACCCACTACCCTCTGTACCGTACACCCACTACCCTCTGTACCGTACACCCCATACCCTCCGTACTGTACACCCACTACACTCCATTCTGTACACCCACTACCCTCTGTACACCCACTACCCTCCGTACCGTACACCCACAACCCTCTGTACTGCACACCCACTACCCACTGTACACTCACTACCCACCGTACCGTACACCCACTACCCTCTGTACCGTACACCCACTACCCTCTGTACCGCACACCCACTACCCTCTGTACACCCACTACCCTCTGTACCGTACACCCACTACCCACTGTATACCCATTACCCTCCGTACCGTACACCCACTACCCTCCGTACTGTACACCCACTACCCTCTGTACTGTACACCCACTACCCACTGTATACCCATTACCCTCCGTACCGTACACCCACTACCCTCCGTACTGTACACCCACTACCCTCCGTACCGTACACCCACTACCCTCCATACTGTACACCCACTACCCACTGTACACCCACTATCCTCTGTACACCCACTACCCTCCGTACCGTACACCCACTACCCACTGTACTGTACACCCACTACCCACTGTTCACCCACTATCCTCTGTACACCCACTACCCTCCGTACCGTACACCCACTACCCTCTGTACACCCACTACCCTCTGTACTGTACACCCACTACCCACTGTACTGTACACCCACTACCTACTGTACACCCACTACCCTCTGTACACCCACTACCCCCTGTACCATACACCCACTACCCACTGTACACCCACTACCCACTGTACACCCACTACCCTCTGTACCGTACACCCACTACCCACTCTACACCCACTACCCTCTGTACACCCACTACCCTCTGTACCGTTCACCCACTACCCACTGTACACCCACTACCCTCCGTACCGTACACCCACTACCCACTGTACACTCACTACCCACCATACCGTACACCCACTACCCACCGTACAACCACTACCCTCCGTACCGTACACCCACTACACTCCATACTGTACACCCACTACCCACTGTACACCCACTACCCACTGTACTGTACACCCACTACCCACTGTACACTCACTACCCTCTGTACACCCACTACCCACTGTACTGTACACCCACTACCCACCGTACTATACACCCACTACCCACTGTACACCCACTACCTACTGTACACCCACTACCCTCTGTACACCCACTACCCTCTGTACTGTACACCCACTACCCACTGTACACCCACTACCCTCTGTACTGTACACCCACTACCCACTGTACACTCACTACCCACCGTACCATACACCCACTACCCACTGTACTGTACACCCACTACCCACCGTACTGTACACCCACTACCCACTGTACACCCACTACCCACCGTACTGTACACCCACTCCCCACTGTACCGTACACCCACTACCCTCCGTACCGTACAACCACTCCCCACTGTACCGTACACCCACTACCCTCCGTACCGTACACCCACTACCCTCCGTACCGTACATCCACTACCCACCGTACCATACATCCACTACCCACTGTACACCCACTACCCCCTGTACCGTACACCCACTACCCTCCGTACCGTACATCCACTACCCACCGTACCATACATCCACTACCCACTGTACTGTACACTCACTACCCTCCGTACCGTACATCCACTACCCTCCGTACCGTACACCCACTACCCACTGTACACCCACTACCCACTGTACCGTACACCCACTGCCCTCCGTACCGTACATCCACTACCCACCGTACCATACATCCACTACCCACTGTACTGTACACCCACTACCCACCGTACCGTACATCTACTACCCACCGTACTGTACACCCACTACCCATCGTACCGTACATCCACTACCCTCCGTATTGTACACCCACTACCTACTGTACACCCACTACCCACTGTACTGTACACCCACTACCCTCCGTACACCCACTACCCTCCATACTGTACACCCACTACCCTCCATACCATACACCCACTACCCACCGTACTGTACACCCACTACCCACTGTACACTGACTACCCTCCATACCATACACCCACTACCCTCTGTACCGTACACCCACTACCCTCCGTACTGTACACCTACTACCCTCCGTGTTACGAAGTTGCCCCTCAGGTCCTCTTAAAATCTTAAAATCCTCACCTTAAATGTACGCCGTTTAGTTTCAGACTCCCCTGCCCTGGGAGAAAGGTCTATTCACCTTCTCTACACCCCTAATAATTTTATATACCTTTATAAAGTCAACCGTCAGCCTCCCACGTTTCAGGGAAAAGTCCTGCCCTGTCCTTACAACTCAAATTTGCCAGTTCTGGCAACATGTTAGTACTTGCCGTTTGCTCTTTAATGGTGTCCTTCCTACAGCTGGAGTGACCGGACCTGTAGCCCATTCTCTAAGCCTGGCCTTACCAATGACTTCCACAGCTGTAACACGACGTCCCATCTCCTGTACTCAGCATTCTGAACACAGAATCAGGCGAGCCAAATGCCTTCTTCATCAGGGACGTGATAGGAGGGCTGAAGAGGGGCTGAAGGGCATTAGGAGGAGGAATGGGAGTGAGTTGGATTTGGAAGACAGATGCTGTGGGCGATAGGCGGAATTATCAGACAGATTTCTCAAAGGGCCAGCACATGACACCAATGGGCCGAATGGCAGTATGTTTAGGAAGAGTGGAATCCAATACCCTTCCTGCCAAAGCTCTCAGAGACCAATTCATTATGCTCCTCATTAAAGCGATAAAGATGATCTTCATTTGTCACTTGCACGTCGAAACATGCAGTTTAATGCACTGTTGGCATCAATGACCAACACAGGCCGAGGATGTGCTGGGGGCAGCCCGTAAATAGCACCACACTTACAGTGTCAAAACAGCATGGCCACGACTCACTCACCGTAGCCCGTTCATCTTTTAAATGTGGGAGGAAACCCAGACAGTCAAGGGAGAATGTATGAACTCCTGACGGACAGTGGTGGGAATTGAACCCCAGTCACTGGCAACACTGTGCTACTGTGACGCTCACCCACCCCAATACAAAATTTTGCAGCCAGGTTTCCTGCATTTGGGGCCATCATAGGCATCAGTACACATGAAGTGTGATGGAATAGCCTCGTCCTGGGAGAAGTGGCCTTTGGATCACAGTCTCTGCCCTGCCAGGATCTACAGTATGTATTCTTGGTATTCTATTGATCTTCATGTCTCTGCAAGCAGCTCTGTCCATTTCCCTCATGCACTGCAGTGCTTTCCTCACCACTGGAGCTGCTGGTGATGGTGATGGTCACCAATCTTACACCCTAGACATAGCAATCCAGAGAGCCCTCATTCTCCACTCAGTCATCTTCAGCCATAATCTTCAGGTGAGCACCTTCTCTGAGGGTCGTCACCCTGACGTGGTGGAGAGGGTGGTGAGTTCCTGTGATCCCAAGAACGATGCTGGCCAGTGCCTAGCCATCTGGCCCTTGATGTCACCCATGGCGGAAAGGTCAAGGGGGAGGTTCCAGACAAACAGCGATCCAACCAAGACCTGGACAGTGAAAATGGCAGAAGATGATGACACGTCACCTCTGCAGGAACGGTGGGGCAGTGAGAGGTTCCCAGTCATCTGGCGTTCCACGCCTCTAGATCCTGACCATTTGCACAGATCCGTGTGGAGACTGTCCGTGCATCAGCCTCTCCTCATTAAACAAAGTCACACACTGGCATCCTCCCATGAGGGGATGCACCCTACAGTGCCTTTCAAAAGTATTCACCCCCCCCCAGGAAGTTTTTATGTTTTATTGTTTTACAACATTGAATCACAGTGGATTTAATTTGGCTTTTTGACACTGATCAACAGAAAAAGACTCTTTTGTGTCAAAGGGAAATCAAATTTCTACAAGTTAGTTTAAGTTTATTACAATTATTAAACACAAAATAATTGATTGCGTAATTACTCACCATGTCCAAGTCAGTATTTAGTAGATGCACCTTTGGCAGCAATTACGGCCTTGAATCTGTGTGGATAGGTCTCTATCAGCTTTGCACATCAGGACACTGCAATTTTTCCCCATTCTTCTTTACAAAACTGCTCAAGCTCTGTCAGATTGCATGGGGATTGTGAGTGAACACCCTTTGCAAGTCCTGCCACTAACTGAGGTCTGGACTCTGACTTGGCCACTCCAGGAATTAACTTTGTTGTTCTTAAGCTATTTCTGTGTAGTTTTGGCTCTATGCTTGGGGTGATTGTCTTGCTGGAAAATAAATCTTCTCCTAAATCGCAGTTCTCTTGCAGACTGCATCAAGATTTCCCTGTGTTTGGCTGCATTCATTTTACCCTCTACCTTCACAAGCCTTCCAGGGCCTGTTGCAGTGAAGCATTCCCCACAGCCTGATGCAGCCACCACCATGCTTCACAGTAGGGATGGTGTGTTTTTGATGGTGAGTGGCGTTTGGGTTATGCCAAATATAATGTTTAGTCTGATGGCCAAAAAGCTCAATTTTGGTTTCATCAGACCTTCTTCCAGATGACTTCGGACTCTCCCACATGCCTACTGGCAAACTCTAGCTGAAATTTCATGTGAGTTTTTTTTTTCAACAATGTCTTTCTCTTTGCCACTCTCCCATAAAGCTGTGACTGGTGAAGCACCCGGGCAGCAGTTGTTGTATGTGCAGTCTCTCCCATCTCAGCCACTGAAACTTGTAACTCCTCAAGAACTGACATAGTTCTCTTGGTGACTTCCCTCACTAGTCCCCTTCTTGCATGGTCACTCAGTCTTTGAGGACGGCCTGCTCTAGGCAGATTTACAGCTGTGCCACATTCCTTCCATTTCTTGATGATTGACTTAACTATACTCCGAGGGATATTCAGTGACTTGGAAATTTTTTTGTATCCATCTCCTTGAAACACCATGACTGCACACAGGTCTCCAAAAACAGATCTCCATTTAACTAATTATGTGACTCCTAAAACCAATTGGCTGCACCAGTGATGATTTGGTGTGAATACTTATGTATCAATTATTTTCTGTTTTATATTTGTAAAGATTTGTTTTCACTTAGACACGAAAGTCTTTTCTGTTGATCAGTGTCATAAAAAGCCAAATTTATCCACTGTGATTCAATGTTGTAAAACAAAACATGAAAACTTCGGAGAGGGGGGGTGGTGAATAATGTTTATAGGCTCTGCAACATGCCAGTTATGTGGATCCCAGGTTGACATCTACAGCCACCTGTAGACCGACCAATAGACAACCCCTTTGGAGAAAATGATATTCCATTCGAGTGATTGTACTACTAATCTTCAGTGAGTTAATGACCATTCTGAATGTAAAATTGGTAGTGCAGCACATAGCACATTTGCTTTACATTGCCAGCGACGACCGATTGGGGTTCGATTCCCATTACTGTGTGTAAGAAGTTTGGATATTTTCCCCATGATCATGCGGGTTTCCTCCTGGTGCTCTGGTTTCCTCCCACGTTCCAAAGATGTATGGGTTTGGATTAGTGATTTGTGGGCATGCTAAATTGCTGCCCAAAGGTGGTGACAATTGTCGGCTTCTCAGCACAATCCTTGCTGGTTTGATTTCACTGTGTGTATAGAAGCTTTATTGCTGTACTAAACCATATTTACTGCTTAAGAACTTCTCTGACCCTAAACACAATCTTTCAGGGTGCACCTGGGACAGCACAGGAGGAAAATGCTGGAGGAACTCAGTCGGTCAGGTAACAATCTGCCAGATTAGAGATAATTGAGTATAGAACAGAACACAGAACAGTGAAAGGTTAAAGATTATTTGTCACATGTGCATCGAAACATACCATGAAATGCAATTTGAGTCAAGGATGCGCTGGGGTCAGCTCACGAGGGTCAGTGTGCTTCCAGCACCAACATCACATGCCTACGCACTCACTAAACCTAATCTGTATGTCTTGGGAATGTGGGTGGAAACTGGAGCACCCAGCGGAAACCCACGCGGTCACGAGGAAAACACACAAACTCTTACAGACAGCGGTGGGAATTGAACCCCAATCTTACAGCTGCTGACAAGGCATTTTCCTTCCTTACCACAGACTCAACCTGCATATTAACTTTCAGGGGATCCTGCACAAAGTTTCCCTTTGCATCTTGAATTTCTGAATTTGCTTGCTGCTTAGGTGGAGAGAGGACAAAACTGCCAGATGTTGAGAGGGAAATTAACACAAGGAGCGTCAAAGGATGGGCCGGAGGTGAGAGAAATAGAGGATTTTGACTGTGCCAGCAGAGATAATCATCAGCAGGAATGAATAATTAAAGCGCATAATTTCTTTGACAGGTAAAACAAAGCCAGAAAGACCAAATGCTTAATACAATAATAAATGAAATACTTCAAGAGCCAACTCTTGGGAATACTGCCAAAAAAAAGCAACATAATTCCCTTTCAAGAGAAATACAATAAGTGTAGGAGGTACTGTATGTGGAAAGGAAGAAGTGTTAGGTGAATTGATTGATTATTTTACATAGTAATTTCTGTAAGAGATTTTTATAAGGGAATATTGAAGAGTGTTCAGTAATGAACATCCTGTATTCTAAAAGATAATCTGATGGGATCTGTAGGCAAGGGTAGAAGATTGGATGAGGGGCATGGAATATGGAATACCACTGCCCGAGGATGGAAACACTTACAAAAACTAGTGGATGTAGCCCAGTCCGTCACAGGAAACCCCCTTCCCAGTATGAGGACATTGTCAGGAAGTACCGACACAAGGAAGCAGCATCCGTCATCATGGGCCAGCACGAACCAGACCATGCTCTCTTCTTGATATTACCATCAGGAAGGAGATGTAGGAGCCTTAGGTCCAACACCACCAGGTTCAGGTAAAGTTATTACCATTCAACCATCAGGTTCCTGAACCAGTGTGGATAACTTCACTCACCTCAGCACTGACCTGATTCCACAACCCATGGACTCACTTTCAGGGACTCATGTTCCCAATATTTGTTTATTACTATTTGTAATAAACTTTGTCTTCTTTTGCACGTTGGCCGTTTGTCAGTGTCAATCGATTCTATCGTACTTATTTGTTCGATTGTGAATGCCTGCAAGAAAATGTATCTGAGAGTAGAATATGGTGGCACACACGTAATTTGGTAATAACTTGGAAGCGTGATGTAAAGTATACATGGACGGTGTTAGAGAGGAGGCACCCCTGTATAAGCAGATCTTTATGTGTCCCAGTAATTTATTACCTCCCTGGCTCCCTGTGGAGTAAGGACCCACGTGTCCCGTAAACACTTCTCGCTGATTCGGTGAAGCAGCCAGTATTAAAGGCTCCCACCCACTGTCGATATTCTCTCTTTTTCTTTTCTCATCGGCTAGGAGATACAAAAGCCTGGAGGCATGTCCTATCCCGCTGCTATAAAACTATTGAATGGTTTCCTGGTACGATAAGGTGGACTCATGACCTTATAGTCTACCTCATTATGATCTTGTAACTTATGTTTACCTGAACTGCACTTTCTCTGAAGCTGTAACACGTTATCATGCAGACTGTTTTTGTTCTACCTTGTGGGAGTGGAATTGGAATTGATTTACTATTTCCACACGTGCCGAGGTACAGTGGAAAGCTTTTCTTGATACGGTTCATACAGATCAATTCATTACACCAATACACTGAGGCCGTATAAAGTGAAACAATAACAGAATACAGAGTAAAGTGTAACACTTGCAGAGAACAGGTAACCAATAAGATACAGATTTAGAAAGGCGTAGATTGTGAGATGAAGAGTCCATCTTATTGCACTAGCAGACCATTCAATAGTCTGGTACCAGTGGGCCAAGAGCTTGTCCTTCAGCCTGGAGGCAGGTACTTCCAGGCTTTCCTGCCTTTTGCCTAATGGGAGAGGGGAGGAGACAGAATGTACGGGTTGGGTGGGGTGGGGTGGGGGGGTCTTCGATTTTGCCGGCTGCTTTACTGAGGCTGTGAGAAGTGCACACAGAGTCCATGGAGGGGAGGCTGGTTTCTCTGATGCGCTGAGCTGTGTTCACAACTCTCGGTTTCTTAGCGGTCACATGCAGAGCAGTTGACATCCCAACCTGTGATGAGTGTGGTTAGGATGCTTTCTATAGTGAATTGATAAAAATTGGTAAGGGTAGATGGGGCACCTGCCAAATTTCTTCAGCTTCCTGAGGAAGTAAAGGCATTGCTGAGAATTCTTGGCTGTTCGGCTACCGTGCATTACCTCAATGCACTGTTGTAATGAACTGATCTGAATGAACAGTATTCACTGCATTCAATAGATAAAACTTCTATAGATGTGTAGTGGAGAGTGTATTGACCGGCTGTATCACGGCCTGGTATGGACACGCTAATCCCCTTGAATGGAAAATC
The DNA here is from genome assembly GCF_048418815.1 of Hemitrygon akajei. Lineage (NCBI taxonomy): Eukaryota > Metazoa > Chordata > Chondrichthyes > Myliobatiformes > Dasyatidae > Hemitrygon > Hemitrygon akajei. The sequence goes on along the minus strand of NC_133146.1, from coordinate 16,437,447 downwards.
CTACCAAACTTTGAGGTTTTGGCTCAGCAGATTGTGGGTAATGCTCTCCCAGCCACTGAGCAGATCTACATGAAAAGCAGTCGTAGGAAAGCAGCATGCATCATCAGAGATCCTCAACACCCAGGACGTGCTCTTTCTCACTGCTGCCATCAGGCAGAAGGTACAAGAGCCTCAGGACTCACACCACTGCTTTCAAGAACAGTTACTACCCCTCAACCATCAGTCTCTTGAAGAAAAGGGGATAACCACACTTATGCCCATCCATTGAGATGTTCCCACAGCCAATGATCTCATTTTATCTCATAATCACATGTTCTCGTTATTTATTGCTATTTATTTGTATTTGTACTTACACAGTTTGTTGTCTTCTGCACTCTGGCTGATCTTTCACTGATCCTGTTAAAATTACTGTTCTACAGATTTGCTGGGGATGTCCGCAAGTGAAAGAATCTCAGGGTTTTATGTGGTGACTTATATGGACTCTGGTAATGAAATTTAGTTCAAACTTTGAACTTTGATTTTTTTCATTGTACTTTGATAAATAGAGTTATAGAGAAGTACAGAACAGAAACAGGCCCTTTGGCCCATCTAGCCCATTCCCATCCACCTGCAATGGGACCATAGCCCTCCGTACTCCTATGTCCATGTACCTATCCAAACGTCTCTTAAATGTTGAAATTGAGCTTGCAGACATCACTTGTGCTGGCAGCTCATTCCACACTCTCACAACCCTCTGAATGCAGAGTTTCTCCCGTATTCTCCTTAAACTTTTCACCTTTCACCCTTAATCCATGACCTCTGGTTGTAGTCCCACCCAACCTCCGTGGAAAAAGCCTGCTTGCATTTACTCTGTCTATACCACTGATAATTTTGTACACTTCAATCAAATCTTCTCTCAATCTTCTATGATCTAAAGAATAAAGTTCTAACCTATTCAATCTTTCCTTATAACTCAGGTCTTGCAGACTGGCAACATCTTTGTAAATTTTCTCTGTGCTCTTTCAACCTTGTTTACATCTTTCCTGTAGGTAGATGACCGAAACTGCACACAACACTCCAAATGAGGCCTCACCAACGTCTTATACATCTTCAACATTACATCCCGTCTCCTGTACTCAATACTTTGATCAATGAAGGCCAATGCGCCAAAAGCTTTCTTTAGAACCCTATCTACCTGTGATGCCACTTTCAATGAATCATGGACCTGTATTCTTAGATCCCTTTGTTCTACCACACTCCTCAGTGCCTTCCCATTCACTGTGTAAGACCTACCCTGGTTGGTTCTACCAAAGTGCAAAACCTTGCACTTGTCTGCATTAAATTCCATCTGCCATTTTCCAGCCAATGCTGATCTCTCTGCAAGCCATGATTGCCTTCCTCACTGTCCACTGCACCCCCAATCTTGGTGTCATCTGTAAATTTGGTAATCTAGTTAACCGCATTATCATTGATATAGATGACAAACAACAATGGACCAGTCTCTGCAACACTCCACTCATCACAGGCCTCCAGTCAGAGAGACAACCATCCACTGGCTTCTCCCACAAAGCCAATGTCTAATCCAATTTACTGCCTCATCCTGAATGCCGAACGACTGAACCTTCTTGACCAGCCTCCCACGTGGGATCTTGCAAGATGGCTTGCTAAAGTCCATGTAGACTTTACAAGGCGTCTACTGCCTTGGCTTCACAAACAAGAGGAAATCTGCGGATGCTGGAAATCCGAGTGACACAGACAAAATGCTGGAGGAACTCAGCAGGTCAGGAAGCATCGGGTTGAAACGTCGACTGTACTCTTTTCCATAGACAGTGCCTGGCCTGCTGAGTTTCTCCAGCGTTTTGTGTGCACTGCCTTGTCCTCATCCACCTCCTCGAAAAACTCTATACGATTGGTTAGACATGGCAACAATAAACCAATTTACCAATTTACTGGTTACTTCTAGTCAAAGTTGAGTTTATTGTCATATTCACAAGGATGTGTGCTCAGGTGCACTTACAGCAACAACACAGACGCAGAGCATTAGAGACACAACATTTCAAAGAAGAGTGCAAATTAAGCATAAAGTATACATACATTTCGCAAAATTTTGCAGGAAAGAGTGCAATTAGAACAAAAAAAAGTAGTAGTAGTAGTAGGCCTCTGTTAGTCTTGATAGACCATGGATTTGCATCTTGGAAAGTTTCCAGGGCGCAAGCTTGGGCAAGGTTTTTTTTATGGAAGACCAGCAGTTGCCCAAGCTGCAAGTCTCCCCTCTCCACGCCACCGATGTTGTCCAAGGGAAGGGCATTAGGACCCAAGCAGCTTGGCACCGGTGTCGTCACAGAGCAATGTGTTGTTAAGTGCCTTGCTCAAGGACACACACACAGCCTCAGCCAAGGCTCGAACTAGCAACCTTCAGATAACTAGACGAACGCCTTAACCACTTGGCCACGCGCCAACACAAAAAAAAAGTAATTTGTGGTGCAAAATGGTCATTCATTGTGTTGCTAAACCGTTGTGGGTAGGGTTTTGTAAATGGGTTCAAGAACAAAATCGTTGAAGGGAAGTAGCCGTTCCTGAACCTGGTGGCATGGGATGTACCACCTGCCTGATGTTAGTTGCAAGAAGATGGCATGGCCCAGATGGTGGGGGTTTTTGATGATGGACGTTTCCTTCCTGAGGCAATGCTTCCTGTAGTTACTTCTGATGGTGGGGAGGGATGTGTCAACGATGTATTGGCCAGAGTCCACTCCTCTTCTGCAACCTCTTACGATCTAGTGCATTTGAATGGTGAATCAGACCATGATGCCATCAGTCAGACCTCAATGCACTGCATAATGATTTGATCTGTATGAACAGTACGCACTTCTCACTGTGTCTCAGTACATGTGACAATAATAAACCAGCTTGAGTTTGGTGATATCCCAATGATCTTTAAACTTCTCCAAGAGATCAGGGACTGAACCCCAGACTTCCTGAACAGGAACGTCTCAGTCAGCAGCAAAGGTAAATTAGAAACTTATTGAAGGTGTTATAGCAGGGTGTTTAGATAAACTTAAGGTAATCAGGCAAAGTCAATATTGCTTTGTGAAAGGGAAGTCACTTTCAGCAATTTACTGGGGTCCACCTCGGGCAAAGCCAGTCCCATCACTGAGCACAGAGCACTGGCACAAGAAAGCAATGTGCATCATTAAAGCTCCCCACCTTCCGGGCCATGCTCTCTTCTCACTGCTGCCACTGGGAAGGAGGTACAGGAGCCTCACCACCAGGTTATTACCCCTCAACCATTAGGGTCCTGAACCAGTGTGGATAACTTCACTCACCTCGATGCCGAAATGACTCCACAACCTACAGACACACTTTCAAGGGCCCTACAACTCATGTTCGTAGTACTATTTATTTGCATTTTAAAAATTATTGTTGGTGCAATTGGCTCTCTTTTGCACATTTGTTGTTTGTCAGTCTTTGCTAGAATTGAAGAAGAAAGCCCTTAACTCCGAGTGGAGTCATCGGGATGCTGTCATGACGGTGTTTTTTTAGCAGGCTTTCTTGTTTTTACGAGGCCGAGTTGCCAGCTCGACGCTCAACCCAGCACGGATGGAAAGCGTGCAAGGGGGTTGGCTGGATTCGAACTTGGGAGCCTTCGCTCCGGAGTCCGACACTGATGCCACTACGCCATCAGCCGGCTACTTTGCTAGATATGATTTATCATAAATCATATTCTTTATTCCATGTGTTTCATAAATCATGCCTCAGGTCTGCCTCAGGAATTGTTGCTGCAGTTCTACACTGCAGTCATTGAGTCTGTCCTGTGCACCTCCATCATTGTGTGGTTTGGAGCCGCCACCAAGCAGGATAGAACCAGACTACAGCGCACAGTGAGGACTGCCGAGCGCATCATTGGAGCCTCCCTGCCCTCTATTGTGGACCTGTACTCTTCCAGGTTGAAGAAGAGGGCGGGGAACATCATAAAGGACTCCTCCCATCCTGCGCACGGACTGTTTGATCTGCTTCCGTCTGGTAGGCGCTTCAGATCCCTCCAGACTAAGACTAATAGGCACTGGAGAAGTTTTTTCCCTACTGCGGTCACTTTGCTGAACAGTTAACTGCCGGTTAACTGTCAGCTAACTATTACTTGGATTGCACTACCTGTATGTATAATCTATATTTTCATTTATATTTATCATTATTATTGTTATGAGCAGAGAGACAACATCTGCTGGAAGTAAATTCCTTGTATGTGCATAGGTACTTGGCGATTAAAGTCTGATTCTGATTTCTTTATTTTCCTGTAAATGCCTGCAAGAAAATGAATCATATGTTCTCTGATAATAAATTTACTTTGAATTTTGAGTGCCTTGAAGCCATAGTGTGTGTTACGTGAGCAGAGGAATAGATACTCAGATGGTCAGAAGGATCTGATAATGTGAGGGGTAGAATCGTGGGCGGAGGGTGGAATGTGAGGAGCAAACTGGGATTAGTGTGGGAATGGTGTGAATGAGTGGTTGATGGCTAGCACGGACTTGATGGTGGGGAAGGCCTGTTTTCATACCACACATCCTGATGACTCTACGATGAGGGTTAGTTAAGGATTCTTGTATCTGCTGGAGTTCAGGGAGGGTGAGCAGTGACTTAAATGAAACACGTTCAGTCCTTTGAGGTGAGTGTGGAGAGGAGGTTTGCTCCTGTGGAAGAATGTAGAAATGTCCAAGATTGAGGGTTATTGAAGGGTTGTTTTTTTTTTGAGGTTTATGAGCTTGTAGGTTTCTTCTCTGAGGCCTTAGAGAAAGAAGCATTCATTGAGTATTTTGAAGGCAGAGACTGAGGTTAGTTAATTATTGATGGTAAGTATTGGAAATATTTAACTACCATCTGTTAATTAATGTTTTTAGAATTATTAGTTAATTTGGGGTAATTAACAGTAGTTAATTAATGGCAATTGATTAGCATTATTGGGTGTATGAGTTGCCCCTGGTGGGGTAGCACATTGGGTGAAGGGGCTTGTTGTGTCCATTCCAGGGCAGCTCACTCACCTTCGGTCCCCACTGGACACTCAGCTCTCGCCTGTGGCTCCGAGTAGCTGTTCGCGTGCGACCCCGGTACCGCTGCTCCACCAGGCGAGGGTAACCGGCTGGCCTCACACCCCGGGGAGGTAGCGACACGGCGCGTGGAGCCAGCCCTGGCAGACTGGGCGGATGAGATCCCCGGTGAGACCCAGTGGCCAGGAAGGCAGGGCTGCAACGCTCCCTGCTGCGTGTCAAGGCAGAGTAAAAGTCAAAGTGATCCACTGCGACCAAGGAAGAAGCCATTTGTCACGACCACTCCTACCACTGGACCCAGACGTCCGAGGTCGAGGGCGTGGAACTGTCCCAGTGCAATGGCTTTTCCACTTTAATAACTCTTCCGACACAGGTTTCCCGTCATTGTTGGACATGATTGATAACCATCAATGGTAATTCATTAACGACAATGTTAATTAATTCACTCCTGTCAATGGCTCCTAATTGCCCAGATAACACTAATAATTCAAAAAAAACCTCAATTAATATAATTAATATTTAACTAATGTTAGTTATTCAGGATAACAATGACTGTTAATACAGAATGGGGTGAAAGGTTACTAGGGCAGGGGTAGGTCTGAAGCCTCCGTTAGTCAGAGTTGACCATGGATTTTGCATCCTAGCTGTCTGGATATGCAAGCCTGGGCAGTACGATATGGAGAGCGAGCTGTTCCCCATGTGGCAGGCTCCCCCTCTCCACACATCTGATGAACTCAAAGGAACGGCAGAATCTAATACAGTTCGGCACCAGCAGCATCGCAGGAGTTGCCAGTCAGCAGTGAACTCGATGTAGGACTGCCCTGGGGACTCCAGCTCCAGATTTTCCCCTCGGGGTTTACTCCCGAAGCCTTCCCCATGAGAGGGTATATCCGCAAGGCAGTGGAGGTTTGAGGTCAGAGTCTTCCTTCTCGTAGACGAGCTGCCGACCACGGCTGACGAACCCCATCTGCCGGAAGTGACTGATTTTAAGGTGCCGGTAACCCAGTTGGAATATACTTTTGTTGGTTGTAATAATCTCAGACATGTTGTTCTTGAGTGTGGAGACACAAGGCGTGAACAGTTTGGTCACCACCCTATGTGGAGGATGTGACCATAATAGAGAGAGCGTAGAAGAGATTCACCGGCACGTTGCTGAGAATAGAGGGCTGTAGATATGGGGAAGGATGGACTGTCTGTGTTTGCTCTTTTTGGAATGTAGGAGGCTGCGGGGTGACTTTAGTTTATACAATTATGAGGGGCATAGCTAGGATGGATAGCTGGAGACATTTTCCCCAGGGTATCAGGGTCAGGTTTAAGGTTTAAGATCAGAGGGGAGAAGTTTAAAGGAGATCTGATGGTTAAGTTTTCTGCTCAGAGTCTGGTGCAAGTGTGGAACGAGCTACCAGAGGAGGGTGAGGATGCAGGCAGCGTTACAATGATTAGAAGTCACTTGGAAGGCAGTTGGACAGGAAGGGAGAGGGGGTACAGGTCTGAAGCAGGCATTGGTGTTGATAGGCATTGTGGTTAGCATTGGCAGGATGGGCTGAAGGGCCTGGTTTCTGTGCTGTGGTTCTTGGGTGTTTCCAGGAGCATTGAAAATGAGGAGGAGAAAGAGAAAGGGGGGGGGGGGAGTGAGACTGGAAGTGAGAGGGGAAGAATGGATTTGAAATGACAAAAGGGGGGGATTGAGTAGAGGTGAAGGAGAGTGGGGTAAAAGAGTGTTGAGAATAAGAGGGAGGTAGACAAGAGTTGAATGGGGTGAGAGAGAGTAGGGGGTTAAGACGGGAGGGAGAGAAGAGAGGGGGAGAGAGAGGGGGGGAGAGTGAGAAGAGAGGGGGAGAGAGAGGGGGGAGAGTGAGAAGAGAGGGGGAGAGAGAGGGGGGAGAGTGAGAAGAGAGGGGGAGAGAGAGCTGAAACAATCGGGAATGTTTTTCTCCCTCTCCTTCTCTCTGTTCAGAGGCTGTCTGACACACTGAGTATCTCCTGCAGACCCACTTTATTTCAGATTTCCGGTGCCTGCTGTGTTTTGCTTTTGCACTGGCAGCTTTCTTTGTGGGCTTGATGTAAAACTGTGCTTTCACCACCGCAAAAGATAATTTCCTACTTTTCTTTTGCAATGGTAAAAGTGCTTTGATTTTATGAAACATTATGTTGCTGCAAAATCAGACCCACGTTCAATGATATCCCCTAAGAGGCATAAGAAGCCTCTCTGCTTTAAATGACAAATCACCACTTTCAAAATTATCCTTGACAACTTCTGATAGATCAGTGACTCTCTGCCTCCGACTGGTGAGGATATACTCAGCTGAGCTCAGCTTGTGGGATTCGTGCTAGGCAAGCAGAGCTGCGACTCACATCACAGAACTTCGGCCGTTGACTATCTCGGAGTAAGTGCACCTTTAAGAACTGAGTCGTACAACACGGGTACATGGGTCACCTTAGCCAGACCAGCGACCCCCAGTTGCCATGGCGCTGGCTTTGTCTGCCCCTTTTCCAAAGGAGGGTTGTTCAGTGTATACAGCATCATGTCATTACGATAGAATTTAGTACACCGAACAGTGCAGCACAGTACAGGCCCTTCGGCCCACTGTGTTGTGCTGACCCTTTCAACCTTACTCCGAGATCAATCCAACTCTTGCTCCTACACAGTCCTCCATTTTTCTTTTACACATGTGCCTCTCTGAGGCTCTTAAATGCCCCTAATATATCTGCCTCTACCACTGCCCCGGCAGTATGTTTCACACATCCACCTGTCCCTGTGTGAATAAAAACTTTCCTCTGATGTTCCCCCTGCAGTCATATTAAAATTGTGTCCTCTCTTATTATCCATTTTCACCCTGGGAAAAATTTGCTAACAGTACACTGGATCTATGCCTCTTATCATCTTATACACCCCTGTGAGGTCACCCCTCATTCTCAGTATTCCACTATTCACACCGTTTACAGCCAATGGCTTCAAACTACAATACGGCTACCTCTACCCACAACATAGTTGAGCCTCTGTGGCACTCTACAGTGTATACCTTGTCCACCCTCTCTAGAGACACACAGGCACAGATGTAAGAGGGGCAAATTGTGCCAGCTTGGTGGTGGAGCCTAGTACTTGCTCCCCACTCCCCCCACCATGTGGCAGTTCAGGCCCCACTGGTACCTCTGCTTTGAGGCGAAGCTTGGGCTCCCTGCTGACCCGTCGTGATATTTGACGGATTAGTCACAGCTCAGAAAAACCATTACGTGACTAATAGATTTTAAGGTTCTTTTCTGTAAATACGTGGATAGGTAAATTCACTTGAAAGTACATTCAAATGCTGTCAGCCAGTTTTAAAAAAGAGCTTTATTTGTCACCTGTACATTGAAACTTTGAGACATCCAGTGAAATGTGTCATTTGTATTAACGCCCAACATGGTCTGAGGAAGTGTTGGGGGCCAGCTGACAGGTTTGCCGTGCTTCCGGCGCTGATGTAGCATGCCCACAACTTACTAACCCTAACCTTGGGAATGTGGGAGGAAACCAGAGCACCCAGAGGAAACCTGCGTAGTCACAGGGAGAACACACAGCCAGTGGCGGGAACTGGATCCTAATCGTTGGCTGTGAAGTGTTACGCTAAACGTTATGCTGCCATGCTGCTATAAACAAAGCAACACTGTGAAATAAAGAAAACACGTCTCATCTGAACCTAAAACGACCTTTGTGACGTTGCTCATGTGAAGGGTTCTGGGCTGCAGGCTGAGAGTTTATCCAGACCCCAGAATCATCCAGCTTACAGTCCGATGCTTGATCCCAAGGTCTGGCCCACATCCGGGTGTTCCTGACTGACTGTAGCCCAGAAGGTGATGCAGAGCAGGGAGTAAGTTGCCAAGGGAACGGTCAGTGAATCTTGGCCAATGTCTGTACCCGACACTGTCAGCCAATGGTCACTGTCTTCATTAAAGGAAATCCCAGTGACTGATCTCAGTTGCCTATTCAATCAACCAGGCTAAGGAGCCTACAGACACAATATCTGCTGACATTTTCAGGAGATGAAACCATTTCCAGTAAGTTCAAGTTTACTGTCATGGGCACATATGTCCAGAGTATAAATACCATGAAAATTAGCTTTCAGCAGCAGCACAGTACTTTACAAACATGACAAGCCAATTATATTAGCTTAAATCAACATTAGTCATCTATAATTTACATGACACAATAATAAAAATAACATAATTCAGGTTGAGAGAAACACAGTGTTAGGGGATTTCAGGTTTGTTTCAGAACCTGACGGCAATGGGGAAGAATCTTTTGTTGAACCTCGAGGTATGGGTCTCCAGGCTCCTGTACTTTCTGTCTGATGGTAGCATTGACAAGAGGGCGTGGCCCTGCTGTGGTGGTGGGGCTCCTGGAAGATGGATGTCACATACAGCTCTGTTCTCCTTCAACGAATGATGTTTGTCCTGCATATTAGAGAAGAGGTACTCGTTCTAATTCCTGGAGTGAGCAAGTTGGGCAAATGCTATCTGGTGTTCAGAAGAACAGGAACCAAAGTTTTAGTCTTGGTGAAAGTTTCTCAACCTGCAACATTTACTGCATGGAATCCATAGATGCTGCCCGGCCTGCTGAGTTTGTGTGCGGGGATCAAAATTTTCAGCATCTGCGGAATTTCTTGTGATTAAGTTGAGGGAAATATAGTCTGGGGTAGAAACAGAGGTTTTTATATTGGTCCAAGAATCTGATGGCAGTGGGGTAGAAGCTGTTTTTGAACCTTGAGGTGTGGGACTCCGGGCTCCTATACCTCTCTCCTGTTGGCAGCAACAAGAAGAGGGCATTGTCCAGACTGTGGGGTCCCTGATAACCTTCCTGAAACATCATCACTTGTAGATGTTCCTCTGTACCCACGATGGAACTGCCTGAGTCTTACCACTCTCTGTAGCCACTTGAGTTCCCGAGAAGCTCACATAGTAGGCCATGACACCAACCAGGCAGAATGCTTTCCACTGTACATCTGTAAAAGTTCGTTAATATTTTTGATGACGTGCCAAACTTCCTTAGGTTTCTAAGAAAGTCAAGTCACTGGCATGCCATCTTCATGGTTCCTTTTCATAGAATCGGTCATCCAAGATTTTGACACCCAGGAACGTGATAACATTTCCACTGCAGACCCTTCAGCGAGGGCTGGTGTTTATTCACCGGACCTCCCCTTCCTGAAGTCCACAGTTATTTCCTTAGTTTTGCTGTCAAGGCTGTGGTAATGAATGATCAAGTTTATTGTCATTGGATGGTGCAAACAAAACAACGCTCCTCCGGACCACAGAGCACCCTCAAAACAAAACACACACACACAACATTTAAAACAAAATATTACCATAAATAAGTTAATAAAATGTAATTCAAAAATGTAAGCAATGGGATGTTCTTAATTGTCCCCATTTCTTTGAATATAAAACTTTAGTTTGGCTGCTGCACTTGGAGTATTGGCTGCAATCCTGGTCACCCCGTTACTGGAAGGATTTGGAAAGGGTGCAGAAGGGGATTGCCAGCACGTTTCCTGGATTAGAGGGTATGAACTGCAAGGAGAGTTTGGACAAACATGGGTTGTTTTCTGTGCAGCATCAGAGGCTGAGAGCAGACCTGGTGGAAGCTTCTCAAGTTATCAGAGGCTTGGACAAAGTTAGTTTGCTCATTATGTGTCGTATTGTATGACGTAGGCGATTAAAGACTTTCCACGACCAGGAATGCCTTCGGCAATTTTTTCTACAGCAGTGGGTTTGTCATTGCTTTCTTCTGGGCAGTGTTGTTATCATACAGGTGCCCCAGCTATTATCAATACTCTTCAGAGTTTGTCTGCCTGGCGTCAGTGGTCACATTTCCTGGACTTGTGATACGGACCAGCTGCTCATTTGACCATCTTCAACCTGCTCCCATGGCTTCACGTTACCCTAATTTTGGGGTGTGGTGTGTGCTTAGCAGGTCCTACACCTCGCCCAGGGTGACCTGCAGGCTAACGGAGGGAAGGAGCACCTTACGCCTCCTTTGGTAGAGACGTATCTCCACCCTTAGACAGAGTAGAGGGTCAAATTCTTTATTCCAGGGCAGAAATATCAAATACTAGAGTGGACACATGTTTAAAGTAAGAGGGGGTAAGTTTAATAGAGATGTGCAGGTCAGATTTTTTTTACACAGTGAGTGGTGGGTGGCTGGAGCAGGGAGCCGGGGTGGTGGTGGAAGCAGAAATATTAACGGTAGTTAAGAGTTTGCAAGAAAGTTGCATGAATATGTAGGGAATGGAGAGATAAGGACCACGTGCAGGCAGAAGGGATTTCGTTTAATCTGGCATTGTGTTAAGCACAAGGTCTGAAGGGCCTGTTCCCCTACTGCACTGCTCTGTGTTCTGTGAATTGGAAAGGGCATTTGATTATGTTAGAGTATCACCAGGACACGTGAAGATCTGAGGCTGACATCTCACCTCTATCCATCACAAGCAACAACCTTGCAGAACAACTTTCAAACCTGCCTCAGAACTTGAGCTCAATCCCCAGCCAGAACGCTTCTGAGACACGGACAGCCAAGCTGAGACGCCGAGATTAGGAGCGGATCATTCCAATCACATTCACCAATGCTAACATCTCTGGATCTTTTAAAACAAATGCCACAAACACACCATTACTATAGCAACATCTTTCTGTCGGAACCCTGAGGAATACTGCGGAAGAAAGGAATAAAGGGAATATTCAGTCCTTTGAATTTGTAACAGATTTAATTTTTGAAGATGACAACTGTGATCAAAACAGTTCACGGCATTTACAGACTTCAGAACATAAGGCTCGAGAATGAATGAATGGAGTTTGTAACTGGTTGTCTGCAATGTTAACATATTGAGTACTTGAAGCATGTTTCATATGGTGAATGACTAACAGTGCATCATAAAAAGCAAATGCATGAGAGAAATGACCCTTGTACACTTGACATTATCACAACAGATACATCTGGGAATTGATCTGCTGTATAAATTCCTGATGTTCTTGGATGTAGACGGAAAGCTGTGATGCCACAGCTGGAGAGAGGGTGCAAGCACATCATGAAGTGTTTACATCGGAGATGTAGTATCTGTCGGCTCTCTTCTGTTGTTCCTTCCAGGAACGGGAAACGGAGCAAGAGCTACTTACAGATCAGCAGTTGTCGAAGATAATGTGACACTGGAGGGTTCGACAAGCTGACAAGAAAGGTTAGCAGTACGTTCAAGAGTCAAGATTCAGATTTACTTATCACGTGTATTGATGCACCATCAATAACTCTCTCTGAGACGTAAAGGCGAGATATCGGCTTTTATTGACTGGAAGAAGGAACAAGCAGTGGTTGACCACCATACTACATCCTGGAGACAGAGAGGCCGGGCCCAGACCTCAATCACCTTTATACAGGGGTCTGTGGGAGGAGCCACAGGAGCAGTCAGCAGGGGGCGTGTCCAGACAGGTATATGTAGCTCACCACATGTACGTTGAAACATACAGTGAAATGCGTCATCTATGTTAACAGCTAACACATGTTACACGGGCTGGGGGCAGCTCACAGGTTTGCCACACGTTCTGGTGCCAACATAGCCTGGCCACGACGTCGGGCGGTTGGCATGTTCCCATTGACCCGTAGCATAAGGATTTATCACAGCTTGGTCTGGTAACTGCTCTGCCCATGATCTCAAGAAACTGCATGGAATTGTGGACACAGCTCAGCCCTCTGTCTACACTTCTCACTGCCGCAGCGAAGCAGCCAACATGGTCAAAGACTTCCCACGCCCCAGACGTTCTGTCTTCTCCCCTTTCAAATCAAGCTGGAAACACAAGCACTTGAAAGTACACCCAACCAGATTCAAGGAGAGCTTCTTTCCCACTGTTATCAGACTCTTAATGTCACAAACTACCTCGTCATGGCCTTGCATCTTAACGTCTGCCTGCACTGCACTTTCTCTGTAACTTTAACACTTTCTGTTGTTGCTTTTTCCATGTACCACTCAATGTAACTGTTCAGAAGTAATCTGCATGATAGAATGTGACGAAAAGGTTTCTCTGAACCTTCATACCTATAGCAAATATACATACAGTTTATATAGAAGCTGTTCTTGAAATGTTGAGAGTGTGCCCTCAGGCTCCTGTATCTCCTCCATGATGGTAGCAATGAGGAGAGGGCATTTCCTGGGTACTGGGTGACCTTAATGATGGATACTGCCTTTTTGAAGTGTCCTGGATGCCGGGGACGCGAGTGCCCATGTTGGATCTGGCTGAGTTTACAACTTCCTGCAGCATTTTCTGCACCTGTGTGGTGGCCCCTGCAGGCCTGCAGTGATGCAGCCAGCTAGGATGCTCTCCATGGTACATCTGCAGAAATTTGCTAGAGTCCTGATGAAATCTAGCCACTGTCAAGCCTTCTTTGTAACTGCGTCAATAGGTTGGGCCCAGATAGATCTTCAGAGATGTTAACATCCAGCAGCTTGGAACTGCTCAAACTTTCCACTGCTGATCCCTCGATGAGGACTGGTGTGTGTTCCCTCGACTTCCCCTTCCTGAAGTCCACCATCAATTCCTTGGTCTTACTGACGGTGAGTGCTAGGATGTTATTATGACACCACTCAACCAGCTGATCTATCTCACTCCTGTACTCCTCCTCGTCACCATCTGAAATTCTGCCAATAATAGTTAAGTCATCAGCAAATTTATAGGTGGCCTTTGAGCTCTGCCTTGTTACACAGTCAGAGAAAGTAGGGCAGTGAAAGGTGAGCCAACGTGGTCGTCAGCAACGAGATGTTATTTTGGGATTGGTTCAGACAGAGGACTCCCAATGAAGAATTTAAGGATCCAGTTGCATTGTGAGGTACAGAGGCCCAGGTTTTGGAACTTGTTGATTAGTATTGAGGGGACAGTGGTATTGAACACCGAGATGTAATCAATAAACTGCACCTAATATAGGTTTTGCTATTGCCCAGGTAGCCAGCCCAAGGCCAGGTGGAGAGCCAGTGAGATTGCATCTACCGTAGACATATTGTGGCGATAGGCAAATTGCAGCGGGTCCTGGTTCTTGCTTAGGAAGGGTCGTATTACTGATTACGAATAGGGATTGAAATGCAAGCATATAGAGAGTCATGGTGAGGCTACATCTGGAATATTGTGTATGGGTGTGATCTCTCTACTCAAGAAAGAATTTACTTGTAGTTGAGGGAGCACACTGAGGGTTCATCATATTCCCTTCCTACCACCTTGTACTTCTTCCCCTCTCCCCACCTTCTTATTTTGGCTTCTTCCCCCTTCCTTTCCAGTCCTGATGAAGGGTTTCAGCCAGAAGCTTTCACTGCTTATTCCTTCCACAGATGCTGCCTGACATGCTGAGTTCCTCCGCCACAGTGAGATACTAAATGGCTGCAACGTACATGGTTGCCAAACCCATTCTGTAGCCTGCCTGTGAGGGTGATCAGACCCCGTGTCAGAGTCCATGCTCGTGACAGGACCCCCATTCCTCGGCGCAGCTCCCGAGGCATGAAAGACCTGCGCCTGTTGGAAATCCCGGATCAGAGGATGTCATAGGCTAGAACCGAAGAGCATTCTTCAGGGATACCCCTCCCAATCCAGAAGATACTGGACCCTGCCCCACAGGCAGCGAAATGCCCTGAAGTACCGATAGCTGGATGTTTGTCTGACTGTCTTGTCACCTGGACTATTGTACACAGTTGAGGTCACCAGACTATAAGGAGGACCTGCTGTCAATACAGAGGTTTCAGAAGAGATTCATCAGGAGACTCTGCACTAAACAGACTAGGGTCACACCCACCAAGCGAGAAGGAAGAGTGGTGGGGTGACAGGATCCAGAGAGCTTCAACCTGGGAAAATGGAGCACTGGCTGAATCTTCATTGATGATGGTATGTAAGACCTTATTGACAGCCTTCTCCTCTACAAATGATCCCTTGTAGGATTGGGGCTAATTTGCTGCTCTCGACTTTCAAGGGAGGACCCCTAGGTGCCAGTCATACTTTCAGCCCTGGATTGGGAGGCCTCACCTAGTGCAGAGCTGACCAGCCTGCCCTGCATGTTGTTTCTGAGTGCCCAGCAGAAAAGTCATGGTGCGTCTCCACATGTCCTAGTAATGCTGGACCAACTGTTCGGCACCAGGAACTCTCATGACAATCTCTTGTTCAGGGAAGGGCGGTGGGTAGAATCCTTTCTGGCATTCAACAAGGTTCATGCCAGTGGAGAGTGACTGGAGATTATCGTGGACAATCTCTCTCCAAACCAGTTGGGAGGAGATAAGACAGCACAGGATTGTCTCCAGGTCCTGATTCAATTTCTCTGCCTCGTTAGAGTGGGGGAGTAAGCCACATGAGAGTCTGGCCATGGCTTCCACAAGAGAGCAGATACAAAATGGGACTTGGACTACGGTCTTCAGTCAGACAATATGTCCCAAGGGAAGCTGTGCAGTCCGAGCACAAGCTGAACCATCAGGGTGGTCAACTCCTGAGTCGATGGACGCTTAGTGAGAGTATCAAGTGGGCAGCTTCGGAGAATCAGTCCTCAGCCACCAGAATGGTAGTGTTTCCATCAGATAGGGATAGACCGGGGATAAAATCCATCGGAAGGGGAGGTGAGGCACGGGCAGTGACAGAGCAGGCTTGCAGGGTGCTGATGTGATGTCTTGTTCTGGGCACAAGTGGGGCAGGTAGAGATGAAGTCGTGGGCATCCTGGGACATGGATGGCCACCAAAGTGGTGCCTTGATAAATTCCAAGTTCCGTTGAATTCCTGGATGTCCAACCAGGTGGGGGAAGTGACCCCATTCCAACAGCCTAGGGTGTGTGGCAGGGACAAACAGCTTGTCGGCAGGTCCCCCACCTGGACCTGGATCTGACTGTTGGGCAGCTCCTACCTCCACCTCTATATTCCCCAAATCACCAGAGCAGCAATGCATGAGCAAGGAAGGATGGCCTGTGGATTAGTGTTGTCCTCAGACATGTCGAACTGCCTGGACAGAGCATCGGACTTGGTACTCTTGCTGCTGGATGTTAGGAGAGGGCAAAATTAAACCAGGTGAAGAATAGAGTCCAACGGGCTTGACTGGAGTTGAGTCTATTGCCGTCCTGAATGTAGGAGAGGTTCTTGTGAGCTGTTCATACCAGGAAGGGGTGCTTTGCCCCCTCTGGTTAGTGTCGCCATGCTTCCAGAGATTCCCTGACAGCCAGAAGTTCTGAGTTCCCAACATCATAATGACACTTGGTCAGAGCCAAGCAATGGGAAAGAAAGGCCCAGGGGTGCAGCAGGTGACCCTCAGAAGAGATCTCAGTGAGTACAACTCCAACGTTGACATCTGTCGCATCCACCTCGACGATGAATGGCGAATACCTGGGATGGATCTGGGTGTTACAATACCGAGGCAGTGGTGAAATCTCATTTTAGTTCTGAAAATGCTTGGGCTTGCTTTGCTTGTCCAGTGAAATCCTGCAGAGGTCTTTTCTGCGAGTGCACCCAGAGGAGCCGCAATAGAACTGAAGTTTCTGTTGAAGCAGCGGCAAAAGTTTGCAAATCCTATGGAGTGTTTATTTGACCATAGGTGGTTTGGGCCACTCTGTGACTGCCTGAGCACTAGAGGTTCATTTGAATACTAGAAGGGGGGAGGATATATCTGAAAAACACCTGTTCCTTATGAAACTCACACTCCTCTGGCTTGGCGTAAAGGTTGTTCTTGAGAAGACGTCTGAAAACACTCCAAGCATGCTGGACGAGTTGCTGGCCAGGGCAAGAACAGATCAGAATGTCATCCAAATGTATGAAAAGAAACCAATTCAACACGTCCCTGAGCACGTTGTTGACCAGGACCTGAAAAACAGCAGGGATGTTGGCCAAAGCAAAGGGCATCACGAGGGTGGCCAGTGGAGGTGTTGAATGCCGCCTCTCAGCTATGACCAGGTTGTAAGCATTGTGCAGATTTATCTTGGAAAATGTGATTGTTCGCTGGCGATGTTCGAATGCAGAAGCAATCAGGGAGAAGACTGGTGGTCCTTTGTTCCGATGTTGTTGAAGGGCTGATGATGAATGTAGGGACAGAGCTTGCTATCCTTCCTTCTCACAAAAAAGAAGCCTGCCCCTGCAGGCCAGCTTGATGGGAAGATAAACCCCAAGGCCAATGCCTTTTTGATATACTCTTCCATGGCCACCATTTCAGGATGAGAACGGGAAAAAGGCCAGCCCTGCAGAGGACTAATATTGGGTAAGAGATCACTGGTGCAGATATTTGACTGGTGTGGAGGCAGGGAGGTGGCCTTCTTTTTACTGAAGACCTCAAGAAGGTCATCATATTTGGTCAGAATGCAAGATAGGTCCACACAAGTAGTTGACACCAGAGGGAAGAATCAGACAGGCATGCCAGTCCCTCCTCATGGAGCGTCCTTAGGGACAAGTAAATCCATGGGTTGTGTCGAGGTAACGAGGGAAGGCCAAGCAAATCAACCAGATAGAGAGAGAGCTTTCCCTATGGTTACTTTCTAGCTTAAGTTGCTGGTGTTCTTTAGAAAGGTTGATCTTGCTGGTGCCCAGGGGATAACTATCTAGGTGTTTGGTGTCAATATTTCCTTTGAATTACTGAGTTGGAACCCCCTAGTTTTGAGAGAGATATCCATCAGATGCTTGGGTGCCTGGTGTCAATAAATGCCTGAAGCCCATGGGTCTGAGACCCCCTTCGACAAGAAAGCTGGGAAATTACACAATTGGTGGAAAACGCTTGCAGGGAGAACCAATCCACCCCCTTCCTGCCCATGGGTTTCCTCTTTTACTGGGTGCTTGAAGCCCAGGAGCATCCTGGATTGCCACAACGGAGGCAGGAACCTGTTCTCCTGCACTGATTGCATTCGTCCTGATAGGTGCATACGCCCCACCTGCACAGGCTCCTCCACACACTGTGTACTGGGTACTGGATGATGCAGGAGAGCAACAGACAAACGGTGATCCAAGGAATAGGTAGCTTCGGGCATTCTTTCTCTTTGCCATTCAGTTGCCCAGTTGTCAATTCGAATGGCCAGATTAATCAGGTCATCCAGACCATCCTGTTCATCATGCACTGTGATCTGTGCCAGCCCCGCTGGAGGGCAGAGATGAGGGATCTCTCGTTCCATTCAGTCTCCACTGCAAGTGTGCAGGTGTTTACTGCACAGTCCCTCGCTGTTCCTCTACCTTGGTGAAGGTCCTGAAGTCTGTGGGCAGCCTCCTGGCCCCATACTGGAAGATCAAAGCTCTTGTAAACTCAATAACAAATTGCTGAAACAATTGGGCTGTGGGGGGATCCTTGTTTGCGTAGAGCTTTGAACAAGCTGTGTGGGGGTCCACCTAAGAGGTTCACCATGTACACTAGTTTGCACACGTCATCATCAAATTGACCAGGCTGGGCTTGGAAAGTCAGCGGTCCCTTTGGGTAATAAAATTCCTGCAGCCATTGGGGTCACAGGAGCTTTTGCCTGGTGGAGATCCAGATGTGGTTATGGGAGTTGGGGCATTAGTGGCCAAGAATGATGAGGCTGTTGAAGTGGGGGATCTGGCAGTGGGATGGACATGCCTAAATGCTGCTGAAATGCATTTGTGAGAGTCGTAGTGGCTGTTTCCTGATTCTGTCTGTCTTGTGGTGAGTTGCCGAACTGTCACTGCAAGAGCTACGTATTCTTCCAGCTGCGACTGGGGTTGGAACTCTGAAACTATCTGTTGCTCTGCATGAGGAACATTGGCCAATTGAAATTTAGAATTTAGTTTCTCCTACATGAACTTTGATCTGGACCTGGGCTTGTTGTTCTGAGGGTATCTGTCGCACTGCTACAGTTACTTCTCCAAACACAGCTTCAACTGACTGTAACTTGTCTCCTATCTGAACAATGGATGTCAGGTCCAGGATCACCTGTTCAATTTCTGCTAGGTCCATTTTTGGGTTTTGACAGGGATGTACATTTATGGCCCAAGTGTTGGGGGGGGGGGAGGGGGAGAGAGAGAGAGAGATGCTGAAGCAGATTAACAGTTCACTGAGTTTTATTAGACTGACTTCTAATAGGAATGGTGCAAAGATAGTGGTAAAAAAATAAACACTAGGCCAACAGGGCCGTAAATCAGAACTTTCAAACTAAAGCTAATGCCGATACAGTGCTTGGCAGTAGTAGCATGACATTAAACAAATAACACTGATTAACGGTGTCAACCTCAATGGTAATCTTCTTTGTCAGAACCAGGACAACAGAAAGCAGGAAGTGTAGATGTTGTTCTGCTGTTGGTCAAGTCTCGATAAACCTGAACGAGAGGAAGGGAGGTAAATGCAATTCTGCAGCCCCCCTTTGAGCACAGGCAGACACCGCAGCAAGGTCCATGATTGTGACAGTCTCTACACCCAATCTATCTAGGCCTTTCAATATTCAATAGATTTAAATTAGTTTCTCTCTCATTCTTCTGAACTCCAGGGAGTACAGGCCAAGAGCCATCAAACACTTCTCATGCAATAAGCCTTTCATTCTCAGAATCATTCTTGTGAACCTCCTCCAATGTCAACACATCCTTTCTCAGAGAAAGGGCTCACAATACCCCGAGTGCAGCCTGACTAATGCCTTATCAAGCCTCAGCATTGCATAAGACTATGACCATAAGAAATAGGAGCAGAATTAGGCCATTTGGCCCATCAAGTCTGCTCCACCATTTCATCATGGCTGATCCATTTTTCCTCTCAGCCCCAATCTCCTGGCTTCCCCCCGTATTTCTTCATCCTCTGACCAATCAAGAATCTATCAATTTCTGCCTTAAATATACATACAGACTTGGCCTCCACAACCACTTGTGGCAAAGAATTCCTCAGAATCTTCACTCCTCATCTCCATTCTAAAAGGACGTCCCTTATTCTGAGGCTGTGTCCTCTGGTTTTAGACTCTCCCACCATAGGAAACATCCTCTCCACATCTGCTCTATCAAGGCCTTTCAATATTTGATAGGTTTCGATGAGTCCTCCCCTCATTCTTCTGAATTCCAGTGAATACAGGCTCAGAGCCATCAAACACTCTTCATGTGACAAGCGTTCAAACCTGGAAACATTTTTGTGAACCTCCTTTGAACGCTCTCCAGTTTCAGCACAATCTTTCTAAGATAAGGGGCCCAAAACTGCTCACAATACTCCAAGCGAGGCCTCACCAGTGCTTTATAAAGTCTCAACATTCTTGCTTTTATATTCTAGTCCTCTCAAAATGAATGCTAACACTGCATTTGCCAACCAACTCAACCTGCAAGTTCACAAGCATGAGAAAATCTGCAGATGCTGGAAATCCAAAGCAACACACACAAAATGCTGGAGATAAAAAGAGAAGATGTGAGAGGGAAACAAGAATGGGGAGTGGTGAAGTGGGGGGGGGGGGGGGGGAGTGCAATTACCAGAAGTTCGAGAAATTGATGTTCATGCTATCAGGTTGGGTGAGAACTTCCAAGTCTGTTTGCACCTCCGATTTTTGAATTTTCTCTTCATTTAGAAAATATAGTCCATGCTTTTATTCCTTCTACCAAAGAGCATGACCATACACTTCTCTACATTATATTCCATCAGCAACTTCTTTGTCCATTCTCCCAATCTGACCAAGTCCTTCTGGAGATTCACTGTTTCCTCAACACTGCCTGCCCCTCAACCTATTTTCAGATCATCCACAAAGCCATCAATTCTGTCATGCAAATCATTGACATAAAACGTGAAAAGAAGCAGTCCCAACACTTACCCCTGCAGAACACCACTAGTTACCAGAAGCCAACCAGAAAAGGCTCTCTTTATGCCCATTCTTTGCTTCCTGCCAGTCAGCCAATGTTCTATCTATGCTCTTTTCTTTCCAGTAATATATGGGCTTTTAGCTTGTTATGTATTCAGGCAACAATAAATATATATGAGTTAGGCAAGGGTTTTTATAACAAATAACACGTTTATTAAACACTGAAAACAAACCCCCCAAAAGTAAACAAACACTAGCGTAACCGGAAATCAGCTGCTGTGCGGCAGATTCACAGTTCTTAATAGCGTTGCAGTTCAAACAGTTCTTAAAGCGGTATTGAAAAAAAACAGTTCTTTAAAGTGGTATGCCGAAAGTTCAAAAGCTCACAGTCCATTTAAAAGGAGAGACTTTTTAAGGCGATTTAAATTCTCTTCCACGTCGTTGTCCTTCTATCCCCGGCGTTGAACTCTTCCCACGTCGAATTTTTATGAAACGTAATGGTTTAATGGCACTAACCTCTTCTTCCACACTCTGTCCTCAATCTCCCGCTATCCCAGCGGAGAGTAACATGAGAACAGTCAACGAAATCCTTCCGAATGAGGATCAAATAAGGTCGAAACCAATCCACCGTCGAAAATCGATTCTCCTCGATCTTTATCTTCCAAATTCTTATCTTCACTCTCCACCAGCAAAGAAACTGCTGGCAATGACCTTTTAAACTTTAGGCATTATATAAAACTTCATTTTTCAACTAAACTGCATCATCACATTAAATCACGCAGTGACATGAAGTCAGCTTGGCAAATCCAGCCACGAACTGCCCCACCTGACAGGGTGGGTCTTCCTTTTATACCCTGTAAAAAAAACCTGTCACATGACCTCTACTGGCGGGAAAATGACATCACTCCACCATCACAAGACCATCACCTCAACCCCAGTCACGTGACAAGGGTACCACTGTCACGTGTCACGGGTACGTAACAAGCTTGTTAAGCAGACTTATGTGCGGCATCTTGTCAAAGGCCTTCTGAAAATCCAAAGTACACAACATCTACTGACTCTCCTTCATCTATCCTGCTTCTTATTTCCTCAAAGAATTCCAACAGATTTGTCAGGCATGATTTCCCCTTAAGGAAACCACGCTGACTTTGGCCTATTTTACCATGTGCCTCCAAATATCCCAAAACCTCATCTATAATTATGGACTTTCCAACCACTGAGGTCAGGCTAACTGGCCTATAACGTTCTTTCTTCTGCCTCTTCTTCTTTTAAAGAGTGGAGTGACATTTGCAATTTGCAGTTTTCCCGTCCTCAAGAAGCATTCCAGAATATATTGATTCTTGAAAGATCATTACTAATGCCTCCAGAATCTTTTCAGCTGTCTCTTTCAGAACTCTGGGTTGTAGACCATCTGGTATAGATGACGGATCTACCTTCAGAACTTTTAGGTTCCCAGACACCTTCTCCTTGGTAAAATAGCAATTACATTCACTTCTGACCCATGACAGTCTCAAGTTGCCGGCATACTGCTGGTGCCTGCCACATTGAAGTCCGATAGTAAAAGCTTATTAAGTTTGTCTGTATTTTCTTTACTATATCTCCAGCATCATTTTCCACTCACTCTCTCTTTTACTCCTTATATATCTGAAAAACGAACTTATGGTTTCTTCTGTTATGTTACTGGCAAGTTTACCTTCATATTTCATCTTTTCATTCCTTATGGTTTTTTTAGTTGCCTTCTGTTGGCTTTTAAAAGCTTCCCACTATTTTTGCCCTCTATTATATGCCCTCCCTTTTGTTTTTGTGCTGTGATTGACTTCTCTTGTCTGATAAAGTTGCCTTAGCCTCCCTTTAGAGTACTTCTCCATTTTTGTTACATGTCTATCCTGCGTCCTCCAAATTGCCCCCAGAATCTCCAGCGATTGCTGTTCTGCCATCATCCCTGTCATAGTCCCCTTCCAATGAATTTGGCCAGCTTCTCTCTCATGCCTCTTTAACTCTCCACTCTGACTTTATCTTTGCTCTCTCACACTGAAGGGTGAATTCTGTAATATTATGATCACTGCCTTCTAAGGAGTTCTTTACGCTAAGCTCCCGAATCAAATCTGGCTCTTTACACAAAACCCAATCCAGAATTGCCTTTCCTTTAGTGGGCTCAACCACAAGCTGATCTAAAAAGCCATCCCATAGGCATTCTACAAATTCCCTCTCTTGGGATCCAGCATCAACCTAATTTGCCCAGTCTACCTGCATATAGAAATCCCCACTGCCTATCATAACATTGCCCTTTTCACATGCCTTTTCTACCTCCTGTTATACCCCACACCCTGGCTACTGTTCATAGGATTGTATATAACTTCCTTCAGTTTTCCCTTGCCATTTCTTAAATCTACCCACAAGGATTCTACACCTACCAACCCTATGCCACTTCTTTCTAAAGATTTGACTGTATTTTTACCAAAGGAGCCACCCCACCCCCTCTGCTTACTTGCCTGCCCTTTTGATCGAATATGTATCCTTGGACGTTAAGCTCTAAGCTGTGATCTTCTTTCAACCACGACTCAGTGATGCCCACAACATCACAGCTGACAAACTCTAACTGCACTTCAAGATCATCTACCTTGTTCTGAATGCCGCGTGAATTCAAATATAACACCCTTTTCAATGTTGCACTTCAGCCCAGCCTTCTGACTGCGATTTTGCCCTGTCATCTGCCTGTCCCTCTTCTCAGTCTCACTACACACTGCATTGACTTGCATAGTAAATGCCCCATCCTTAGCCTAGTTACCCTGGTTCCTGTTACCCTGTACTACGTTTTATATTGATTTCTGGGATGGGTGACTGGCCTTTGATGAGAGATTTTCCGCGCCCCCCCCCCCCCCCATTGACAGCATCAATAGGAGGTACTGCCCGAGGAAGGTGTCATCTACGATCAAAGATCAAAGATCACAGTAATCTGGACCACACCCTTTTCTCACCGTTACCAATGGTCAGTATTCAGATTCAGATTTATTTATCACACGGACATCAAAATTTAAAGTTAAAATTAAAATTAAAATTAAAATTTAAAGTCAGTCCCAAGCCTTATAGGCTTATCAGGCCGGAGATTATGCCGGTTCTGTGGCGTGAAGTGACAGAAAGTATGAGACCCCCCCCCCCCCCCCGATAGGACACCAGTCCATCGTGAGGTTAACCCCTAGCATTTTGCCAGTACCCATTTTCAGCTGGGTGGTTGCTCCTTGCTCAAGGACACAACACGTTGCCTTGACTGGGGCTCAAACTCACGACCTTCAGATCGCTAGTCCAACACCTTAACCACTTGGCCACATGCCACATAAAATCTACGGAGAAGTGGGTCATTTGTGTTCACAACCAGTACACCCAAGGTGTGCTGGGGCAGCCCGCAAGCATCGCCTCACATTCTGTCATCAGCACTGCCCACCCACAACATTCAGCAGAACAACACGAGCAGCAACAATAATAGGAACAGGAAAAAGCAAAAAGACGGCCCTTTCACACCCTCCTACCCATTCACCCACTCTCACACATACAGATAGGCCTCTGGGCCTCTAGTCCTTAACCCCGGATTGATGCACCATCAATAACTCTCGGGGACAGGAGGCGAACGATAGGCTTTTATTAGCTGCAAGAGACCACCACACAACATCCTGGAGACTGAGGGAGGAGCAGTGTCTCCAATCGCCTTTATACAGGGGTCTATGGGAGGAGCCACAGGAGCAGTCAGCAGAGGGGCGTGTCCAGACAGGTATATGTAGTTCACCACACCCGGACTCTTACACTTGACCTTCAGAGATCCAGAAGTTGAAGTCCACACCAACAGGCTGAGGAACAGCTGCTTTCCTCAAACCATTTGGTTCTTGAACCAACCAGCACAACCTAATCTCTACCTACAGAATCTTTACTCCAGGGTATAAATATCGAACACCAGAGGTTATGCTTTTGAGACTAGAGGGGTGTATTTTTAAAGGCAACGTGAAGGGCAAGGTTTTTTTACACAGAGAGTGGTAAGTGCCTGGAATGCGTTACCACGGGTAGTCACAGGACAGCCAGTTTGGTTGAGTTTGGCTTTGAGACCAGCAACTTGAATATGAAGGGAAAGGGGTGGGGGTTGGGTGGGATATGGACTGTGCACATTTAGAAAGTAGTAAATACAGAAACAGGTCCTTCAGCCCAACTGGTCCATGCTAAACATAGCATAATCTTTGCTAGTCCCAGATGCACCCTTCGTCTTAAACCCCTTCAAGTTCCTTCCTCTCCACGGACTTATCGAAATGCCTTTTCAACGTTGCATTCGTACCACTTCCTTTGCCAGCTCGTTCTAGGTATTTATTACCCTTCGTGCAATGATCTTACCTCTCAGATCTCTGTTAAATCTTTTCCCTCTTGTATCTGCGTGTTTTAGCGTTTGACTTGGGGAAGAGACCATGACTGTCCGTCTTATCCGTCATGATTTTATAAACTTCTAAGAGCTCATTCATCTATGGTCCTGGGAATAAAGATCCAGCATGGCCTACCTTCCTCGATAACAAAAGCTCTCTAGTCCAAGCAGCAGCCTTGTAGATCTCTTTTGCACCAGGTCCAGCTCAACAATGCCTTTCCTATAGCGAGGTCACCAAAACTGTACACAATGATCAAAGTGTGGCCTAGCCAACAACGTACAGAATGGCAACAAAATGTCCCCCTACTCCTGACTGATACTCGATCCTGACCAGGATGAGGGAACACATCACTCCCATCCATGCTGCTCTGCACTGGCTTCCTGTGTCTCTTAGAATTCACGTTTAAGTTCCCCTACTTGTTTTTAAAGCTCTCAATGGTCTGGGACCGGAGTACATCACAGAATCGCTTTTGTTTTATAATCCTGCTCGAGTTCTCAGGTCTACTTCCACCAGTCCCTTAAATTTGAACAACCTTCCCCAAAAGATGACTTGCAGGTCAGCTTTCTTTGAATCATCCCCTTAAGCTGTGGAATTCAATACCTCGAGCTTATAAGGGAGGCAGACTCTGTTGACACTTTTAAACACCCGCTCACAACCTATTTGTTTAACCTGGCTTTTAGCTAACTACTTTTGTCTTTTATTTCCATGTTTGCACTTCACTGTAAAGTACTTTGAACTCCATTGTTTGAATGAAAAGTGCTCTATAAATAAGATTATTATTATCAAAGATCTTTTTCACTACCCTGTTCACTTGCTTTCAGTAAACTGTGAATGTACTCCCAGGCCCCTCTGTCCACAGCACTGGTCAGTACCCTACCATCCACTGTATAAATCCTACCCTGGTCTGAATGTCCAAAATACATCACCTCACACGTACCTAAGTTGAAATTCACAGCCCAAGTCTTCCTAACTGATCAAAATCTCCTTGTAATTCATTATAACCTGCTTCACTATCAACACGATTCCTAATTTAGTATCGTCAGCAAATTTATTAATCATGCTGCATACATCAATTTCCAAATCATTTAACCAACACAGAGGTCCCAAAGCTTACGCCTGGGGTGGCCAGCTAATCACAGGCCTCTAGTTGAGAATCAACCATCAACCATCACCCTCTGCTCCCTATTATCAAGCCAGTTCTGAATGCACCTCACTAACTTCCCCCTGGATCCCATGCAACCTACTTTTCCTGATCAGCCTGTCATTTCAGACCTTGTCAAAGGCCTTATTGAAATCTAACATCCACTACCACACCTGTATCCATCCTCTTAGTTACCTTTTATAACAACTCCAACAGATTCCTCAGATGTTACCTCCTGCACACAAAATCATGTTGATCATTCTTGATGATGCTTTGACTGTCCAATTGATGGCAGATCTTGCCCTTCAGAATTTCCTCTAGTAACTTCCTTACAACCGTAGTCAAGATCACAGGCCTGTAGTTTCCTGGTCTATCTTTGCTAGTCTTCTTGACAATGAAATAACTTTAGCCACCCTTCAGTCTCCTGGAACTTTGTCATTTCTCTATAATAGCCTCCAAGATCTCAGGGACCCCATCAGGTCCAGGGGGCGTACTTGGTCAGGCCCTGGGGATTTGCCCACCTTAATGTGCTCCAAGGCTGCAACTACTTCCTTCCTCATAATATGCATATGTTTCAAGCCCTCTCTACTTCTTTGGCATCCACAACATTCACCTCAGTAAACACCGAGGGGAAATAGACATAAAAAACTCTGGAGAGCAAATGTTGTTGAGAGTGTTGCTTCTTCAGAAGTTTGTTATAGTTATGATAAACCACGTGAAGATGAACACATATATAACTTCAGACTACTCATATCAGGTAGGAATTTGGAGAAACAAGAAATGTACTTTTCTTGACTATAATAAGTTTAATTGCATAATGGTGCCGGCGCTTTGCAATATTTCAACTGAGCTGAAAATGTTGATGATTTTCATGTATACTCAGTGTCTGAGGTTTCTCGCTTAAGTATCCAGCAATAATCAGCTATCATTGATGGATTCCAGTTGCCCTGATACAGTTTCTCCATGACTGCAAAGTCCTGGTGAAACCTTTCACCATTCTCGTCACTGACAGCGCCAAGATTTGCAGGAAGAAGTCCAAGTAGGAAAGCAGAAAACGAATCTCCAGTGACATGTTGCACTTCAGGGTTTTGTATGCTTGAAGCATGTTGTCAACCAGCTGCACAAAGTTTGGTGCTCTGTCGTTGCCAAGAAATTTTTCAACAAAATCCTTGAATGTCTTCCATGCGATGTTCTCCATTCCCACTAGAATTTCTTTGAATTGTCTGTCATTGCTGACCTGTTTGATTTGTGGACCAACAAAAATGCCTTCCTTGATCTTGGCATCAGTCGTTCTGGGAAACATCTGTCTCAAATATCGAAATCTTTCACCTTCCTTGTTCATCGCTTACACAAAATTTTTCATAAGCCCCAGTGTTGTATGAAGAGGAGGCAAAAATATCTTTGTTGGGTCTTCAAGTGGCTTACATGCCACAGCTTTCTGCCCTGGAGCCAACTGCTTACAGAGTGGCCAGTCCTTTTCAATGTAATGAGATTCTTTAGCAATGGCTGTCCCATTCACAAATGAAACAACAGTGCTTGGTGTATCCGAGCTGAATTCCCAGTTAGAGCACAACTACTTCCAGATCACCACAGTTATAGTTGCTGTACTGATTGTGTTTCAACAAGACTTCCAAGCTATGGTAGTTTTCTTTCATGTGTGCTGAATAGCTGATTGGTATTGAAGGGAGGACATCGCCATCGTGCAGCAGAACAGCTTTCAGACTTAACACTGAGGAATCAATAAAGAGATGCCATTATTGTGGCAAACATGAGGAAATCTGCAGATGCTGGAAATTCAAGTAACACGCACAAAATGCTGGTGGAACGCAGCAGGCCAGGCAGTACCTATAGGAAGAAGTACAGTCGACATTTCGGGCCGAGACCCTTCGTCAGGACTAACTGAAAGAAAAGATAGTAAGAGATTTGAAAGTAGGAGGGGGGGGGGGGGAATCCAAAATGATAGAAGACAGGAGGGGGTGGGGTGAAGCTAAGAGCTGGAAAGGTGATTGGCAAAAGGGATACAGAGCTGGAGAAGGGAAAGGATCATGGGACAGGAGGCCTAGGGAGAAAGAAAGGGGGGGGAGCACCAGAGGGAGATGGAGAACAGGCAAGGAGTGATAAACACAAAGTACACTGCAGATGCTGTGGTCAAATCAACACGTACAAACAAGCTGGATGGACTCAGCAGGTTAGGCAGCATCCGTTGAAATGAGCAGTCAACGTTTCGGGCCGAGGCCCTTCGTCAGGACTGAAGAAGGAGGGGGCAGGGGCCCTATAAAGAAGGTGGAAGGTGCCAGGTGAAAAACCAATCAGAGGAAAGATCAAGGGGTGGGGGAGGGGAAGCAGGGAGGGGATAGGCCGGAGAGGTGAAGAAGGAATGTAAGGGGAAAGCACTATGGGTAGTAGAAGGCAGAATCATGACAGAGGTGATAGGCAGCTTGAAGAGGAGGCAGAGTGAAAGTGGGATGGGGTAAGGGAGAGGGAGGGAATTACTGGAAGTTGGAGAATTCGATGTTCATACCAAGGGGCTGGAGATGGTATATGAGGTGTTGCTCCTCCAACCTGAGTTTGGCTTCATCATGGCAGTAGAGGAGGCCATGTATGGACATATCTAGATGGGAATGTGAAGCAGAGTTGAAGTGAGTGGCAACCGGGAGATCCTGTCTGTTGTGCTCAACGAAGCGATCCCCCAATCTGCGTCGGGTCTCACTGATGTAGAGGAGGCTGCACCGGGAGCACCGAATGCAATAGATTACCCCAGCAGGCTCACAAGTGAAGTGTTGCCTCACCTGGAAGGACTGTCTGGGGGCCTGAATGGTGGTAAGAGAGGAGGTGTAGGGAGAGATGTAGCACTTATGCTTGCAGGGAGAAGTGCCAGGTGGGAGATCTGTGGGGAGGGACGTGTGGACCAGGCAGTCATGGAGGGAACGATCCCTGCGAAAAGCAGAGAGGGGTAGAGAGGGAAAGGTGTGCTTAGTGGTGGGGTCCTGTTAAAGGTGGTGGAAGTTGCGGAGAATAATATGCTAGATCCAGAGGCTGGTAGGGTGGTAGGTGAGGACAAGGGGAACACGGTCTCTGTTGTGGTGATGGGAGGATAGGGTGAGGACCAAATGGAGGAAATGGAGGAGATGCGCATGAGGGCATTGTTGATGACAGCAGAAGGGAAACCACGATTCTTAAAGAAAGAGGACATTTGAGATGTCCTGGAATGGAAAGCCTCATCCTGGGAGCAGATGCGGTGGAGACGGAGGAACTGAGAATAGGGAATAGCATTTTTACATTTGGCAGGGTGGGAAGAGGTATAGTCGAGGTAGTTATGGGAGTCAGTGGGTTTATAGAAGATGTCAGCGGACAGTCTGTCTCCAGAAATGGAGACCGAGAGATCGAGAAAGGGGAGAGAAGTGTCTGAGATGGACCAAGTGAATTTGAGGGCTGGGTGAAAGTTAGAGGCAAAGTCGATGAAATTGATGAGTTCAGTATGGGTGCAGGAAGCAGCACCAATGTAGTTGTCAATGTAGTGAAGGAAAAGTTGGGGAGCAGTACCAGTATAGATTTGGAGCATAGACCGTTCCACATAACCCACAGAGAGGCAGGCATAGCTGGGGCCCATGCGAGTGCCCATAGCTACACCCTTGGTCTGAAGAAAGTGGGAAGAGCCGAAAGAGATTAAGTGTGAGTACCAGTTCTGCCAACTGGAGGAGTCTGGTGGTGTTGGGAAGGAGTGATTGTGAGAGGGTCAGAGAGAGAAAAAAAAAGGAAGGGGGAATAAATGAATAAATCAAGGATGGGGTAAGAAGGGGAGGAAGGGCATTAACGGAAATTAGAGAAATCATGTTCATGCCATCAAGTTGGAGGCTACCCAGACGGTGTATAAGGTGTTGTGGCTTCATCTTGACAGTAGAGGAGGCCATGGATAGACATATCAGAATGGGAATGGGACGTGGAATTAAAATGTGTGGCCACTGGGAGATCCTGCTTTCTCTGGCAGACAGAGCCTAGGTGTTTAGCGAAACGGTCTCCCAGTCTGCGTTGGGTCTCACCAATATATAGAAGGCCATACTGAAACATCAGACGCAGTATACCACACCAGTCGACACACAGCTGTGTGGTATACTGCATCCGGTGTTCCCGGTGCGGCCCGAAACGTCGACTGTACTTCTCCCTATAGATGCTGCCTGGCCTGCTGCGTTCCGCCAGCATTTTGTGTGTGTTTCCATTATTGTGGTCCATGCTGGCAACCCAAATTGTGCCGAGGCTTGCTTGGACAAGGTAGAAAACCTTTTATCATACATCGTGGGCAACATTTTAATTGACTTGAATTATGAATTCAAATAACTAAGGTAGGTAATTCCAAATAAATGGTGCATGACAGGGAAATTTCATGGTGGTATTCATGATCAGCTGCCAAAAATACATACAATACATCCAAAAGTATTCAGGAAACAAAAACTTTGTTGGCCAGCGAAATCTCGACCATCTCCTGTGGCTCCACGCTTATGTAACTCTGAAGTTTTAAGCTTTAAGAAGAAGTAGTCTCTTCCTAGTCACACTTTTACTGTTAATATAACTGGAGAACCTTTTGGGATTGTCTATAATCCTGCCTGCCAAATCCAACTTATACCCTCTTTTAATTTTATTGAGAAACTGAATAGCACAGGCCTTTCCAGCCCTTTGAGCTGCATTTCCTAACAACTATGCCTAGTCACAGGACAATTTACATCGTCTAGTTAACCTACCATGGTAGGTCTTTGTACTGTGGGACCCAGAGCACGTGAAGAAAATGCATGCGCTAGAAAAAATCAGAAGTGCCTCTTTTGACCTTTCAGTTAAATTCGAAGAAACTTGGAGACCATTTATTCAACACTTTCATATAACTTTCATGTAACTTGATCTTTTCCGAATCGTTTTATTATCCTTAAATATTTGGGTAGAGGAGCGGAGTTATTGATATTATTGATTGTATCCATTGTAATATGATAGCCCAGCTTTGTTTAGTTTGGTTTTGTTTAGTTTTATTTTGATTTGTAATTTGGGGTTTTTTAATGTTTTTTTCTATCATGTTAAATATATCAAGAATTTGGGAGACTTAATACATTTGTGCTATCTACAGCTTATACTTGTATATACTGTTTACTATGTATTCCCAATCTCTCTGTATTACTACTGTTACTATGCCTATGTATTTGAAAACTAATAAAAAGATTTAAAAAGAAAGAAAATGCATGTGGTCACGAGGAGAAAGTACAAACTCCCCACAGGCAGGATGCAGGAATTGAACCCGGGGTGACTGGTTCTGTAAATCTTTGTGCTAACCACTACACTGCTGTGCCGCCCCTTAATTTCCCTCATAAGATTTATCTTAAACTGTTGATGTTCATGAAGGGATTCATTTGCATCCGGCTGCCAAAGTGCAATGTATGTTTCCTTCGTTCTCATTACTTCGGATTTGATATCACTTGGCAGCCAGGGTTCCCTGAACTTGGTATGACTATCCTCCACCCTAACAGCGACATACTGCCCCTGGACTCTTGATGTGATCTTTTAAAACTCTTCACTTGCCAACTGTTACTTTGCCTTTAACTGGCAAACCCAGTCAACCCCAGCTCGAACCTGCCCTGATGGTTGCCCCTGCTCCAGTCCAGTCAGGACTTCAACCGGGGACCTGTTCTATCTGTTTCCATAGAAATTTAAAAATTAATATAATTGGGGTCACTGGACCCACCGTGATCCCTGCTGTGACTTCAGTTACTTGCCCTCCCCCCCCCCCCCCCAGTAACCTAGGAGGAGGTTCAATAATGTTCCTTGAGTGAGGTAGAGTTTTTCTCTTTGGAGTGAAGGAAGATGGGAGACTTGATAGGTGTGTACAAGATGAGAAGAGGCATGGAGTGGACAACCGGAGACTTTATTCCAGAGTGGCAAATGCTAATATAAGCTGACATAATGATAAGGAAAGTATGCAAAGGATGTTAAAGGGAGGTTTTTTTTAACACGGAAAGTGGTAGGTTAAGTAAGTGGTAGGGAGGGTCTCGGCCCAAAACGTCGTCTGCACTTTTTTCCACAGAGGCTGCCTGGACTGCTGAGCTCCTCCAGCATTTTGTGTGTGTTGCTTGGATTTCCAGATCTGCAGATTTTCTCTTGTTGAGGTTAAATTCCTCAGTGTTATCATTTCAGAGGCCCAGCATGTAAGTGCAATTACAAAGAAAGCACGGCAACGTCTCTACTTCCTCAGGAGTTTTCAAAGATTCAGCATGACAACGAAAACATAGCCAAACTTCTATAACTGTGCAATGGAGAGTATATTGACTGGCTGCATAACTGCCTGGTATGGAAACACCCATACCTTTGAACGGAAAACCCTGCAAAAAATAGTGGATACAGTCCAGTTCTTCATGGCTAAAGCCCTTCTAACCATAGAGCATGTCAACTTGAAGTGCTTTATGAGGAAAACAGCTTCCATCATCAGGGATCCCCACCACCCAGGACATGCTCTCTTCTCACTGCTGCCATCAGGAAGAAGGTCAGGAGCCTCAGGATCCACACCACCAGGCTCAGGAACAGTTACTACCCCTCAGCCATCAGGCTCTTGAACCAAAGGGGATAACTTCACACAACTTCACTTGCCCCATCATTAAGATGTTCCCATAAACAATAGATTCACTTTCATGGACTTTTCATTTCATGGTCTCAATATCTATAGTTTATTTATTATTACTATTTCTTTCTTCTATTTGCACAGTTTGTTGTCTTTTGCACACTGGTTGAGCACCCAAGTTGATGCGATCTTTGAATAATTCTGTTATGATTATTATTTTATGGATTTATTGAGTATGCCCATGTGAAAATGAATCTCAGGGTTGTATATGGTGATATAGTTACACTTTGATAATGAATTTACTTTGAACTTTGAACTTTGGTAGGCGCATGGAAGGCATTGCCAGGAGGCAGACATATTAGAGACACTTAAGAGACTCCTAAATGTCATGTGAATGCAAAATGGAGGGATATATGGGAGGGAAGGGTTAGATTGAATTTGGAGTGGTTTAAAAGCTCAGCACAACATTGTGGGCTGAATGGCCTGTGCAGTATATTGTTCTATGTTCTCATGTAGATTTCTCTATTGTATAGTTTGAGAAACTGTCTAGAAAGCACCACCATAATTCTGTACCATCCAGATGGGTGCAAAGAAAGGGAATATTTAGTATAATTTGGTGTCACTATCGGCACCATATCTTGGGTCAAATGGCCTGTCCTGGTCTGTACTGTTCACTGTTTTATGGACTAAAATACGTACTCCATGTGATCCAGTCCATAGGCTTCCATGTCCTCAAATTTTCCAGCCTGGAATTATTCTCTGGGATTTTGATAGATTTATACCTTTACAGTTCGTTCATAAAACAAATCTCACCGATCAGTAATGAAAGCCATTCAGTGCAAAATAACACAGAAAATGTACCATAAATCACAGCTGTGACAGGATTTTAATTGAGAAAGAACTGCCTGTGTTAACTACTTAATGACTCTGAAATAATTTGCACCGAGTTTTGATTTTATTCATACATCTTTCAGGTATATTTTCTATTGCCAGCAATCCTTCATCTAAAATGAAATCTAGAACTGAATGGGTTCAAGGTCACATGTGGTGTGATTCAAAAGTTCCTGCATGACAACTCCCATCTCTGTAATCTCCACTTCTAGAAAGTATTAAGTCACCTGCCAGATTTGGTGTCTTAAACATTCCTAAGATTGACGTCTCCATCACTGGTGGCCGTGAATCTGACAGGCGTCCATATTTCATTCAGAACTGGTTTAGAGTTATAAGCCATAGAGAAGTACAACACAGAAACAGGCCCTTTTGGCCCATCAAGTCCATGCCAAAATAATTTAACCTGACCTGCACTGGACCATATCCCTAATATCCATGTACTGTACCTATCTAAACTTCTCTTAAATGTTGAAATTGAGCTCGCATACACCACTTGCATTGACAGCTTGTTTACTTTGTTTACCTGAGCCCCCATTTCTCAGGTTCTTGAAACATAGAAAACCTACAGCACAATACAGGCCCTTTGGCCCACAAAGTTGTGCCGAACATGTCCCTACCTTAGAAATTACTAGGCTTACCCATAGCCCTCTATTTTACTAAACTCCATCTACCTATCCAAAAGTCTCTTAAAAGACCCTATTGTATCCACCTCCACAACCGTTGCCGGCAGCCCATGCCAAACATTCACCACTCTCTGAGTAAAAAACTTACCCCTGACATCTCCTCTGTACCTGCTCCCCAGCACCTTAAACCTGTGTCCTCTTGTGACAATCATTTCAGCCCTGGGAAAAAACCTCTGACTATCCACACGATCAATGCCTCTCATCATCTTATACACCTCTATCAGGTCACCTCTCATCCTCCTTCACTCCAAGGAGAAAAGGCCGAGTTCACTTAACCTGTTTTCATAAGGCATGCTCCCCAATCCAGGCAATATCATTGTAAATCTCCTCTGCACCCTTTCTATTGTTTCCACGTCCTTCCTATAGTGAGGCAACCAGAATTGAGCACAGTACTCCAAGTGGGGTCTGACCAGGGTCCTATATAGCTGCAACATTACCTCTTGGCTCTTAAACTCAATCCCACGATTGATGAAGGCCAATACACCGTATACCTTCTTAACCACAGAGTCAACCTGCACAGCTGCTTTGAGTGTCTTATGGACTCGGACCACAAGATCCCTCTGATCCTCCACACTGCCAAGAGTCTTGCCATTAATACTATATTCTGCCATCATATTTGACCTACCAAAATGACCCACTTCACACTTATCTAGGTTGAACTCCATCTGCCACTTCTCAACCCAGTTTTGCATCCTTTCGATGTCCCACTGTAACCTCTGACAGACCTCCACACTATCCACAACACCTCCAACCTTTGTGTCATCAGCAAACTTACTAACCCATCCCTCCACTTCCTCATCCAGGTCATTTATAAAAATCACAAAGATCCCTGAGGCACTCCACTGGTCACCGACCTCCATGCAGAATATGACCCGACTACAACCACTCTTTGCCTTCTGTGGGCAAGCCAGTTCTGGATCCACAAAGCAATGTCCCCTTGGATCCCATGCCTCCTTACTTTCTCAAAAAACCTTGCATGGGATACCTTATCAAATGCCTTGCTGAAATCCAGATCTGTGCAATACTTTTTTTAAAATCATTGTGCAGATGAATTTCTTGGCCCAGCCAATCACAGCTAATTTCCTCAAAGGGCACATGTGATAATGACAAGTGAGATCATTGAGAAACTCAAGAACAAATACCTTTATTTAACTTGTCCGGTTGGAATTGTCCAACTCGAGTTTATGAATTACAACCGGATGGCCGACACTTTTGAGTGTTAAAGAACTGCTGAATTCTACAATGAATATTTCACCCTTTATTGACAATTTGGCACCTTTTGGGATTGATCATATTTTTTCGAAGGCTGCTCACTAGAACCACGTGGCACGGAAATCTGCGCCACCTCTTTGATGTGCAAGAGTATCCAATTACTCTCCCTGTCCTGACCTTCTCCAACATCCCTTCTCAAAGATTTACTTAATTCCCTTTTGGAAGTTACTGTGAATCTGCTTCCACTGTCTTTCCAGGCCGTGTGTCTCATTGTTAATGAAATGTACTGTGATTTCAAACAGAAGGTTAGCATGCCTCTGTCTGGAGTTAATGTATGGAACAGGATTCTACTCCTTATTGCCAACATTACATAATAAGACCAAACCAGTTTTGGAACGCGGCATCAACTCTTTGATCAGAATTGCCTTCGTTCTCTGTACTGTTCAATGCATCGGAAGGTTATTCCAACCCATGTTAAGAAAAACTAACCATCATTCTGAGACACTTCCAGTTTCCTGTACATGTTCAAACACGAGGAAATCTGCAGATGCTGGAAATTCAAGCAACACACACAAAATGTGCTGATGAAGGGTCTCGGCCCGAAACGAGGTGCTTCTCAGTGCTTCTCCTATAGATGCTGCCTGGCCTGCTGTGTTCCACCAGCATTTTGTGTCCTGTACATGTTCAATGCTTTAAGGGGATCACATGGTAACCAGACCCAAAAAAGGTATTAACCAGGTTCTTACTCTGCAGGAACAGGTTTCACTGCAGCCACACCTCTTCGTGTTGAGCCCTTAGGATATTCCATTGTGTAACTTTGCACCAAAGCTGAGCATTCTGAGCAGAGCAATTTCCAACTGTAATGTCTTCAGGGTTAATTACACAACCAGGTCTTCAAGGTTAATTACACGGCCAGGCAAATGAAAATTTCTCGTGCACTCTAGCATCGTGCTCACAAAAAAAAGGCCACATGCAAAGCAAGAAGGTGAAGGTGCAAGTACTGGGTCAAAGGTCGCCTCGAGGGGTCGCTTCAGTGATCTGACAGCTGGCCGAGTCTTACTTAGCGGGCAGCGAGCAGATGGATGGCAATGGACGAATGGGATTCAAGCGCATTAACAGAAACAGCAAGCAGAGGTGTGTCATAGGGACAACAATGAGTGTGGCAGGTGGAGAAAAAGAAACGAACTGAATGAATTATACAACATCTGGAAAGTAATCACAGGGTGATAACTACTGTGGCAGATCAGCAGTTATAATTAAAACAGACATCTTACTATCTACACAGACCATTGCCACATAAAAGATTGGAATCACACGAGGAAAAGTATCTTCAAAATGAAGTTAAAATGCAGTACATAAACTTCAAAGCATTGGATAGGTAAGAGCTTCTGTCCAGGGCATTCAACATCAACGCAGAATATAGAACCGAGAGTTAAGATGCATTTTATTTTGTATGACATGGACTCTGGTTTCAACAGTATCTGAATAAAACGCTGTATCTCACCCTCAAAGAATGTATCTTGTGAATTCACAAACAGATGGCTATCAGTTAGTATTGCAAATCCATCACTCCCTACCATTGTGAAGGTGGAATAAAACGTAATATGGTCAATGGGGATGAACATTTTGCACCAAAATGCTCATTAAAACTGGTGTCAACTTATTTATAAAATCAGTTAAAACTACGTTAACCTATTTTTTTGTTTGGCAACCCCTTTTTTTAGACATTGTGCAGATGAATGTTCAAGGTCCAATGAAGTTTACACTGTCGCACTCCTTATGGTGAAAGGCTCCTATAGTTTTGCGAGCCGGCAGAGAGGGAATAGTGTAGTGGTGGTTCCACGTTGATCCAGTGAGGATGATGCAATGAGTGAGGAAAGTTCTTGCAGGAAAACCTACAGATGGGATTATTGTCTCATGACAGGTGCCCTGTATTTTCGGTTGGCAGTCGATGTTGACCCAGGGTAAATCACTGAGCTGTCTGTGCAGAGTTTCTCCCTGTCAACCTGAGGGGTTTCACCACACTTTCATCCTAGATCCCCCCAAAAAAGTGGGAATTATCTGTTGTAAATTGTGTGGGACACTTGTAAAATCTGGGGGGGGGGGGGATAGATGAGAACATGGAGAGGATGAAATATACAAACGCTTGTCGAATTAGCGCAGGATTAGTGAGAATTGGTGGCTGATAGCAAGAGTGGACGCAGTTGCCATCCATGGACTCTGTGACTACCTCAGCATTATCAAAACAGGAAGGATCTTCTGATTTCTCCCTCCAGAAACTCAGACTAGTCAGATGGAGAGATTATGGGGACAGTGGGCAGGCAAGGTATTACCAACACATACTTGGAAAGTGATGACATTTTCAGATGATATTCCTTGGGGCAGATGTATGGCCAAGAAGTAGGAGGGACTCAAAATGAATCTCTGGGGAGCACACGTAAGCGAAGCTGTGTAAATAGGAGGAGAAGACATAGCCAGTGATTCTCTGGGTTAAGAATGGAACTGTGTAAGTGTAGTCCCATCCAGCTGAAGAATTGTGAATGGAGTACTGGAGCAGTATAGACTCTTGTGTGTCAAAGGTCACGTCAGGAAAGAATGATAGATCATCTGTACCACTGTTACAAAGGATGCCACTGCCAGTTTTGATTAGAGTAGGCAACCCAATTGACAAGGATCCCAGCATCAAACAGCATGAATTTGGGGAAGATGAAAGCTACTGTTTGTGGATCCCATCATTGGCGAGTCCAGAGTTTGAAACCTGGAGGCAAAGTCTTCGCTGTTGGATTCTGATGTTTTTAATCCAAGGTTCTTTTAAAAATCAGGAAAGAGATATAAAACTTGTTGCCTCACAATTGTTTTATTAAGTGGAAGTAGAACAGGAAAATTGAAAAAGGGACAGTGTTAAAGATCTAGTAACTGAAGGGAGAGAGAAGTAAAAAAGATTGCATAGCCTTGTGGTCAGCTCTTTTTATACTCCTTTTAAATTTACAGATAAAATTAACCAACCAGAAAGCCTCTATTGAAACAATGCAAGAGATGCTTCTAGAGCTTTCCAGCCTCTGACCATTAGGGGCACACTGAATAATTGTATATACATGCTGTGACCACTAGGAAACATGCTAAACAGCTACATGTATATAGTTATAAAAATACAAAATAAGATGCAAAGAAAATAACAATTTAACATCTTATCCAGTGTCACTCAGGATCCTCATTCATCATCACTGGTGAGTCCTAGGGTCAGTATTGAAGAGTGAAGCCTGAAGGTCAATCTGAAATCTGGAATTTGAGGCCCAAATGGCCAGAACCCCAAGTTTGTGAATCTCTGTGAGTCAGTTGGGAAAGTTGAAGGCCCAATGCCTGCAAGTCCATGTCTTCCGGCGGCCGGAGGCTAGAGAGGGCTGGTCCTAGGGTTGGAGGACTGTATGTGTGTGTGTGTGTCTGTGAGTGAGAGAGATGGAGGAACGGGGTTTGTCTTGCTATTGTTGTTTTGTTGCTTATTGTACTCTGTTGTTCTGCCGAGTCCAGTGGGCGGGCTGTGTAGGATGTGGAAGTGGACTGTGTGGCAAAACGTTTGTGTGCTGCACCCAACACATCCTTGTGTTTCCCTTGTTGATGTAAACAATGCATTTCACTGAGTGTTTTGATGCACATATGATAAATAAATGGATCTGATTCCCTTTCGAAACCTCTGTGCCTCTCAATCTCTCCCTATTTTTTGATGCTCTTTAGAAGCAGCTTTTTCATCAAGTTTATAGGACTAGGCCTAGAGCAGCACCATGAGGCAGCTGGAGGGGCTGCTGACTCACAGTTCTAGGAATCTGGGTTCAATCCCCCCGCCAGGAATGCCTGTGTAGAGCTTAAATGTTTAAATATTGAAGATCACAGAGGTTGAATCTTGCTTCCACTCTCTGGTGTTCCTGCGACTGCGTGTGTTTCCCCCTGGGATCCTGGTCCCCACATCCAAAGGGCAAAAAGGTTGGTGGAACCGTAGAGTCATACAGCATGGAAACAGACCTTTTGCCATGCAACCAGGCAACAGGCAACCAAGTTGTCCAGCAATGCTGGGCCAATATTCTTGTGTTTGGCCCCAGTAAATTGTTCTTAGTTTGTGGGCAGGGGGTAGAACCTTGGTGTTATCGATGGAGATGTGGGGAGAGAAGGAACCAAGGAACATAGTGTGAGACAGGATGACTCTGTGAGATTGCGTAGACTCAATGGGCTGAAGTGAAAGAAGTGGCAGATGTGTACACAGTGCCAGGAAGTGTATGATCTTGCACGTTGGTAGAAAAAATACCATAAACTATTGTCTAAATGGGGAGAAAATTCAAAAGCCTGACCTGCAAAGGGACTTGGGAGTCTTTGTGCAGGATTCCCTGAAGGTTAATCTGCAGCTTGAGCTTGTGGTGAGGGAGGCAACTGCAACATTAGCATTAATTTCAAAAGGACTAGAATATAAAAGCAAGGATGTAATGCTGAGGCTTTATAAAGCCAAGGTGAGGCCTCACTTGGAGTATTGTGAGCAGCTTTGGACCCCTTATCTAGGGTAGGATGTGCTGACATCGGAGAGGGTTCAGAGGAGGTTCACAAAAATGATTCTGGGACTGAAAGACTTATCATATGAGGAACGTTTGATGGCTCTGGGCCTGTTCTCACTGGAATTCAGAAGAATGAGGGGATCCCATTGAAACCTATTGAATGTTAAAAGACCTTGATCGATGTGGATGTGGAGAGGACGTTTCCTACGGTGGAGGAAGCTAACAACTGAAGACACAGCCTCAGAGTAGATGGATGTCCATTTGGAACAGAGATGAGGAGGAACCTCTTTAGCCTGACGGTAGAGAATCTGTGGAATTCATTGGCACAGGTGACTGTGGAGACCAAGTTGTAAGGCAGAGGTTGATAGATTCTTCATTAGGACATGAAGGGATGCAGGGAGAAGGCAGGAGAGTGGGGCTGAGAGGAACATGAATCAGCCATGATGAAATGGCAGAGCTGACTCGATGGGCCAAATGGCCTAATTCTACTCCTATATTTTATGGTCTTACGCTCTCATGAAACCACCTCAGCTCATGGTCTGTTTGTATTTCTTCCAGTCAGCTTCTGAAATTTAAACCAGGCAAGTATGAGGTCTTGTACTCTGAGAGGAGAAACTATGCAGTTAATGGTAGACTACTTAGTAATACTGAGGTACAAAATGATAGCGCTTTTGGATAAGGGTGGAGAATTGTTATTTTCCTTGTATTGTTTTCTTGTAGTATAACTTTCCTACACTTGCTTGTATAATTATAAAAACATGTAATTGTCCAGTGAATTTTCCAGTAATTATAGTAAAGTTTCTTCTGCATTTTTCTAGAAGCTTCCTAGTTGTTCTGTAGCGGGTGGCACTCCTCCTGAATCTGGCTATTGTTATCACCGGAATGTTCTTCCCTTCTCTGGGTGGGAGACGACCTCGACTCCTTTTCCTCTGCCCTTTTGCTTGGCTCTGTTAGCCCTTTCTTTGTTCTCTCTTCATCCTTAACACAACGGCTATGAGCAACAAGTCTTGTGCCTCTTCCTTGCCTTCCAAAGAACCTCCGGATCACAAAAAACACCAGCATCCAAGTCCACCGTTCATGAACACAGGAGGTCCTGCAGGTGCTGGAGCAGAACTTGTGGTTTTAATTAGGACAGGTATAGGTAAGGTAGACAGTCAGAAAATTTCCCCCAGGGTAGAAATGTCAATCACCAGATGACATGCTTTTAAAATTAGAGAGGTGATGGAATGTGTTACCAGGGGTGGGAGTGGGAGCAAACACTTTGGTGAAGTTTAAGAAGTTTTTAGACAGACACATAATGATGAAGGAAATAGGGAGATCTGAATGATCCACAGCAGGAGGACATTTACTATAAATTGGCATCAAAATCAGCACAATGTTGTGGGCTGAATGGCCTGTCTAGTGCTGCCCTGTTTTTACGACGATAGAGCCATACTGAAGATGCTGTATGAGCATGGTGCTGAGTAATTGTTAATAAAGTGTATCAGTTCTGTCACTTGGGGACTGTGCTGTAGTCTTTCACTGGCTTTATCTCGCATGCTGGGCTCATCCACCCAGCGGATATCAGCAAGGATGCATCACACTCTCAGCTCTGACCAAGTTCCTTCCTGCTGTAATCACACAGCAGAGCATAACAGCTGCTTGGAAGTAAAAAAGATAGACTGTCCTTTGTCACTGATCGTTTAGGAAAATGTACCAACAGAACGTGACTCAGCAGTAACAGACGAGAAACGTCGAGGTAGTTGAGATCTTCATGTGCCTAGGAGTGAACATCACCTGTCCTGGTCCAGTGCTGTGGACGCCATGGCCAAGGGAGCTCACCAACTCATCTAATTCCTCAAATCAGTCGTGCCCCCTTTTGCCCTTTTATTGTTTCACCGTGGAAAGCATCCTGTTCAGATCAACGTGCACAAAATGCCGGAGGACTCAGCAGGTCCGGCATCAGCTGCGGAAATGACATCTCCGAACCGGAAAGAAAAGGCGAAGACAGCAGAATGAAAGGGCGGGGGCTGGGGGGAGAAGAGGAAAAGGGATATCTAGAAGGTGATCGGCGAAGGCAGGTGGCTAGGAAAAGTAAAGGGCCGCAGAGAAAGGTATCTGATAGTGGACCACTGGAGAAGGAGAAGGAGGAAGGGATCCAGGGGGAGATGTTAGGCTGGTGAAAGAGTCAAGGCCAGGTGGGGAATAGAAGAAGCGAGGAGGGGAAGAGATTTTTTTTGACGAGAAGGAGAAATCGATATTCATACCATCTAGTTGGAGGCTACTCAGACGGAATGTAAGATGTTGCTTCTCCATCCTCAGGTGACCTCATCTTGGGTCAAGAGGAAGCCACGGACTGACATGTCGGTACGTGGATGGGAATGGGAATTAAAATGTCTGCCACCAGGAAGTCCCACTTCAGCAGATGGAGGTGCTTGGCAGAGCAACAGCTCTGCCTGTGACCTCAAGAAACTGCA
Organism: Hemitrygon akajei; assembly: GCF_048418815.1. Taxonomy (NCBI): domain Eukaryota; kingdom Metazoa; phylum Chordata; class Chondrichthyes; order Myliobatiformes; family Dasyatidae; genus Hemitrygon; species Hemitrygon akajei. Next base: position 16,394,800 of record NC_133146.1, on the reverse strand, counting down.
GAGAGTTGTGGACACAGCTCAGCACCTTATGGAAATCATTCCGCCTTCCCAAGGACTCTGTCTGCACTTATTGCTGCTTTAGTTAAGCAGCTAACTTAATCTCTCACCCTGGGCATTCTCTCTTCCTCTCTTGTAACACTGGACAACAAAGATTTTGCTTCCTGAATACCTTTAGGTGTATCTTATGAATTTTGGGCTACTGATCATGAAAATCGCCATGAAATTTCCATATCACGCACCATTTTTTGTATTTTTGTATTTTCTATTTGTAGAACAGAGTGATCTAGGAATAATGGTGCATAGTTCCCTGAAGGTGGAATCTCATATGGATAGGGTGGTGAAGAAAGCTTTTGGTATGCTGGCCTTTATAAATCAGAGCATTGAGTATAGGAGTTGGGATGTAATGTTAAAATTGTACAAGGCATTGGTAAGGCCAAATTTGGAGTATTGTGTACAGTTCTGGTCACCGAATTATAGGAAAGATATCAACAAAATAGAGAGAGTACAGAGAAGATTTACTAGAATGTTACCTGGTTTTCAGCATCTAAGTTACAGGGAAAGGCTGAACAAGTTAGGTCTTTATTCTTTGGAGCGTAGAAGGTTGAGGGGGGACTTGATAGAGGCATTTAAAATAATGAGGGGGATAGATTGAGTTGACGTGGATAGGCTTTTTCCATTGAGAGCAGGGGAGATTCAAACAAAAGAACATGATTTGATAGTTAGGGGGCAAAAATTTAAGGGTAACACGAGGGGGAATTTCTTTACTCAGAGAGTGGTAGCTGTGTGGAACGAGTTTCCAGTAGAAGTGATAGAGGCAGGTTCGGTATTGTCACTTAAAGTAAAATTGGATAGGTATATGGACAGGAAAGGGATGGAGGGTTATGGGCTGAGTATGGACCAGTGGGACTAGGTGAGAGTAAGCGTTCGGCACGAACTAGTAGGGCCGAGATGGCCTGTTTCTGTGCTGTAATTGTTATATGGTTATTTTTGAAATCACTTAAGTTTATTATTTCAATTCATAATTCAAGTCAATTAAAACATTGCCTACAATGTAAGCTAGAAAGTTTCCTATCTTATCCAGGCACACTTGGGCATGCTTAGGCAGCGTGGCTGCTGCATGGCAGGACAGGTTTTAGTAATAATTATTAGGTTCAGTACTGTAAGGATAGAATTTGCTATCATCAGGCACAAAAATTTCTATGAAGGATTTTGATATTTGAGACAGATGCTTCCCAGAATAACTGATGCCAAGATTAAGGAAAACATTTTTGTTGGTCCACAAATCAGACAGGCAATTTGAAGAATTTCTAGTGGGACCGGAGAAAATCTCATGGAAAGCATTTAAGGAAGTTGTTGAATTTTTTCTCGGCATCTACAGAGCACCAAACTACATGCAGCTGGTTGAAAGCATGCTTCAAGCATAAAACCATGAAATGCAACATGCCATTAAAGATTAATTTTCTGCATTCCCATTTAGACTTCTTCCCTGCAAATTTTGGTGCTGTTAGTGACGAGCATGGTGAAAGGTTTCACCAGGACATTGCGGTCATGGAGAAAAGATACCAGGGCAACTGGAATCCATCAATGCTGGCAAATTATTGTTGGACACTTAAGCAAGAAGCCTCGGACACCGAGTACAAATGAAAATCATTAACAAAATATTTTTAACTTAGTTGAACTATCAGCACCATTATGCAATTAAACACAGTATATTCAAAAAAGTTAATTTGTTGTTTCTCCAAATTCCTACGTGATACAAGTAGTCTGAAATTATATTTGTGTTCATCTTCAAGCAGTCTATCATAAACAAAAAAAAAATTCTGAGGAAGCAACACTATTGAAAAAATTTGTTGTCTAGTCAGACGATACAAAAGCCTGAAAGCACAACAGCTTCTATTGCTCTGTCATAAGACCATTGACAGGCCCTCTAGTACAATAAGATAGAATCTTGACCTCATGATCTACCTTGTCATGACCTTGCACCTTATTGTCCATTTGTACTGCATGTTCTCTGCAACACTGGCACTTTATTCTGCTTTGTTCTCCCATACAGATGAAACGATCTGTGTGGATGGCATGAAAAGCAATGTTTTTCACCCGACGGCAATACATAGAGTTGTAACTCCCTGGCTCACCTTAGGCTCACTCAGCTCGCTTTTGTCTAGGGGGAGCAGCCTTCGGCCCCACCAAACTGGGTAATCAGCTGGTGTGGATGCTGTGTGATGTCCCCGCCTCGCCAAAGAACAGACAGGACACCATTTGCGATTAAATGATTACACTTTATAGATATTACTAGAACTAAGTGATTATTAACAATACAGTATATATGAAGGAAAAGAAAATAAAGAAAAGGCGCCAAACTTATCAAAGTCCAAACCACTTCGTGCACAACCGTTGGAGCTCAATTAACAAAATCTTCTGGCCACCACTCAATCCCCTCAGACCTCCTCTCCTCGTAGCTCAGGACCACCTGAAGTGATCAACCAAGCACCCCCGGCACGTCTGTCTTTGTCTCCTCTCCTCGCTGAAAACGCTGGCCTCGGACCCCCGCTCGGGGTCTGTTCCGTCGCCCAGGTTACAGCATCGCGTCCTCTCTCTCACTCCCTCATGCTGACTCGCCAAAAGCCCACCAACAATAGCTTACAGACCCAGAAGAGAGAATAACATTAATCCCAATTGGTTAACAGATGAATACAATTCTCATTATCAGCAACTCTAAACCCAAACAAACTTCAGTCATCATAACAAAGAAGCATTCTTACTTTTAACAAAATAAAGAAGCCATTTTGATTAACATATGCAGTAACATACAGAAAGAAGAAACCCCCTTACAGAGTAGCCAACGTTTCGGGCCAAGACCCTTCATCAGGAATTCCTTCATCAGAAATGTTGGCTACTCTTTTCTCACAGATGCTGCCTGACCTGCTAAGTTCTTCCAGCGTTGTGTATGTATTCTTTGATCCACAGCATCTGCAGTTGTATTTGTGTGTTTTGACCCCTTACAGAGTATTTGCTGAGAATGAGTTCCTCAGGGTAATCTGTACATTACGGAGCAGCTCAACTGCTTCCCCCATCTGATGCTATTCCTGAGAACTGCTCTTCAACAGTTAATCTGTTACGGAGCCAATAAGGAGAATAACCTCATTTAATTGTCCTCATGTTATTCGTTGCCACAGATGGTTGTGGAGGCTAAGTCATTGGGTATACTCAAACTAGAGTTTTTGATTGGTTCTTGAACAGTCAGGGTGTCAAAGGTTATGGGGAGAAGGCAGGAGAATGGGGCTGAAAGGGAAAATAAATTGGCTGAGATGGAATAGCGGAGGAGGCTTGACGGGTAGAATTGACTAATTCTGCTCCTATGGACCTATGTGACAAAAAATAAACAAAGTTACTATTTTTTTTTTAAATTTCAGATTTCTACTTTCTGTGGTTTTTATTCCAAGGCCTCTTTTGCAAATGTTTGACATTTCATTTCCTTGAATGATTGGACTACAGGAGATTACCAGCATTGGAGATTTTATTTCAAAGTTATAGTTTAATAAAAGAAAGACAGCTGGAAATGCTCAGCAGGCCAAGCAGCATCTGGGGTGAGAGAAGATGTGAATGTTGCAAATCTATAAACATTTCAGCAGAAAAACAGGTCTTTATGTCTCCAAAGTGTTCAATTGTATCCTTCTGATTCAGATGTCTGGGATCATATTTTATATTTTTACTAATGGGAATATTAAAACTATAACCATTATATATGCCTCCAAGTTGAAATAGTTTTCACTTTGATAGGGGGCTAAGAAGTTGTATGGTATGCTGGTCTTCATTAGTTTGGGGACTAAGTTTGTGAGCTGTGAGGTAACGTTGCAGATCTATAAAGCTCTGGTTAGATCACACCAGAAGCACTGAAAGGGAGAAGGCATGTGGTTGCCCATACATCGATCAATCATACATCAAGCAAGGACAAATCAACTCTGCCTCTTATACCGCTGGTACTTAGATCTTTCTTCATTTCCATAACAAATTTTTTGCCCAGTCAGGGTTGTTAGCCCTGAGCTGACCACTCTTAGTCTGACCTGTACCCTTTGACCCGTTTGGCATGGGTGACCCTACCAAGGTTCAAAACACAAGACCCTGACTCCAGCCAACGTAGTTCTCTGGGTCATTGAGGTACGCAAGCTTCCAACCCCTATGACAAGGTTGTGGTCCTCTTGGCGAAAAGCAAGGACAGGAAAGAATATAATTCAAATGGTTTGTTAGGGTGTCAATGTAAAGAAGGCCTGGGAGACTGCGGATGCTGAAATTAGGCTCAGCAACAGGAAACTTGGTGGAATTCAGCAGATCAGGCAGCTCTGTGGAGGGAATTGTACAAATGAAGTAGTCTCAATGAAGGGTTTCAAACTGAAATATTGTCTGTTCATTTCCCTCATGCTGCCTGACCTACTGAGTTCCTCTGGTTCCTCTGGCAAAGCTGGTAAGTCGATTGTCAAACTTTAACCCCAAGATTGATAGATTTTGTCATCCAAAGACTTTAAACTGTGGAACAAAGGTGTCACAGATCAGCCATACACATCCTGCATTTCCAACACTACCGACTTCATTTCAGAAGTACTTCCTTGTATCTGAAATGCTTCAGATTGCGACAGGTTTAAAAGGAAGATAAGGTCTTTATTTCTTCATTATTTCTAATGGAGAATGTCAATGTCTTGGCAAGCTGAATAGGAGGCATAGCTGGAATGCAATTACTGGGTGGAGATTCAAAGGCTGCGGAAGAAATTTTGCCAACTGTCAAATAACGTGTCACAAAAATAACTGATAAAGAACTGAGTATGTTCTCACTGCACAATCATGCCATTTACAATCCCATGCACTTTATAAAGATGGTTAAAGAAACACATTTCTTTGTTTCAACATTGTTTGAGTGTGGTGGGTCTTCAATGCCTCAAGAAGGCAACCCAATAGTAACAGGGACAACGAGGAGCAGATAGGGAGACAGATTCTGGAAAGGAGTAATAATAACAGGGTTGTTGTGGTGGAAGATTTTAATTTCCCAAATATTGATTGGCATCTCCCTAGAGTGAGGGATTTAGAAGGGGTGAAGTTTGTTAAGTGTGTTCAGAAAGGTTTCTTGACACAATATGTAGATAAACCTACAAGAAGAGAGGCTGTACTTGATCTGGTATTGGGAAATGAACCTGGTCAGGTGTTGGGTCTCTCAGTAGGAGAGCATTTTGGAGATAGTGATCACAATTCTATCTCCTTTACTGTAGCATTGGGGAGGGATAGGTACAGACAAGTTAGGGAAACGTTTAATTGGAGTAAGGGGAACTATGAAGCTATCAGGCAGGAATTTGGAAGCATAAATTGGATGATCTCAGGGAAATGTACCAAAGAAATGTGGCAAATGTTCAGGGGATATTTGTGTGGGGTTCTGAGTAGTACGTTCCAATGAGACATGGAAAGGATGGTAGGGTACAAGACCCGTGGTGTACAAAAGCTGTTGTAAATCTAGTCAAGAAGAAAAGAAGAGCTTACAAAAGGTTCAAAAAACTAGGTAATGATATGAATCTAGAAGATTATAAGGCTAGCGGGAAGGAGTTTAAGAATGAAATTAGGAGAGCCAGAAGGGGCCATGAGAAGGCCTTGGCGGGCAGGATTAAGGAAAACCCCAAGGCATTCTACAAGTATGTGAAGAGCAAAAGGATAAGATGTGAGAGAATAGGACCAATCAAGTGTGACAATGGAAAAGTGTGTATGGAACCAGAAGAAATAGCCAAGATACTTAATGAATACATTGCTTCAGTATTCACTACCGAAAAGGATCTTGGCAATTGTAGGGATGACTTGCAGTGGACTGAAAAGCTTGAGCATGTAGATATTAAGAAAGAGAATGTGCTGGAGCTTTTGAAAAGCGTCAAGTTGAATAAGTCACCGGGACCGGACGGGATGTACCCCAGTCTATTGTGGGAAGCAAGGGAGGAGATTGCTGAGCCTCTGGCAATGATCTTTGCATCATCAATGAGGATGGGAAAAGTTCCAGAGGATTGGAGGGTTATGGATGTTGTTCCCTTATTCAAGAAACAGAGTAGAGATAGCCCAGGAAATTATAGGCCAGTGAGTCTTACCTCAGTGGTTGGTAAGTTGATGGAGAAAATCCTGAGAGACAGGATTTATGAACATTTGGAGAGGCATAATATGATTAGGAATAGTCAGCATGGCTTTGTCAAAGGCAGGTTGTCCCTTACGAGCCTGATTGAATTTTTTGAGGGTGTGACTAAGCACATTGATGAAGGTAGAGCCGTAGATGTAGTGTATATGGATTTCAGCAACACATTTGATAAGGTACCCCATGCAAGGCTTATTGAGAAAGTAAGGAGGCATGGGATCCAAGGGGACATTGCTTTGTGGATCCAGAACTGGCTTGTCCACAGAAGGCAAAGAATGGTTGTAGATGGGTCATATTCTGCATGGAGGCTGGTGTGCCTCAGGGATCTGTTCTGGGACCCCTACTCTTCGTGATTTTTATAAATGACCTGGATGAGGAAGTAGAGGGATGGGTTAGTAAATCTGTTGATGACACAAAGGTTTGGAGTGATGTGAATAGTGTGGAGGGCTGTCAGAGATTACAATGGGACATTGATAGGATGCAAAACTGGGCTGAGAAGTGGCAGATGGAGTTCAAACTAGATAAGTGTGAAGTGGTTCATTTTGGTAGGTCAAATATGATGACAGAATATAGTATTAATGGTAAGACTCTTGGCAGCGTGGAGGATCAGAGGGATCTTGTGGTCTGAGTCCATAAGACACTCAAAGCTGCATTGCAGGTTGACTCTGTGGTTAAGAAGACATACGGTGTATTGGCCTTCATCAATCGTGGAATTGAGTTTAAGAGCCGAGAGGTAATGTTGCAGCTATATAGGACCCTGGTCAGACCCCATTTGGAGTACTGTGCTCAATTCTGGTCGCCTCACTATAGGAAGGATGTGGAAACCATAGAAATGGTACAGAGGAGATTTATAACGATGTTGCCTGGATTGGGGAGCATGCCTTATGAGAATAGGTTGAGTGAACTTGGCCTTTTCTTCTTGGAGTGATGGAAGATGAGAGGTAACTTGATAGAGGTGTACAAGATAATGAGAGGCATTGATCGTGTGGATAGTCAGAGGCTTTTCCCCAGGGCTGAAATTGTTAGCACTGGAGGGCATAGTTTTAAGGTGCTTGGAAGTAGGTACAGAGGAGATGTCAGGGGCAAGTTTTTTACACAGAGAGTGGTGAGTGCTTGGAATGGGCTGCCAGTGACGGTGGTGGAAGTGGAAACAATAGGATCTTTTAAGAGACTCCTGGATGGCTACATGGAGCTTAGTAAAATAGAGGGCTATGGGTAAAGCCTAGGTAGTTCTAAGGTAGGGACATGTTCGGCACAGCTTTGTGGGCCGAAGTTCCTGTATTGTGTTGTATGTTTTCTATGTTTCTATGTTTCTAAGGCAACATCCATCATTAAGGACACTGACCGCCCAGGATATGCCCTCTTCTCATTATTACCATCAGGGGGGAGGTACAGGAGCCTGAAGACCCACACCAAGCATTTTAAAAACAGCTTCTTCCACTTCACTATCAGATTTCTGAAAGGACCACGAACCCATGAACGATATTTCCCATAATCCTCTCTTTTTACATTACACTTTTTATTTCTTACAGTAACTTAGAGTGTTTTTTCTGTATTGAATTGTGTTGCTGCCCCTAAGCAACAAATTATACAACATATGTCAGTAGATGTGATAATAAACCTGATTCAGATTCTAATCCTGATTCATCCTTCTCCTTATTACCCCTCTGGCTATGAGAGGCGGTGACACCAGTGGTACGTGAAGAGTTAATGGTTCATGCTGATGCCCTTTCATACTGACCTAAAAGATGTGGGGTATTAGGAATTGTCCTGACGAAGGGTGTCGGCCCAAAAGATCAACTGTTAATTTCTCTCCAGAGATGCTGCCTGGCCTGCTGAGTTCCCCTGGCATTTTGTGTGTGTTGCTCAGGATTTCCAGCATCTGATGTTCCAGGCTTGGCTTTGAGAGGTTGGAAAGGATTTTCACCTTGCAGTAATGCTAAGCCTCTTGGAAAAGTCAGGACCACTCAGTAAAAGAAAACCTCAGTCCACCCATTTCACCACCTCCCAGCTTCACTGTGCAACAAGGTATTGTGCTCGGCTAATCATTCACAATTCGATCGGTCTGCAGTGGACCATTTCGATAGGAGGAGAATTAGGCCATTCCACTCGACGAGTCTGCTCTGTCACTTGATCATGGCTGCTTTCCCGAGGCAGTGGGAAGTGTAGACAGAGTCACACCTTGCCTGAATGGATACTGGACAACGGTTCAGTTGTAGCTTCCAAGAGGAAACAGACAGTTGATTGAGTTGTGAATCTTTTGGATGCTGTGGGGAATCATGTGAGGTTGGTGAACGACCTCAGTGAAAGGGCTTGTGCGTTTGTTGTGAAGTTCCAGGGCTGAGACATCAGAGCTGTGTCCCAGTTCCCCAAGACATGAAACCAGTCCTCCGTTCTTCCAGGGATCACTTTGTTTTTATGTAATTTATTAAGAGATATAGAATGGACCAGCCCCTTCCAGCCCAACAATCTGCAATGCCTAGCAACCCACCTACCCAACCCTAGCCTAATCACAGGACAATTCTATGACTAATCAACCTACTAACTGGTACGACTCTGGACTGTGGGAGGAAACCAAAGCCCCTGGTGGAAATCCACATGGTTCTCGTGAAGAACATGCAAACTCCTTACAGACAGCACCAGAACTGAACTTTCTTCACATCAATGGATCTGGAGTTGAGAGGGTGAACAGCTTTAAGTTCCTTGGCATATATATTACCGAGGATCTCACGTGGTCTGTACATACCAGTGTGAAGTGTAAAAGGCACAGCAGCGCCTTTCACCTCAGGCAGTTGAAGAAATTTGGTATTCTTTTGTAGAACTTTCTACAGGGACACAATTGAGAGCATCCTGACTGGCTGCATCACTGCCTGGTATGGGAACTGTACCTCCCTCAATGGCAAGACTCTGCAGAGGGGTGTGGACAGCCCACCATATCTGTAGATGTGAATTTCCCACTATTCAGGACATTTACAGAGACAGGTGCGTAAAAAGGATCATTGGGGACCCGAGTTACCCCAACCACAAACTGTCCCAGCTGCTACCATCCGGGAAACGGTACCACAGCATAAAAACCAGAACCAACGGGCTCCGGGACAGCTTCTTCCACCAGGCCATCAGACTGATTCATTCATGCTGACACAACTGTATTTTTATGCTATATTGACTGTCCTGTTGTACATACTATTTATTATAAATTACTATAAATTTCACATTGCACATTTAGACAGAGACATAACGTAAAGATTTTTACTCCTCGTGTATGTGAAGGATGTAAGTAATAAAGTCAATTCAATTCAGTCCTGAGCTCTGGAATGCCTCGAGCTGTAATAGTGTCACGATAACGATTACACTACCATGGTTCTTCACCTCCTCACTATATTTTACTGTTATTCATTCACAGGATGTGGGCGACGTTGGCAATGTCATTGTTTGTTATTTATTCCTAATTCCTTTTGCGAACGAGGGGAGGTGAGCCAATTTCTTTTCACCCATTGGTGAATGTGTTCCCACAGTGCTGTTGGGGAGGGAGCCCCATCCAGGATTTAGGCATGGCAAAGAAAGGACAAGACATTTCCAGTCAGTGAAGTGTGGGACTTTGGGAGGGGGGGAGTGGGGTGATGGTGTAGAGTGGAACAGTTAGTGCAGCACTTTATAGTGCCTGAGAGCAGAGTTCTAGTCCCATCACAGTCTGTAAGTATTCTGTACATTCTCCCTGTGACTCTCAGATCATAAGACCAAACGACGTAGGTGCAGAATTAGGCCACTTGGCCCTTTGAGCCTGCTTCACAATTTGAATATGGCTGATTTATTTTCCGTCTCAACCCCATTCTCCTGCCTTCTCCCCATCAACCTTTGACACCCTTACTAATCAAGAACTGATTGACCTTCGCTTTAAATATACCCAATCGCTTGGCCTCCACAGCCATCTGTGGAAATGAATTCCACAAATTCACCACCTTCTGGCTAAAGATATTCTACCTCACCTCTGTTCTAAGTAGCCGGCTGGTGGTGCAGTGGCATCAGTGCTGGACTTTGGAGCGAAGGCTCCCGAGTTCGAATCCAGCTGGCCCCCTTGCACGCTTTCCATCTGTGCTGGGTTGAGTGTCGAGCTAGCAACTCGGCCTTGCAAAAACAAGAAAGCCTGCTAAAAAAATGCCGTCATAATGGCATCCTGGCTTTCTTCTTCTTCTACAACCCCTTCTAAAGGGTTGTTCCTGCTTTCTGAAGCTGTGCCCTCTGGCCTAGTACTGGACGAGGTGTGATTCCTCCAGGTGCTCAAATTTCCTCCCATTCCAGGGACATAACGGGTAGGGGTTAGTGAGCTGCGGACATGCTATTTTGATGCTGGAAGCATGGCACATCCTCGGACTGTGTTTGTAATTGATACAAATGGCACATTTCACCGTATGTTTTGATATTTCAATGTACATCTGACATATAAAGCTAATCTCTAAATCTTTGAACTTCCAGACAGTGTTGGGGCTGCACTCACCCAGCAAGCAGAGAGCAATACCTCCCGCTCTTGACGGTGGAAAGGCTTTGGCGAGAGGAATCACTTAAAATGAGGTAAGATTTTAATATTAGTTTTATTTGTCACACATACACAACAAAATACAGTGAAATACACCACTTGTGTCAAATCAAATCAGCGAGGATTGTGTTGGGCAGCCCACAAGTGTCGCTAAGCGTCTGGTGACAACACGGCATGCCCACAGCTTACTAACCCTAACCTGTATGCCTCCAGGATGTGGGAGGAAATCCATGTTGTCTTGGGAGAACTTCAATCTCTTTACAAACGCCTATCGGTGATCGTCGGCACTGCAAAGTGATTGCGGTAGTCGCTGTACTGCAATGCCAACCTGCAGCACGTGCATCTGAACTCCTAGTGATCGATATGCTCCTGTAGCTATGGCATAAGTATAGATGGTTCTTTTAGGCTTCAGGTCAGTGGCGACCCCCAGGAGGTGAGATGGTGGGAGAACTTGGAGACAGCAAAGCTGTTCAGAACCTAGAAAACTCATGGGATGAAAATGTAATTTGCCAAATATCACCCACGCCTGAATGTTATCTGCCTCCCATCCCAAAGAGGGGCTGCTTGACTTGCTGAGGAGTGGTGAATAGAAATGAACATTGTGCAATGACGCAGCAGGTGCCCCCACTTACAATGGAAGGAGGGTCATTGATGAAACAAAAGTCAATTTTGTTGGAAAGACTCAGCAGGTTGGGCAGCATCCGTGGAAAGAGAAAGCCAAAAATGTTTCAGGTTGCCACATAACATGCAGCAGTGAAAGGGACAGTTGTGTCCAAGGTCAAGAGGAACCAGAAAGCATTGTGAACATGGCCCAGTCCATCACTGAAACCAGCCTCTCACCTATTGACTTACTTCTCACTGCCTCGGTGAAGCAGTTAGCATTACTGAAGACCCCTCCCATCCCAAACATTCTCTCTTCTCCCCTCTCCCATAGGACAGAAGATACCAAAGCCTGAAATTATTCAGCACCAGCTCAAGGACAGCTTCTATCCCACTGTTTTAAAGCTATTGAACAGATCTCTTATATGATAGATTTTTGATCTCCTAATCTATCTTTGTCATGGTCCCTTCTGGCAATTCCCCACCTGGCTATTGACCTCAGGAATTGGGCCTCAATCACCTCGTTTAGTTTCCAATCATTCTCAGGTTCACTAACTACAAACACCTGCTTTCTATCAGCAAAAGCAGTATAAAAACCCTGTGATCACAACAAGGAGATGCCAGTTTGTTGGTTGACTCTGGTGTGAGTAACCTTGTTTCATGGTTCTTAGGACTGCCAGTTCTAAGTCTAGAATCACTCCTGGATACCAACTCCATACTCGCTATGTTAATAACGCCTCCTGACTCTGCCTCCACACCCGTGTTCTGCATTTGGGTTTGTCCACGCTTGTGTAACAATCTTGTCACATCTTATTGTCTTCCTGCGCTGCATGTTCTCTTTAACTGTAGCATTATATTCTGCATTTTGTTACTTGTTTATTTCTACCTTGATGGACGTAACTTTGGAATGATCTTCCTGGAGTTCACACATAGAAAACCTTTTCTCCCCATCTCGGTACATTAGACAATAACAAACCATTTATCAATTACTAAACCTCATGTCTGTTGTTGCCATCAACATTTGCATACCTCACAGAAACTGAAGCAGAACGCTTTCATTCACATGTTACACTGTTAAGTTAGGGTTTAGAGACAGGGACGTGGGGAAATTAGAGGTCAGGCCAGTGTCTAGGCCGCTAGGCCCCTGCTCTGTACTCAGTGGCCAATGAGATGGACATGGGATGAAGGACATCCATGATCAGATATGGGAAGGCAGACCAGCAAGTACAAGGACTATTGACCACCCCAGGCCAGCAAATTGTCAGCAAGTTCCAGGATCAAATTTCCATGAGGCAAGAGGCATGAGGGCTGGTAACATCTAGTAGCTGAATGGTCAAGACTGGAGTTGAAGGCTTAGCATTCAGGGTCTCGTCAATGCTCACGTTCCTTACCCGGGGTCTTCATTTGTTGTCATTGGTGAGTCATGGGTCGATACTGAAGATCGAATCCCAAAGGTCAATTAGAAGTTTTGAGGTTGAGGCCCAGTGGCCAAAGCCTGGAGCTGCGAGTTCACTGGAGGCCTGGAGACAGCCTATCCTGAGTTTAGAGGAGTGTGTGTGTGTGTGTGTGTGTGTGTGTGTGTGTGTGTGTGTGTGTGTGTGTGTGTGTGTGTGTGTGTGTGTGTGTGTGTGTGTGTGTGTGTGTGAGAGAGAGAGAGAGTGAGGGAGTGTGTGTGTGTCTGAGAGAGAGAGAAGGAGTGTGTGTGTGAGAGAGAGGGAGTGTGTGTTTTTGTGTGTGTGTGAGAGAGAGAGCGAGAGGGAGTGTGTGTGTGCATGCACGCACACACGTGTGTCTGTGTGTGTGCGAGAGTGTGTGTGTGCATGAGTGTGTGAGAGTGCGTGTGTGTGTGTGAGAGTGGATGTGCGTGCATGTGTGTGTGAGGGAGATAAGCAGCTTGTTTTGTTGATTTGTTATTTTTCTTCTGTTTGCTGTTCTGCTGAACATTGTGCTCATGCTATGTTGACATTGGACTGTACGGTTACATTTACGCACTGTCCCCAGGACATACTGTAGGTTGTGTTGGTTGCTAATGTAAACTGTATGTCTCAATGTACACGTGATAAATAAATGAATCTAAATCTGAATTGCCTAATGGGTTTGGGATAATGAATAAAGAGACTCCCTTTCAGACTGCCTTCCACTCTGATCAGACCCTCTGTAAAGCTTTTCCATGGTTTCTCTGGACAAGTCCAGACTTTGATTGCCAAACCAATTTATTGAACAATAACAAACAAGGAAATAAATAAATTTAAGCTATTATCCAGCAACGCTACTCTGTGCTAGTATCACCAAAACCAATAAATAATGAACATTTCTTTAAAATTTCTGTTGTTTTAAAACCATTGTTTTGTTTCAATTCCTTAGTGTCTCAACTGTGGCGGATCTATTGCATCTGACCTTGGCTCCTTAACAATCCCTCTTTGGATGGAACAGTGGAAAGGTAATAAATTACACAGGCTGTGGATTTGAAAGAGCCACCACTGCTCAGAGATGTGACCAAGCGACGTCTGCTGTGCGTTTCATTGTAATGTTACGTATCAGCCCCTGAATCCAAGCAACAAGCTAGTGTAACCATCTCCTGCTGTACATCTGGTTTAAACTTCACGCATCGCCCCCAATCCAAGCAACAACCCAGCTCCTGGCAGCAATTCCAAAGGCTCTGAGTTCAAATCCCACTTCAGATGCTTGAGCACTGAATCCAGATTTATTCTGGGTTAAAAATTATAAAAAGGATTAAAGAGTAGCTTGATTTGTCAGAGGTACATCAGAACACACAGTGAAATGTGTTGTTCGCGTTAATGACCAATATGATCGAAGGATGTGCTGGGGATGTGCCCTACAAGTGTTGCCATGCTTCTGGTACCAACATAGCATGCCCACAACTTACTAACCCTGACCTGTACGTCTTTGGAAAGTGGGAGGAAACCAGGGGTACCTGGAGGAAACATATATGGTCACGGGAGAATGCATAGAAGCCGCGAGGTATGACTCTGGGTCACTGGTGCTGTAAAGTGTTGTGCTAACCGCTACATTCCCGTGCTGACGGAGTGGTATACCAGATTAGTGCCAGGAAAGGGTAGCTTGTCTTATGAGGTGAGGGAGGATGGACAGGCTGACTTACATCTGCTGAAGTTTAGAAGGAAGTGAGGGGATTTGTTTGAAAGATAGAACATACTGAGGAAGACCCAAGGGACAGCAGATGCTGGAATCCGGAGCGACACACAGAATACTGGATGTGGCAGCTTCTGTGGAGCCAAACGGAGAGCTGACGTTCCAGGTGGAGACCCTTCACCTGGACAGGCTTCAGGGTGGACAGAATAGGGTGGAGATACGAAGGGATGTACGCCACGGGGTAGTGGCAGGCAGAAGCAATGGGAGGCAGCCTGTGAACCTTAGGTGGGAGGTAGAAACGGGCATTGTGGGGTTGAGTGACAATCAGTTTGGAGGCTGTGGAGGGGAGGACTCTGGAGGTGATGAGTTCAGCGATAGCAGGTGAGGCAGTGGCCTGATGATACTCGGTCCAGGGATGGGTGAGCGGAAGCGACCAATTGTTGGCGTCTCGCTTCAGGAAGGCCGAGGTCAGTCCGCCAGGCCACAACAGCACCACCCTCGTGTGTGAGAGTGATGGCGAAGTTGGGACTGGTGCAGAGAGAGTGGAGATGCAGTCCACGCTCTCCTCTGGTAAGATGACGGGGCACTCGGACATAGCGACGCTGTGTCCAATCAGAGGTTTATTCATCCTGTACATCTTTTTTACGGTCACAAGTCCCTGTTGTTTTATCAAGAACACTAAATACTGCAGTCTACATCTTCAGGTAGGATAGTGGTGCATTTGGATGTGGTGGCCTCTCGGGGGCCAACCAAAGGTGCTTTTCTCTTTGTTAAATGTGTTTTTTTAAGATTGTAAAATTATACTGGGCTCCAACAACTTTGGATACAGCAGATCGATCACATCAGTGAATTGCTTGCTGATTGGGGTTACTGGCTGGGGTGTAGGAGGATCCAGACTGGGTTGGGAGGAACTGGCCTGGGTGCAGACCACGTTGATGACTGCTACTCAAAGGCTTGGAGTTGGTGTGCGAAGGCAGTGTAACCGTGGGTGATTGCCTTGGACATTTTTCTTGCGATCGCAAGGCCCTGTTGAACATTGATAAGTTAAGTTGCCACAAGCCATTTTCCCCTGTCTGGTGGTGAGGGAGCTGCGTAGCCTCGGTTGCAGCAAGAACTAGGCCTCAAGCGGAGCATTGTCATGATGGCGCTAAACGGCTTGCATCTTCGGAAACAGCTCTATTTCTATCTTTGGTATCTCTTTTTTCTCCCTTTCAAGGTTCTTTTGAAGACCCTGACCCTAACTTTGTTTCTTTGCGGGAATGGGACCCGCTCTCAGGGCCTCCTGACCGGCCGCTTTTCAATATCCCAAGGATTCGGCCTGTAAGACTAGTGCTCCTACAGGGTGCTGCATTTTCGTGGCTCTGCTTCAAGGCAGGTGCCCCCGACTGAGGTGTCGCGGGAGAACACGGAAGATCGGAAGCAGCGTGCTAGCTGCCGTGGGCTGTGTGTCCAGAGTCCTGAGTCCTTTGGGCACAGAGCTTGGAAAAAGCAACGCAACAGGTTTTTAACACCATAAATCAGCGAGTTGTTTGTTATGTCTCCCCTCTCGCTGTGAAACGGGGGCACCTCTTTATCCCTTATTAGGGAGGGAGAGAGAGCCTGTGGTATGTCGAATACCGGGTGAACGAGTAGTCTTCGGGGTGCTGCAAGTCTGTGTCTTTACTGATGCTTTACTGCACGCTTGAGTGCTCGGTGGGGGGTGCTGATGCTTTTTGCTGATGGTAGGGTGGGGAGGGGGTCGTTGTCTTGCTGCTGCTTGTGTGTGCGAGGGGGAAGCTGGGGGGCTTTGGGGTTCTAACGTTTAACTGTCATTCATTCTTTGGGGCACCCCTCTGTTTTTGTGGATGTTTGCAAAGAAAAAGAATTTCAGGCTGTACGGGGGTGGGGGGGGGGGGGGGTGATTGATAAGTTTGTGGCCTAAGGTAGAAGGAGATGAGTTATTAACTTCAAACCTTCTCCATAATCACTCAAAGAGTTGAACTGCACACGCATGTAATGAGAGCGTCTTGGACCTCCAGGTGGTACACAACAGGGGTGATTGATAAGTTTGTGGCCTACGGTAGAAAGAGATGAGTTATACAGCTCTCGTTATATGCAACTCTTCAAGTGAAAATGCAGAAAGTTTGCAGTTAATAACTCATCTCCTTCTACCTTAGGCTATGAACTTATCAATCACTCCATGCTGTGGGCCACTTCTGGAGGTCCAAGACGCCGACTTCTACAAAGAAGGGATCCGTATGCTCCACGACCGCTGGACTAAGTGTGTAAATATAGGAAAAATAAATGTGCTAGGTTTTGTAAAATTGACTCCCTCTACCTTAGGCCATGAACTTATCAATCACCCCTCGTATATTGTATACATTTCTCCGACATTAAATGAACCTATTGAACCCATGGGCTTGCCGACTGCTGCAGTCCAAGTGAGGAGATGCCAGAGGTGGTGTGACGTGGCGTCCGTGCTTGGTTGGGGGCTGGCCTCTCCCATCAGTGCTGCCCTCCAGTGTTTGATCAGTGGAATGACAGGCTAATTTACTGGGAACTGTACCATTAACTTGTGGGACGTGTCACTCAGGGTCTTGAACTATAGATATGCTTTTTCGTGTGACTGTCTTTTTTTTGCCCGCTCTTTGAATGTGCTGTGTATGTTTTTGTGCCTTGGTCCCAGAGGAATGCTGTTTAGTTTGGCAGTATTCATGTATAGTTGAATGATAATTAAACTTGATTTGATATGGGTATCCCATCAACCAGTTGCTCAAGCAATGGAGCTAGACGTTTTGTGTACCATTGTTGTGTTGTCGGCTGGGCTTGTGTACTGTTTTGCCAACAAGGTGCATGGTTCGAATGATGGCTTTGGATATGTTTATTGGGATCACAAAATCCTATTGTGTTGGATATTGGTAATGTAGGATACTGGAAGTCCAGTTCATTGGCAAGGCTGACGGCAGGGGAACTGCATTTGCCTTGGTTGTGGCAAGTACTCGGCCCATGGGGGGGGGGGTGTCGCCTGTTACGCCTGACTGAGAGAGGTTTTTAATTTATTTATCAATTATTGTTACTTCGTTTTTCTTTTTGCATTTGCACAACTTGTTTTCTTTTGCACAATAGATGTTTGTCTTCGTGTGTAGTTTTTCATTGATTCTATTGCATTTCCTTGTGTTTATTGTGAACGGCCACAGGAAGATGAATCTCACTGTAGTATAGCATATGGTGATATATATCTACTTTGATAAAAACTTCCTTTGAACTTTGAGAGCAATCGGGGGAGTGAGGATGCAGTGAGTGAGGGAGTAAGAAAAGTAAGAAAAGACTTTGAAGGACTTTAACATAGTGTGTGGGGAGAGGATATTCTTAAGAACTAGGGCTACTGTTTAAAAGTACGAAAGATATTCTTTTGTCAGAGGAGTATAACTCTTCAGAACTCTCTTCCTCAGAGTAGAGCGGAAGGAAGATGGTCGAATGATTTTATAAAGATTAGCTGTATTTGTCATTGTACAGCAAAACATTGAAACATACAGTGAAATCTGTCGATTGCATCAACAGCCAACACAACCTGAGGATGTCCAGGAGTCATCCCACAAGTGACGCCATGCTTCGGGCATGCTCAAAACTTACTAACCCTAACCCATACATCTTTGGAATGTGGGAGGAAATTCGTGAGGAGAATGTACAAGCGCCTTACAGACAGCGGCGAGAATTGAGCTGTATTCGATGACTGCCAGCGCGGGAACTGTAAAGCATTACAGTAACTGCTACGCTACCACGCTGCCCTAATACCTTATTACCAGGACTGAGGTTAGGACTTTAAGGCAGAAGGAGATAATTTATTGATAAACTGGAGTTGCAGACAGATCAGCCATGGCCTTATTAATCAGCAGAACGGGTTAGAGGGGCCAAGTGGCTTCCTCCAGCTCCCATTTTGTATGTTCATGTGCTGGACCAGCAGAAGTTCCATTTTTGAAGAAAAGCCATGCCTACTCTTTTATAAACACAGAAATTCTGCAGGTGCTGGAAATTCAGAGTGACACACACAAAATGTTGGAGGAACTCCTGCCGAGTTCTGTCAAGCAGCATCTATAGAAAGGAATAATGAGTCAAAGTTTCAGGCCGAGATGCTTTAGTCAAGATGCTAAAGATAGAGAGATTGAGAAGAAAGAGCAAAGAAGCCAGAATAAGAAGGTAGTGGAGGGGAAGGAGTACAAGCTAGAAAGAATCCAGGAGAACGGGAAGGTAGGTGGGGGTTATGAACAATTCCCATGACTCCTTCCCAGGCAAGCTCTCAAAATGCAAAGTTCAAAGTAAATGTGTTAGCAAAGTGCATATGTGTCACCACATAGAACCACCAGATTCATTTTCTTTCGGGCATATTCAATAAATCTATACGAGAATAATCGACATAATGGAGTCAATGAAAGACCGCACTAACTTGGACATTCAACCAAAATGAAAGTACAAAATGTCAGAAATAATAATAATAATAATAATAATAAATAAGCAATAAGTGTTGAGAACATGAGATGAAGAGTCATTGAAAGTGAGTTCTTAGGTTGGGAAACATTTTAATGATGGAGCAAGTAAAGTTATCCCCTCTGGTTCAAGATCCTGATGGATGAGGAGTAATAATTGTTCCTGAACATGGTGGTGTGAGTTCTGAGGCCCCTGTATCTTCTTCCTGATGATAGCAGTGAGAAGATAGCATGATCTAGGAGGTGGGGGTCTTTGATGATGGATGCTACTTTGCTGCAACAGCACTCTGTGTATTTGTGCTCAATAGTGGAGAGAGCTTTACCCGTGATGGACTGGGTATTGTTGTTTCCATTCTAGACCGTGATGCAGGCAGTCACTATACTCTCCACCATTCATCTGTAGAAGTTTTCCCAAGTTTTAGATGTCATGCTGAATCTTCAAAAACTCCTAATGAAGTATGGATGCTGCTGTGCTTTCTTTGTAATTGCACTTAAGTTCTGGGCCCAGGACAGGTCCTCTGAAATGATAAAACCAAGAAATGTAAAGTTGATGACTATGCCCACCACTGATCCCCCAATGAGAACTGGCTAATGGATTGCTGGTTCCTCCTCCTGAAGTCTATAATTATCTTTTTGGTCTTGCTGACATTGAGTAAGAGGTTGTTGATGTGGCACCACTCAGCCAAGTTTCTGATCTCTCTCCTATGTGCTGATTCATTACCACCTTTGATTCAGCCGATGACAGTGTGTTGTTAGCAAACTTGAATATGGCATTGGAGCTGTGCTTAGCCGCACAGTCATGCTGTAAAGTGAGTAGAGCAGGGGGGGGCGAGCACACAACCTGTGCTGATGGAGGTTGTGGAAGAGATGTTGTTGCCAATCTGAACTGACTGGGGTCTGAAAGTAAAGTAATTGAGGATCTAATTGCACAGGAAGGTATTGAGGCCAAGGGCTTGAAACTTATTGATTAGTTTTGAGGGGGTGATTGTATTGAATGCCGAGCTGTAGTTGATATAGAGTCATCCTGATGTATGCAGCTTTGCTGTCCAAATGTTCCAGGGTTGAGTGAAGAGCCAGTGAAATGGCATCTGATGTGGACCTGTTGCACCGGTAGGCAGATTGGAGCGGATCCAAGTCACTTCTCAGGCAGGAGTTGATATATCTCATTACCAACCTCTCAAAGCACTTCATCACTGTGGATGTAAGTGCTACTGGATGATAGTCACTGAGGCATGTTATGGTGTTCAGCACCAGTATAAGTGAAGCCTGCCTGAAGTGGTGGGGGGGGGGGGCGGTAAACGGTACCCCAGACTGCTAAAGTGAGAGGCTGAAGACCCTAGTGAACACTCCAGCCAATTGATCTGCCTGGTATGGGAACCGCACTTCCCTCAATCGCAGGACTCTGCAGAGAGTGGTGCGGGCAGCCCAGCGCATCTGTAGATGTGAACTTCCCACTATTCAGGACATTTACAAAGACAGGTGTGTAAACAGGGCCTGAAGGATTTTTGGGGACCTGAGTCACCCCAAACACAAACTGTTCCAGCTGTTACCATCCTGGAAACGGTACTGCAGCATGAAATCCTGGACCAACAGGCTCCAGGACAGCTTCTTCCACCAGGCCATCAGACTGATTAACTCGCGCTGACACAACTGTATTTCTATGCTATATTGACTATCCTGTTGTACATATCATTTATTATAAATTACTATAAATTGCACATTGCAGATTTAGATGGAGATGTAATGTAAAGATTTTTACTCCTCATGTATATGAAGGATGTTAGCAATAAAGTCAATTCAGTTCAATTCAGAACTTTAAGTATTTGGCCATGTACTCTGTTCTGGGCAGGTTGCTTTTCATGTGTTCACCCTCCTGAAAGCTGCTCTCATATCAGCCTCAGGGACTGAAATCACAGGATCATCAGAGGCTGCAGGAGTTTGTGATAGTTCCTTCCTGTATTGATGACCAACGTGAGCATAGAAGGCATTGAGCTCAACTGGAAGCTCTTATGTTTGTAATTAGTAAAGACAAACTTATCATGAGTTTAAATTAGAATATTTTAATACTGAACTGCTGCTCAACCCTGTGTGCATGTAATGGGTCACTATCATAGATTTTGGTTCCATGTGAACCCTTCCCATTGCACACATTATTATGCCCACATAATAATACATCTTCCCCTCGAAGAAAAAATAAACACAATACTATGTCCTCACAAACCTGCAAGGAACAATAATCCTTTCCAATAAAGATATCTGCATTCTGCAGCCAGTCTCTTTTTCTTCTTTTTTCAAATTTTCAACTGTTCAACATTTCAACTTCAATTGTAATAAGCAACTACAGTGCCTTATCCACTTATCGGCTTTCAATCAGTCTCTGAGGTGGTTTAATGGTCCTTTTTGGTCTGCTATTTGTTTCCACAGGTGTTTTACTTGCATTTGTAGCATAAATATTTTGTGTTTTTCTGAGAAATCTAATCAACAGGGTCATTTTTTATATATGTCGGTCCGTTTTGGTGTACTGACTGGTGACACATCACAACTATGGGTTGGAGCTAATGGTTATAGATCTATGCAGTTTCTTTCAGCAGGGTCCCTCATGAGTAGGAATGTGGAGGTACTTCCTCTTGTTCATATCCTTGCACGGACCATGTGCCAGAATTGTGATTTTGGATTTACATTTGGACTCCAGGCTTCGGGACTGGTAGGCTTCTCTCAGTCTTTTTGTGATTATGTTCCTGTTTTTCTTTCCCTTTCACTTTCCATCTTGACTTTGCATGCTCCTTTAGATGTCCACAGGTTTTCATGTGTCAACTCATCAGCATTTGGGCTGGTGAAAGGCCATTGGAGAGCTTCTCGTCAATTTGGAAGCCGTTATAGATGGCCAAAGTGTCTGCGCCAATTACGTGCAGAGAAACAGACACTGTCAGTTTTTCATCGGCCGCTCCCACTCCGCTAGCAGCTGTATATGTTGAATCACTTTCGGTTATCAGTCAGATTGCCGGTAAACTGCGTAGGTGTAGGACGAGCTGACCCATGGCAGGAACTCTGGGCTTCTCAGCTGAATCTCACTTGGTGAGCTTGGCCACTGCTGAACTTCGGGAACAAATGCCAGCTTCCCTCTGTTGTAACTATCACCTTTCATACTCACAAAGTGTCTTTCTCAGTTGTGTACGGCATACATTTACTCTCCATGTTTGGACCTCACGCTGTCCTCTGACACTGTGTTATGTTTGTTTTTAATAAGGAAAACCTGGCGTGGGTTTATGTTAGGTCATTTTATTACTTAACTGCCACTCTGTTCTATGCCTGCACAACGGGTCATCATCGTAGCTTCTGGTTCCAGGTGAACCGTTCGCATTGCCTGCTGGGAACTGAAGTTCTTTATTATGCACATATAATAACACAGAGGCAAAGCCTTGTTGTCACCTATGTCATATAACTAAACTTTATCAGAGGTGATGGCATACACATCTGTCGAGCATTCTTCATTGATTCTCATCCGGAATTGCTGCTTTGCCTGTGAGATGGCTTTCTGGAGATTGTACCTGGACCTCTTGTGACTTTCTTGGTCACCAGACTGTAATGCCTCTGATCTGGCCCCCAGCAGATTGCAGATCCCATAGTTCATCCAGGGCTTCTCTTTGGGGAAGTCTCAGAATGATTTAGTGGGGACACGCTCGTCTACAACTGTTCTTATCAACAACCATGGTGCATTCATTCAGATCCACAAATGAACCAAATACAGCCCAGTCCACCAACCCCAAGCAATCCCATAGCCATTCCTCCGCCTCCCGCAACCACCTCTTTGTTGTCCTAATCTCTGGAGCTTTGCTCTTCAGCCTCTACCTGTATGCAGGTAGGAGAAGGACAGCCAAGTAATCAGATTTCCCAAAGTGCGGTCTGGACGTGGAGTATAACTGGCCTAGTGCATAGGGACCTGCTGCTCCAGGCTACATGCTGATGGCAGTTGAGTAGGGATTTCTTCAAAGGAGCCTGGTTGATGATTTGGAAAGCATTGGGATGGATTGTTTTTTATTTTGAGATGGTTTCATGCAGTATCTCAAGAGCTTGATTTTAATTGTCCGCTGGTGGTATGTAAACTCCCCAAAGTCACAAACTACAGAAATAGTCCCTTCAGCCCATGCTGACCACATTCTTATCTAAGCTAGTCCCATTTACCAATATTTGGTCCTTATACCTCTAAACCAGGGGCTCTCAACCTTTTTGATGCCATGGCCCCCTTCTATTAACCAAGAGGTCTGTGGACCCCATGTTGAGAACCATGCTCTTTACATTTCCTATCCATGTACCTGTCCAAATACTTTTAAAATGTTTTAAAATTGTTTTTCAATTGTTGCTAATCAAAGCGAAAGACAAAGTCAAGTCTGTTGCCATGTGCACCAAGTTCATGTCTGTCCAGGTTCAATGAAAAACTTACTTAGTATTCACATGAAAAATATCAAGTAAACAGATTGTACACAGTATTTACAAGAAAGAAAATATTTTGAAAAATTATAGTCCATTTTAATGCAAAGTGATCAAGCATAGAACACAGAACCTAGAATGGTACAGGACAGTACAGATACTTCAGCCCACAATGCTGTTCCAACATTTTAACCTACTCCATGATCAATCTAGCTCTTCCCTCCCACGTAGCTCTCCATTGAAGTGGCCATTGTGTTGCTCATAATGAGTAGGGTTTTGCCGGTTGGTTCAAGAACCGGATGGTTGAAGGGAAGTAGCTGCTCTTGAACCTGGTGGTGTGGAACTTCAGACTTCGGTACCTCCTGCCTGATGCGAGGAGATGGCATGGCCCAGATGGTGGGGATCTTCGATGATGGGGACCTTCTTAGGGGCAAGATCTATCACCATGTCCCTCATGAACTTATAAAGCTCTTAAGTGAGGAAGGTGTGTAAATGGGAGGGGAGCCTGCAGGTGCAGGTGCTGCCTTTGACCTTCCTGTTGGGTAGAAGTCATGGGTTTGGGGAGAAGATGTCTGAGTATCCCGAATAAGCAGCTGCCATGCGTTTTGGAGCTGGTAGACACCGCAACCAGACGGTGAAGTGAGGGCCGACCCAGTGGATCACCAAGCACACGGTTTGACAGACGGAAACCACGGAGATCACCTGGCTCCCCATTTGTAACATCTACTGGGAACGTTGTATACAAAGGGCCTGAAGTGGTTTTGAGGGTCCTCACCACCATCTCGCAATCTCTTTGACCCACTACTGTCAGGAAGGAGGTACAGGAGCATCAGGACTCAGACTGCCAGACTGGGTAACAGCTTCTTCCCTGAGGATGTGAGACGAATGAACACCCTGCCACCACTGAGGTCTCGTCACTAGGACAGCGAGCTGTTCACTGTTTACTTGTGCTGCACACTACATGCATTTTGTATTATCTTTTATTAATGACATATTCAAGTTTTCTGACAACACCACTGTCGATGGCCGAATCAAAGGTGGTGATGAATGAACATATAGAGGTGAGATTGAAAATCTGACTGAGTAGTGCCATAACAACAATCTCTCACTCAATATCAACAAAACTAAAGAGCCTGTTACAGACTCCAGGAGAAGGAAACCAGAGGTCCACGAGCCAGTCCTCGTTGAAGGATCAGAGGTGGAGAGGATGAGCAATTTTAAATTCTTAGCTGTTATTATTTCAGAGGAACTGTCCTGGGCCAGCACATAAGTGCAATTACAAAGAAAGCAGGGCAGCTCCTCTACCTCCTTAGAGTTTGTGGAGATTCCACATGACATCTAAAACTTTGACAAACTTCCATAGATCTGTAGTGCAGAGTATATTGGCTGGCTGCATCACAGCCTGCTATGGCTTTTATCCAACAAAAAGTGCCGGATATGACCTAGTCCCTCCCTCCCACTGAGCACATCTACATGAAACGTTGTTGAAGGAATGCAGTATCCTCGTCAGGAGCACCCACCGCCCAGGCCATGCTCTCGTCTCACTGCAGCCACCAGGAAGGAGGTCCAGGAGCCTCGGGACTCTCACCACCAGAAACAGTTACTCAATCTTTCGAACCTAAGGGGATAACTCTACTCAACTTCATTTGCCCCATCATTGAAATGCCCCCACAACCTACATCTCATGTTCTCAATATTTATTGCTTATTTGTTTATTATTATGCAAAGTTTGTTGTCTTCTGCACTGTGGTTGAATGCCCTAGTTGGTGCAGTCTTTCATGGATTCTGTTATGGTCATTATTCTACAGATTTATTGAGTATGCCCATAAGAAAATTAATCTCAGGGTTTTATATCATGACATATGTGTACTTTGATAATAAATTTATCAAAGAACTTTGAACTTATTTATGTGTTGTGTGTGATATAGGCTTTGTGGTTGCACTGTGGGCTGGAGGAACGTGGTTTCATTTGGTTGTATATACGTAGAGTTAGATGACCATAAAGTCGAACTTGTAAAGTGTTGGTTTTCTTCTTGAAACAAATCAACTGAAATATCGATCTTAAGGAGTGAAGTCTCATCCACAAGACATCAGAAGTTGCATAATGGCGACAAAACGCCCAGCCCTCTTCCCGCTAGAGCTGAACGAATCCCATCACCGACCCAACTTCCCATCTTGTGGGAACGCCCATTTAGCTCATCGCCAGCCAAACCCCACCCCGGACTCAATGGGATCCGACTGTGCCTCCCCGTTGACAGATGTCCATCACGGGGACCCCGCCCACCAGATCGGATCAGATTGGATCAAATATATTTGTGGGCGTCAGTCAGACCCGAAGATGCGACCTGATTGGATATTATATTATGTAAGGATCTTGCATAAGGAGAATATTCCTTAAAACGAGACATGAGGCGGTGCGAGGGTAGGGTTCAGATTAAGAGACGGAGAGGTGGGTTTGTGGTTCCGTGGGCAAGAGCGCTGGGAAACTGAGCGGCTGTAAGTAGCGGATGCCTTCATTTCCAAAGCCTTAAAAAATCCATTCTTGAAATGTGAAACCATCCCAACAGTGTAATAACATGCCCTGAGATGGTTGTGTGTATAAAATGGGTTTAAAATAGATATATTAATGTAAATGTTGTACCAGAAATTCATCTCTGTGCGTTTAATTATGAAGTTTCTAAGTTAATAATTGGGAAGTTTAAAGAAGCCGAGACCAGAATCTAATTATTCTAACCATCATTGAAGCTGATGGTGAGAAATTCAAGCGCTTGCATTGAATGGGTTAACCTGTACATAATAGGAATAATTTCCATCTTTTGGAAGTTTGCGACGGGGATGGGGTGGTGGGGGGACGATGGATTTTTAAAGTGAACTTTTTTTTTGCTGATTGTTAATTAATTTAAAATTGCAGCTGGGGTGGTCGGACCGTGGCTGGCGCCTGGTACACGGATGGTGAATGTTAACCAGTGTCCCCTCTCGCTGTGTCTACAGCCCGCCTGAAGCGCGCCGCGATGTTGCCTCTCCTGCTGGCCGCTCTCTTCTCCCGGGTGCCGCCGGCGCTCCCGCAGAGACTCGAGCCCATCTTCGCCGCTGCAACAGACTCCCTCCTGCCTCCCGATTACGATAACAACCCGACCCAGCTGAATTACGGCGTGGCCGTGACTGATGTGGACAACGATGGAAGTCTGGAGATAGTGGTGGCGGGGTAGGTGTGACCGACACCGTGTCAGTGTGTGGCCAGGGTGGGGTGCGAAATACATCTTCATCAATGAAAACGCCTTTGTATCTGTTAGAGTGTAACTTTATTTAGCCCCAAAGTCAGTGCTCGCACAATGTGTGGAAATACCCGTGATACACACGCGTCGAAATATTCTGCATAGACTTAGAGGCGAATAGTCACATTGCTCCGTGCGAGAGGTGGATTTGTATGTATGCTGCATTTGTAAAGTGTCGAAGGTCATGCCTGTTTCTGGTCATACATGTTCTCATGTGCGTGGGATATATATGTTCAGGGGCTTTTCTTTTGAGGTTTATAAGTACGGCGATACCTATCTGTGCCTGTGTGAAATGCTTGTATGAAGTAACACTGCGGGTTCGCGTGTAAGCAGTTTCCTTTTAAGGGTTAATTGGTGATGCGAACTATTGCCCATATTTAATGCACGACACGATATCAATGTACGACGATCTTGGGTTCAAAACCTTGCCTCTTCCCTGTCTGTTTCTTTTTGTGTTTTTTTTTCCCGTTCTTGTGCAGGGTTTGGTGACTCTGCCCCATCTATCTGCCAAGATCATATCTGCTGGTTTTCCACATTTTTCACACCATCTCCATCTCTCTCTCTCTGTCTCTCTCTCTCTCTCTGTCTCTCTCTCTCTCTGTCTCTCTCTCTCTCTGTCTCTCTCTCTCTCTCTGTCTCTCTCTCTCTCTGTCTCTCTCTCTCTCTGTCTCTCTCTCTCTCTGTGTGTCTCTCTCTCTGTGTGTCTCTCTCTCTCTGTGTGTCTCTCTCTCTGTGTGTCTCTCTCTCTCTGTGTCTCTCTCTCTCTCTCTGTCTCTCTGCAACACTTCACCCATCACTCCATCTGGTTTTCTTTCGACCCTCTGTATCTCCGCTTCTCGGAGACGGGGGGCTGCGGAGTGAGCACCAGTCGCGAGGGTTACTTCTGGAGCTCCGACGGGGTGGGAAGTATCCGGGGGCAACCAACTTCTGGTTCAAATTGCCTTGCAGAAGTCGGAATTGAATGTCTCCCAACAGTACCAGATGAGGAGGAATTTCTTTAGCCAGAGGGCGGTGAATCTGTGGAATTCATTGTCACGGTCGGCTGTGGAGGCCAAGTCATCGGGTGGTATTTAAAGCGGAGGTTGATAGGTTCTTAATTGGTATGGGGAGGAGGCGGGAGAATGGGGTTGAGAGGGGTAATAAATCAGCCATGACGGAATGGCGGAGCAGACTCGATGGACCGAACGGCTTAATTCTGCTCCTATGTATTTTGGTCTTGTGACTTTCTGTTGACACTGCATACAGTTTTTTAAGAAACCTGGAAATTCCAAAAACCTAATTTAGTGACTGAGAATTTGCCAAGATCTCAGTAAGATTGAGAACAGGGTGAAAAATCACTTTTGCAGCTCACTGCTGGTTTCAAACTCTAATCTACTTGCACCTATCTCGATCCCTGCTCCCGCTCTCTAATTCCATTCAATTAATACTTGAATGAATCCTTTGTAAACTATTGCTGGGATTCACCGTGTATCCTGTATGTGTGAGGAGCATAGGACACGGGCATTTTCACAGGCTGCTCTGTGGACAATTCTCTTTGTGTACGTGTGTATTTTTGGGAGTGGAGGTTGTGGGGGAGAGGACATGATTGATCAGCTCGCTTTCTGAGTGGTTTCTTTGAAAATTTGGGAGGTGAAAACACTGGGAATCCTTGGTACATGAGCGATATTTTAATAGGATTTGGCTTAGCTTGTGTGTGTGTGTCCATCTACTGGGTTCTTGCATCAAATGTAACCATTTTAGATCAGTGTGATAGTTATGTCTCCAAGCAATGTTTAATCAAAAATGTATTTTTTTTTCTTCAGCCTGAGAACATTATCAGGCTTGTCAAATTAAAATAGATTTATTTCAGAATCGGATATGTGATCTTGGTCTGCAATGTCTGGTCTGTTTGTGAAGGGAGGTGTGTCCTATATCTGGAAGAGCAGAGCTCTGAGCTCCAGATCTTCTTCCTCCTCAGCTCCTGGCAAGAGCCCAGCCCAGCCTGTCCCCTTCCATTAGTGGGAGCTTCCAACAAGGGGCCAGAGCCTCAACATGTAGCTGGTCACTTCGCATGGAAGCTCAATGAAACTTATCGCCAAAGGTGACGGGTCTCTGAAATCTCTACCGCGGAGAAGTGTGGAAGTGGGAGTATTAGAAATAGTTAAGAGGGAGATAAACTTCCGAAGGATTGACGTCGTCGGGGACCTGGCTCAGAAGAGGGGATGAGGACGAGGATAGATCAGCCATGAATGGTGGGGCAGGCTTGAGGAGTCGGGTGGCTGAGTCCTGCTCCTCTTGTCTCGGGCCACCAGCAAGGTGAGGAGATACTGTGACTGAGGATTCATCTGCGGGATACGGCCATCATGGGTAAAGCTCGCCCAACCACTGAGCACATCTACATGAAGCACTGTCACAGGAATGCGACATCCACCTTCCGGGTCCACCGCCACCCAGGACGCGCTCTCCTCTTGCTGCTGCCGATGGTACAGGAGCCTCAGGACTCGCTACACCAGGTTCCAAAACCATTATTATCCCTCAACCATTAGGGTCCTGAACCAAAGGAGATATCTTCACTCCTCTTCATTTGCCCTGTCACTGAAATGTTCCCACAACCTATGGACTCACTCTGAAGAACTCTCAAGCCCAAAATATTTTAATAGATGTTGCCTGACATGCTAAGCTCTTCCGGCATTTTGTGTTTATTGCTCACCATCTCAATGTTTATTGCTTTATTTATTTATTTGTTGTTATTATTTCTTTCTTTTTGTATTAGCAAAGTTTGGTGCCTTTTGTGCTCTGGTTGGACAGCCAGTTGGTGGATTTATTGGGTACGCCGTCTAGAAAGTGAATCTCCGGGTTGTACGTAGTGATACAGATGTGCATTGATAATAAACTTGCTTTGAAGCCTGCTGCATTCTAAGAGCTCAGGAACACTTGGTGCTATGGCTCAAATGTTGACTAATCATCATTTAACTGCTGGCTTGAGGGAGTCCAACACCCCCCCCCCCCCCCCACCCATGAGCACAAAATGAGGGTGAGGAGAGGCTGCCTCCCGCTCTTCTCGTGGAGTCTCCTCTCCTTTGGTCCTTGAGGTAAAACAACTTCTATTTGGTCTTTGAAGTGTCCTAGGGATTTTTAGATGCTTAGCGTATATCTCAGTTACTTGCCCCTTCCCACCTTAGAATTCAATTTGAAATGTCAGCTGAATTAGGTTTATTATCACTGTCTGAAAATGACATGTAAAACGTTGCTTTGTGGCTGCAGTACAATGTAAGGACCAAGTTTTAGAAATGACAGAATAGAGCAAAAAAGGAATACCAAACTAATGCTCACTGGTCAGTGGAGGGGAAGACTCTGTTCCTGAATTGTTGAGTGTGGGTCTTCAGGCTCCTCTCTGATGGTAGTAATGAGGAAGGTGAGGATCTTTATTCATGGATACTGTCTTCTTGAGGCACCACCTCTTAAAGGTGTCAATGGGTGGGGAGAGTTGTGCCCCTGATGGAGCTAGCGGAGTTTATAACCCTCTGTAGCTTTTTCCATTCTGTGATTTGGAGCCTCCATACCAGAAGGTGATGCAACCTGTCAGAATGCTCTCCATTGCACATCTGTAGAAATTTGCTGGGTCTTTGATGACATACTAAATCTCCTTCAATATAGCCATCGGCGTGCCTTCTTCAAAACTGCTTCAGTATGTTGAGCTCAGGGTGGATCCTCTGAGGTGGTGACATCTACAAACTTGATGGTGCACCCATTTTCTACTGCTGATGAACTGTGTTGCTCCAATTTCCCATTCCTGAAGTCCACAATCAAACTTGGCCTTGCTGACATTGAAAGCAAGCTTGCTGTTGTGTCATTGCTCAACCAGTCAATCTATCTCATTCCTGTACGCCTCCCCGTTACCACTTATGGTTTTTACCAACAACAGTGGCGTCATCTATGAATTTATTTATAGATGGCATTTGAGTTGTGCCTAGTCCCTGTCGTGAGTGTGGGGAGAGTATTTTAGTGGGCTAAGCACACATCCTTGAGGTGTGCTGTGTTGATTGTCAGTGAAGAGGAGATGTTATTACCAAACCGTACTGACTGTTATTGTTTGACCCTTAAAAAGCATCTTGGCATTTTGTTTTTGGCAGCGTCAAACAAATAAAAGTTCTCCTTCATTCCAAGGCGAAACTCGCTGTTGCTATGGATATGTCTAATGCACCAGTAAGGTAGCAGAGGGTCAGTTACTGGGTACACAGTGGAGACCATACATTGGGAAAAGGGTCTAAAATACAGTCGGTGCTCCTGTTATTTAAGAATAATGTAAAATCCTTGCTTCTGTGAGAATCACTCAGATCAGGTTTAATATTGCTGATGTATGTCGGGAAATCAGTTGTTTTGTAGCAGGGTGTATTGTGTAATTTTAGGCACGTGGGCATTTCTGGCAAGGCGGCCCTTTATTGCACATCCAAAGTTGCCGGTGAGCAAGTTCTTGAACCACTGAGTCCTCCAGGCCAAGGTGCTTTGATTATGTAAGGAATGATGCAGTTCATCCGAGAGACCCACTGATCTGTTTGACTGTTCAGGGTCGGACACAATTGGTAACGATGGCAGGTGCCCTTCCAGAAAGGTGTCTTTGAGTCACAGGGACTGAAGCAGAGGTACATTTTAGCAGAGCAGTGGGTGCATAGTCTGCTCTGCTGGTGGGGGGGGTGGTTGTTGGGGTTGTAGATGCCAGTACATTAGGGGCATTAAGAGAGTTTTAGAAAGGCGCATGGATGAAAGAAAAATGGAAGACCATGCGGTGGGGAAGAGTTAGATCCATCGTAGAATAGGTTAAAATCTCAGCACAAGACTTGTGGGCTGAAGGACCTGTACTGTTCTGGGTTCTAAGCAATGGAAGACCGTCCTCCCTTCAAGCCTGCCTATCGTTGATCAAGGCTGGCTTTGTGTCACTTTCCTGCACTGATCCTAGATTCCTTGGTTCTTTCAAATTGTCTTAAAAAGGAAGGTTTAGGGGAGATATACGGGGCAAGTTTTGCTTTTACGAGGTGTGACTGGAATGGGCTGGTGCTGCGAGCGGATATGATAGAAGTGTTTAGACAGATGCATGGAAAGGCGGTGAATGGAAGGAGGTGGATCATATGTAGGCAGGTACGGTTTGTTTAAGGTAGTATTGTGCTCCGCAAAGACTGAACTCTATCATTCAATACACCCAGTAACGGGCCCTCCAGTCTTTGCAAAGAAATCCGGATTCAGCACTCTCAAATTTAAGGTGTTTGCCACCCTGTCCTCATCAATTGGTCAATACTGAAATCCGAAGGTCAAAGATGGAAGTTGCCTAACCCGGAGGTTGGAGGCACAGGTCTGCGAGTCTAGGCCAGGGACTGCTGAGGTGTAGTGGTTACTGTACAGAGCCTGGGATTAGAGTTCCATTCTCTCCGCTGTCTGTAAGGAGTTTGTACATTCTCCATGCAACTGTGGCTTTCCTTTGTGTGCTCTGCTTTTCTTCCACATTCTAAAGACGTACGGGTTAGAGTTTGTAAGTTATGGGCATACAGGATGATGAGGGGCATTGATCGTGTGGATAGTCAGAGGCTTTTCCCCAGGGCTGAAATGGCTAGTACAAGAGAGCATAGTTTGAAGGTGCTTTGAAGTAGGTACAGAGGAGATGTCAGGGTTAAGTGTAAGAGACTCCTGGATGGCTACATAGAACTTGGAAAAATAGAGGGCTATGGGTAAAGCCTGGGTAGTTCTAAGGTAGGGTCATGTTCGGCACAGCTTTGTGGGCCGAAGGGCCTGTATTGTGCTGTAGGTTTTCTATGTTTACATTGTTGCAGGACGTATGGTAATGCTTGTGGGCTACCCCCAGGACATCCTTGGACTGTGACGGTCATTGACACAATGCATTTCACTGTTTCAATGTACTGTACGTGTGACAAATGAAGCAAATCTTTAAAGCTCTCTGGGATAGAAGGTGAGCAGCAAGCTCTCAGTACACACCGACTCAGGTCAGGGGGAACCGCTTTGTGCTTTAAAGATAATAAACACAAGAGATTCTGCAGATGCTGGAATTCCAGAGCAACACACACAAAATAATGGAGGAACTGAACAGATCAGGCAGCATTTATGGAGGAGACAAGCAGCTGATGCTTTGGGGCTAGATCCTTCATCAGGACTGGAAAGGAAGGTGGAAAAAGAAGGTGAATGGTCTTTTTCCCTTTGCTTTCCAGTCCGGATGAAGTATCAAGCCCTGGAATGTCGACTGCTTACTCCCCTCTACAAGTGCTGCCTGACCGGCTGATTTCCTTCCTTCACACAAATTGCTGCTGCTTTAAAGATAAAACTGTGGATGGAGCAAGTTAATGCTGGGGACTGAGGAGCAGAATTCAGAAGCACCACAGCCCCTCTCAGTCAGAGCTGTTTTATGCTCAGCTGCCAGGCCTGACCTCCCGGTATAGCTGTTAGTTGACGTGCCACAAGTGTAAAAAGAAAAGGATCGGTTACACTGAGTTGAACGTCACTGAATGTGACATTGGGCAAGTCATGGTTTTGAAGCAGGCAATTCAGCAGCTCAGGGTCTGCTACCCCCGAAGGGAAAGCCTTCGGGACAAAACTAGCAGAGCTCCAAGCTATTTGTTACTTGGCTCCAGAGTGACTTTTCTTGCACCTGAGCAGGAAATGGATCACCATAATCCTTGCAAGGTGTTTTGTAGATCAGAAAAGACTTTGGGAACAGGGAATGTGTAGAGGAGATGCACCCGCATGGAATGAAGTGTTTCAGAGTTGTATAGCACAAAGCAGGCCCTTCAGCCCATCACAACTGCACTGACCATCAAGTACCTATTTACACAAATCCTAATACACCCACACATGAGGACAATTTACAGTTCCAAGTCAATTTATTGTCATAGTACGTATATGACACCATAGGCTATGCTGGAATTCATTTTCTCACAGACATTCACAGTAGAACAAAGTACAATCGGATCAGAGGAAAGCTTCGCACAAAGACTGACAAACAACCGACGTGTAAAAGAAGGCAAACTATGCAAACACAAAAAAGTTATAAATAAACGAATAGATAGGTAAAAAGAAATACCAAGAGCATGAGTTGTGGAGTCCTTGAAAACGAGTCCAAAGGTTGTGTTCAGTGTTGAGTGAAGTGATTCATATTGGTTCAGGAACCTGATGCTTGAGGAGTAATTGTGTTCCTGAACCTGGAGGTGTGGAACCTCCTTCCCATGTGAGAAGAGTGCGTGGCCTGGATGGTGAAGGTCCTTAATGATGGATGCTGATGTATTTATTGAGATACTGCACGTAACAGGCCATTCCGGCCCTTCAAGCCGCAGCCGTAGCAATCCCCCAACTTAATCCTAGCTTAACCACGGGACAATTTACAATGATCAATTACCCTACCAGCCTGTATGTCTTCAGACTGTGGGAGGAAACCCACACGGTCACAGGGATACATACAAATTCTTTACAGGCAGTGCTGGGAATTGAACCGGGGTCACCCGTACTCTAAAGCGATGTGGTAATGCTGTGCTACCATGCCGCCCACATGACCGCGCTCCTTGTAAATATGCTCAATGGTGGGAAGGACTTTTCCCGTGATGGACTGGGCAGTATCCACTAAATCTTGTAGCATTTTCCATTCCTGGGCATCGGTGTTTCCATACCAGGCTGTGATACAACCAGTCAGGATTCTCTTCACCGTGCATCCATAGGAGTTTGTCAGGATTTTAGGTGACATACCGAATCTGCCCAAAACTGGTACTTGCTATGGCCAATTAACCCACCAACCCCACACATCGTTGTTATGTAGGAGGAAACTGGAGCACCGGAGGTACAGGGCACAAGCCCATGCAGTCACAGGGAGACTGTGCAAACTCCACACAGACAGCGAACTTGGGTCTCTGGGTCCGTGTGGCCGCAGCTCTACCCGCTGTACCCTGTGTACCATGATGTGGAGGTCGAGTAGTTGCTGTACTAAGCTATAATGCACCCGGATAGGTTGATGCAAAAGTGCCAGTATGTTCCATGTGGAGATTGTCCTGTCGTACTGAGTGCCAACTGCACTCTCAAGGTCTTTCTCAGATAGATCTGGGTTGCGAAGGGACTTTGGGGTCCTCGTGCAGGGTTCCCTGAAGGTTAACTTGCAGGCTGAGTTTCTGGTGAGGGACCGGATGCAACATTACCATCCACTTCGCGAGGACTAGAATATAAGAGTAAGGGTGTGATGCTGAGGGTTTACAAGGCATTGGTCAGACTGCACTTGGAGTACTGTGAGCAGTTTTGGGGCCCCCTAACTAAGAAAATAATTGCACAGCCATCTATGTCAGTGAAGCACCTTGCACAGTGGGTAGAGCCTCTGCTACATGGCCCCCAGAGACCTGGGTTCAATGCCCGCCTCCGGTGCTGTCTTTGTGGAGTTTGCACGGTCTCCCTGTGACTGCATGGGTTCCCCTCGACCATATCAGATGATGGCATTGGAGAAGGTCCTGAGGGGGTTCACGAGAATGATTCCATCAATGGAAAAAGCTAACGCGTGAGCAGTGTTTGACAGCTCTGGTCCTGCACTTGCTGGAGTTTAGAAGATGAAAGGAGGGTTGGGTGTCTCACTGAAACCTATTGAATATTGAAAGGTCTAGATAGAGTGGGTGTGGAGAGGATGTTTCCTGTTGTGGTTGCATCTGGGATCAGAGGGCACAGCCTCAGAATAGAGGGATATCCATTTAGATCAGAGGTGAAGGGGAATTTCTTTTGCCAGAGGGTGGTGAACCTGTGGAATTCATTGCCTCAGACAGCCATGGAGTCCAAGTCATTAGGTATATTTAAAGCGGAGATCGATAGGTTTGTGATTAGTCTGGGTGTCAAAGGGTTATGACAGAAGGCAGGGAAGGGGATTGAGAGGGGTAATGAGTCAGCCAGGATGGAATGGTGGAGCAGATTCAATGGGCCAAATGGCCTAAACATGCTCCATTTCTTATTGTCTTATCTGAATTCCACTGATGCTGTGGTGTGATTTTGCAGTACAGTGCCGCGATCAATACTTGCTCCTCGGTTAGCATTGCTAAAACCACAACCAGATAATCAGCGATAAAGAAATAAAAGTATTTCAACCCTCCACATGTCAGGCAGGGTCTGTGCAAGAGAGAATGCAACTAACATTCCTGAAGAAGGGTTACAAAATCTGAGGGGCATCGAATAGGGTAGGCGGGCA
This sequence comes from Hemitrygon akajei, assembly GCF_048418815.1. Classification (NCBI taxonomy): domain Eukaryota; kingdom Metazoa; phylum Chordata; class Chondrichthyes; order Myliobatiformes; family Dasyatidae; genus Hemitrygon; species Hemitrygon akajei. The sequence continues at coordinate 16,359,048 of NC_133146.1, read as the reverse complement.
GAATCTTTCTCCCAGGGTGGCGATGCCAAATCTTAGAGGACGTGCATTGAAGATGAGGGGTTGGGTTAAGTTTAAAGGAGATGGGCAGGATATGTGTTTTTTTTTTGCAGAGACCAGTGGTAGCTTGGAATGCGCTGCTAGGGGTGGGGGTGGAAGTAAGAGGCAATAAAGGTGTTCAAGAGGCAGTTGGGTCAACAGGGAGTCTGGCGGTTCTGGTCTGGATGTTATGTAGCCTCCTCCCTGACGGGAGTGGGACAAACGGTCCTTGAGCAGGGTGTATGGGATCCCTCATGATTCACCATCCCACTGTTGTTTCTGGGTATGAACACACCACGTGCAGTTTTTCCGATGTAACAAGAGCGGACGCAACACTGAAGTATTTCACCGGCAGCGAGGTCCTTGGCAAGTCCCATGCTTGTGAACGACGTGATTGAAAAGCAAAAGCTTTTCTTCCAGGCTTAATGGAGCGGTAATAGAGGTATTCAGAGTCATGAAAGGTTCTGATGTGAAAGTGAGGAGGAACAGTTTCAGTGGCGGGGGGCATGGAGCATCATGTGGGTCGGGGTAAATGACTGAGACCGTTGGTGGGAACACTGAGACCAAATGTTTACAAGGTGATGGGAGTAAGAGCTGACAAGTTGGTAAAATGAACAGTTCATTGAAAGAACGGCTCACAAAGTGCTGCATGAAGTCAAAGCCAGGCAGCATCTGTGGACAATCAATGTTTCAGCTTGAGACCTTTCTTCAGGACTCATTCGCCCATTTCCTCCACAGATACCGCCTGGCCCTCAGTGAATTAGGAAAAGCTTCACCTCCCCATTGTCAGATTTCTGAATGGTCCATAAACCCATCTCATTACTCCAATTTTTGCAATTTTTACTGAGAATTTATACTAACTGTCTTTGCACTGTATTGGTGTCACAATTCCAGGGCTATATTTTAATTTTTTTTGTAATTGCTATCCTAATTATATGTGCTGTGTGTAACTGTTGGCACTGTTTTGTACCTTGGCCCCAGAGGAATGCTGTTTCATTCGGCTGTATTCATGCATAGTTGAATGACAATTAAAGTTGAACTTGAACTATTATGATATTATAAACTTGTATAAGGCCATAAATCCAAGAGCTGCTGGAAATGTTGAACACACACAAAATGCTAGAGGAGCTCAGCAAATCAGGCAGCATCTTAAGAAGAAACCGGAAGGACTAAAAGGAGGCGTAAGTTTGCAGACAAGACCAAGGAGAATCTAGGAGCAAGGGCTTTGGAAAAATATGTTAAGAGCAAAAAGATTGCAAGGGAGAAAATTGGTCCTCTGGAATATCAAAATGGTAATCTATGCATGGAGCCAAAAGAGATAGCTGAGATCTTAAATGGATTTTTTTTTTTAAAGCTGTGGATACTGTCTACATGGACACTACCAAGGCATTTGACTAAGTCCCACATGGGAGGCTGGTCAAGAAGGTTCAATCATTTGGCATTTAATATGATGTAGTAAATTGAATCAGACATTGATTTTGCCGGAGAAGTCAGAAGGTGGTAGTAGACGATTGCCTCTCTGACTGGAGGCCTGTAACTAGTGGAGTGCCGCAGGGATTGGGGCTGGGTCTGTTGTTGTTTGTCATCTGTATGAATAATCTGATGATGATGTGGTTAACTGGATCAGCAAATTTACAGATGACATCAAAGTTGGGGGTGTAGTGGACAGCGAGGAAGATTGTCATGGGTTGCAGTGAAATCTGGAGCAGCTGGAAAAAAGGGCTGAAAAATGGCAGATGGAGTTTAATGTCGACAAGTGCGAGATGTTGCAATTTGGGAGGATCAACCAGGGTACGTCTTACAAAGTAAGCAGTAGGGCACTGCCACGAGCAGTACAACAAATGGATCTGGGAATCTGTAATTCATTGCAAATGGTGTCACAGTTGTTGAGACTGGAGGCCTGAGTTATAATGAAAGATAGAATAGGTTAGAATTTTATTTCCTGGAACGTAGAGATTAAGGAGAGATTTGATGGAGGTATATATAATTCTGAGAAGTATAGGTAGCGGAAAAATCGTGTTTGCATTTACCCTGAGGTTGGGTGACGCTACAACTAGAGGTTATGGGATAAGGGTGAAAGGTGAAATGTTTAATGGGAACATGAGGGGAAATTTCACTAACAGTCTGAGAGTGGAACAAGCTACCAGCACAAGTAGCGGATGTGGGCTCGGTTTCGACGTGTAACGGAAGTTTGGATAGTACATGGATGGAAGGGTTGTGGAGGGATATGGTCTGGGTGCAGGTCAATAGACAGGTTAAATGTTTTGGCACAGACTAGATGTGCTGAAGGGCCTGTTTCTGTGCTGTAGTTTTCTACGAATCTAACAATGAAGCAGAGTACACAATTAATTTTTCAGGCCAGGATGCTTCATCAGGCTTCTATAAGTTCACTCCTCAGCCCCCTACATTGTAGGGAAAATATATTTCCTGCCCTATCCAGTGCCTCTCCAGTCTGACAGAGATGGGGGAGATCTTAAGTGGATTTTTTTTTTTTGCATCTATATTTACTTAGAAGATGAACACAGAATCTTTTGAGGTGAGGCAAAGCAGCAACAAAGTCATGGACCCTACACAGATTAGAGGAGGAAGTGCTTGCGGTCTTGAGGCAAATCCCCAGGGTCTGAAATGGCGTTCCCTTGGACCCTGTGGGTGTCACAGTGAGCCTTGGCAACGACTGAACGCGGGTGCAGAGGAACGACAGACTTGTGTCTCAGCGAAAACAAAAGGTTATACATAGGAATTTCAACAGAACATCAGCGGCATGAGCGAGTGACTCTGAGACAAATTATTCTGAACGCAAGGACCCCACAATGAGCACGAAACGGGGGTCCGCAACAAATAATCATAGAATGCAGAAAACCCGTGCCAGTCACCATTAACATGACAAGATTAAGGAGAAAGCACAAGGGCTTGGCGACTCTAGTTAAGCCAATTATTAAGTACAGGAGCTCGGGGAAGGCAAGAAGCCCCAGAGGCCTGAAAGACTCATGACAGAAGGAGAGTAGTGTAGAAATTGCACGGCCCTAGCAGAGATAGCTAAGATGTCCTTGGCCATGACTAGGTGCTGGAGGATAGCTAATGTTGTTCTGTTGTTTAAGAAAGGCACGAAGAATATGCCAGGAAATCATAGGTTAGTGAGTTTGTCAACAGTAGTGAGTAAGTCATTGGAAGGTATTCGAAAGGACTGGATATATAAGTATATGGATTGAGAGGGACTGATTAGGAACAGTTAACATGATTTTGAGCATGGTAGGTTATGTCTAACCAATCTTAGAATTTTTTGAGGAGTTTGAGGAAAGTGGATGACGGCAAGACAGTAAATGTTGTCTACAAGGACTTCATCAAGGCATTTGACAAGGTCCTGCATGGGAGCTTGGTCTAGAAGGTTCAGTCACTTGCCATTCAAGATGTGGTAGTGAATTGGATTAGACACTGGCTTTATGGGAGAAGTGGTAATTAATGGTTGATTCTCTGACTGGAGGCACGTGAATAGTGGAGTGTAGCAGGGATTGGTGCTGGGTCCTTCGTTGTTTGACATCTATATCATTGATCTAGATAATAATGTAGTTAACTGGATCAGCAAATTTGTGGATGACACCAAGATTGGGGGTGTAGTTGACAGCAAAGAAGACTATCAAAACTTGCAGTGGGATCTGGACCAGATGGAAAAATTGGCAGAATAATAGCAGATAGCATTTAATGCAGACAAGTGTGAGGTGGTGCACTTTAGAAGGACAAACTAGGATAGGACTTGCATGGTACACACAAAATGTTGGTGGAACGCAGCAGGCCAGGCAGCATCTATAGGAAGAAGTACAGTTGACGTTTCAGGCCAACACCCTTCATCAGGTCTCGGCCCGAAACGTCGACTGTACTTCCTATAGATGCTGCCTGGCCTGCTGCGTTCCACCAGCATTTTGTGTGTGTTGTTTGAATTTCCAGCGTCTGCAGATTTCCTCGTGTTAAGGAGTCGCACGGTAACCAGCCGGGCACTGAGAAGGGCAGTAGAACAGAAGGATCTGAGAATACAGATCCATAATTCCTGGAAAGTTGTGTTTCCATTAGATAGGGCTATAAAGAAAGCTTCTGAAAAATCGATCTTCATAAATCAAAAGTATTGAGCAGAGGAGAGAGGATGTTGTGTTGAATTTGTATAAGACATTGAGGCCTAATTTGGAGCATTGTGTGCAGTTTTGGTCAACGACCTACAGGAACGATATCAATAAGACAGGAAAAAGTGCAGAGAGTATTTACAAGAATGTTGCCATGATTTGAAGAATTGAGTTACAGAGGAAGATTGAATAGGTATTATTCCCCAGAGTGTGAAAATGAGGAGATTTAATTGAAGTATACAAATTAGGAGGGGTATAGATAGGGTAAATGCAAGCAGACTTTTTTCATTGTTGTTGGGTAGGACTGAAACTAGAAGTCATGAGTTAACTGTGAAAGGTGCAATATTCAAGGGGAACATGAGGGGCAACTTCTTCACTCAGAGGCTGTTGCGAGTGTGAAATGAACTGCCAGTCGAAGTGGTGGATGTGGGTTTGATTTCAGGAATTAAGAGAAATTTGGACAGGTACATAGAGGGGAGGGGTATGGAGGGCTATGGTCTAGGTACAAGTCAACAGCACCAGGCAGATCAAGAATCTGGCATGGTCCAGATGGACCGAAGGGCCTGTTTTTGTGCTGTGGTACTCTATGACAGTGACTTTTTGAATCTCCTAATTCATACCCTCCAGTCATCAATCTGTTCTACACCCAATCTAACTTAACCACCATTCCCATGCCGACATGCCAGTCAATGGCCTCCTCTACGGCCACGACGAGGTCACTCTCATGTTGGAGAAGCCAAACCTCATTCTGTCTGAATATCCTCCAACCTGACAGAGAAATCAATGTTTATGCTAACTTCCAGTAATTTCTCCTCCCTCCTCTCTCTTTTTCTGTTCCTCATTCTGGCTACACTCTTGCCACTTCCCTTTTTATCACCTTTTTCTGCCACCCATCCTCCTCCCCTCTCTCCCATGGTCCACTCTCCTCTCCTATCAGAATCCTTCTTCAGCTCTTTACTTTTCCCACCAATCACCTCCTAGCTTTTTATTACATCTCCCTACCAACCTACCTTCCCCTTACCAGGTCTCATCTATCACCTGCCAGCTTGTATTTCCCCTTTCCCTTCCTTCCCCCACCTTTTTCTGGCTTCTTCCTCCTTATTTTCTGGTCCGGATGGAGGGTCTCGGCCTGAAGCGTTGACTGGTTATTCTTCATAGTTGCTGCCTGACTTGCTGAGTTCCTCCAGCATTTTGTGTGTCAAGTTTTCCAGCCTCTGCAAAAACTCCTGTGTTTATTCACATCCTTTTGGCAAGTGCCCTACTTCTGCACTGTATACAAGAACATGTTTGCTGTAGTTGGACATTCTGCTGCCCTGTGCGCTGGGTCCTGCTTGGATGTGAGAGTGAGGTAGCTACGACTTCAGGGCTCCTGTCACAAAGCCTTGACTTATGGACTTCTGATCAACTTTGAGCCTTCAATCTTAAGTGTTAGGAAAGGATTTCCTCTGGGGAAAGTAGAAGGCTTGGTGTCTGCGAGTCCACTGGAGGGTGGAGATGACCTGTTCTGGGGCTGGAGAACTGTGTGTTTGCGCGTATGGAATGGAGCTTGTTTTGCTCCTGTGTTTTGATGCTGCTGTTCTGTTTTGTTCAGTTTTGACCATTTGCTTTGTTGGCGTCACTATGTGTGGCGAGTCTCGCGGGCTGCCCCCAGCACATCCTTAGACTGCGTTGGTTGTTTATGCATACAACACATTTCAATATATGTTTCTGATGTACATGTGATAAATGAATCTGAATCTGCGTCACCTCCTGACTCCCCAAAACCTAACTATCAAGGCACAAGACGGGAGTGTGATGGAATCCTCGCCAGTTGCTTGGATGTCTGACACCTTGAACCTTGACATTCAGGGAAAGCTGCTTGCTTGATTGGTGCCCCATCCGGCAAACCAGGCCCTCAATCCTCCCAACACCTGTGAACCTTCAGCAGATGATCCCACAAGTCTCAACCCGAAACGTCGACTATTTACAGTTTTCCGTAGGCTCTGCCTGGCCTGCTGTGTTCCTCCAGTACATTGTGTGTGTGTGTTGCTTTAGGTTACCAGCATCTGCAGGCTTTCTCATGTTTGTGATTTTACTCATTAGCCTTTGACCAAACCATGGAACATTACTGCACAGAATGTGTGTTTTGGCCCCTTGCCCCAAGGAGGAACAGCTCAGCCCGTGTCCTCTTCCCAACACTGTCTTCAGACCCTCAGTTCAACGTTAGTTCACTTTCAAAGTACATATACTCCAGCACCCACACAATCTATTGTTTATACTGTATATTACCTTATATTACCTTGAGATTCATTTACCTGCAGGCATTTGTAGGGAAAAAAGAAATTTAATAGAATTTTACAAGAGAGATTGCCAGAACAACCAATGTGCAACAGAAAGTAAACTGTGCAAATAAAGATAAGTGAGATTGTGAGTTATGAAGAGTTCTGAAAGTGAGCCTGTAGATTGTAGAATCAGTTCGGAGTTGTGGTGAGTGATTTTACTGAATCCGGAGCCTGATGGTTGAAGGTTAATTGTTTCTGAACTTGGTTGTGTGGGACTTATGGCTCCCGTACCTCCTACCTGATGGCAGTAACGAGAAGTGGGCATGGCCTGGGTGGTGGGCGGGGGGGGGGGGTGGAATTTGATGGCTCTGGGGCTGTATTCACTGAAGTTTAGAAGAATAGAGGGGGGAAGGGATCTCGATCTCATTGATACCTATTGAATATTGAAAGACCTAGACAGAGTGGATGTATAGAGGGTGTTTCCAACAGAGAGGGAGTCTAGGACAAAGGGCACAGCCTCAGAACAGATGGCTCAAAACATCTCCTTAGAGCAGAGATGAGGAGGAATAACTTTAACCAGACGGTGGAGAATCTGTGGAACTCATTGACACAGATGGCTGTGAAGACTAAGTCATTGGATATATTTTAAGCAGAGGTTGATAGATTCTTGATTAGTAAGGACATCAAAGTTGAGGGAAGGAAGCAGGGCAATGGGGTTGAGAGGGACAATAAATCAGTCATGATTGAATAGGGTAGTAGTCTCAGTGGGCCAAATGGCCTAAATTCTGTTATGATGGATGCTGCTTGCTTCATGTGAATGAATGGTGCTTCAGGGAATCATTGGACACTGGAGAGGGAAGGTGCTGCATGAAGCTACTGTCGAGAACGTCATTGTTCTGGGGAAATTGAAAAACGGTCCAGGGTGTGATGCAGGAGTGTTGGAAGGTCTCGGTTCACTGTGTGTCGTTCTGATTGCTCCATTACAGGAAGGATGAGGAGGCTTCGGAGAGGATGTGGAAGAGCTTCCTTCTGATGATGCCTGGATGAGAAGGTGTGGGCCATAATAAGAGGCGGGGCAAACTTGGGTTGTTTTTATTGGCGCATCGGAGACTGAGAAAAGGCCTGATAGACTTATAACTTTCTGAGTGGTATAAATAAGTTTGATAGTCAGAATATTTCTTCCCCCCCCCCCCCCACCCCCCAGTGTGGTAAGTCAATTACTAGAGAATATACATTTAAGGTGTGGGCGGAAGTTTAAAAGAGATATGCTGGGAAAGTTTTTGTTTTGCACAGAGGTGAGTGCTTGGAATGGGCTGCCCAGGGTGGCTGGTAGAAAAAACAGATATGAGTGGGTTTTAGATGTGTAAATAATGGAGGGATATGGATCCGGTGCAAACAGAAGTTTGCTTTGACATTGTGTTGGGTGCAGACATGATGAGGTGACTGGCTCGCCCTCCTCTGTGTTCAGCGCTCTGTGCTGCCTTTATGCCAGAGAGACACAGATCAGTTGGCAGCTAATTGGGTGCAGTAAGGAATTGGCAAAGAGGATGTAAGAAGCAGGAAGATGTATCGGAGGTAGTAATGGTGGCAGTGTTGGAATGGGTGTGATAGAGGCAGCGAACTAGGGGAGTGCGGTGGGATCCTTGTATACACTTGTGTTTGCCTTCTGATAAACACGTTACCATGACAACAAGGCTCTTCAAATGAATTTCAGATAGAAGCCAGCAGACAAATATCCCTCTATTGATTGAGAGCTCTCCAATAATGGATGTAGACTCTTTGACTAATCGAGTGCCAATATCCGTCCTCGCCGGACCTGCACTAGTGACATCTGCAATCATTTCTCCTCAATAAGTGCCCCTGAGGACCGAAGGCACGTAAAGTCGAGGTTGAACCTTGTGAAGCAAACACAGATGCGGGGATGATCAGATACCTGAACTGGGGTAGTTTATTGAGCTGTTTGGATGTGTGCAGTGTACTAGACCTGGCCCACTGCCCCTGGTGCCCACCTTCTAACCTGCCTGACTCTTCACCTCCTGATGCCACAAGGCCCTCACACCTACAGTGCTGTGGAACCCTCTCCACCTGCCTTGAGTGCAGCTTCAAGTGAGCTGCTGCCTTCTGGAGCTGGTGGAGACTTTGTTGACTTTGAGGCAATGAAGGTAGAACCACATCTGTCCCAGGTGTGATCTGCTGGAGGAGTTTGGGAGAGTGATGGTGTGTGTGTGGAGATGAATGAGGGGTGTGAAGGAATTGTCAATTTTGGTTTGAAACCCTGCATCAGATTCCAGTTTCTGGGGTCCCTCACGTCTCTGTCCCCGATGGAAATGCATGAGGGGATTTGGTCTTATTTGTTGAGATGCACTGTGGAGCAGGCTCTTCCAGCCCTTTGAGCCACACCACCCAGCAACCCTCGAGCCCAATCACAGGACGATTTACAATGACCAATGAACCTACCAACCGGGATGTTTTTGGACTGTGGGAGGAAACCTTAGCACCTGGAGGAGGAAACCCACACAGTCGTGGGGAGAACGTACAGACTCCTTACAGACCGTGGTGGAAATTGAAGCTGGGCCGCTGATACCTCGAAGCGTTGCGCTAACCGCTACACTGCCACGCTGCATTTTTTATTACCACGCCACAATTTGTTTGTGGTGATCCTGTTCCTGGTCACACAGTGAACGACACACCGAAGAGGTGCCGCTGCACAGGGTCGCAAGAGGCCACAGAGGGTTGTAGACTCAATCAGCTCCATCATGGGCACCAGCCTCCCCACCTTCAAAGGCATCTTCAGTAGACAATGCCTCAAGAAAGTGTTATCCATTAGAACTTGCTCTCTTCTCATTGCTACCATCAGGGAGGAGGTCCAGGAGCCTGAAGACACACACTCAGTGTTTCAGAAACGGCTTCTTCCCCTCAGCCATCATGAACACTACCTCATTAATTCTTCCTTTGTGTTATCCATTTGTATTTGTAACATAATAATTTTTATGTCTTGCACTGTTCTCTGCCACATAACAAAAAATTTCATGACTTGTCCTTCAGGTGCTGATCCCTACTCGAGAGCAGGGCTTGCACAGGTAGTCCTCCCCATGAGCGAGCGTTTGATCACGTAACAGAGAGGCCTCCTTCTCTGGGACAACGGAGAGCTTTTCAATGTATCCTGGGATGTAGAACATAGAACACGACAGTATAGTACAGGTCCTTCAGTCCACAGTGTTGTGCTGATGCTTTAACCTACTGTAAGATCAATCTAACATTTCTCTCCTATGTGGCCCTCCATTTTTCTATCATCCATGAGCCTACCTAAGAGTTTCTTAAATATCCCTAATGTATCTGCCTCTACCACCACCCCTGGCAGGGTGTTCCACACACCCGCCACCCTCTGTGTAAAGAACTTACCTCTGACATCTCCCTCATCCTTTCCTCCAATCATGTTAAAATAGTGCCTCTTTGTATTGGCCATTTCTGCGCTGGGGAAAAAGTCTCTGGCTATCCACTCGAATCCAAGTTTAAATGTCATTTAACAGCACTCCTCCGGGGCCAAGCTGCAAACCATTCGGCCACACACAGTTATGATAGCACATACAGTCACACGATAGCATCAGTACAAGTCTCTGAGTGGCGTGGCCTGAAGATTGATGGTTCACGGGATCTTGTCCTGGAGCCAGGTTTCAGCAAGAACAAGCTGGGAGCAGTTCCTCATCTTGCGCTGGGTCAGCAACAGATGAAGACAGTCTAGTTTATCTTCCTGAGGGTGGGGGGGGTGGTGAACACTGGAGAGCAGCGTCGACAGGAGAGACAGGCACCCATCCCAGCATAGACTCCGGTGCCCCTGGCACCTCTGTGCCTCCTATCATCTTGTACACCTCGACTGAGTCACCTCTCTCCTTCCTCTGCTCCCTAGCTTGCTCAACATATCCTTCTGTGTGACAGTAATAAGATGAGCATTTGAAGGAAATTCACATATCTGTCCACTAATAAAAAAAAAGGATCATGAATTGGTATAAACCAGCAGCAATGGGCTGCAGGAATCCTTTAATTCCAAGAGAGGCACACTGAACATAAATCCTGGATATTACACATTCACAGCCTCATAACGGAGTGTGTGTGGGGGGGTCTACAAATCACCTCTCCACCCCACTTCCCACAGACACCTCATTACAGAATCCATGCCCTGGGACATGTGGTTATCTCCCTGTCCATTACACTTCGGTGAAGTCTACAATAAAACCAAAAAAATGCAATTAAAATTGCAGGGATACGCTACGTGGTTTCATTCTAAATTAATGAAGGATTTTTCTGTTGAACTGTTTAAATTGGAAATGTTTAGGTTTGTTTGAACAGCAGCAGTCTTGACTTGCTGGAACTCATCGTGCGAGAAGCTCTTTGTGAAATGGATTGAGGTGCTTGCTTTATGGAGTGAGCCCCCTGTCCGTCTGTACCTCCGTTGTGGATTTTCTTTCCTGGATGTCCCCTCCACAACATCTAGACTCCTTTCTCCCCCCTCCTCCCCCACCACCACCAACCCACATAGCCTATTCCTACCTTCTGTCTGGAGCCTGCAACCCGACTGTCTTGGCTGCACCACTGTCTCAGCTGTATCGTTCCCCACCTCTCCCTCCATTGACTCCATCCTTTCACTCTCTGGTCCATCCACTTCCCTCTTTCCAGGTTTCCAGCTTCTTGATCCCAACTGGCTTATCTTTACCACGAACACCCAATCTCTCTCCACCTCCACCGCCTCACTCTTGGAGGGGTTCACAGGTACTCTTAGAGCTTTATAGCACAGAAACAAGCCCTTCAGCCCATCTAATCCATGCCAAAATGTTATTCTACCCAGTCCTATCAATCTGCACCTGGACCATAGCCCTCCATGCCCCTCCCAGCCAAGTTCTTATCCAAGTCTATCTTACTTTTAAAATCTTAAAAGTTGTAATCAAACCCGCATCCACTACTTCCGCTTGCAGTTCCACACTCTCGTCACCCTCTGAGTGAAGAAGTTTTCTTTTAGGTTCCCCTTAAGTATTTACCTTTCAATCTTCACCAATAACCTCTAGTTCTAGTCTCACCCAAACCTCAGTGGAAAAAGCCAGCTTGCATTTACCCTATCTATACCCCTCATAATTTTGTATACCTCCATCAAATCTCCCCTTATGCTCCTGTGGTCTAGGGAATGAAGTCCAACCTTTTCCTATAACTGGGGTCTAAAGGCCCTCTATGTCCTCCTGCGACAGGTGTAACAGGTTCCTTGTTCATCCTGGTGAAGCTGCTGGAATCTGGACCCACTGGAGAAACTCTGGGTCGCGAGGCTTCTTTGGAGGGACGTAACTGCTGATGTTTCTGATCTTGTGTCTGCTCTGTTGCAGGGTTTCAACCTGAACCATTGACTATACCTCTTCCTCCCACTCTCCACCCCCCTACCCCCCCCCACAGATGTTGTTTGACCCACTGAGTTCCTCCAGTGGATTTTACTTCACCTCAGTGAGCCTGTTCTCCCGTCAAACAACTCCTCCAGGACAGGGGTGAATTTATGGGCCTACGTTCTGCCCGCACCTCTGTGCTGATGTGACACCATCTTGGTTGTAAATCTAGCTGAGGTGGAACCAGGACCAGATGGAGTAGAGAAGAGAGCTGATGGGTTAAGTATGTGGGCACCGGCTGGAATGTCCAACTTTGCAGACGTTATTATACCTGGAGGGATGGAAGAGACTGAGGAAGGTAGTTGTAGACACCAGTGTAGAGATGCAAGAGACAGCAGAGGATGAATCCCAGAACATCACATCATCTGCTGGAAGGAGATTACCCTTCTGATCCTTCTCCAGGTGGGCAGACCAGGAGGGAGAAGGGGAAGAAAGTGAGTAGAAGGTGTGTATTGGAAAGGGCACAACACTGGGAAGACATGAGAAGGATCAGAGGGAGAATATTGCTCCAGTCTCTTGTGTCTTCACACAATAACTTTCCTCGTCTACCTTTCCTCCAGATTTAGTGTTATCTGCAAAGTTGGATATTTTTAGCCTCTATATCGTACACAAGTCATTAATTTTGTATCAGAAGTCAGTAGAGACCCTCTATGGGTTATGAATGCTCGACTTGTGGACGTGGTATACATGCAAACAAATGTTTGAGACAGTTAGGGATGGATTTATCAGCTGCTGCACGGCTCCAGGTATATCCCCTGGATGGGTATGGGCCACACCCTGTGCCTTCTCTTCCTATATCCTCCCCTCTGAGCTGCAGCGCTCAGGAGCTGAGCAGTCTCACTCACTGAGTCAGTGAGGCCGGCTGGCGGCCACTCTCCCTTCACTGCTGTTCCTGTAGCCCTCTGCCACACGTAGCTTCTGTTTAAAGAGAGTTAAAGACGAGCTGTACTTGTCACCTGTACAGTTTTATATAGTTGAATGTGTTATTTGTGTCAGTATAGGCTGAGGATTTGCTGGGGTTGGCATGCCCACAGTTTACTAACCCTAACCTGTATATTACAGGTGAGTTACAGACTTGGGGACTGTTCTGCATCGAATATATTAAACCAAAATCAATGGATGATTGGTGCTGGTAAGGGGACTGCCATTGTGGCTTGTTCGTAATGTGTAGGTTAGTGGAGGTAAGTGATGTGAATTGGAAGCAGGTACAAGGAGGATGTCAGGGGTAAGTTTTTCACACACACAGTGGTGGGTATGTGGAATGCACTGCTGGCAGTGGTGGTGGAAGTGGATACAATAGGGGTTTTTATGAGACTCTTAGACAAGTACATGGAGCTTAGTAAAATAGAGGGATATGCGGTAGGCTCAGAGAGAGAGAGAGATCCTGCCACAGTGAGATGGGAGGACAACAGCAGTCTGCAGCACTGCTTTCATTTCCAGTTCCCAAACCAAGAATCAGGTTTATTATCACCGGCATGTGTTGTGAAATTTGTTAACTTAGCAGTTCAATGTAATGCATGATAATATAGAAAGAATAAATAAATAAATTGATTATAGTACACATATATGCACATTAAATAGATTAATGGTAGTACAAAACAGAAATAATAAATATTTTTAAAAAAGTGATGTAGTGTTCACAGGTTCAATGTCCATTTAGGAATCGGATGGCAGAGGGAAAGAAGCTGTCTCTGAATCACTGAGTGTGTGCATTCAGGCTTCTGTACCTCCTACCTGAATGAGCAGAGGGCATGTCCTGGGTTATGGGGGTCTTAAAAATGGATACCACCTTTCTGAGGAACAGCTCCTTGAAGAGTCTTGGATACTACAGAGGCTGGTACCCAAGGTGGAGCTGACTAATTTTATAACTTCCTGTAGCTTCTTTCAGTCCTGTGACTGATAGCTGCCTCCCCACCTGCCCCCACACCCATACCAGACAGTGATGTAGCCTGTCAGGAATGCTCTCCACGGTACATCTATAGAAGAAGTTTCTGAGTGTTTTTGGTGACAAACCAAATCTCTTCAAACTCCTAATGAAACATAGCTGCTGTCTTGCCTTCACAGCTGCATTGATATGCTGGGATTAGGTTAGATCCTTAGAGATATTGATATCCAGGAACTTGAAATCACTCACTCTCTCCACTTCTGATCCCTTTATGAGGATTGGTTCATGTTCCCTTGTCTGACCCTTCCTAAAGTCAACAATCAGCTTATTGCCATTGAGCGTAAGGTTGTTGCTGCAACACCACTTGACTAGCTGGTATATCTTGCTCCTGTACGCCCTCTCATCTCCATCTGCCATCAGAAAATTTATCGATGGTATTTGAGCTGTGCCTAGCCACACAGTCATGGGTACAGAGAGAGTAGAGCAGTGGGCTAAGCACACACCCCTGAGGTGCACCAGTGTTGATCGTCAACGAGGAGGAGATGCTATCATCAATCCTCACAGATTGTGGTCGTCCGGTCAGAAAGTCAACAATCCCATTGCAGAGGGAGGTACAGAGGCCCAGGTTCTGTAGCTTATCAATCAGGACTGTGGGAATGATGGTGTTAAACTCTGAGCTATAGTCAATGAACAGCATAGGTCTTTGTAATGTCCAGATGATTTAAAGCCTTGTGAAGAGCCATCGAGATTGCAACAGGAAAATTGCAGTTTGTTTAGGTCCTTTCTGAGGCAGGAGTTCAATTTAGCCATGACCAACCTCTCAAAGCATTTTATCACTGTTGATGTGAGTGCTACTGGACCATAGTCATTAAGGCAGCTCACACTACTCTTAGGCGCAGGCATAATTGTTGCCTTTTTGAAGCAAGTAGGAACTTATGACTGTAGCAGTGAGAGGTTGAAAATGTCCTTTAACACTCCCACCAGTTGGTCGGCACAAGTTTTCAGTGCCTTGAGAATCGACAGGCAACTCTCTCTCACTATCGAGGGGGAGGGGGAGAGATAGCGCTCAAGTGAGGAGACCTCCGACAGCCACACCTGCTGTCTCGATGTTCTGATCTTCCACCAGGCTTCAGATGGTGACACCGGCAAAGAATCGAGTCCACAGCGCCGCACAAGGCCGAACCCGAAACAGTGTTGTCTTGCGGATTGCTCCATGCACAACAAGAAAAACCTACATCGAAACATAAATCATACAGGGGAAAAACACTATTAGAAGAAAATAAAACAAAGTCCACTATAGTGAAAAGTGGTTATGCTGTTGCTTTACTGAGCCAGTGAATAGAGCTGTGCCAATAGGTTCAAAAATGAAAGGTTGAACTAGCTGTTTCTGAAACTGGTGGCATGGGACTTCAGGTGTCTGTAACTCCTAGCCAATGGTAACTGCAAGAAGACAGCATGGCCCAGATGGTGGAGACCTTTGGCGATGGATGTTGCCTTTTTGAGTAAGCACCTCCTGTAGATATTGCTGATGGTAGGGAGAATCTAGCATGGACATAATGGACTGAATTCTCTGCTTCCCTGCCAGGAATGAGGGATGAAAGTAAGGAGAGGGACAATGAGGAATCTAAAGTAGAGCTCGTGAAATGGAAGAAAGGCAACTTCAATAGGATGGCAGAAGAGCTGGCCTGGATAAAGCACACCAAAATATCGCAAGGCAGAATTGTAATGGAGTAGAAACGAGGATGCCTAGGAATTTAGTGAGGCAGTGTGGTTCTTCTTGGTTTTTTTTTCCAGAGTGAAGTACAGCATCGAGTCTCTCCAGGTTAATATGCCTCACTCAGAAGTCATTCCTTGCCCTCGTAACCCCAATATGATTCAAAAATGACGATACAATCCCGCAGAACACTGATGTTCGGGGATTCAGAGATGGTGAGGGACAATGGTGCTGAGATAAAGGGTTTACAATGGTGGATCAGGCTCAAACGGTCACTCCTGCTCCTAACTCCTACATTATTCAGCCAGTTGGTGGTGAATGTGCAGATTCATTGCCACAGATAGTCGTGGAGGCCACGTTATTGGGTGTGTTTAAAGACAGGGCATCGAAGGTTACAGGGGAATGAGGTTGAGAGGGATAATTAATCATCCATGATGGAATGGCAGAATAGATGCGATGGGCTGAATGGCTAAATTCAGCACCTGTCTTATTTTTACATTGTTATAGTTCTACTTAGCCAGTTAGTTCAAAGTGTCTTTTCAAACTGTACATTATTTCCTGTTTGTTCACTGTACGTTTCTTCAAGATTGAAGTTTATTTATCACGTGTGCATTGAAACATACAGTGAAATGTGTCACTTGCATTAACAACCAACACACCTAAGGGTGCCTGCCACCCTATACGCCTCCCCACCATCAAGAACATATATACAGAAAGGTGCCGGAGAAAAGGCCAGCAATACTATGAAGGATCCCACCCACCCTGCTCATGGACTGTTTGTCCCACTCCCATCAGGGAGGAGGCTACGTAGCATCCGCACTGGGACAAGGAATAACAATTATTTTGTTCTCCTGCACACCCGTGTACTGGAAATTACATCGAATAATCTCGACTCTTGATTCAAGTGACGCCATGCTTCTGGAGCCAGTGTATGTTGCCCCCAATGCTGGGCACAAAACACTTAGTGTGTTTGGTTTAACAGGTAATTTCTCTTTTCCTTGCATGTTACAACACCAGCACCAACCCCTCCATTAAAGAGATGGGATAATTATTAGTGGGAGATGTTTAAAGGAGAGATTTACATTGATTGCAATGGAGGAGGGAGGGAATGAACTGCTGGAGTTCTGAAATTTCTTTTTTTCCAATCTGTTTTCTCAGAATGTAGTTCCTTAGAGTGCAGTCTGTTTATGGTTTTTTAACCGCAGATTAATAATGTATTAATAATTAATTTATGCCTGAGAACCCCTTCATTGGGAGAGTTGCCATTTAAAGTTTGTCTTCATTTTTTAAGTGTGCTGTTTAATAATGAAATTGTCATGAACTTTGTAAATATTTTAAAGTTCTTCTGCTTTAGTTAGGGTGCAGTAATCATTTATCACAGCTTTCTTATTTAACAGAGAAGGCATGGAGTACTATGGCTCTAATATCTAAGCATTAGATCAGCTAGCCAACAATGTTTAGAGGAGGAAGTATGAAAACAAATAAAATAGACGAGATGCAGGATCTAGTCTCATTAGGTTAACGTTACAGTGCTTTTCGTTTCAGAAGCACTGACAGCTCTTTATGCACGAGCCTTCATTAGTGAACCACCCTGGGGTGCAGTAGCATAATGGGTAAATTACTGGATTAGCATCCAGAGGCTTAAACCATTGATCCAGAGACCCGAGTTCAAATCCCACAACGTCAGCTGGTGAATTTAAATTCAACTAATTAAATCTGGAGTCAAAATCAGCTAGCCTGACGAACAGTGATCATGAAATAACCCGATTGTTGTAAAAGGTCCCCCGGTTCACTGGAATCCTGAAGATGTTCTGTCTGATAAGTGAATCCCAATGATATGTTTTAAGTGATTTGAGGCTAGAAAAAATGTGAGATAATCTCACTGTTTAGTTCTGGTCATCTTGTTATAGGAAGAATATGGAAACTTTAGAGAGGGGGAAAAGATTTACCAGGATGATGCTTGGATAAGAGCATGTCGTGAGGATAGGTTGAGTAAGTTAGGGCTTTTCTCTTTGGAGGGAAGGAGGAAGCGAGGTGTTTATATAAAAAAAAATGACAAGAGGCATAGATGGAGTGACCAGCCAGAGACTTTTTCCCGGAGTGGAAAAATTCAAGAGGGCATAAAGTTAAGGTGATGGGAGGAGAGAATTGGTGGGAAGTCAGAGGTAGGTTTTTTTACACAGAACAGTGTGCGCAGTTAACGCACTGCACAGTGTGGTGCTAGAGGAAGGTACATTAGAGATGTTTAAGATGCTCTTAGCTGATAAAAAGAAAAATAGTCTATTAAAGGGTTGGCATATATCATGGCCTGAAGGGCCTTTACTGTGTTGTACTCTGCTACAAAACTTTCTGAAGTCATTGACTTTAGGAAGTGGGGTAGTACACATGCACATGGTCCTGACTATTTCAACAGTGTTGACGTTAGAGTTTTAAGTCTCCCAGAATGAACACTATCTTCCGAAGGGTCTCAGCACAAAACATTGAGTGTTGTTCCTCTTCATAGATGCTTCATGACCTTCATGACAAGTATTCTGTGTGTATCTCGGACACATACGGTCAGTGGTTACTTTATAAGGTATCTCCTATACCAAAAAAAAGTGACCATTCTATGTATGCTCGTGGTCTGCTGCAGGAGTAGCCCTTCTACTTCACGGTTCAACTTGTGCATTCAGAAATGTTCTTCTGCACACCACTGTAGTAATGTGGTTATCTGAGTTGCTGTTACCTTTCTGTCAGCTTGAAACAGTCCGACTATTCTCCTCTCGCCTCTCTCATTAACAAGGTGTTCTTCTCCAAAGAGCTGAGGCTCACTGGATGATACTTTTTCTCTCTGGAACCATTCCCTGTAAATTCTGGAGACTGTTGTGCATGAAATTCCCAGGAGTTCAGCAGTTTCTGAGAGACACAAACCGCACTGTCTGGCACCACACGAGGAAATCTGCAGACGCTGGAAATTCAAACAACACACACTAAATGCTGGTGGAACGCAGCAGGCCAGGCAGCATCTATAGGGAGAAGCGCTGTCGACGTTTCGGGCCGAGACCCTTCGTCAGGACTAACTGAAGGGAAAGATAGTAAGAGATTTGAAAGTAGGAGGGGGAGGGGGAAATGCAAAATGATAGGAGAAGACCGGAGGGGGTGGGATGAAGCTAAGAGCTGGAAAGGCGATTGGCAAAAGGGATACAGAGCTGGAGAAGGGAAAGGATCATGGGACAGGAGGCCTAGGGCAGGCATGAAGGGTCAAATGGCTTTCTGTGCTACTTATGTTCTTGTGTTTCTGGAATGCCTGGCCTTTCTGTGGCAACATAGACAAAATGCTGGAGGAACTCAGCAGGTCAGGCAGCATCTATGGAGAGAAATACACAGTCAACGTTTAGGGTGAGACCTCTCTGGGGGAAAGAAAAGATGAAAGTGGGGGGAGTGTGGAAGGAAGAAGTACAAGGTGATAGATGAAACCTGAAGAGGAGGAGAAGGTGGAAAGTGAAGAGTTGGGAAGTTGTTTGGTGAAAGAGATAAAGGGTTCGAGGAGAGCCTCCCGTACATCGGTGAGACTTGCTGTAGACTGTGGCAGCGTTTCACTAAGCACCTATGCTCTTTCCACCAGAAAATGCAGAATCTCCCGGCAGCCACCCATTTCAGTTCTAATTTCCATTCCAACATGTCAGTCCATGGCCTCCTCTACTGCCAAAATGGAGCCACACTCAGTTTGGAGGAGTAACACCTTATTCTGTCTGGGTAGTCTCCAACATCGATCTCTCAAACTTCCGGTAATTACTCTGCCCCCTTCACCATTCCCCATTCCTGTTTCCCTCTCTCACGTTTTTCCTTACTCGCCCATCACCCCCCTCTGACAGTCCTCCTGCTTCCTTTCTTCCATGGGTCTCTACCCTCTCCTAACAGATTCCCCCTTCTCCATCCCTTTGGATCTTTCACCAATCAACTCCCCAGCTCTTTACTTCACCCCTCCCCCTCTCCTGGTTTCACCTGCCACCTTGTACTTCCTCCCCTCCCCCCACCTTAGACTTCCCATCTCTTTTTCTAGTCTTGATGAAGGATCTGGTGCCAAACCGTTGACTGTTTATTCCTTCCATAGATGCTGTCTGACCTGCCGAGCTCCTCCAGCATTTTGTGTGAGTTGCCAAGTATTTCCGGCACCTTCAGATTTTCTCGTGTTTGTGATTCTGGCCTTTCTGTGATTCCCGTCCTACACCACTGTTTGGCTCTAGACTTCTCTTTGAGGTAGACAGACAAGGTGTCATAACCGTTTCCACCACTAGCCAGGAAAATTAGACTTTTAAAAAAAAAAATCACTCCACGGATGCCGCCTGACCTAGTGAGAGTTCTGTGTTCTCAACGCACAAAATACTGGAGGAACTCAGCAGGTCAGGCAGTGCCAATGGAAAACAATAAAAGAAGTGGATGTTTCAGACTGAGGTGATTCACAGTCCTGATGAGTGTGAGTGTGAGTCTCTGGATCTCCAGCTTCTGCTGAATCTCCTGTGCTCCATCTTTTTGTCCGGTTTGGAGCATCTGCAGACTCCGTGCAGCGTCGGGCACATCTGGGATATGACACC
This sequence comes from Hemitrygon akajei, assembly GCF_048418815.1. Taxonomy (NCBI): domain Eukaryota; kingdom Metazoa; phylum Chordata; class Chondrichthyes; order Myliobatiformes; family Dasyatidae; genus Hemitrygon; species Hemitrygon akajei. Next base: position 16,339,043 of record NC_133146.1, on the reverse strand, counting down.
TTGTGTGACATTGCTGATTGATCTGTCAGGACCCGAGGGACTGGGATAATCATTGCGCCACCCATTCACCCCTCAGCCCTGGGCAAAACAAATGGCAGAGAGACCTTCAACCATTCCAACACCTGCCTCTAACTCAATTAGTGCTCACGGTATGTTTCTGTGAAGAGGCTCAGATCTATTTCTAAACAGAATCCATGAAGCAGGTGCTCTCCTGAGGCATCTAAGCATTTCCAGCACACTATTCCTAAACTGCTCTTTAAATCATTCTGTTCATTTGAATAGTTTTGATATAACTCTTTTTTTTCTTGTGTTTTACGACACGTGCTTAGTTATATTGTGTTCCCAGTGCCTTGGTTTCAATCGATTGTTTGTTTTCCATGAATTACTGATAAGGTGGTGCTGATTAGCACTGGGATCCTTGTGGAAATTTATCAGCTTTCTGGGCTATAATCATGACTGACAGTTTGTATTATGTTGGCCATCGCTTGTTAGACGTGCAGGCAGTGAAATCCAATTAGATGTTTATGCTTGAACTTTCAAAAGAGAAAAATTCTTGAGCGTGGAGAGGAATATAAGGCAGGACAATGGAATTTACAACTTGTTCATAGTATCCTGAGGAATTTCTGTCTCTCTTCCCCCCCCCTCTCTTCCCCCCCCCTCTCTTCCCCCCCCCTCTCTTCCCCCCCCCTCTCTTCCCCCCCCCTCTCTTCCCCCCCCCTCTCTTCCCCCCCCCTCTCTTCCCCCCCCCTCTCTTCCCCCCCCCTCTCTTCCCCCCCCCTCTCTTCCCCCCCCCTCTCTTCCCCCCCCCTCTCTTCCCCCCCCCCTCTCTTCCCCCCCCCCTCTCTTCCCCCCCCTCTCTTCCCCCCCCTCTCTTCCCCCCCCCTCTCTTCCCCCCCCCTCTCTTCCCCCCCTCTCTTCCCCCCCTCTCTTCCCCCCCCTCTCTTCCCCCCCCTCTCTTCCCCCCCCTCTCTTCCCCCCCCTCTCTTCCCCCCCCTCTCTTCCCCCCCCCTCTCTTCCCCCCCCCTCTCTTCCCCCCCCTCTCTTCCCCCCCTCTCTTCTCCCCCCTCTCTTCCCCCCCCCTCTCTTCCCCCCCCCTCTCTTCCCCCCCCCTCTCTTCCCCCCCCCTCTCTTCCCCCCCCCTCTCTTCCCCCCCCTCTCTTCCCCCCCCCTCTCTTCCCCCCCCCTCTCTTCCCCCCCCCTCTCTTCCCCCCCCCTCTCTTCCCCCCCCCTCTCTTCCCCCCCCCTCTCTTCCCCCCCCCTCTCTTCCCCCCCCCCTCTCTTCCCCCCCCCCTCTCTTCCCCCCCCCCTCTCTTCCCCCCCCCCTCTCTTCCCCCCCCCCTCTCTTCCCCCCCCCTCTCTTCCCCCCCCCCCTCTCTTCCCCCCCCCCCCTCTCTTCCCCCCCCCCCTCTCTTCCCCCCCCCCCCTCTCTTCCCCCCCCCCTCTCTTCCCCCCCCCTCTCTTCCCCCCCCCTCTCTTCCCCCCCCCCTCTCTTCCCCCCCCCCTCTCTTCCCCCCCCCCTCTCTTCCCCCCCCCCTCTCTTCCCCCCCCCCTCTCTTCCCCCCCCCCTCTCTTCCCCCCCCCCTCTCTTCCCCCCCCCCCTCTCTTCCCCCCCCCCCTCTCTTCCCCCCCCCCCCTCTCTTCCCCCCCCCCCTCTCTTCCCCCCCCCTCTCTTTCCCCCCCCCCTGTTCATACACCACAGTCACTCTCAGCTCCCCTGCCCCTGCCTTACGTTAGACACAAGACGCAAAATCTCAAGACACGTACCACCACGCTCAAGGACGACTTCCATCCTGCAGTTATCAGACTCTTGAACAGACGAACTCCTGATCTCTCAATCTATCTCATTGTACCCTTGCACCTCATTTGTCCATCAGCACAGCACAATCTGTAATTCCAACACTACATTCTGCATTCAATTATTGATCATCCTTTCAATGTACTTGTGTACAGAATGATTGAGGACATCTTAAAGAGAAAGTGCCTCAAGAAAGAGCATCCATCACGAAGGATCCTCACCGTTCTGGACATGCCCTCTTCTAATTAGCACCGTTAAGGAGATACAGGGGGCTGAAGACACGTACTCAACGGGAACAGCTTCTTCCCTTCCATCAGATTTACAAACAGGCCAATAACCCAAGAGCACTACCTCCAGTACTCCTTTAGGATGTAATTTTGAGTTTTTATTTTCATCTGCTGTTGCAAAATAATGAATTTTTCAACACATCAGTGATAATAAACCTGATTCTGATTCTAATCTATTCAAATGGCAAGCAAGCAAAGATTTTCACTGTACGCCAGTACAAAGTTCAAAGTAAATTTATTATCAAAGTACAGATACTGTATGTCACCACATACTCCCCTGAGGTTCATTTCCTTTTAAGCAATCACAGTAGAACAATAGAATCAATAAAAAAAACTACACACAAAGATGTACAAATAATCAGTGTGCAAAAGAGGGTAAACTGTGCAAATAACAGAATAAAAGTCAATAAACATTACTGAGAACAAGACTTGTAGAGTCCTTGAATGTGAGTGGAAGGGTTGTGGAATCAGTTCAGATTTGAGGTGAGTCAGGCTATTCAGGAACCTGATGGTTGTAGGGTAATAGATGTTGCTGACCCTGGTGGTGTGGGACCTAGGGCTCTTTCTCCCCCCCCATGGCAGTAGCATGAAGACAGCATATAACATGTGACAATAATAAACCAATCACCAGGCTCGTTCAGGCGCAACCTCTCCGCAGACGAGCAGTGCGTGAACCAGCGCTGGTGCACATTTCACTCTCCCGCGTGGTCATTTACACCTGCAGCCAGACGCTGCAACGGTGCCGCAAGAAGGCAGTGTCCGTCACCAAGAGGCCTCACCATCCGGAACATGCCATCACAGGACCCACACTCAACGATTCAGGAACGGCTTCTTCCCTTCTGCCTTCAGATTTCTGAATGGTCTGTGAACATGACCTCTCTACTCCTTCCGTTTTTTTTGCTCTTTATTTATTTTGTAATTTATAGTGATTTTTAGACTTTGCGCCGCACTGCTGACACAAAGCAACAAGTTTCATGACAGTGATCATAAACATAATACCGATTTAGAAGAAAATAAATCTTCAGTTTGCCCATTGGAAACACTCAGCAGGTAAGGCAGGATCTGTGGAGGGAGAAACTGAGGCAATATTTTGGGAAGATGAGGTTTTGCTGGAAGCATGTAAAGATAGTTATGAAAGCAGTTTTACATTGTGGAGGAAGTAGGGTGGGGGTGGAGTGAAGGAAAGGAAAGGAACAAGTGAAATCTGAAATCAGTGGGAGAGGAAAGGGCGAGGGAAAATGGGGAAATGGAATGTGGGATGGCAAGGCGAATTGTCACAGAGGGTTTTAGATCATAAGACCAAAAGACGTAGGACCAGAATTAGGCCATTCAGCCCTAAAATCTGCTCTGCCATTTGATCATGGCTGATTTACTTCACTCTCAATTCCTTCTCCCCGTAACCTTTGACACCCTCACTAATTAAGAGCCTATTAACCTCCGCTTTAAATACACCCAATACTTGGCCTCCACTGCTGTCTGTGGCAATGAATTCCACAGATATACCACCCTCTGGCTAAAGAAATCCCTTTTCATCTCTATTCTAAACGGACATCCTTGTGTTCTGAGGCTGTGCCCTCTGGTCCTAGACTCCCCACTATAGGGAACATACTCTCCACGTCCGCTCTATACGGGCCTTTCAACGTTCGATAGGTTTCAATGAGATTGGAGTCATACAGGCAGAATTTCATAGAGAGGTGCAATGCACACAAGCAGAGACAGAAAAGAGACAAAGCAAAGACAAACATGCAAATCAGGAGCAGGGGATCATTGGTCCATTGTTTTAGATCTCGACTCCCCATTCCTACCTAACCCCGTGGAAACCCTTCATCCCCTTGTGAATCAAGAATCAGTCTGCCCTGCTGAAAAAACATCAGAATCAGATTTATCACTTCTGCCTTATGACATGAAATTCCATACGAGTCCTGATGAAGGGGTTCAGCCTGAAACATCGTCTCTTTATTCCACGCCATAGATGCTGACTGACCTGCTGAGTTTCCACTGCATTTTGCGTGTGACGTGAAATTAACTGTTTTTGCAGCTGGAGTACAGTGCACTACGTCAAATTGTCATAAAGTACAAAGGCAAGAGATTCTGCAGATGCCGGGAAATCCTATGTAAAGCACACAAGATGTTGGGAGAATTCAGCGGGTCGGGCAGCAGCCATGGAAAGAAATAAATAGTCAATGTTTCGGGCTGAGACCCATCATCAGGATAATTACAAATAAATAGTGTGAATGAAAAATAACAAGAGAGTGTTCATGGGTTCGTGGACCATTCAGTTTGCATCTGAGTCTGAGGCCTCCGTTAGAGTTGGCCGTGGACGTTGCATCCTGGCTGTCTAGATACACAAGCCTGGGCATTATGACATGGAGAACAAGCTGCTGCCCCTGTAGCAAGCTCCCCCTCTCCACGCATCTGATGAACCCAAAGAAATGGCAGAGACTGATACAGTTTGGGGCCAGAAGGGTCGCAGGAGTTGCCGGTCATCATTCAACTCAACGTAGGACTGCCTTAGAGACTCCAGCTCCGGATTTTTCCTCACGGTTTACTCTCGAAACCTTCCCCACGAGAGGGTTTAGCCGCAAGGCAGTGGGAGTTTGAGATCAGAGTTTTGCTTCTGCTAGATGAGCTGCCAACCGTGGTTGACCAGCCCCATCTGCCTGAAGCGACTGGTTTTAAGGCATCAGTAACCTGCCTTTTTCCCTTCTCCTGTCAGCCGAAACAGTTTCACCGGGCTTAGTAATTAAGCCACGCGTGAAGGCCAGGAGATGGACTTGGTTGTCAGAGGCTGTTTGAGGCACATGCCCCCACTACCACTCCTGACTATAACAACTGTAAGGACCATTCAGTAATCCGATGACAAAGGGGAAGAAGCTGTTCCCAAATTGTTGAGTGTGGGTCTTCAGGTCCCTGTACCTCCTCCTTGATGGAAGTAGTCAAGTCAAGTTGCTTTTATTGTCATTTCAACCATAACTGCTGGTACAGTACACAGTAAAAATGAAACAATGTTCCTCCAGGACCCTGGTGCTATATGAAACAACACAAAACTACACTAGACTACCTGAAACAACACAAAACTACACTAGACTTCAGACCTACACGGGACTACATAAATTGCACAAAGCAGTGCAGGACAGTACAATAATTAATAAACAAGACAACAGGCACAGTAAAGGGCAAATTACAATATAATAATAAATTATGTAAATGTAAACAATGTTTTAGCAGGAAATGAGCAAAAATTGCAAAGGGAGTGGAGTTGTGTGTGTAAGTTGGCGTCAGACCGGACTCTGGGAGTTGAGGAGTCTGATAGCTTGGGAGAAGAAACTGTTACACAGTCTGGTCGTGAGAGCCTGAATGCTTCGGTACCTTTTGCCAGATGGCAGGAGGGAGAAGAGTTTGTATGAGGGATGCGTTCATAATGAGAAGGGAGTATGTCCCAGGCAGTAAATCTCTGGAATCTCTGTCCTCCGAGGGGGTGGAGGCCAGATCATTTGATATATTTAAGGCGGAGGTAGATAAACATATGTAAAATTAAGGAACTGAGGATGATCAGGAACCTGCAGAGAGAAGATGGGGCCGGCATAGATTAGCCACGATGAACACACACAAAGGTGGGGTGACCTCCTCACTTTTTAAAGATTATTTCCGTTTTTCACTTCTATTTTTAATTTATCTATTTAATATACATATACTGACTGTAATTCATTATTTATTTTTCTATAGTTATCATGCATTGCATTGTACTGTTGCTGTACAATGTACAAATTTCATGGCATATGCCCTGATATTAAACCTTATTCTGGTTCTGACTCCTGCTCCGCGTTTCCTTGTGTCCCTGTGATTCACGTGCTTGTGCAGATGTCTGTTAAATGTTGTGTGACTGTCTGGCCGCAGCACCTCCTCTGACAGCTCTTCCCAGGTACTCTGTGTGTAAAACTTACCCTTCAGATCCCCTTTAAACCTTGGTCATCTCGCTATCAGAACCTGATTTGTTATCGCTGGCTTTCATGACATGAAATCTGTTTTGCAGCAGCCGCACCGTCCAAGACATAAAAATTACTATAAATCACAAAAGTAAATAAATAGTACAAAGGAGGAATAATGAGGCAGCTCAGGGTTCACGGACAGTTCAGATGTCCTGATGGCAGAGAGGTAAAAGCTGCTTTTGAGTTTTTGAGTGTGGGTCTTCGGGCTGGCGATGGTAGTAATGAGACGATGGCATGTCCCGGATGGTGAAGGCCCTTATTGATGGATGCCACCTTTTAGAGGCACAGCCTCTTGAAGATCTCTTTGATGGTGGGGAGGGTTGTGCCCATGATGGAGCCGGCTGAAGTCACAACCCTCTGCAGCCTCCGTATCAGGTGGAGATGGAACCAGTCGTAATGCTCTCCACTGTACATCTGTGTAACTGTGATAAAGTCCTTGTGACATTCTTTCTGGAGCAATTGCCCTTCCCGGAACAGAGTTTGAAATCTTCATCTCCTCCGAGGGAAAACGTTGCCTCTCCCCCTTATTCTCAAACAGAGACAGCCTAGTTCTAGATCCTTCCATGAAGAAACACTCTCTCCAGAGCCACCCTATCAAGGCTCCTTGGGACCCACATTACAACAGATCTGAGTGACAACCCAGGACGTCCGACCCCTCTTCACATGGTAACTTGCCCATCCCGGTGACTTGTCCCGTAATTCTCCTCAGGACAACACACAACAATCACAACCTTCTTAAGTAAATAAATCTTTCCTGTGTTACGCCTGTGCCCCCCATTCCTTTTTGAGAATCGCAAGATCGCTATTAAGTCAGGTCAGGAGACCCAGGAAATGAGAGAGAGACGTTTGGAATGTCCTGGCCCTCGGCGATACAAAGCCACGAAACAGGTCATTGTCTTTTGGAGACGGAATTGTGTATTGAGTACTGTACTTCATGGAAAGCCCTCAGGCAACGTGGGCTGGTTGGGGGGATGGCATCATTCCACCCTGATTGACATCTGAGACCCTGTGAGTCAGGATAAAAGAGGGACTGGAGAACAGCCCCTCAGACGCACCAGGAGAAACGCTAGAAATCCTGTAACAGCAAAATAGCGAAAGTCAGTGGAAGGTCCACGTGCGTCCTTTTCCATTTGCCTCGGAATTGGTGGGCCTTGCCACGGAAGAACGGCTTTAGCTAACCACCAAGGGGGAAATCAACCCCAACGACTCTCGAAGGATTGACATCATAAAAGGAACGGGCAAGTTTTAATCCGTCTCTCTCTCCAACCAAAAGCTGCAGCTTGAATGAACTTGAGTGACTTTTATATTTCCATCGGACAATACATTATCCCCTAGACAACGATAGAGTTATTTCTTATTGATTATTATTATACCCACGCTTTTAGATTTAGTATTGACGACGTATATTATCTGTATGTTTGCATTGATATTATTTTTGTGTATTTTTATCAATAAATACTGTTAAAAATAGTACCATCAGACTTCAACGGACCTCTCTATCTTTGCTGGTAAGTGACCCAGCTACGGGGTACGTAACACCTGTTACTTCACATATTACAGACCTGACAAGCAGAGAAGAGGACTTGAACTTTGGCCGATGTTGTAATGGAGGAAATGCAGCGGATGGTTTTTGCATAGGATGATCCCATTGCTAGGTTTTTTTAAGTTAGCATTGAACAGTCTGGTGACATCTTTAACACAAGAGATCCTTCAGACAATTCTGGTGTAACTCAGCAAGTCAGGCAGCATCTATGGAGGAGAATAAACAGTTGACGTTTTAGACTGAGGTCCTTCATCAGACCCACCCACCTTCCTCTTCCTGAGACTTCACCAGTCGTCTCCAGCTTGTACTCTTCAACCCCCTTCCCTCCACCTTATTCTGGCTTCTGTCCCCTTCCTTTCCAGTCTTGATGAAGGGTCTCGGCCAGAGACATTGACTGTTTATTCCCCTGAATTATTACTGCCTGAATCGCTGAGTTCCTCTAGCATTTTGTGTGTGTTGCAGCGAGAACAAGGAAGGGTGGCCGTCACCCCTGACAATGACGTCATGCATAGTGATGATGGACTGGATAGAAGGAAGTGAGAAGCCTGTGGCGGACCGGGCAGTGTTAACGTCTCTCAGCAATCAGCTCTGAAATTGCGGAGGATGGAGCTTGCCATCCCTACGACGAGGGGATTGGCAGAGAGTGAGCAGACCCCCTGCGGCTTCTGTGGAAGAACAGTTCCCCCTTCACCAAGCCTCGAGTGAACAGAGGGCAATGTGGGACAGAGGAGATCTGGTCTGCTTCCCCCCATTTCCCCTGGAGCTGTCAGGACGCAGATTTAAACCAAGGGTTGGAGAGCTTTATAGAGAACGCCAGCATCATCTTTGTAATGTGCCCTCTGCTTTTTCATGAAGAACGCAACCTCTCCAGTCCCCTGTGGCCTCTCTCATACCTGGGTTGTAGCATTGGGAGGCTTTGTATATCAAAGGAGTGAGGCTTCTGTAGTGCTGCAGCATCAAGGTTAATAGGAAAATCGACCAGTTACAGCTTTCTCTTTTAATTTTTTCTAACAAGGAGAGATGGGGGAGGTTGGGCTGTGGCAAATGCTGTCATGCTTCTCCTGTAAAGTATTGGAATTGGCTTGTTTTCACATGTACTGAGATACAGTGTACGGCTTGTCTTGAACACTTCATACAGATCAAATCACTACATAATGTATTGAGCTGGAATAATGTAAAACAATAAGAAGCAGAATAAAGTGTAAAAGCTACTGAAGAAAGTGCAGTGCAGGTAGACAACAAGGAGGAAGATGATGCTAGTGTTGTATAGGAAGGATCTGGATGACGGGACGCTGGTACCCATCATCTCAGTTAAAGACAGGACAGACTGGAGGGACTGAACATCGCTTGTGGCGTATTTATGTTGTATTAGCCACTTCCAACCTGAGAAAAGTCTCTGGCTGTCCACTCCATCTATGCCTCTTCACAAGATCACAAGACAAAGGAGCAGAAGTAGGCCATTCGGCCCATCGAGTCTGCTCCGCCACTCCACCATGAGCTAAACTATTCTCCCGTCGAGTTCCAATTTCCGGCTTTTTCCCCCATATCCCTTGATACCCTGACTAATTAGATACCTATCAATCTCCTCCTTAAAATCCCTCAATGATCGGGCCTCCACAGCTGTATGTGGCAATGAATTCCATAAATCCACAACCCTCTGGCTAAAAAAATTTCTCCTCATCTCTGTTTTAAATGGGTACCCTCTAATTCTAAGACTGTGGCCTCTTGTCCTGGACTCACCCACCAAGGGAAACAACCTTTCCACATCTACTCTGTCCAACCCTTTCAACATTCAAAATGTTTCTATGAGATCCCCTCTCATTCTTCTATACTCTAATGAATACAATCCAAGAGCTGACAAATGCTCCTCATATGTTAGTCCCCGCATTCCAGGAATCATCCTAGTGAATCTTCTCTGAACTCTCTCCAACATCAGCACATCCTTTCTAAGATAGGGGGCCCAAACTGCACACAGTATTCCAAATGGGGTCTCACCAGTGCCCCGTAGAGCCTCATCAACACCTCCTTACTCTTATACACTATTCCACTTGAAATGAATGCCAACATAACATTCGCTTTCCTTACTGCCGATCCAACCTGGTGGTTAACCTTTAGGGTATCCTGCATGAGGAACCCCAAGTCCCCTTGCACTTCCAATTTTTGAATTTTCTCCCCATCTAAATAATAATCTGCCCGATTATTTCTTCTTCCAAAAGGTACAATCATACATTTCTCAACATTGTATCTCATCTGCCATTTCTTTGCCCACTCTCCTAAACTGACCAAGTCTCTCTGCAGCCTTTCCGTTTCCTCAACACTTCCTGCTCCTCCACCTATCTTGGTATCATCCACAAACTTAGCCACAAAACCATTTAATCCATAATCTAAATCATTGATATACAGTGTAAAAAGAAGAGGCCCCAACACCGACCCCGGCGGAACACCACTAGTAACCGGTAACTAACCAGAATAGGATCCCTGTATTCCCACTCTTTGCTTTCTGCCTATCAGCCAATGCTCCACCCATTCCAATATCCATCCTGTAATTCCATGGGCCCTCATCTTATTAAGCAGCCTTATCTCTTAAGCACTGTTATTATCTTGTACACCTCCATCTAGTCACCTCTCATCTTCCTTCACTGCCCTAGTTTGCTCAACCTCTCCTCATGAGATTATTTCTATTTTACTACAGCCCTCAAATAATTGCGGGGTTGCTGGGGGGAGAGCAGGATGAAATTCCGTTGATTTAGGCCCCAAGTTATAGGGCCATTTGGCCCATCGAGTCTGCTCCACCATTTCATCATGGCTGATCCATTTTTCCTCTCAGCCCCAATCTCCTGCCCTCTCCCCATATGCCTTCACGCACAGGCCAATCAAGAATCTAATAACCTCTGCCTTAAATATACATAGAGACTTGTTCTCCACAGCTGCCTGTGACAATGAATTCCACAGATTCACTACTCCAGCTGAAGAAATTCCTCCTCATCTCCGTTCTAAAAGGACGCCCCTCTATTCTGAGGCTGTGTCCTTTGGTTCTAGATGCTATCCCCATAGGAAATATCCTCTCTGCATCCACTGTACCAAGACCTTTCACTATTCAAAAGGTTTCAAAGAGGTCACCCCTCATTCCTCTGAAACCCAGTGATTGCAGGCCCAGACCCATCAAACACTCTTCATATGACAAGCCACTCAATCCTGGAATCATTTTCGTGAACATCCTTTGAACCCTCTCCAGTTTCAGCACATCTTTTCAGAGATGAGGGGCCCAAAACTGCTCACAATACTCCAAACGAGGCTTCACCAGTGCTTTATAAAGCCTCAACATTATGCCTTAACGTCCTGATGCACCATCAATAACTCTCGGAGACGTGAGGCGAGATATAGGCTTTTATTGGCTGGAAGAAAGAACAAGCAGCAAATGACCACCACACAACATCCTGGAGACTGAGGCCGGGGCTGTGCCTCCAATCGCCTTTATACCGGGGTCTGTGGGAGGAGCCACAGGAGCAGTCCGCGGGGGTGGGGGGGGGGTGGGGGGGTGTCCAGACAGGTATATGTAGTTCACCACACGTCCAGAAGGCCTAGGACTCATGGACAGAGGCCCGACCCCAGAATCCGAAGTGGATTTTTTTGTTCGCAACGTATCAATCTGCCATTGATGAGACATTGAATTGTAGCCATTAGAGGATTCAGAAAAAGCATATCACATGGACCTAAAGACCTGAACTGTATTCAGTTCCAGTCGTCTCATTATAGGAAGGACGTGGAAGCTTTCGAGAGGGTGCAGAGGAGATTTATCAGGATGCTGTGTGCATTAGAGAGCATGTCTTGTGAGATTAGGTTGAATGAGCTCTTTGAAGTGAAGGAGAATGAGAGGTGACATGATAAAGGTGCATAAGGTAAGAGGCATAGATAGAGAGGACAGCCAGCGCCTTTTTTCAGAGTGACAATGACTAACACAAGAGGACATACTTTTAAACTGTTGGGAGGAGAGTGCTGTGATAAATTGTAGGTAGTTTTGTTTACACAGAGTGGGGTCGGTGTGTGAAACGTGTTGCTGGGGTGGTGGTAGAGGCAGATACATTAGGGACATTTAACTGATTCTTAGGCACATGGACGATAGAAAAACAGAGGGCTATGTGAGAGGAAAGCGTTAGAATGATCTTCGAGTAGATTAAGAGGTCAGCGCAATATCGTGGGCTGAAGGGCCTGTATTCTGCTGGAATGTTTTAAAGTCTATGTCCCATGCTTTATGATCTCAGTGGATTGAGCATAATTTATGGGGGTAAAGGCAATGTCTAATGCAGGGGCTTGACTCAAAAATATCGACAGTTCCTTTCCTCTGCCTCCAACCCACTCCCGCTGGCTGAGATCCTCCAGCACATCGTTTGTTGCTTTGAATTCCTGCAGTCTCTCGTCTCTTGTCACAAACAAGAGAAAATCTGCAGATGCTGCAAATCTGAGCAACACACACAAAGTGCTGGAGGAACTCAGCAGGCCAGGCAACGTTGATGGGGGGAAAAAGTCCAATTGACGTTTTGGGCCGAAACGTCGTCGACTGAACTTTTTTCCATAGATGCTGCCTGGCCTGCTGTGTCCCTCCAACATTTTGTGTGTCTCGTCTCTTGAGTCTCCATTTGAAGACTATTCTGGTCCGCAGTGAAATTAGTGTCACGCGGGATATACATGAATATAGTACAGAAACAGGCCATTTGGCCCGACCGGGACGTGTTGCCATTTATCCTGTAATTCCTCCCACCCCCATCTTTACCCATCCTCGTCTATCAGTGTGACCCTCTGTCCCTTCTCCAACCTCCTCTTAAACACATCGTCACCACCCACCCTCACCCCTCCCAGTGGGAGTGAGATCCACGTTCCCACTGCTCTCCGGGGAAAGGTGTTCCACCAGAATTCCCTGACATATTTCTTGCTGACTCTCTGACACTGTTTGCCATGGTTACCCTCTTCCCCACGAGCGGTAACAGTCTCTCTCTGCACCTGCTCCATCAGCATTTTACAGACTCCTGCTAGGCCTCCCGTCAGCCTCTTTTTCTCAGAGGGGGAGGAATCTGTGCATCCTGCCCTAATACACCTACCCTCACATCTCCTACAACATCTTTGTAAACTTCTTGTGGTGTGTGGGCTGGCGTCTTTAACTGAAGCACGCACTGAGAAGATTGGAGAATCTGCAGCACCGCATTCAAGGCAATAATAAGTCGACTGTATGTTGATTTTTTTTTGAGAGACAAGCATGATTGGAGTGTCCTTTCGTGCTACTGCTCAAAGACAAAATTATTTTATATCCAACTCTAACCACCCCTTCCATACGACACCCAACATTTTCACATTGCTAAGCAATACGGCTCTGAAGTGCTGTGAAAATAGATGATAGTTCTCTGTAGCAGTGGAACTGAGTCATACCATCTCTGCCAATCACCCTCTGCAGATAAACATTGCCCTGGTATCATATTTAAATGAAAAACAATCCTCTCCTTAAACTGAAGGATATTTTTAACGTACCAGGAACTGACAGCTATTGCTGCGCTGTTTTCTGATCCAGCTGTCATTGGCTGACAAAGGACTGAATTTCACCACGTTGCCTCGCTACAGGTTCGATCCTGACCGCGGGTGCTGCCAGTGTGGAGTTTACATCCTTTCTCTATGATTTCCTCTGGGTGCTCCAGCCTCTTTGCCCACCCTAAAGATGATTGGGTTGGCAGAATCAGATCAGGTTTATTATTACTGACTTATGTTATGAAGTTTGTTGTCTTGTGACAGCAGTACAGTGCAGTGCCTGGAAAATACTGTAAATCATAAAAATAATTAAAAAGTATAAAAAGACAAATAGCTAGGTGGTCGAATCACAAACAAGGTGAAAATCTGCAGATGCTGGGCATGAAAGTGACACACACAAAATGCTGGAGGAACTCAGCAGGCCAGGCAGCATCTATTTAAAACAGTAAGTGGTTGACTTTTTGACTGAGACCCTTCATCAGGACTGGAGAAAAGAGATGAGAAGTTTAAGGTTGTGTTCATGGATTGTTGAAAGGGGGAGAAGATGTTCCTGAATCATTGAGAGTGGGTCTTCAGGCTCCTGTTCCTCCTCCCTGATGGTAGTACTGAGAAGAGGACATTTCCTGGGTGGTGATGGTCCTTAATGATGCATGCTGTCTTCTTGGGGCATCGCCTTTTGAAGATATTCCTGATGGTGGGGCTGGTTGTAATCCTGATGGAGCTGGCTGAGTTTCCAACATTGGAGTCTCCACACCAGACAGTGATGAGACCAGTCAGAACGTCTGTCTGACTTAGGAGCCAGGCTTGAGACCCAATCTGAAACTCCTAATGAAGATAGCTGCAGGCGTGCCTTCTTTGTGATTGCATCAATGGTTAATTAGTCACTGTAAAGTACCCCCCCCCCCCCCGTGTGTGGGTGAAGGGTAGAGTCTCGGGGGGAGTTGATGGAAATGTGGGGAGATTATAAGAGAGAGGTTTGATAGGATGAGTGTAAATGGGTTGTTGTTGGGCGGCACAAATTCGATGGGCTGAATGGCCTGCTTCTGCGCTGTATCCCTCTATGATTACAGCAAGCCAGTGTTTCAACCAGAGAATATCTTTCAGATGGACTGTCTAACACCCAAGGAAAAGAAGTCCGGTTCCTTGGCTACCATTGCTACCATTAAGAAAAGATCTCATTGCTTCCAGCAACCAGTATTTATTCCAGTGTGAGCAGAATCCCCACCCATTACCATGTTATCAGCGGGATCTTGTTGTCTACAAACTCCTACAATAAGTGAACGCGCTTCTAACAATGCATCTCATTGGCTGTAATCTCTTCTGGACACCTTGTGGTTCGAGGGGTCTGTGAAGAAAAATATTGACTTTATTTGTCACACGCACATTACAACATTGAAGCATACAGTGAAATGAGTCATTTGCGTCAACAGCCAACACAGTCCGAGGACGCTGCTGATAATGCTATGCTTCTGGTGCAAGCGTAGCGTGCCTACAACTTACTAACCCTAACTTGTACTTCTTCGGAATGTGGGAGGAAACCAACACGGTCACGGCAGGAATGCACAAAGCCCTTACAGACAGCGGCAGGGACTGAACCGGGCTCGCTGGTGTTACAGTGCCGTTATACTAACCGCTGCGCTATCGAGCCATCCTTTTAACTGTGCAAGCTTGCCTTCCGAGCATGCTGAGAACGTCTTGTTTGATTGCGGGGAATCTGGCTATCTTATCGGAGTAAAACTGTCATAATAATGGAAATTCCTCTCCCTTCCTTGAGGTTGTCTTTGCCTGAGGCAAGGTTTTCACATTTTTAATATCTTTCCTGACCTTCATGTCCCAAAGCATGTGACACTGTTGACACTCAGGCACTGATGTATAATGTTGGACTGGGACTGGACTAGTTTCCAGCAGCTGTGTTCAAAGTACAGTGTGTTTTCACAGATTCCTACAGCCTGGAAGCAGGCCTTTCGGTCCATTGACTCTGTACTGATCATCAACCACCCACTTACATGTGTCCTATTCTGATCCCATTTCAATCTCCCACATTCCCATTCATGCCTCTCAGGTTCTACCCCTCACACAATATTAGGGAATAATTTACAATGGCCAATTAACTCACCGATCTGCACGTCTTGGGGCTTTGGGAAAGGGAAACCGACATGGTCACAGGAGGAACATACAAACCCCACACAGAGACGGCAGCGGAAGATGGACTCAAGCTTGGGTCTCTATAACTAGGGTGCTGCATGTAGTTCTGATCTCCTTCCCGGAGAAAAGATATACCAGCCTCGGAGGTGGGCTCAAGGGAGGTTCACACTGAATTCAGCATGTCCTCGATGACACTCACCAGTTTTTACAGATGCCCTATAGAAAGTGTTCGGACAAAAGCATTAGAAAGACGAGTCGTGGCTGGGTACAGTGACTGCCCTGCCTGTACTTAAGGCCATCGCCCTTACGAGGGAATAGGCGGCCAACCACAGTTGCCAGAGTCCCGTGTCCTGGGCCAGTCTTTCACATCTAGGTGAAGATCCTTCATCTCCCGAGGATGAGGTTCCCAGAGCTTCTGTTGACGTTTCTGTGGCACTGGGATTTTACAGGATGGGTGGCTAGTTTTAGATTAGATTAAATTCAACTTTACTGTCGTTGTGCCGAGTACAGATACAAAGCCAAATGATACAAAGCCAGATACAAAGCCAAAAGCACACAAATATAAAAGTACTGAGACAGTACAATATGGGTGCAATACTGCTTAGCACTGTGATGTGAGGTTCAGCAGGGTCACAGCCTCAGGGAAGAAGCTCTTCCTGAGCCTGCTGGTGCGGGAGCGGAGGTTCCTGTAGTGCCTACCGGATGGGAGGAGAGTAAAAAGTCCATGGTTAGAGTGAGATGCATCCTTGATAATGCTTTTCGCCCTGCTCAGTCAGCGTTTATGGTAGATATTCTCAATGGTGGGCAATTGGGTGCTGAACTCTGAACTCTCGAACGCCCAGCTCTCCTCCGTTCTCAGCCAGGCTTGAGACTGCTCATGGCCAAGTCACTGCAAGAGATTGTAGAGAGTTTTGGACACTACTCCATCCATCGTGGAAACCAGACTCTCCTCCATGAACTCTGTCTACACTTCCCAGTGCCTCGGGAAAGCAGCCAATCAAAGGCCTCACCCACCCCAGTTATTTTCTCCTCTCTCCAATCAGAAATGAGATACAGAAACCTGAAAACATGTGCCACCAGGCTCAGGGACCGGTTCTAGCCCACTGTTATGAGACTCTTGTATGGACCTCTCGTACGTTAGAATATAATATCCTTTATCCTGGCTCTTGCAACTAATTATCGAACTGCACTGTACTTTCTAAGTATCTAAAACATCTTTTTCAGCATTTGGTTTTCTTCCTACTGTCTCAAGTGTACTTACATATGGAGTGCTCAGTCTGGGTGGAAAGTTTTCATGGTATCTCAGTACATGTGACAGTGTCAACGTCAGTAAATGAGGCAGTTTAGTGATTGAGAATGATGCAGTAACTGTGAGGAGTTGCTGAACCATTTCTGGACTAGAGATTCGTTACAGCAGGGAGTTTTTCTTTCAGATTTCGTCTGACGGCATCTGACTTTTACTCGCATCTACTTTTTTCTCTTTCTCTTCTTTCCCTCTTTCTCTCCATCTGCCATTATTCTGTCCGCTCTCCATCCAGTCCAGATCCCACTGCAGGCTTTGATGGTCTTCCTCGCTGTCCACTACACCCCCAGTCCTGCCACCATCTGCAAATTTGCTGATCCAGCTTATTGACATAGATGACAAACAACGGACCCAGCACCGATCCCTGCAACACACCAGTAGTCACAGGCTTCCAGTCAGAGAGGCAGCCATCTACCACCACTCTCTGGCTTCTCCCACAAATCCAATGTCCAATCCAGTTTACTACCCCATCTTAGATTCTGAGTGACTGAACCTTCTTGACCCATGCAGAATCTTGTCACAAGCCTTGCTAAAGTCCATGTAGACAACACCCACTGCCTCGCCTTCATCAACCTTCCTGGTAACTTCCTCGAAAAACTCTATAAGACTGGTTAGACATGACTTGCCATGCAAATGTTAACTATCACGAATCAGTTCCTGTATATTTGGTCTCTTCGAAAACCTTTCACTAACTTTCCCACTGTTAACGTCAGCCTCACCAGCCTATAATTTCCTGGCTTATTCTCAGCGACTTTCTTAAACAGCAGAACATTAGCTAAGTGTTTAAATATTCTCCCTGTGACTGTTTTTTTCCCCCCTGGGTGCTCCAGTTCCCTCCCACAAAGATGAAGGGGTCAGTGGGTTAATTGGCCAGTGTAAATTACCCCTGGTATGTGGATGAGGGGTTGACTCTGGGGGGGGGTGGGGCAGGGGAGTTGATGGGAATGTGGGAGAGTAAAATGGGATTGATATAAATAGTGGGCTGAAGGGCCCTCTATGCAGAATGACTCAATAAAATGTTTGCGAAAGGTACCGTATAAAATCAAGTCCTTGTTATTGCAGCTAACACCAGCCTGAGAACGATCTCCTTCAGTTCCCATTTTTCAAAGTGAAGTGAGGTTAAAGATTCAGTAAGTTGGATCCTGTAAACAAGGTGATATATGTGAGCCAGTGCTCCATCTGCGAGGACCACAGAGTCTGTAATGGATAGCTTCCCCTCCGGGGCTTTGTGGCTCCCCGAGGGATGTGCTCGGCGATGAATTTAAATCCGCGCTTCCTGGAAAAAAATCCTAGAGCTTCACACTTGAGAGATCGGATTTTTATTCTGAACCTTTACAGCATCATCTCAGATGCATCGCTGCATATTCTCTGTCTCCCGGAGTTTGTTTGGTTCAGCAACAGAAGATGTTCTGCATACATTCAACACACAACTGATTTGCCCCGTGCAATTGAGTGTTGCAGTTTGTCCCTGAGTTGCCCCTTGTCCTATTTCACCCTGAGAATTAGCCGGCACTTAACAAAAGCGCCAGCAAGTGACTTGTTCGTGACTTTGAAATGTTCTCGTTCCTGGAAAGTGGACCTCATTGCCCGTTACTAATTGTCCTGGTGTGGACGAGGTGTCCGGATGAACTACCTTGGTGTCGGACTGCGAGTGTGGTAGAAGCCAGGTCGAGTAAGGAGGGCAGATTTCCTCTCCTCGAGGACATTTAGTGACGCAGACTCGGACTCAGAATCAGGTTTATTGTCACTGAATGTGAAATTCGCTGTTTTGCAGCTGGAATACGGTGCAAAGATGCAAAATTACTGTCATTGTCATCATTATTATGTGCTGTGTAGGCGATTGCTGTCTCATGACCATGATAGTTCTTGGCAAATTTTTCTACAGAAGTGGTTTGCCATTGCTCTGTTCCTTACAAGACGGGTGGCCCCAGCCATTATCAATACTTCAGAGACGGTCTGTCTGGTGTCAGTGGTCACATAGCCAGGGCTTGTGATCTGGGCCAGCTGTTCATACGATCATCCTCCACCTTCTCCCAGGGCTTCATGTTACCCTGATCAGGGGGCTAAGCAGGTGGTACACCTTGCCCAAGGGTGACCTACAGACTAGTGGAGGAACAGAGCCCCATACACCTCCTTTGGTAGAGACGTATCTCCACTCTGCCACCCATAAGATTAAATAACAAATATCAGTAAATACTGCAGAAATGAAGATATAGTGAGTGATGGGTTCATGGACCATTTAAGAATTCTGAAAGAAGCTGTGTGGGTCTTCAGTCTCCTGTGCCTCCTCTCTGGTGGTAGTAATGAGATGAGGGCAAGTCCTGGGTGGTGAGGGTCCTCAGTGATGGATGCCGCCTTCTTGAGGGATCACCTTTTGAAGATGTCCTCGATGGTGGGAAGGTTTGTGGGAAGCGGGATGGAGCTGTCTGAGTCTACAACCTGCATGATCAGACACTCTCAGCCAAAACAGCTGGCCCTCTGCTGTCCTGTTTCATGGTGGTACAATATTTCCAATGGTATTATACAGCCATGGGTAGGCTAGGGTTAAATCGTCTGTATTGCTGAGGAGCGAGGCTCGAAGGGCCAGACGGGCCTGTTCCGCACTGTATGTAACGCTAAGTAAAACAACTAAATAAATAAATCACAGGAGAGAAGAATGACAGTGAGGTGATCATTGCTGTCGGGGGGATCGTGCACGGCACCGTCTCGCTGTAATGTTTCCTATGCCTTTAATAACAAACTTCTGCACACCTACGGTGCTTTAGAATAAATGGTCCCATGATTAGGCTAGGATTAAATCAGGGGGTTGCTGGGCAGCATGGTTTGAGGGGCTGGGTGGGCCTGTTCCACGCTGTAGCTCAATAAAATAAAACTATATAGTGAAAGGTGTAACACGAGTGACTCTGTCAGTAGGATCTACAAGAGTTGCTGCCCCTGGAAGACACCACCCTCCTCCATCAAAGATCCCACCATCTGGGCCACACCATCTTACAGGCATAGAGTCATAGAATACTGCAGTACAGAAACAGGCCCTTCAGCCCATCTTGTCTGTGCTGAACTATTATTCTGCCATTTCAACGACCTGTATCCAGACCATAGGCATGTACTTAACCAAGTTTCTCTTAAATGCTGAAATCGACTCTACATCCGCAATTTCTGTTGGCAGCTCGATCAACACTCTCACCACTGAGTGAAGAAGACCCGCCCCCTCATATTCTCCTTAAACAGTTCACCTTTCACTCATAACACATGACCTCTGGTTCTGATCTCACCCATCCTCTGTGGAGAAAAAAAAAACCTGCTTGTATTTACCCTCAGAATTCACTCCTCATACTTTTGTATACCTCAATTAAATCTCCCCTCATTTTCTATACACTCATGACTGTGTGTGGAGTGGTGCCGTGGCAACAACCTGGCACTCGATGTCAGTAAGATGAAAGAGCTGATTGTGGACTTCAGGAAGGGTAAGACGAAGGAACACATACCAATCCTCAGAAGAATCAGAAGTGGAGAGAGTGAGCAGTTTCAAGTTCCTGAGTGTCAAGATCTCTGAGGATCAAACCTAGTCCCAACAGATCCATGTTGTTATAAAGAAGGCAAGACAGCGGCTATGCTTCATTAGGAGTTTGAAGAGATTTGGCATGTCAACAAATACACTCAAAAACTTCTGTAGATGTACCGTGGAGAGCATTCTGACAGGCTGCATCACTGTCTGGTATGGGGGGAGGGGCTACTGCACAGGACCAGAAGAAGCTGCAGAGGGTTGTAAATTTGGTCGGCTCCATCTTGGGAACTAGCCTACAAAGTACCCAGGATGTCTTCAAGGAGCAGTGTCTCGGAGAGGCAGTGTCCATTATTAAGGACCTCCAGCACCCAGGGCATGCCCTTTTCTCACTGTTACCATCAGGTAGGAGATACACAACCCTGAAGGCACACATTCAGTGATTCAGGAACAGCTTCTTCCCCTCTGCCATCCGATTCCTAAACAGACATTGAACCCTTGGACACTACCTCACTTCTTTAATATATAGTATTTCTGTTTTTTGCACAACTTTTAATCTATTCAATATACATAAACTGTAATTGATTTATTTATTTATTATTATTTTATTTTGTGTTATTTTTCTATATTATGTATTGTATTGAATTGCTGCTGCTAAGTTAAGAAATTTCACGTCACACGCTGGTGATAGTAAACCTGATAATGATTCTACGCTCTAGGGAATAAAGTCCTAGCCTATTCAACCTTTCCCTATAACTTGGGTTCTCAAGTCCCAGCAACATCCTTGCACAAAATTTTTTCGCAGCTACCATCAGGCAGGAAGTACAGAAGCCTGAAATCTCGTGCCTCCAGGTTCAGGAACGATTACTTCCCTGCAACCACTCAGTTCCTGAATCAACCAGCAAAGCCCTACAGCTTAGCAACACTATGACCACTTTTGATCCATGGACCTGCTGAGTTCCTCCAGCTTTTTGTGTGATGCTCCATATTTCCAGCATCTGCAGCCTCTCTGGTATCTGGCTATGACTAGTTTGCACTAAATTGGACTATCTTTTTGTCCCAATTGTGTTCTATGTTTTAAAAATAGTGTATGATTTATGTTTAATGTATGTGTTTCTTGTGAAGTGTCCTGGATGCTCTGTGCCTGTGTTGTTGCTGCAAGTTTTTCATTGCAACCGAGCACGCATGGACTTGTGCGTATGACAATAAACTCCACTTTGACTTTTAAAATCCTCGACGAAACATCTGTCATCTCATGTGGGGCGGCGTGGCGGTGCAGCAATTAGCGTAATTCTTTGCAGCTCCAGCGATCAGCAATTGGCCATCAATCCCCGTCGCTGTCTGTAAGGGATTTGTGCGTTCTCCCAGTGACTGTGTGGGCGTCCTCTCGCGTCTCAAAGGTGGACAGGTTAGGGTAAGTGAATTGTGGACAAGCTACGTTAGTGCTCGAAGCACGGTGACGCTTGTGGGCTGCCCCCAGGGCATGCTCGGACAGTGTTGGGCATCGGCGCGTTTAACTGTATGTGTGATAAATAAAGCTGATCTTTAATGAGCTGCTCATGGAAGAGGCTGTGCACTGTGGTAGGAAGAGTTTGGAGTTTCTATACTGAACAAAATTGTAGCTATGATTCAGTCAATCAATGGTTCAATGTAATATCAGAGTGTATAAAATAGACAAACAGAAATCCTACTCTTCACGGACATCCATGAAACAGAAAAGCCCCAAAGAATGAATGACAGAAAACGTTAGAACCCCTCCCCCCCACACAAGCAGCAGCAAAAGCATCAATTCCCCCTGCTCCAGCAAAGTTTCAGCCCCCGCCACCCCCCCAGAGACCATGATCTAGAGTCCATCAAAAACTACTGTCCATCCCAACACTTCACCATCCCACACAGGCACTCTCTCCCACTAACGAGGAAGTGAGCGGTACTGCTCCTGAAACAAATGAGAATGGAGACCAGCAGATTCGAAGTTACAATCTGCAACTCCATTTATTCCGGTTCCCACAACTCAAGGGCCAGCAGACTCTCACTCACCACTGAGAGAGGAAGAGATCGCACGAGTGCAGGGGCTTTCTTCTGACAACACGGTACACTGCTGTCTGGCTGCTTCAATCTCCCGCGACGCTTCAGCATGGTGAAGAATCGGGTCGTCTGCAGGGCCATGCTGATACAGGAAAGTCAAGGCTGCACCTGGAGATATTGTGACACCAGGCCACTCAGCGAGTTCCAAGAGCAAGAACCCATTGCCTGTGGAAAACCGGAATTTTTCAGCTGTTGCTGTAGATCACGGACTCCGACAAGACCCCAAGCACCTTGGAAAGGAAAGAATAGACATGAAAAGAAGAAATTATACCGTTTTGTAGACAAACTGAAAGAAGTTGTCCAAGTCTGCAGAAACCTCTGGCACCATCTTTAAATAAATATGGTCCAGTATGAATGGAGTATAGATGGAAATCCCACTGCCACACACTTTTAAACATCAGGGCCGTTTCTCAGAGACAGGTGCCTCTAACACACACCCCAGCCTCCATCACTCTTCATTTTCCCTTCCCTCTCTTCCCCTCCATCTGCCCATCACCCACACACTCCTCACACCGGGTCCTTTGTCCCCACTGCTTTCCTACCTTCCCCACCCACCTTATTTTGTTCCATGTTCCACCTTCCTCTCCTAACAGATTCCACCATCTGCACCCCTGTGACACCTCCACCTATCACTCCACAGCCTTTATTTCCACTCTCCGCTCCTCCATCTGCCTGTCATCCCTCCTCGCTGGGATCCACCCATCACCTGCCAGCCTCTTCCACTATTTCCACTCTCCGCTCCTCCATCTGTCTGTCATCCCTCCTCACCTGGATCCACCCATCACCTGCCAGCCTCTTCCACTATTTCCACTCTCCGCTCCTCCATCTGCCTGTCATCCCTCCTCACCTGGATCCACCCATCACCTGCCAGCCTCTATTTCCACTCTCCGCTCCTCCATCTGCCTGTCATCCCTCCTCACCTGGATCCACCCATCACCTGCCAGCCTCTTCCACTATTTCCACTCTCCGCTCCTCCATCTGCCTGTCATCCCTCCTCACCTGGATCCACCCATCACCTGCCAGCCTCTTCCACTATTTCCACTCTCCGCTCCTCCATCTGCCTGTCATCCCTCCTCACCTGGATCCACCCATCACCTGCCAGCTCTTGTTCCGTTTCTTCCACCCACCTCTTTACAGCAGCTGATGCCTTTTGTGTGTCCTTTTAATTTCAGATTTCCACCACCTGTATTTTAAAAATTTCCATTCCTCTCAGTGATGTGAGCTTGTTAGTGTTACCAGAGGGGTAGGAATGCCTGTGAAAGGGCCAGTTGTTTCGTATCTGGTGGCTGAAGTGGACTGAGGTTTAATTAGTTGGAGAAAGTGACAGCTAACGACTGAGGGTATCGGAAGGTGTTGCCATGTAATCTGACCGCGTTGGATTCCTGTACTAGTGTGGCAGCTCCAGAGATCCAGATATGAAGATTGCCCACTATAAAGCACACAGCACGCCCGGATATCTCCGCAAGCCGTTCCCCTGGAAAATGCAGCTGGCATTTTGAAATATTTCTTCTTTTTTTTTCCCTGGGATTACTGTTGCTGAGTTGTGGATGGAATTTGTCAAAAGCTGTCAAATCATGAAGCCCTTTCAGCCCACTGTCAGAGTAAAGGTTGCCTTGACTAATGATGCTCTGGGTGTTCGAGAATCTTTAGTCTCTCTGTCAGTTCCACACTAGATAAACAAGGGGCAGAAATCAATTAGAGCAGCTCCTTACTGGAGGGCAAGATGGGGAATTTATGGTGCGGGGAATCCAGAGGATTAGTGTAATTATTTGAGGAAAGTGGTTAAAACTGTTCAACCGGCTCAGGGAATCTAGTTTCAGCGGGAGACAGGCCGGTCTCGCCACTGATACTGTCCGTCCATTTGCCTGTTAGTCGCTGGAGTTTAGGGCAACAATGAAGTTCTCCCACCTCTGGTGATGTTCAGGGATTCCTTCATTGTGTCAGTAGCTTCCTCTCGATTTTCACTACTGTCAGTCATGCGAGCCCTGGGCGGAGATTCAGCAACACCGTCACACTCAGGTAGAAGGGTTCTTCACTGCTGTTTCCACAACAATTTTGTTAGAGTTGGGAGTCCTGAGCTGAGCCCCCAGACCTGGAGGACAGGTGGATCATTCTTAGTCTGACCTCTACCCTTTGACCTGTTCGGCACGGGTGACCCTGCCAAGAGCCAAAACATAAAGCCCTGACTCCAGCCAACGTGGCTCTCCAGGTCGTAGAGGTACGCAAGCCTCCGAACCCAACAATGAGGTTGTGGTCCCCTCGGAGGACTGGTACCGTGGGCCCTGCACGATTTAGTTTGGGTTCATCAGTGCCATTTGGTGGATTAACCCGGCCTGAACAGTACGTGACTCCAGGCACAGTGAAGGCAGGAACACCACTCTGTTCTGGGGCCAAGCACAGACAGTGAGCAGCTAACTCCACACCCATGGAAGTAATCATTCAGCTCAAGTGTTTGTGTGTGCGTGTGTAAGTAGGGAAATTCATTTGGGAATTTGGCTTATTGTTGGACAATAAAAACCGTAGTTTAACGTGCTATCTATACAGATTATTTCACCACATCAGTACACTGAGGTAGTACAGGGAAAAGCAATAACCGAGTGCTGAATAAAGTTTTTTTCTGCTAGATCATATATTGCATTGAACTGCTGCTGCTTAGTTAACAAATTTCACGTCACATGCCGGTGATAATAAACCTGATTCTGATCTGATTCTGATTCTGCTGCAGAGAAAGATAAGGTGAAAGATCGTAATGAGCTAGAATGTAAGCTCAAGAGTACGAGGGGACTGTTCAATAGCTTTATAATAGCAAGGTAGAATCTGCCCTTGAGCCTGGTGGTATGTGCTTTCAAGCTTTTAAAAGGGGAGGAAGAGAATGTTCAGAGTGCGTAGGGTCTTTGATCATGCTGGCTGCTGTACCAAGACAGCAAGAAGTACAGGGAGAATCCACGGGGGTGGGAGGGTGCTGATTTCTGTGCTGTGCTGAGCGATGCCCACAGCTCTGCAGTTTCTCGTGCTCATGTGCAGAGTAGTTGCCAATACCAAGTTGTGATGTGTCCAGGAAGGATGCTTTCTATGGTGCATCAACTGAAAACTTGTGAGAGTCGGCAGGGTGTGTCAAATCTCCTCAGCCTCCTGGGGAGGTAGAGGTGCTGGTGAGCTTTCTTGGCTGTGGTGTTTATGTGGTTGGATGAGGACAGGTCATCGGAGGAGGAGGAGGAGGAGGAGGAGGGAGAGAGAGAGAAAAACACGCGTACATGCGAGTGTATGTTTGCGTGTGTTTGGGCCCTGAAACACAGTTTGCTCTAATTGCATTTTAATTATTAAAATGGGAAAGTCAGGAAGGTGATGGATTTTTATTCTGAGCTGTGAGATATTTTCTTCACGGCCAACACTTTCATTTAGTCATTTCCATCAGCTGTTTAATCTCATTTTTTCGTTTACTTTTCTGCTGTCAAATAAATTAATCGAGCCAGGTCACATTTAGCAGCGATCTGTCACCCGTCCAGAGTAAGGTTGATATTTATACCCTCTGTACGAGGGACACCTCCGTGAGGCCATGGTCTGAACGCCCCCGGCAGGTTTGGGGCAGACAGGCTACTGAAGGCCCACTTCCAGTTAGTTAGGGTTTGTGTTGCTCTGCTGAACGCTCCGGACATGAAATGTTGTGCCCCCAGCTCAAGCTTGTGTTGTGTTGGTTGTTAACATAAATGACACATTTCACTGTGTGTTCCAATGTACACACAATAAATTAAAAAAATTTTGAGAACCCCATTCTCCCACCTTCCCCCCAAAACCTTAAACCCCCTTATCAGTCAAGAACCGATCAATCTCTGCCCTAAGTACACCTAGTGACTTAGCCCCTTCAGCTCTGTATGTGGCAATAAATTTCACAGATTCACCGTGGTTTGTTCTCCAAAGCATGTGGTTGATATAATTGTAATGTACTGAAGATTGAGTTAGTCTCTGGGATGTCAGGTCTGTCATTCGAGGAGTAATTCAGGAGAAGGATGAGTGATGACTTCACTGAAACTTATGAAATCCATACAGAGTTTGACAACAAGCCTAGGATAGGGGTCACAGTCTCAGAATTATCTGAGGCAGGTGAGTAGAGAGTATTCCTAGACACAGTCGGTGTGTTTTAGATGGTGGTGAAGGCAGGAGGAGACAGGAGGTGGAGGGTCAGGCTGGACAGAAGGAGGGTACTGTGGGCAGTGGCAGACTCCTGTACTGTTCTTTCAGTACATTGAGAAATTGAGCTCCAGGAATTCAATCATCGCCGCCTGCTCTCTGTGTCTTTGGTCCTCAGGGTACTTGTTGAGTAGAACTGATTGCAGATGTCACCAGCACAGGTCCGGTGGGGACAGAAATCGACACTCGATTAGCCAGAGTCTACATCCATTATTGGAGAGTTCTCAATCAATAGAGGGATATTTGTCCGCTGGCTTCTATCTGAATTTCATTTGAAGAGCCTGGTTGTCATGGTAGCGTGTTCATCAAAAGAGGAGCATACGTATACACAGGTTGATACGAGGGCCCTGTCGCACTCTCCCCGTTTGCTGCCTCCATGACACCCATTCCAAAGTTGCCACCATTAGTGTGCCAGATAAATCTTCATGCTTCCCAGGCTGAGGTGCCCCCAACACTGGGGGTCTGGAGGGTTTTCAACCATGTTGCTTTCACCCTCCACCCTTCTTCGACTACCGGAGGACTTCCTTGTCCTCACCTTCTAATCCACCAGCCTCCAGGTTCAGTAGATCTTCCCTTGCTATTTCCTCAAAGATCTGAACCACTACAATGCAGAAGGCCATTCAGCCCATCACATCCAAACCCATCCCATCACCTCTCTCATTTCCTTTGCAATCCATTCTCTCCTCTTTGCTACTGGCTTAAAGCAGCCAATTAACGACTGACTGATCTGTATGTCTCCAGCATAAGGACACCTTACAGCGTCAGACACAGAACAGTACAGCACAGGAACAGGCCACTCAACAAACACAATATCAAACTAAATTTTTCATTGCACATGATTCATAACCTTCCATTCCCTGCCCCTCCATGTGCCTATCTAAATACCTCCTAAAAACCACTCTCACCACCATCCCCCAGCAGGCCGTTCCACTCTCTGTGAAAAATACTTGTTCCACACATCTCCTTCAAACTTCCTCTTCCTCCCCTTCGACACATGCCCTCTGGTGTTTGACATTTCCATCCTAGGAAAAGCTTCTGATTACCAAACTCATCAACCTCACTTACACCAGTTTTAATTTGCCCCTATGTCCTTCCCTGTACCCCGTTCTCATTTTTGCTCCTCCGAATCTTTGGCCCCTTCCTGACACCGGTGTTTAGTACAGCAAAGTATCTGAACTTGTCTTCCTGATGCACCCCCTCCTTGCCTCGTGGACGTGTCTCATCATCTGTGAGTCCAAGGCCGAGGCTGACAGATGTTTAGGTAATAAGGGATATGGACTGGGTGCAGGATTCTGGTACTGAGCTCAAAGACCTTAAGACCATAAGCTATAAGAGCAGAATTAGGCCATTTGGCCCACCAAGATATATTTGGCACCATTTAGCCTAATGTGTGGATAGTCAGAGGCTTTTTCCCAGGGCTGAAATAGCTAGCACAAGAGGGCACCATTTTAAGGTTCTTGGAAGTAGGTACAGAGGAGATATCGGGGTAAGTTTTTTTATGCAGAGAGTGGTGATTGTGTGGAATGGACTGCCGGCAACAGTGGATACGATAGGGTCTATTAAGAGACTTCTGGACAAGTACATGGAGCTCAGAAAAATAGAGGGCTATGGGTAACCCTAGGCAATTTCTTGGGTAAGGACATGTTCAGCACAGCTTTGTGGGCCGAAAGGCCTGTACTGCGCTGTAGGTTTGCTATGTTTCTAAGACTGCTCCACCATTTCATCATGGCTGATCCGCTGAATGGGGGAGAAGGGTCGATGTGCTTGAATGATCAGAAAATCAACATTGGAAGAATGTATTAATTAATTCTGATGACATTGATAAAGCAATCAATAGAGAAAAGACTTTGGATTGTTGTAAGTGATTATCTGTGAGGCTTTTCCTCAGGGTTATCGATAATGAGTGAGGTGGGAGGGCAGGCTAGGTAGGAGTGGGGAGGAGGAGGAGGGCAGGGTGGGAGCTGAGCAGGAATGGGAAGTGGGTGTTGGGAGACATGAACTGGGAATGTTAGTTCTCATTTCAAGGTGACTGGAATATAAAAAGCAAGGATCTGATGCTGAGGCTTTATAAGGCATTGGTCATACCACTGATGGAGTATAGTGAGCAGTTTTGGGCCCCTTAACTAAGAAAAGAATGTGCTGGCCTCCAGAGGAATTTCATGAAAATTGTCCCAGGACTGAAATCATTAAAGCATGAGGAACATTTGATGGCTCTGTATTCAGTGGTGTTTAGAAAAATGGGGGCGGGTTGCGATCTCATTGAAATCTACTGAATATTCGAAGACCTAGATAGGGTGGATTTGGAGAACCTGTTTCCAATAGTGGGTGGAGTCTAGGATTAGAAGGCACAGCCTCAGAATAGAAGGACATCCCTTTAGGACAGACATGAGGAAGAATTTCTTCAGCCAGTGTGGTGAATCTGTGGAATTCATTGCCACAGATGGTTATGGAGGCCAAGTCTTTGGGTGCATTTAAATTGGAGGATGATAGGTTCTTGATTAGTAAAGGTATCAAAGGTTGTGGGGAGAATGTAGGAGAATGGGTTTGAGAGGTATGTTTTGATGTTCCGATATGGTAAATAAAACTAATCTCTTTTTTTAGTGAGGTTGAATCGAATATTTGGGAAGCAGTTAGAGATTTTATTTGGGGGAAAATGCAACAGGGTCTTTTGCATTGACTAGAGAGGACATCTCTTTATTGGCTTCCTTTGTAGACAGCTCCTCTGTGACCACGGTGATCTCTCATTACTGCACAGCGGAGAAGCCTAGGACCAGGCGGTGTGCCAAATGCACTCATCACTAACTATATCCTGACCTTTCACCATGAGGAGAATGAAGAGATGGGAAAGTTTATTGCATTATTTTGGAGTCTGTTATTAACTCCCTTTGTCACATCAGGGAATGAAATAAATTACTAAAAAAACAATAGGGTTTCCGTAAAATATTCCCTGGAATCAGGTATCTCTTGAAATGCCAGCTGTTTATTGCTCACAGCCTATTGCTGATGTTATATTACTGTCTTCTTATGGGCATAAATCAGCTGTTCACTCTCCTTATCCATTTCCACCTTCTCCCTCCTGTTGAGATCTCATTGCTCTCAAGTGCTCTACACTTGCAGAAGTTGTTATAAAGTGCTACAGCACGGAAAATCCTCCATACTTTCTGGCCAAGAAAGATCTCCAACCACGCCCTACTCCTTCTGTGCCAGCAAGAGGACATGGCCACTACCATCATGGGGTAGTGGACGTGGATTGGGCACGTGATGAGAAGAGAGGCCAACTCCATCATCAAGACGGCCCTTCACTGGACCCCTGAAGGGTGGAGACCAAAGATAATTTGATGCTCTACCACAGTCAGAAATGAGGACCCATGAGGTACAATAGAGAAAATGGCCAAGGACAGACAAAGATGGAAGACCTTCATCGCTGCCTTAAATGCCAGTAGAGTAACAGGCAATAACTAACTACCAGCACAGAGTAAAGGCCCTTCTGTCCATCTACTCCATGCTGAACTATTATCCTGCCTAGTCCCACCTATCTGCCAGTGATACCACTTTCAAGGAACTATGGATCTGAATTCCCAGATTCATCTGTTCTGCCACATCCTAAGTGCCCTACCGTTTGCAGTGTAAGTCCTACCCTGGTTTGCCCTCCCAAAGTGAAACATCTCTTATTTGTCTGCTTTGAATTCTATCTGCCAGGGTAGATCCCACCGAGAGCTTTGATAGCCTTCCTCGCTGTTCACTGCGCCCCAATCTTGGGGTTATCTGCAGATTTGCTGATCCACTTTCCCACGTTATCGTCCAATCGTGTTTGATGGATTGAGTTGAGCTCCTCCTTGGCAGCCCTTGACTTTGGCCCAGCACTCTGCCCACACAACTCCACTCAGCACCTGCCTCTGAAATCTGCACAGGTACATGTATAGGAAAGGTTTAGAGGGATAAAGGTCAAACACGGGCAAATCGGACTGGTGTCTCTGAGCATCTTGGTCAGCATGTGTGAGTTGGGCTGATGGGACTATTTCTGTGCAGTGTGACCCTATGACTCTAAATGGGATTTGAATCCACAGACTTCCAAGCTTGGAACACTGAACTTCCAGCAAAAAGGAGGAATAATGGATCATGAGAAAAGATAACATGGATGCACCAAATCCGTGTAGACCATCAACCTTTCATTTAGACTAATCCTATATAATTCCACTTCTATCCACTCTACTTTTTAATCTATCTGTTCATCTGCTTAATCTATCATCTCTTCATCTTTTTAACCTACCTGTCTACCTGTCATGGTAACAAGCCTTCCAGGACCAACAAATCCATGACCCTACAACCATCTGCTCCTGAACTGGCATGGATAATTTCAATCACTACAATCCTAACAAATCCTACAACCTAACAATTCCCTTTTAACTCGTGTTCCCAGTAATATATTTTTATTTGCACTATCTGTCTTCTATACACATTGGTTGTTGGTCAGTCTTTGTGTGTGGCTTTTCATAAATTCTATCGTATTTCTTTATTTACTGTAAATGCCTGCAAGAAAATGAATCTCAAGGTAGTATATGGTAACATATATGTATTTTGCTAATAAATGTTACTTTGACCAGTCACACCCATGTGATCAATTAACTCACTAACCTCTACATGTTTGGAATGGTGAGGCCTCTGCTTGAGTCTTGTGAACAGTTTTGGACCCCTCATCTAAGAACAGATGTGCTGGTATTGGAGACGGTCCAGAGGAGGTTCACAAGGATGATTCCAGGAATGAAAGTGTTTTCATACAAGGAACGTTTGATAGCTCTGGGTCTGTACTTACTGGAATTTAGAAGGATGGGTCGGGGGTGATTTCATTGAAACCTTTTGAATGTTGAAAGGCCTAGACAGAGTAGATGTGCAAACGATGCTTCCCATGATGGGGGAGTCTAGGACAAGAGGGCACAGCCTCAAGATAGAGGCGCATCCATTTAAAACAGAGATGCAGAGATGTCTTTAGCCAGAGGATGGTGAATTTGTGAAACTTATTACCACAGGCAGTTGTGGAGCCAAGGTCATTGGGTGTATTTAAGGCCGAGATTGATAAGTTTATTGTTGGACATGGTATCAAAGGTTATGGGGAGAAGGCCGGGGAGTGGGGCTGAGGAGAGGAAAAAATGATCAGCCACGAGTGAATGGTGGAGCAGTCTCGTTGGGGCAAATAGCCAAATTCTGCTCCTATGTCTGATGGTCTTATGGAATGTGGGAGGAAACCAGAGCACCCAGAGGAAACCCACTCAGTCATGGGGAGAATATAAAAACTGACAGTCAGCGACAGAGCTGAATCTAGGTCACTGACATTGTATTAGCATTACACTAACTGCTAAACTACCATGCAACCCTTTTCCCTTCCAGATTCCAGCACCCATCTACATAGTTAACACAATTTAGCAATGAACTCCCTTTTGGATGTGGAAGCCCATACAGTCACAATGAGAACGTGCAGACTCCACACAGACGACACCCAAAGTCATGGTGCCGGATCCCACCTGTACCGCTCTGCCTCCCACAGTCACAGTGACAGTCAACACCAAACTTCAGCGAGCTCAGTTGTCACCAAGTGCTTCCCAGAAGCCCTGCTGATTCTAGGGAGGATGTGGAAGCTTTAGAGAGGGTACAGAGGAGATTTACCAGGGTGCTGCCTGGATGAGAAAGCATGTCTTAAAAGGATCGATTGAGCAAGCTAAGACTTTTCTCTTTAGAAGGAGGAGAATGAGAGGTGAATTGATATGAGTGTACAAACTGATAAGAGGCATAGAATGAGTTAATAGCCAGAGGTTTTCCCCCAGGGTAGCAATTGCAAAATCCAGGGGGGATAAATTTAAGGTGACTGGAGGGAGGTTTAGGGGATGTCAGAGTTTGTTTTTTTCACAGAGCGTGTTTGTTGTATGAAACACGATGCCAGGGGTGGTGGTAGAGGCAGATACATTAGGGGCATTTAAGAGACTCTTGGATGGGTACTTGGATGAAAGAAAAATGGAGTGTTGTGTAGGAGGGAAGGGTTAGATCTTGGAGTAGGTTCAAAGGTTGGCAAAACGTCCCGGCTGAGGGGCCTGTACTGTACCATTTTATGTTCTATGCTATGTACAGGTGAAGAACCACCGAGGAGGGATTTTCAGCAACACCTTAAAAGGGGAAAGAAGGAAAGGGGTTTAGGGAGGGAATTACAGAGCTTGAGGTCCAGGCAACTGAAGCCAAGGGAAGTTGGGATGACCAAGGGGCCAGAAGATGTGTAAGGCAAGAGGTAACTCACTGAGATGGAGATCGTTGGTTGTCTTGTGACTGATAACTCAGGAGGCTAAAGAATTTTGGCATCTCCCCATCGACCCTCACCAATTTTTATTTTTATCCTATCTGGATGCAGCCTGGTTTGGTTTGGCCAGTTCTCTGCCCGTGGCTGCAGGAAACTGTAGAACGTTGTGGATAGCTCAGCACGTCATAGCAACCAGCCTCTTCTCTATGGACTCTGTCTCCACTTCATACTGCCTCGTTAAAGCAGCCAAAATAATCAAAGACCCTTCCCAACCCAGAGATTCTCTCTTCTCCCTCCTCCCATTGAGCAGAAGATACAAAAGCCTGAAAGCATTTAATCACCAAGCTCGAGGACAGCTTCTGCTTTATTATAGTAAGAATATTAAATGCTTACCTAGTGTGATCAAATGGACTCTTTCCCTCACAAAATACTTCAATGTGACCTTGCATCTTATTGTCTGACTGCACCGAAATGTCTCCATAACACTATTCTTCACTCTGCTATTGTTTTTCCTTGTACTACCTCAAAGCACTTCAGCCCACAATATTTTACCTACTCTAAAATCATAACATAACATAAAAACATAAGAAATAGGAGCAGGAATAGGCCATCTGGCTTGTTGAGCCCACTCTGCCATTCAAAAAGATAATGGCTGATCTGGCCATGGACTTATCTCCATCTACCTGCCTTTTCCCCGTAACCCTTAATTCCCCTATATTCAAAGATCTATCCAACCTTGTCTTAAGTATATTTACTTGTACAATGTACCGTGTATGTTAATCAAAATGGCTTCTTTATTTTGTTAAGAGTAGGAATGCTTCTTTGTATGATGAGTGCTTTCTCTCACAGTTGTTTAGCTTTAGACTTGCTGATATCGGGATTGTATTCATTTGTTGACCAATGGGGAATGTTATTTTGTCTTGTGGGTCTGGGAGCGGGGGTTTTGCGGTCTTTTCAGGGGAGGCGGGAAGAAGACGCCGAGGAAGGTGGATGTGCGCTGCACTGCTCGGTCGACCACCCGGGTGGTCCCAGGTGCGAGGACGTGGAGGTCGGAGGAAAATGATGAGGGGTCGAATGGTTGGATGGTTGAGCTCCAACGATGTGCACTAAACTGACTGAACTTTGATAAGTTGGCGCCTTTTTCTTTATTTTCTTTTCCTTCATATATATTGAATTGCATAGTACTCTTTTAGTTTTAGTAAAATCTTTAAAGTATATTCCCTAATGGTATCTGGTGTGAGTTTGATATGGTGTGTGTGTGCGTGGCATAAACTGGATTCTCACAGCACCTGCGTGTACGGGAGGTGGGGTTGGTGAGTGGCTGGATCTCCTTTTCCCCTAGACATATACCACCCTGTTGGGTAAGTGTTACATACTGAAATAGCCTCTAGTCCTCCTTCACTGGGCTGAGAAAATCCACAGATTCACCACTCTGGGAAAAGCAGTTCCTCCTCATCTCCGTCCTAAATCTTCTCCCCTGAATCTTGAGGCTATGTCCCCTAGTTCTAGTCTCACCCACCAGAGGAAACAATTTTCCTGTATCAATCTTATGTTATCTGTCTCTCCTCATAGTCTGACCCCCTCATCAACCTGGTGAGCCTCCTCTGCACTGCCTCCAAAGCCAGTATATCCTTCCTCAAGTAAGGAAACCAGAACTGCACACAGTACTCCAGGTGCAGCCTCACCAGTACCCTGTATAGTTGCAGCATTACCTCCCTGCTCTTAAATTCAATCCCTCCAGCAATGAAGGCCAACATTCCGTTTGCCTTCTTGATAGCTTGCTGCACCAGCAAACAACCTTTTGTGATTCATGAACAAGCACTCCCAAGTTCCTCTGCACGGCAGCATGCTGCAATCTTTTACCATTTAAATAATAATCTGCTCTCTCATTTTTCCTTCCAAAGTGGATGACCCCACATTTACCAACATTCTACTCCATATGCTAAACCCTTGCCCACTCACTAAACCTGTCTGCATCTCTCTGCAGACTCTCCATATCTTCTGCACAATTTGCTTTTCCAATCAATTTAGTATCATCAGCAACCTTGAATTCACTACACTCGGTCCCCTCTTCCAGATCGTTAATGTATATCGTGAACAGTTGTGGGCCCAGCACCGACCCCTGAGGTATACTGTTCACCACTGATTGCCAACCAGAGGAACACCATGTATCCCAACTCTCTTCTTTCTATTAGTTAACCAATCCTCTGTCCACGCTGATACATCACCCCCAACTCTAGGCATTCTTATCTTATGGACAAGTCTTTTATGTGGCGCTTTTTTGAACGCCTTCTGGAAATCCAAGTAAATAATGTCCATCTGTTCCTGTCTATTCACTGCACTTGTTACATCCTCAAGGAACTCCAGTAAATTTGTCAAACAGGACCTGCCTTTGCTGAATCCAGGCTGCGTCTGCCTGATGGATCCATTTCTTTCTAGATGCCTCACTATTTCTTCTTTAATGATAGCTTTAAGCATTTTCCCAACTACAGATGTTAAACTAACTGGCCTATCGCTTCCCGCCTTTTGCTTTCATCCTTTTTTGAACAGTGGTGTGACATTCACCATCTTCCAATCCGCTGGGATCTTCAGATTCAGATTATTGTCATTTCGAAACCACAAATGGACCTGCCCAGGGTCCGGAGAATTTTTATAAATCATCACCAAAGCCTGTACTATAACTTCTGCCATTTCTTTCAGTACCTGGGATGCATTCCAACAGGACCAGGGGACATCTATCTTTAGGCCCACAAGTTTGCTCAGCACTATCTCTTTAGCGACAGCTATTGTACCGAGGTCCTCACCTCCCATCGCATCCATAACATCTCTTTGGCATGTTAGGTGCATCTTCCACCATGAAGACCAGCACAAAATAGTCACTCAATGCCTCGCCATTTCCTCATTACCTAAAATCCATTCCTCCTTCTTGTCCTCCAAGGGACCTACATCCCTTTAGCCACTCTTTTGCACTTTTATATAATTATAAAAACTTTTACTTTCTGTTTTTATATTTTGTGCTAGTTTATTTTCATAATCTAGCTTCCCTTTCTTTATTGCTTGATTTGTGGTTCTTTGTTGCTTTTTAAAGTTTTCCCAATCTTCCAGTTTCTCACTACTCTTGGCGACTTTGTATGCACGAGCTTTTAGTTTGATGTGTTCATTTATTTCCCTAGTTACCCAAGACTGGCTCTCCCCACCCTTACTGACCTTGCTTTTGACTGGAATATACTTTTGTTGAGCACCGTGAAAAATCTCTTTGAAAGTCCTCCACTGTTCCTAGCTGCCCCACCTCAATTTAACCCTTCCCTCTCACTTAGTCCTTCATTTTTCTATCATCCATCTGCTTATCTAAGAGTCTCTTAAATGTCCCTAATGTACCAGCCGGTACCACCACATCCAGCAATTGTTGTAATAAACTAATTTGTATGGATGGCAGGCAAAACAAAGAGTGACAATGATTATATTCCAACCAACCACCCTTCAGACCTTTGCACCTGTAGCTTGTTTCATCAAGGCCAAGTACAACAGGGTCTTCCATTTTAAGTTGAATTACACACCAGCATCTTCCAAATCACCTCTTGTGCTGTTGTTTCTGTGAAGCGTGAATCGCCCCAAGCAAATTGGTTAGACATCGACCCAGCTCAGCCTGAGGCAGGTTTCACGTCATAGACGCAGACGGACATCACTCACCAGCTTGTGTACAAAGGGGCGAGGATCAGAATCTAGAGAAAATGATTGCTGCAAAGTTGGTTTGGGTTATGCACACTCCCCCCATTCTGTGCTGCGTGTATAGTATGTGTGGGAACTTACTGTGGCGTCAGCAATGGAGTGAATCACCAGATCTGCTCAATAGAGGTACGTCAATCATTCCACTCGTTCCCGTTACACAGATCAGCTGCACACACATCGCGCTGTATCAGCATGCATCACACACCTACTACGTACACAGGGGTAGTTAATAAAGTGGCCTCTGAGTGTACGCTCCTGGTGTTCTGCTGCTCTTGCCCATCCTCTTCAAGATCCGACGTGCTGTGCGATCAGAGATGCTCTTCTGCACACCACCGTTGTAACGCGGGGTTATTTGAGTTACTGTCACCTTCCTTGAACCGGCCTGGACATTCTCCTCTGACCTCTCTCACTAACGAGGTGTTTTCACCCGCAGACTGTCGCTCACTGGATGCTTTTTGTTTTTCACTCCATTCTCTGTAAACTCCAGAGACGGTTGTGATTGA
The DNA here is from genome assembly GCF_048418815.1 of Hemitrygon akajei. Taxonomy (NCBI): domain Eukaryota; kingdom Metazoa; phylum Chordata; class Chondrichthyes; order Myliobatiformes; family Dasyatidae; genus Hemitrygon; species Hemitrygon akajei. The sequence continues at coordinate 16,302,177 of NC_133146.1, read as the reverse complement.
GAATCCCAGAAGATTAATAGATCCTGAGATGCTTAAACCACACCGTCTGGCACCAGCAATTAATTCATGGTCAAAGTCACATTTCTTTCCAGTTCTGATATTTAGTCAGAACAATAACTGCACCTCTTGACCATGTCTCCATGATTTTATGCATTGAATTGTTGCCACGTGATTGGCTGATTATATATTTGCATTAATGAGCAGTGTACTTAAGAAATGGCCACTGAGTGTACGTAGGAAGACAAAAAATGCTGAAGGAATTCAACATTTAGGGGGGAGAACGCATTGGACCTGGTTTACACAAACATCCCCGACGCGTACCGGGCAGAGCCCTGCCCCCACCTCGAATACTCAGACCACATTTCTGTTATGCGAATCCCAGCATACAGACCACTCGTCAGGCACTCCAGACCAGTTCAGAAGCAGGTGAAAACCTGGCCAGCAGGAGACATCTCTGCTCTTCAAGACTGCTTTGAGCACACTGACTGGCACATGTTCAGGGAGGCTGCAACCAATGGCGACTCTACCAACTTAGAGGAGTACACAGCATCAGTGACCAGCTACATCAGCAAGTGCATTGATGATGTTACTCTGCCCAAGACCATCACTACATGTGCTAACCAGAAGCCATGGATGACCGCAGAGGTGCGTGCGCTGCTGAGGTCCCGCGACTCCGCCTTCAGAGCAGGCGACAAGGCAGCTCTAACAACAGCGAGGGCCAAACTGTCCCGAGCCATCAGAGGGGCAAAGCGTGCACACACCCAGCTAATCCACAGTCACTTCCAGGACAGCGGTGACACGCAGCGCATGTGGAAGGGCATCCAGGACATCACCAATTACAAGACAACATTACCCGACTGTGCAGGTGATGCCTCCCTCCCAAATGCGCTGAATAACTTCTACACCCAGTTTGAGGCGGAAAATGATGTGGTGGCGAGGAAGTCCATCCCTCCTGCGAATGACCAGGTGCTGTGTCTCTCCGCGGACGACGTGAGAAGAACCCTGTGCAGGTCAACCCACGGAAGGCTGCTGGACCAGACAACATCCCTGGTAGATTGCTCAGAGGATGTGCAGACCAGCTAGCAGATGTTCTCTCTGACATCTTCAACATCTCCCTGAGCAGCGCCACCATTCCAACGTGCTTCAAGGCCGCCATCATCGTCCCCGTGCCGAAGAAGTCTTCAGTGTCCTGCCTAAATGACTATCACCCTGTTGCACTCATATCCATCATCATGAAGTGTTTTGAGAGGCTCATCATGAGGCATATCAAGACCCTGTTGCCCCCCCTCACTGGACCCCCTGCAGTTTGCGTACCGTCCCAACTGCTCAACAGATGACGCCATTGCCACCACCCTCCACCTGGCCCTAACCCACCTGGACAAAAAAGACACATACATTCGGATGCTGTTCATAGACTTCAGTTCAGCATTCAACACAATCATCCCTCAGAAACTGATTGGAAAGTTGAGCCTACTGGGCCTGAACACCTCCCTCTGCAACTGGATCTTAGACTTTCTGACTGGGAGATCTCAGTCAGTCCGGATTGGGAGCAGCATCTCCAACACCATCACACTGAGCACGGGGGCTCCCCAGGGTTGCGTGCTCAGCCCACTGCTGTTCACTCTGCTGACCCACGACTGTGCTGCAACACACAGCTCGAACCATATCATCAAGTTCGCCGATGACACGACCGTGGTGGGTCTCATCAGCAAGAACAACGAGTCAGCTTACAGAGAGGAGGTGCAGCAGCTAATGGACTGGTGCAGAGCCAACCACCAGTCTCTTAATGTGAGCAAAACAAACGAGATGGTTGTTGACTTCAGGAGGGCATGGAGCGGCCACTCCCCACTGAACGTCGACGGCTCCTCGGTAGAGATCGTAAAGAGCACCAAATTTCTTGGTGTTCACCTGATGGAGAATCTCACCTGGTCCCTCAACACCAGCTCCATAGCAAAGAAAGCCCAGCAGCATCTCTACTTTTTGCAAAGGCTGAGGAAAGTCCATCTCCCACCCCCCATCCTCATCACATTCTACAGGGGTTGTATTGAGAGCATCCTGAGTAGCTGCATCGCTGCCTGGTTTGGAAATTGCACCATCTCGGATCGCAAGACCCTGCAGCGGATAGTGAGGTCAGCTGAGAAGATGACCTCTCTTCCTGCCATCACGGACATTTACACCATACGCTGCATCCGCAAAGCAAACAGCATTATGAAGGACCCCATGCACCCCTCATACAATTTCTTCTCCCTCCTGCTGACTGGGAAAAGGCTCCGAAGCATTCGGCCTGTCACGGCCAGACTATGTAACAGTTTCTTCCCCCAAGCCATCAGACTCCTCAATACCCGAAGCCTGGACCTTGCCCTACTGTCCTGTTTATTATTTATTGTAATGCCTGCACTGTTTTTGTGCACTTTATGCAGTCCAGTGTAGGTCTGTAGTCTAGTATAGCTTTCTGTGTTTTTTTTATTACGTAGTTCAGTCTAGTTTTTGTACTGTGTCATGTAACACCATGGTCCTGCAAAAAATGTTGTCTCATTTTTATTATGCACTGTACCAGTAGTTATGGTCGAAATGACAATAAAAGTTGACTTGACTTGACTTGAAAATAAATAGTCAACGTTTCTGCCCGAGACCCCTCATCAGGACTGGAAAAGAGTACAGAGGAAGGCAGAGTAAGAAGGTGGGAAGAGGGGAAGTTTAACAGGCTGGCAGGTGACAGGTGGAGCCAGGCGAGGGGGAAGCTAGGTTGATGGGGGAGGAGGTATGAAGATGATAGATGGATCTCTTTCTCTCTCCCTGCCCCTCCATACTTCCCCCATCCCTATCCCTCTCCCTCCTCCACCTCTCCCCCTACCTCTCTCCCCCCTCTTTCCCTCCCTCTCTCTTCTCAGGTATGGAGAATTGGGGATGAGGGATCTTGGATGATGGCAGGTAGCGGGGATGAAAATCAATTTGTATTCTATTCTATGCTTAGTCTCGCTTGGTCCACCTCATCCATCTCTTCCAGAGATGGCTGACCCTTGTCTGGTTCTAGGTGCTTTGTTGTCATTGAGTCATTGTCCATGGTGTGGGCAATGTGTATTTGTCTATAGGGTTTTCATGGCAAGATACGGAAGTAGATTGCCAGGCCTTTCTTCTGCACAGATACTGCTGACCTGGTTGGGACCCGGCCGGATTTGAACTCAGGACCAACCGTCTCAAGGTCCAGTGCTGATGCCCCTACTCCACCGGTCGGCCCTGCATTACTGAGAGTCAAGTTCAGCGAGTCCTTCAGGAAATCATAAAATCGCTAGTTTGTTTAGACCAGGGGGTTCCAACCTGGGGCCCACAGACCCCTCGGATGATGGTAGGGGTTCGTGGCTTAAAAAAGGTTGGGAACCCCTGGTTTAGACAGTTCAAATTTACATTTCTTAAAGGGAAATTACAAGCTGCGATTGCAGCCATCGTAGTTCAGAAGTATATCTAATATTGTGAGCTGCCCACAAACATCACTGTTTATTGCCATTTATCTTGACATTTAAGAGTTCCTTAAATTCCCCTAGTGTAACTACCTCTACCACCACCCCTGCAGTCCACACAGCAACCACTTCGTGTAAAAAAATAACTTAACCTGACATCCCCCTATTCTTTCCTCCAATCACCCTTAAAATTATGCCCACTCGTATTAGCCATTCTGCCCTGGGAAAAAGTGTCCGGCTCTCCCCTCAATCTATGTCTCATATCCCCTTTCTCTCTCTCTCTCTCAAGTCACCTCAAATCCTCCTTCACTTCAAAGAAAAAAGCTTTAGCTCTCTCCACCTTTCCTCATCTGGTGCCTTGATGACATATTCCTTCAATATCCCCTGTATATCTAAAGGTTCAAAAAGATTTGAATGTTCATTTTATTATCAAAGTACCTGTGCAGAATACAACTCTGAGATTCGTCTTCTGCAGATAACCATAAATACAGAAAAACCATGAAAGACATCAACCCCCCCCCCCACCATGGGAAAAAAACAAAATTGTATAAAGCCCAAAAGATAACAGATCACTCACCCGGAAAATGGCAGCTAGAATATCAAATCCCAAACACCCAACCCCCTTCCTCACAAAAAGACTGACGTATCGCCCACAAGGGGAGAAAAGTGACAATAACATCAAACCCCCCAATCCCGTCTTTCTCAGACAAAAAAAATAACAGGAAAACACCAACAAAGATATCAGACGCCAAACCCCCAACCCCTTCCTCGTACAAGGCTAACGTATCACCCACAAGAGCATCAAACCCCCTACCCACCAGTCGGCAACAAGAAAGAAGACACAGGAAACCCAAGGAGACCAATGTAAACTACAATCCAATAATCACATAAACCTCAGAGTTTTGAAAACATCCTCTGTCAGCATCGGGCAGAGAGACCACTCTAACTCAGTCCTCCCGTGGAGTGTGACCGCGGTCTCGCGGCCTCCATAGGGAGTGAGCGCTGTCCCGTGGCCTCCTAGGAGAGTGACTGTTGTCTCGCAGCCCACCGTGGAGAGTGACCGGTGACCCACAGCCTCCGTGGAGAGCGGCTGCCAACCCAGCCTCCTCCGCATTCACCTCGATGTTTCAATCTTTCTCGACGCTTTGATCAGCAAGAAGTCAGTCGGTCGCGGTCCCCCACCCCGATCTCTGGTTTCCTCCTCAAGGCAGCTTGTGCTCACAGTTCTCTCCTAGAATTTTTTTTGGGGAGGGCAGTGTGCCAGATCACTCAATCAAACTCTCCAACAGTTTCTGTAACGCAATTAAGATAAAAAGAATAAGTAGAAGACGTAGAAAAAGTGAAATAATTGACTTTCTGGAAGTTGCCACCTAAAGAACCATTGTTTGCTGGTGCCATCTTGATCTGTCAAAGGAATTGTGTGAAAATTGAAAAAGGATCTGGTGCTTCCCCAGCATGTATGATGAAAAAGTTCTTCTCAAGCTTCCAACCGGGTACAGGTATCGATTATAACCGACATTTCAATGGCAAACTCAGCCATCTTCGTCGGGGACTAACCAATTCCTCCTGATTGGTTAGTCCTCATCCAATCAGGTTTCAGCTGTCCCACCTTGTTAACAATTGAGTTCCAGTTCTTACTTAGAGTGAGACCTTCACCTTTGATAAAATTCTTTTGTTTCAGTGGCTTCCTTCACCTGGTGGTCCCAAAAGCCATTGGCGCGGTACAGTAGTTTTGTGCCATTGAAGTCAATCCTATGGCCATTGTGAATGCAATGTTCTGCTACTGTTAATTTCTCTGAGTAACCCAAATGGTACACCTCCTGTGCTTCATCTTTTAACAGAGACCAATGTGTCGCTCTAAGGCTGGAATTCAATTGTAAACAAGGTGGGACAGCAGAAATCCAATTGCAGGAGGATTAATCGATCAGGAGGGACGGATGACGGGGGTATAAATACCACTGGTCTAGACATACCTAGAGTTTGTCATCGAAACATCAGTTAAAATCAATTTATTATCAGGGTACCTGTGCAGAATACAACTCTGAGATTCGTCTCCTCCAGATAGCCATTAATTACCTTCTGGAAGCCTGAGATGAGTTTATTTGTGTGAGAACTTTTAATTCCATCTCCCACTTCTACAAAAAAAACACTGCTTTCTACTACCTATCATTGAAAAATGACATTTCAGAATGGGAAAGTTCTAAGCTGATGAGAACACAGAAAATCCACTGTGTTGTTTAAATTATTCTTCTCGATCTCTGGAGCTTTCCCAACCAGTTTCTGCCACATTCCCTCCTGAGGAACCATGGTCAGCTGTGCTCACAGCCTTTTCCCCATCAGTAGCTCAGTGGGTGTAGAATAAAGTGAACCCTGTGTCTGTGAGTCCATTGGAGGCTGAAGATAGCCTGACTTTGGGGTTTGAGAACTGTGTGTGTCTCTGTGTCTGCGCGCGTGTGTGTGTTGTGATGGAAAATAACTGGTTCTTTGAGTCTCAACAGTAGAGGCCTGGACACACACAGTTTTAATAATAAGGAATTTATTTACAAGGGGAAGTTGGGTCAACACAAGCAACTACAATACACAGGAAGCGGTGTGGGGACAGGGTATGGTTACACAAACAAAGAACAAGGGAAAAGCACTACAACAGCTATCCCCCTTGACCTTGGATAGCTGCGGCTCCCTTACTAGGACCAACGATAGACCTTCCCAAGCATAAATCAATGCACTTACCTCCAATGTGGTGGTCTGTAAGAGAGGCTGAGCCAAGCGCAAGTCTCACCTTTTAAAGCATGGGGCTGGGCGAGATAATCCAATTAAGGTTACCAATAATTTAGGTGTGCATTGATTAGTTGGGAGGGACCAAATGTTGATTGGCATGTGGTGTGTCCTCCGACCAGCCAGGTGGCAGTGCATCTGTCACGTGGCCGGTATCTCTGGATACACTCCACCCCTCGGAAGACGCACCACATAGCCAACACATATAAGAGGGTGAAACAAAATCGCATATACCAGAAATAACCAATTTTGAGCAGCTAAGTAAATGCAGAGACACTCTTAATCAGCTGGCATGAGCTACATAGTATAGAAATGGCTATGAGTACAAGAATGAGTGCGATGGACCAGTGAGTGACAGTTGCCCACCACCCCCCTAGGGACCCAAACGGCTACCAATTGCCCCATGAGGTGTTGTGCTGGAGGAGCTGGTCCCTTGATTTTTGAATTTTAGCCACCGAGGCCCGAATGTGAGCGGCCAAGTGAGTGATGTTGCTGGACTCATCAGGGATAAAGGTACAGCATTCCTTACCAACCACTGCACACGTTCCTCCATCAGCAGCGAGTAGGTAGTCCAGTGCTATTCGGTTCTGCAGGGCGACCATCCTGACAGCTGTCAGTTCTGCCGCCGTTCGGGTGAGGGCATCCTCCGTGTGTTGCAGTGCCACTGCCGTTTCAGATAGGGACTTAGTCCAGAAACCGAGGGGGACTCTACGCCCTGGGGTCTTCTGCCAGAGACTCCACTCGGCGACCGTCTCGCTCGCTGAGACCTGTAACTCAAAAGGCAGACCCGCCTGGCGGGAAGGAAGTGGCATGGCTTGTTCCACCGCTAGTTTCGCCGTATCAAAGGCAGCCTGTTCCGCTGGCCCCCGGAGAAATGTGGATTTTTCCCTGGAGATCCTATAGAGTGGCCGGAGAAGCATGGTCAAGTGGGGAATCTGCTGCCACCAATAGCCCAGGAGCCCCACGAATCTCTCTGTGTCAGTTTTATTCGAGGGGACGGCAAAATTTAAAATTTTATTTTTGGCGGCATCAGGTATGCTTCTGTGCCCGGAGTTCCATTGTACTCCGAGGAAAATGACACCTTGGCTGGGGTCCTGTATCTTTTCCAAATTAATAGCCCAGCCCTGTCCCCTGAGGGATTCGATTAGCATGTGAAGGGCCTTTGACACAATGGTCTCAGAAGGGCCTTGGAGAAGAATATCGTCTATATAATGGGCAATCGAAATCTCCGGTGGGAATTGGATGTTGTGTAAATCGCGGGAGACAGGGCCATGGCGGATTGTGGGGCTATGAATGTAGCCTTGGGGCAGGCGATTAAATGTGTATTGTCTGCTATCCCAAGTAAAGGCAAACTGGTCTTGGCTATCTGAGTGCAGGGGAATCGAGAAAAATGCATTCGCTAAATCGACAACAGCGTACCAGGGTTTATGGGGACGGCCTGCGATGTCTTCAATAAGGGTGACAATGTCAGGTACAGCGGCGGCGAGGGGGGGTGCAGCCTTGTTCAATTGCCTATAATCAACGGTCATCCGCCAGGAGCCGTTCCTCTTACGGACGGGCCAAATGGGGCTATTGAAAGGCGAGGCAGCGGTTCTAATAATTCCCTCCCGTAACAGGGCTTGAATGGAGTCTGCGATTTCTTGGTGCACCCCCGGCACTCTGTACTGACTGTTACAGATGATCTTGGAGGGAGGGGGAATAACAATTGGCTCCCACTTAGCCGCCCCGACGACAATAATGGCTCGCGCGATGCTGAAGGTGAACTTGCCCCTGTTTGTTTCAAGTGATTGTCCCTTTAAAACATTGATCCCGAGGATACATTCCGGGGAGGAGGCAATAAGGACTTGTACACGTCTGGGGGAATGGTTGCCTATGGCTAGGCGAAGGGTGACCTCCCTAGCTGGTAACAGGGAGCCCCCCAATCCCTCTATCTGCATGTCCGTACCCCTCCATAAGGCAGGATTGCCTGGGATAATCGTGTGCTGGGCTCCTGTGTCGACAAGCGCCATCCACCTCTGTGTGTTTCCCTTTCCCCAATGTACTGTGATGGGTATATGTGGCCTCAGGTCCCCCGGGCGGGAGAGGGCGAGAGAACAAATGCGCCGGGGGCCCTGGCCTTCATCCTATGGGAGGGGGGAAGAGGGCTGCCACACCGGGGGTGAGGCACTTTGCTGGTGGAGGTGGGACATTTCCTGCCTGACGAGCTGTCTGAGTTCTGCTTCGAGACAGTTTCGGGCAGGGGATGCGCGGAGGGTGGCTCGGTGTGGGTGGTCTTTTTTTAAGTAGTCTTCCCCCTGCAATGCTCCTTCCACAGGGCATATAGGTTGGGGGTGGGGATGCCATCTATCTGGTTACGATCCACCCCTGCACGCAGCAGGTCCGTGTACAGCTGTCTGCGTGTATATCTGAGAGGGATAGTGTCTAGGGCCCTTGTCTCGGTCTTGCGGACCTGCGTAGGTGCCCCCCTCTGCATATATTCTAATCCCTCCAGGAGGGTGATGGCATCCCGTACGGTCCTACCACTAGCTGGTACCATGAGGGGCAGGATTACTGACTTCAGATCGGGGCGTGCGGTAGTGACCAAGTATCCCGCTAGGGCACCGGTCACTCGTGTGTTTTCAAGGAAGTTACGGTCGCAGGCACCTTGATAGATGCCATTGACCAGTGCCCATTCCCTGATAACCCGGGTGCCCTCAATGACCGTACCCCGTTGCAGGCGCCCGTGTAGATCCCACTCCAGAAGTGTGGGATAGCGAGCTCGTACCGCGGTCACTACCCGATCCCACAGGGTTGTGCCGTCGCGGATTTCTGCTAGTGGCGCCCGCAGCGCATTGTTTATGCTCTGCTGGTCAGAGAGGCTTCCCAGGGCACTTGCCTCCTGATGGGAGAGGCTGAGGTTGCGCCCCCCTCGTCCCACAGCCGGAGAAGCCAGGCAGCGAGGTGCTCATGTGGTCGTTGGCGGTACCGATCCGCCAACTGGGTCAGCTCCTTGGGGGAGAAGTCCCGGGTCTCTGTGGTCTCGGAGTGACTAGGGGAAGATCCGAGCGTCTCCCCCTCGTCCCCTTCCTCCCTGCGGTGAACCTGGGACCGCATGGTGACGGGTCAGGCATGTTGGAGCTCAGGTGAGAAGGGGAAAGGGTAGTTGTGGGACCTTGGCTCCTCGGGCACCCCCTCGTCGTCACTATCCAGCCAGATGTCCCCATCCCCCAGCCATGCGTCCAGCTTGTCGCCACACTGGACTAAGGCTGGAATCTTTAATGGGTCCGGCTGCCAGCCAGACCGACGGGCTGCCCTGGCCTGCTGAAGTTTTATGAGGCGACAGGCAAGTTCAGTTCCCCTAACTTCAAGGTCATTGGCTCGGGCCTGGGCAGCCTGTGCTGCTTCCTTCAGCGTGCAACAATGCTGACTGAGGTCTTCAATTTCCCTGTCCTTCTGACCACACAAGTGCTGCAGGTGATCAGTAATTCTAACCTGGCGTCTCAGCAGGGACGCAAACAACCAGAAGGCACCCCTTTGACTCCCCTTGGCTTTGGGGAACCCTGATTCCTTCAGGAGGGAGACCACATGATGGCCCAGCTTCTCTCCACGGGGCTCTAACTGCTCAGACCAGTCCACTGGTTTTCCGTGGTCTGCCAGCACGCTGGCCAGACTCTCAAATCCCTCCCTTTCATCAGCCCACCCGGGGATCTTATCCTGGGTGTCTGCACTGGCTTTCTTCCCCTTATTCCAGAACATTATCCCCTGTGCTTGTGTCCAGCCAAAACCTATGAGACCCTGCTCTGCAGCGCCAAATGTTGTGATGGAAAATAACTGGTTCTTTGAGTCTCAACAGTAGAGGCCTGGACACACACAGTTTTAATAATAAGGAATTTATTTACAAGGGGAAGTCGGGTCAACACAAGCAACTACAATACACAGGAAGCGGTGTGGGGACAGGGTATGGTTACACAAACAAAGAACAAGGGAAAAGCACTACAACAGCTATCCCCCTTGACCTTGGATAGCTGCGGCTCCCTTACCAGGACCAACGATAGACCTTCCCAAGCATAAATCAATGCACTTACCACCAGTGTGGTGGTCTGTAAGAGAGGCTGAGCCAGGGACAAGTCTCACCTTTTAAAGCATGGGGCTGGGCGAGATAATCCAATTAAGGAGACCAATAATTTAGGTGTGCATTGATTAGTTGGGAGGGACCAAATGTTGATTGGCATGTGGTGTGTCCTCCGACCAGCCAGGTGGCAGTGCGTCTATCACGTGGCCGGTATCTCTGGATACAGTGTGTGTGTGTGTGTGTGTGTGTGTGTGAGTGAGTGTGTGTGGGTGTGAGTGTGTGTGAGTGAGTGTGTGTGGGTGTGTGTGAGTGAGTATGTGTGTGTGTGTGTGAGTGAGTGAGTGTGTGTGGGTGTGTGTGAGTGAGTGAGTGTGTGTGTGTGTGAGTGAGTGTGTGTGGGTGTGTGTGAGTGAGTATGTGTGTGTGTGTGAGTGAGTGAGTGTGTGTGGGTGTGTGTGAGTGAGTGAGTGTGTGTGTGTGAGTGAGTGTGTGTGTGTGAGTGAGTGAGTGAGTGTGTGTGGGTGTGTGTGAGTGAGTATGTGTGTGTGGGTGTGTGTGAGAGAGTGTGTGTGTGAGTGTGTGTGAGTGAGTGTGAGTGA